>NC_068944.1:34964293-35599652 GCF_026419915.1 Harpia harpyja
AACATCCGAGGTAGCAAAATGGTATCTTTATAGTGCGACAGCACCAGGAATATACTTAGCTCTGAAGGCTTATATGTCAAAAGCAGTGCTGAACAACCAAAGGCAGCAATGGCAGGGCCTGGTTCCCTGCTGCCCAGCTCCTTGCCCAGCAGCAGGCAGCAGGGCAGCAGGGCAGGGCAGAACCAGGGGCTGCCACGCCTGTGCCTGGCCACAGCTCCGCAAGGCACAGAGCGATGGAGTCACGGCCACGGCTGCTATGCCCACCCTCTCCTCGTTAGGATGCACATCTCCACACTACTTAAATGTCTCTTGCTGTGGCCACTTCCCTTCCTCACACACCGTCACACATCAAAACTCTCCCCAGGGGTAGGAACCCCTTTTTGCCTGCCTGCGATCCACTACAGCCTCTCCTCTGGAGGGTGCTCGCAGCAGCCTAACACCTGGCTGGGCTAGATTAAAAGGAGGTAGAGCAAGCCTTGTAGGGGACACGTTGCTTCGGCTGTAGTTTAGTTCAGGCTTTGCTGGTCAGACTGCCTTCTCCAGGGAGCAAGTCCATGGAGAAGAAATCTGACTGCATAAATTGGGCAATCTCTGTGTAAACAGCACAGTGATCGCCAGAGAGAACTGAAATAGGTGTCCTGAGACACTGAATACTATCCTCCCGCTGCAGTGCAGTTTGGGATGGATATCCCCACAACCTTTGCAGTGTGAAGCCAGATCATTTAGATCCAGCATAGGTGGCATAAACTTCACCCTTATTTAGACCATACGCACAGTGGTTATTACAAAAACAGCATGAATCAACACAATACGTTCCAGTGTGGCACAAATACAGAGGGGTATGGTTACACTCAGTTTGGTTTAGACCAGTTTAGACTTATATTCAATTCCCAGACCTCATTTAGGAACTTTTTTCTTAAACTCTTATTCCTAAAATATTGAGCAAGCTTCTGCTCTTGCTTTTACTCAGCCTGCCCAGGTGAACTCCCAGGTGCATATAGGAGTCTCTGTAGGGATGAAAGTATTCAGCTCACTCCATAGAACCACTGACAGCATCTTAAAGCCAATTTAATCTCTATGGTATACAAAAGAATGAAAGAGAATGACTTTTCCATAGCTCCCATCAAACTTGTCTGCTACACAAATTAGCAAAAGGCATCCATTCTTCACCAGGTGTTGCCTGGAGGCAAAATTCAAACTATTTGAATAACTGACAGTGGGTGAACTGAACTAGGGAGATTTTCTTAGGTACACATACGAACAAAGTCAACTGGCATTAAGAGTTAGAGTGTGCTGGTAAGAGGTAATATCCTCCCTAAAAACCACAGTATGAGGTTCTGCCCGGTTTGGTCAACAAAAGTTTGGTCAACAAAGGAAAATGAATGTTTTGTTTGCCAAATATGTTTTTCCTGATTGCCAAGATTAGCTCCAAACTGCCCTGAATTTGTCATTCATCAGATCTTTAAGACAATACCTAGGAATCTTCTGCTTGTTTACAGAAAACAAACAAACAAAAACTTGACAAAAAAGCATGTAGGATTTTGGTACTTTTAAGTGCCACAGAATGATGGGAAAACAAGTGCACAGCAGACTAACTGTGTTTAAACATAGCATTTACATAGCATTTAATTTATTTATTGTGCTTAAACATAGCATAAGAAAAGGTAAAACTTTCATGTTGATGTCATACCTGGGTTTGAAGTTTCATCATGTCAGCTTCAATTTTAAGATTGGATTCATTCAGTTCTTTTATTTCCTCATCCAAGTGTCTGATTTCTTCTTCACTCTCAATACCTGCAAATAGTTGAAAATAGCAATACCAGATTTAAAGTGTCCCCATGTAAATGGATGTATGAGTAACAAGCTGTGTTACCTGTTACTGAACAAGAGGAAGATAACAAGTATTTGATCAAATGATTGATCCTTAAATTGCCTCTTACTTTGCTTTTACTGTCAAAATTGTGTCCTAGCTGTAAAACATCTGTATGAGCTGAAACATAGAAGGGGCTTTCTAAGTCTTTGTGTTTCACAATTCTTTTTTTCCAGTGCAACATGCAACTACAAGCTGGAGGGTACAGAAAGGAAAAATTGCCCAGAAAGAGGGAAGTTTATCCTAAAACATGAAGGGATATTTACAATGGGTTTTTTTTTCATTTTAAAAGAAACATAACAGCAACCCCTCTTTAGCAGGGAACACCCCAGGGTAACATCTCCACTAGTATAATTGCTGACTTCAGTAAGCTGATCTGTACCTGCTTCTGAACTTGGAAGAAGTTCTGTGGGGGCAAATCTCCGTGCAGAATAACTTCAATAAGCACAGCCTTAGTTACATGTGATAAATAGTGAAATTTAAATAGCAGCAAAAGGGAAATTGTCAGGAAGCTAACAAGCATTACACAAAAAGAGGAAGGAAGACTTTGACATTCCCACAAGTTAGGTAGCAAAGAGAAAAAATCTTCAGGTCTTTAATGAAAGCCTTGTCCTGAAAAATACTGAGCAGCTACAGCTGGTGGCAATATGTGTCCCTCTCTCTGCTCAGTATCACTCTGAGACCAGCTCTGCCTAAAGATTTGTGCTACTGTTGCTGTTACTGCTTTAAAACCTAAGCCCTAAACAGAGTCAACTGGGGAGCCAGCTTGGGGAATCTGTAAGCAGCAGTCCCTGCCCCAGTGAAAACATGGACATATGGAAGCAAACTAATTTGCCCCACGTAATACAACCTTTTTCATCAACAGTTGGACGCATAAAGTTCCCTGAATCCTGGCTCAATGCCCAATTTAATAAAGCACACTGTAAAGAAAAGAGACTCTTACATATTTCCTTCTATACCTGTTTGGTAATTGTTCCTTTTACTTACTACATGGGTTAGCAAAATTGTCCAAGTACTGCACAGACACTAAACCATGTAGTATTCAAGTTAGGGAGAGGAGTCAATTTCTGCACACAGTGTTTATCCCTTCTTACCTTAGTCATCAGAGAGCTAAGTCCTCCTGATCTGCAACTAATAATTTATTAGTAATAACAATATTGAAAGCATCTCCAAATCAAAAAATAATGCTCTGAGACAAGATGAGAGCATACCCTCAACGTTGAGTTATCATGATGTAAATGAGAATAATTTTGTAATCTCTCATGCAAAGATTTTTGTTATTCAAAATTTGTTATTGCTAGAGACAACTGAAAGGAGTGAGAATTAATGCCAGAATGGCATAAAGGGGCATAAGTATAAATGGGAGTCAGGGCCCTTCTATCTAAATAAATGTCATAATCTTTCACAAATCTCCTTACCACCACTTGCTTTAAGCTTGATAGTCATTAATTCTTCTGAAATTTTGCCCTTTTTTATGGCTTGTGCATTCAGAGGACAACCAGACAGGCTGAAATGAACAGGAAAAAAAACATTAGCACCCACTTGAAAATGGCAACAATCCTTTCAGGCAATATTATCATGCACTTGGACAGACCTCTGTACCTAAGGTCACATCAGTATCTCCATTATAGCATAGCTTCGGGGAATGACATAACTCATAAAGAGCCATTTAACTGTATATTCTAGCTTGAAAATTGGCACAGAAATCTCAACCTATAAGTAAACAACTCTTAAGCATATTTCAGAATAATCAAAATAGCAGTGGCAGCTACTGTTAAGTTATGTGAAGATGCATTTACAGAATTCTTGCAGTTCCAACACTTATAAATAAAACCCCTCTATTGTTTTCATTGAGGGCTTGTGCTCCAGAGAAGAGGAGCAGTATGGTCCTTTAAACTGGCAAGTTTACAATCCTAAAAAAAAATTAGGTAATGGAATGATTTCCACTGTGCACAACTATTGTATCATTTTGTTGATACATAATAATGATCAATACAATAATAACTCTGGATATACCCTATAGACTGTAATAGCTTTTTTGAATGGTTCTATTATATAGTCAGCTTGCTTTTTAACCACTGTTCACATTAAATTACATTTTGCTATTTCAAAGCTTACAATTTCATCAGCCGGTAATTATCTGAGGCAATTTTTATAGCCCACTAAAGGGCTAAGATGAATTGCACTGTCTTAATACTATCTTTATAAATAACAAAGAAGAAATACCCATATGCTGAAGAACTGGCAGAAGGATTTGTATTCAGATGTAGCCAAGTAAGGAATGAAGGAAAATTTTGTTCCACAGGAAAATGGTTGATTTTTGTGTGTGTGTAAAAATGAAAAACAAAAATCCTAACAGACATGGTGTTTCCATGCAGGGGAAAAAAAAAAACAAACAACTTTTGCGGGTTGAAGTTAGCTTCACACTGGCTTAGCTAAAAGCTATACAGGGAAAGATGCTAGTTATCCAGTTCTGAAATGCTGCTTAGTTCTGCCCAGAGCAGGTAACTAACTGGAAGAATGTCTCAAAGCCATGGGTTACTTGTTAGGTTTCAAATGTCCTAGGAAAGGTTATCAATCACAAAACTATATTTACTATGTCATTTTAACTAACATGATCTTGAGTGTGATCCAGCCGTATGTAGGAGAGAAATCATCTATAGTATGAGTTGCAACCAGCTAACATACTATTTATGTTATTTGCTTAATTAGGACCAATTTACAGTAGGGTCCTAATGCAAAGACTTTAACATGGGATGTAGATCATAAAGTTAGGATAACACTGGACTCCGAATATGTTCAAGTCACCTTGGACATACTTGTACTGGAGAAGTTGGTTCAGAATTTTAGAAAGAAGGCAAAGAAAGTACAGAATATATACTTAATTCTTATTACAGACAGAAGACCAGAATTTGCCAGGTATTAATTCAGATTCTATAGCCAGATTCTTTGAGTAATATTCAAGGCCAGGTTGGACAGGGCTTTGAGCAACCTGGTTTAGTGGAAGATGTCCCTGCCCACGGCAGGGGGGTTGGAACAAGATGATCTTTAAGATGCCTTCCAACCCAAACCATTCTATGATTCTATGATTCTATGATAGTTATTGAACGTGGTCAAATTATACTAGTGTCTTCACAGTGATATATAAAATCATAGTGTTTATTGTTACTGGTTACAGGTGTGATTCCTGCTTTGTAAGGATAGTTTTCTTTCTAAGATTGTTGTAACTTCAAACTTGTGAAATCCATATGAGTTCTACACATTTACTTTTTTGTGTGGTTCTAGCTATTTAAATACAAAGTTTATAAAACCAGCTTTTCCACTGGCAGAAATATAAAATGAATGCAGCCATTGCTCTTGCTAAATATTTTCTGGTGTCATTTCAAAGATATCTGCATTTTCCATAAAAGATATACAGATACAACTCCATAATTGCCTAGGAAAGATCTCTGTTAAATTTTAAATCATACAGAAACTGTGTTAATCTGAAGAAAATGCCTTGGAAAGTTACACTGCAATTTGGACGTAGAAAAAGAGTGAAAAGTTGGTCCCACCCCACTGAAAGTTATTCTGATCCATATTACTTCAGCTGCAATGTAAACTGTGATGTTACTTAAAAGACTTCAGCACAATTTATTCAGACTGTAACCTCACATGTTGCCAATTCAACAGTGGAATGTTAAGGAAAAATAAAAAGAGAAAACACAAAGTTATACCTTCTGTGGGTGACAAAAACATTATTAACATGACCCAGCCCGTTGCAGCCTGGCAAAGGACAGTGTGGCAGCTCTTGTTTGTTCAGTTTCCAGGATAGTGAAGACCCATTGACAGGACTCTCCTTCTGTCTCTTGGCAGCCAAAGGACAACCAGAAGCAGTGCGATGAGAAGTGTATTTACCTGATATGTGACCTTGGCCATCACAGCCTATCACTGGACATCTACAGAAACACAGCAAAAGAACCCCCGTTTTCACTGGAGAGAGCAGGCGAAGACAGTGTCAAGAAAGTCTGAGATAATAATTCCAGCTGCCTGTGCCACTTTGCATTAATGGATTAAGACTCGGTCCCCTGAGGCACACTGTACCTGAGCATCCAATTCATGTCAAGCTGAGTTATAGGGGTTCAGCTGATCTTAAGATTAGGCAATTTAAAATACAGTCGTACAGCCTAAGAAACTAAAACATTCATTTAGATAGTATTTTACCAGAAAATAAAACTGAAATTCTATCATCACAGGCAATAAATCACACTTCTACAAGTGTATGGAAAGTCAACATTCTCTCCTCTCTATCTAGGTTTTTGCCATGAAGCAGAGGATGGGTTCCTGTACCTGGAAAACTTGTATCATCTCATGTAAATACTTGCAAAGAAAGGTTTCGGATTTTTTGTGCTGCTCTGTCAGTGTCATGCAGCCTCTCATAGATCATTAGCAAGTATTAAGAACAACATTGTATGCAACTAAATCTTCATATCTATACTCTGGCAGTTACCATTTACTTATTCGAAAGGAATGTGCATTCAAGTCAGGAATGTAGTGAATCTATTGAGTTTCCGGTTTTCACTTTAAGTGAAATTTTTATTTATTTGTAAAGACATGAGATTTACATATATTTAAGTTCTCTGGGACATATTTTTGAAGGTGTCACTCTGATTTAATTAGCTGATGTGAAAATTTCACTACAGGCAGAAATAATTTGTTTTCCTTCGTTTTGCCAATTTTTCCAACCAAGTGGCAGTTTCATAGCACTGTTTAAAATAATTGGACCAATGCAAGCAGATACAGCAATCTTTCCTCACTGTTCAAGCTCCAAGGTGATGGACTCCACCAGCTTCGTTAGAAGCAGAAACACTTGGTTCAGCTCCAGCTGTAGGCCCTACTCTCACGTGGCTCAGATTAACTGGAGCATCTCCTATGATGCCTCAAGTCCTGAGCTCTTATGGGCTTTTTTCCCCCTTCACTGGTGGGAGACCACTGCTTTTGTACTCACTTAAGTTCAGGGTCTTCTTTTTCTTCCTTGGTAGGAGTCACTTTGATACCTCCTTTCCTGGCACGAGGACAACCAGATAAACTGAAAGAAGCACACAGAATAAAAGCCACCTCTTTCTGCTGCTGCTTGCTGAGAACCCTGAGCGCTGCAGCCCCATGCGATAGGATGGTTTTTACCTTCTGTGGGATGCATAGTTCCCCGTCACGTGGCCAGAGCCGTCACAGCCAGGTGTCGGGCACCTATAGAATAACACAGGGAGCTTACAAAATACAGCTTCAAAGGTACACAGTAAATAATGTGTACCTTCTGCATTTTGTCTAGGGTGGAAGAAAGAACAGCAGAGCTTTTGTTGAATAATTAAAACTAGTTCTTGCTATTTTTTTTTCTTTTTGAATGAGCAGACTCCTTTCATATTTTTTTTTCTTTTACAACAAAGTTTTAGTAAGGAATGTGAAATATATTGCATATGATGTGTAGATTTATTTAGTTTATAACACTGTTTGTACCAAACATTTTTCCTTGTACAGGATCAACATGCCAAAAAAAAAAAAAAAAAAAAAAGCAGCTTGATATAGATCTATTTGTAAATTTACTGTTATGTGTTTGTTTGCTATTCTTCTGATGTTTTCAGGTACAGATATAAATAAACACATTGCCAGTATTTACAGAAGGGGAAATGGAAGCAGAGAAGCAGTTTTACTTTTGGGCATCAATAGGCGAGAGCCAGAATTTGAATTTAATAATTTGTATATTCTAGCACTGTAAGCATACAACAGGACCATATCTTCCTAGCACTAGATTCAACTGGGTATTCAGCTTGGCAATTGGATTATGCTTATGTCTAATAGTTAAGGAGTTTCTGTGTGTGTGTGCAAGAAACAAGCCTTTTCAAGTATGAATGTTTAACACTAAAACATCCATACAATGAAAAGAAACAAGCCTGCCTGTTACTGTGTTTTTGCCAGTGGTCTGGGAGGGTGGGCTTCTTGCGTGCTCGTTGTACACGAAGAATGTGCTCCAAAAGCCTGCTGGAGTCAGCAGGTCTTTCCACTGACTTCTATGGGGTTTGGAGCAGGACCTTCCTGGTACCACCTTCCATCCCAGAACTTCAGATATTTTATTTCTTTTTTTCATTTAAGTGTATTGTATTTCTTGTGTGAGTTTTTGCTTTGGTTTGGTTTGTTTTTTTAAGAGAAGAGAAACACACCTCAGCACACAAAGCAGCACAAGCAAAATATTTACCTTTAGAAATTGTGCCAGCCAGTTCTATGTTTCTGTATTATACAGCACAAAGTTCTTATGCTAAGCATCCCTAAGGGCCTTTTGAATGCTATGATTTTTAGAGTATCAGAATTACAGAAAGAGTTGTGCCAAATAATCTTGTACTGAACCATTAAGGAAACTAGCATTGTTCAATACTCTCTTAAGGGTCTCAGCTGTTACTGAATCTTTCCTGAGGTGAGGAGATGGGCAATTTCATCTAGTTGTTGGTAGGCTGCCATGGAAAACACCTACAAATATAATTGTAGTAACACGTCTGAGTGTGCTGCTGTACTTCACAGAATATTTAAACCTATTTTTCTGCAAACAATTAATTTGTCAAAAATATGATTTCTACTGGACATGACAATTTATTCACTGATTCAAGCAGAATTCAGCAAATAATTTCAACTGAAGATAGGGGAGACTTTTTTTTTTAAAGACAATGTCAAAACATTTCATGATACCATTTTCTGAACAAAACATTTTGGCAGAATGACATGCCTCGCACTGAGAGCGAAGGTATAGGTGTGGCTTGCAGAGTGCCAGATATGCTTGACTGTGTAGAGCTAAATGTTGACCTGCCTGAGTGTGGGACAAGGACTGGGCACAATGTCATGTGGAGCAGGCAGAAAGGGCAGATGTCTGGAGAATGTGAATGCTCACATGTAAATCTGGAACACCTGCCAAATACTATGGGTATTAATTTTGGCTACTTGTTTTATCAGATGATCACAGATGGAAGAGATGTCCGCATAGACTGGACGTGGATTTTAATTCAGTAAGAGTTCTTTGTGGGAGACATTCAGATCATGAGTCTGAGAGTTATGGGCTTAAAAAAGACAATAAACTAAATTTGAATCTCCCCATCTGCATTTACCACTTGCAGCAACAGTTAGATTTCACAACCAGATTAGATTCCAAAGTATTCTTGAAGTCATTAAAGATTTGAGGCTGAGATATTATCAATACTGATTAAATTATAAGATGATATTTCAGGTGGATTACTGACAAATTAGTAAGAAGCTTCACTAGCAAGACTCCTAAGCTTGACCACTGGGTTGGGTTTTCCAAATATTGATTATATCTTTGTACGGCTTGTGAAATTCCACAATACAAGATACACCAACAATGTATTGCCTTACAATCAGTAATACTGTGGATCTTCATCAGCTTTTAACTGGCTGATGAGTTTGGACTGGTGCCCCAGCTTAGGGAGTCATCCTCTGTTTTTGGATCCCTGTGCAGAGCCAAGAAAATCAGATTTACATTGGGGGGCCAGAAGCCTCAGGAGCTCAAGCTAAAAGATGTCAACTCTCAAGGGGATGTAAGTTACAGATTCTTTTACAATTCATCATGTTTGTCTTCCAAGAACAAATCTCTCAGTGATTTCACACAGAAATTCTTATAACTGTGCATTAAGTACCTGCTACTTTGTTTCTTTCTCCGAGAGGGTTGCTTTATTTTTAGGTAAATGAACTACAACTGCATGTAAAATTGTTACACTGAGCTGCAGATGTAGGAACATTTCTGGTACTCTTACTCCCTGGAAAGCTCATGATATGAACTTTAGTTAAGGCAAACCCAGGTTTGCCTTACAGAGGTCAGCTGAGAAAACTATTGACTGAAATATGTCATGCTGCCTATGGAGTATGGATCAGTATCAACGTCTTGTGTGAAACCTATCTAGAAGAACTGCTAGAATGTCTCCTAAAATTGGCTTATAACCACCGAAACAACTTGTCTAAGGATAGGACTGACTACCCATTCCTTAAAGTTTCTGAACTGTAAGTAAAAATCTTTCTAAAGTACAGTTTTAAAATTCTTTAAGGCTTGATAAGCAGCTCTGGTGAAATAGGATGATCAGTCATAATTCTCCCTTACAGCTTTAAAATCTGTGAGTCATCATCAACTTTAGTATGTTTTAATTTGACCACCTTAGATTGCTCTATGCAAGGAAGAATCCTCAGATAAAAATTTGAATCTGACTCAAAGGCTCACTTTCTGAACAGATCTTCCTTATTTCCAAACTGTAGATCACATGGAAACCTTGTATCTTTGCTGGCTTAGAGTTTCATAATTAAAGCCAAAATCATGTCTTGATTCTGGCAAATTAAACGTGGATAACATTTGGAAAAAATACACAGCTTTTTCGTATTCATGCCTAACTACATGAGGGTACTTTCCTGGCCTGATTCTATGAGCATTTATGCCCTCTGCTCACATAGCGGTACTAAAATTAACTATTGATATCACTGTATGATACCAGTCCAGGCATGATTGCAGTTTTTGGTGTATGATTTCATTTAGCCAACACTTATCAAAAGCAGAGGTTTGTTTAAAATTTTACCTGAACAATGTTTGCAGGAAGCTAAAATAAGGTGGTACATTTGTGGAAAATAATTTTATTTATCCCTTTTTCCTTTTGCAAATTGTCTGTGAACAGATTTTGATTTTTGCTCTTTTTCTAGTTAATTGAAATTAAATGCTAAGTGCGTTATGCAACATATTTCTGTCTGTGAAATGTTCATGAACTTTGACTTTGTCTTTCACAACTCACTTATTATACATGGCGTACAGTGTGCAGTTTGTCATTTAAGTCATATGCTGTTGCTCCTCTTTCCTTATGGCATGACCAAAACTCTAGAAGCTTTAGTGGAAAAATAACCATATTGGTATGCAAATTTCCTTATTCACACATGAATGGGGGGGGGGGGGGTGCTGCATGAGGAGCAACTATTCAAAATATTTGTGTGACTGTCTATGTATGGCAGAAAGCCAACAAAAGCAGGGACAAATATATATGACTCAGCAAATGATTTCAAATTTGTCAGCATTTTCACAAGTCAGTTCCTTGCTTCTTGTGCTGCTCTTTTTAAAACAAACTAAAACTAAATTTTATACCTCTGAGACTCCAAGATGGAAAAACTGAAGCATTGCACCAGTGTATCAGTTTACCTACTGACTTTGGGAACTGCTTTTGAACAGTTGCTGATATAAATGGCCTTTCTTTACCATTTTTCTGTATCTCCAGCAGGTTCAACTCCATAGCTACCATCAATTCAGCATTTTGTTTATAATTCAAGTTGTCCAACTAGAAGATGAGACCACTAATATTTGATCTGAAGAAGCTAACTTGTGCCTAAACACCGAATCAAGCTTAAATGTAGTCATTCCTACTATTAATACCACTAGAACAGTGTAAGAGTGCCATGATCAGACTTTATTTTCTTCTATCTGGACTAGGGATGAACCTAAAGGACAGCAAGGACAGTCACAGGATTCTCCCCTTTTTACATGCATTCATGAGTTTTTCCAAGCCATCTATTATGGGATCCAATTTACAAGTTGCAGAGGGAAAGCTATGAAAGAACTCTAATTATCCTTTCCTCTTCCACACATCCTTATTGACAAAGCCAATTCAATAACTAGATGACTGGTTGCCAGTACCTCTCTTGACTACAGATTTCTGAAATATTCATATGTCCCTATACATCTGTCTATATAGCAGAGCCTGCACAGTCCTTTTGTAAGTGACATTTCATGGTGAGAATTATGCCAGCACAAAATCATATGACTTGATGTCTGCTTCAGTGACATGAAACTCATAGTATATGGTAGTGAATGATAAAAAAATGATTTGCAGGGGTTCTGGTGTCATTTTTAGATTTATTCTAACTAGATTTATTTCTAACTAAATAATTCTAATTTATTCTAACTGGATCAGACTGAATTATTTGCCAGATCTGTCTTACATGTTAGATATTTTCTATTTCTTACTGATTCAGAAATACTGTGAGAGCAGCCTCTCTCCTAGCCTTTACAATTTTTCCCCCCAGGTCCTGGTTAATTCATGAAAATGAAGGGGTACAAAAATGAAGAAAGGCAAATGGAGAAAAGTAAACTCTATTTCACTCAAAAGCTTTCAAACCAATTCACTTCAAATTTTGGACAAAGATTTGACATAGAGCAATTCAAATGGACAACTTCATTGCTGTAGGGAATACACTGATCAAAGATAAATAACAATAACATTTGTGCTATTATCAATACTTACTTAAGCTCCTGAGAGTTAGCAGCCATAAGGGATTTTAATGTCTTGTCAGCTAACGGGCACCCAGAAACACTGAAAAAACCGCCATGTGAAAAGTTTTACTAAAACAGAACATATTTTCTTAAAACAGCAACCTCCAGACAATCTATGACTTATAATAGGAAAAAAGAGATCCTCAAATATTTGCTCTTGGCAAAGGAGAAGCAGCCAATACCAGGCGGTGGTGCTTAAATTACTGGAAAGACATACAGTCAGGGCCAAAGGTTTCTAAGCCCCCTGTAAAGCTTTGCATGGGGAGGAAGTGGTGCACAGAATCCTTCCTTTATGTTGCCTACATGAAGGTCAGGTAGAGCATCTGGTCCACGTGGCTGGGAAAAGGCAGAAACTGCTTCCATCGTGCTCCCAAAACGAAAGGCAGGAAGTGATCATTTCAACCACCAGGTATTGGCTATTGACAGTAGGCTATTCTGAGGAAAACATTTAGCATCCTCAGATTATGTTAGCAGATCTATGAATTTCAAAATCATTCACAGAGATATCTACAGGTCTCAGCTAAGACATGCAGCTACATATGCTGCTTATGCATATATAAGCATATGCTGCTTAATCTCATCAGTCTATTGAGTCCAGACCTTCACAAAATATAACAAAAACAGGAAAACCAGCCACATTTCTATATGGATTATTCTCTGCAAATTACTGTTGAATACTTAACCATGGTTAGTATAAAAACGTTCAAAGATGACAATAGCTAAAAGTAGCTCTTATTTCCTGCTTTAGGCTTCCTGTTGTTTCTTACCTGCGGTGTGAGGCATAGTTTCCTGTTACATGACCGCTACCATCACATCCTGGAGTTGGACAGCTATGTGAAGAAGATGCAATGAGAAATTAGAGTATGTATAATACTCCACATAGCTCACTTTACCCTGCAGTGAATTGGGTAATGATCCTTAGGGCAATCACATTCATCATTACACATTTCAACCCTATCATGAGACTACAGAAAACTAGCAGAACTTACATGACACTTCTAGTTTTCAATTATTACTGGAAGCATAGACGGAAAAAAAGTTTTCCTATTTCCACCATGCAAATGAGTTTCTTCAAAGGACAGTTTAGTTACCAGTACCAAATTTTGACAGCAATTCATAAATGTTAGCAATGAAGTTTCCGATCTGACCTCCTCTATAACACAGGCCAGAGAACAATAATATTCAAAATAATTCCCTTGACTTCTGACTGAAATAAGGCACCTTCTTTAGAAACACATCCAATCTTTATTTGCTGACATAAATGAAAAATTATGTGTTACAGTTGCTTGCAGAACAGAAAGTACATCAAGCTCATACAGCTGAAGTTCAGAATGAGCACAAAAGTTTCCCAAGATGTTCCTCAGCTGAACTGAGAAGTGATACAAAGGTGGTATGCATTTAGCACAACAAATATGTCCCTTTATGCCAAGAGGTGGAGGTATGTTTGACCTGGAGAAGATGTTATAGTTTCTGTTTTTCCTCAACCCTTCTTCAGTCATAGCACTGAGCTCATTTATCAAATTGGGATGTAGTCCTCCTCTGCAAGAGGGCAAAGTTATCAAGAAATGCAATTTGTGCATGGAGGGGGAGGGGGAGGTGAATTAAGTATACCTTTCTACAGTATTTTACAACACTAACACCAGTCCTTCAGAGTCACCTTATAAAGGGCTGTGTCTTCTTTCACTGGGCCCATGGAGAAGAAAGGTGTGCAGAAACTGTACAAAAACTTTTAGCTGATGCTCCATAGTAATGAGTAAGGGGTACCTGAGATCCTCACCTGGCCATTGTCTTTGAGCTGGCAGAGTGCTGGGAACCTTTTCAAATCGGTAGAGAAGCCTTAGGAAGACATCAGCCTCATTTTCACAGCTCATTTCAACTTGAGCAATGCAGTTATGGGCAAGAGAATTAACATGGAAAAATAGAATGCACATGCTAGGAAGTGGTACTTACAGATCAGTTCACTGCAACTGAGCTAACCATGCCAGAATTTTTCTTTTCTGCAAGTGCTTATGTCATTTTAAAAACTTCCTCATGATGGAGCCACCTGTATTGAATTGTTCTGTACAAGTTCTCAGCTCAATGGGATCATGGAAATGCAGTCTGTTCCCTATATTACATAAAGATTCTTCTGAGAAATTAAAACTATTATTTAATTTTCTGGACAGCTACATTTTAGATGCTTGTTTCTACTCACTGTTTGAAAATAATACAGTAAAACTACAGTAAGCTGATCATTGCCCTTGTAAATACCCTGGGAATTATTATTTAGGAGGGTAGAAAAGTATTTTACAGACATCTCAAAACAAATCTCTATCACAAAGGAATAAATATTACAAAAGAAAAGCCATTAGTCTTCAGCAAATAAATTCTCAGTGATTTTTGTATGCATTTGTTTTAGAAGAGGCAAAACAAACCTGACCTGTAGCAATTTAGGTCATGAACTACAACTGCAGATATAATGTGGAGAGTAGACAACATGCAGACTGCACAGCATGAGGGGAAAGAATCGCTCTTCACAGCAGCTTGCCCCAGGGAAATGTAATTTCTAGAGACAAGGCGGATCTAACTGATTCAGTGCCACTGAGTCTGGGGAGCAGGACACAAGGTGACGGGATGCGACTCATTTATTTATGGGTGAGCCTGCAGTGACACGTTATGGGCTATCATCACTAAGCGATACGGAGTGCACTTGTCTAGAGAGACCTACTCTGGTTTGGGACAGAAAGAAAAGTGGTATAATTGCAAAGTCCTAGTTGACTATTACAGTGAAAACACTCTATTGATACCAAAATGGTGTTGATGTGAATCTTTGCGAAGAGTCTAGATGAGATTTTAAAAAGTGACTGGTGTTATGAGCTGGTTAGGACAATTTTACTGAAAGGATTCTAAACTGAAACAAGCTGTTGCATACAGAAAGATTTAACAGAATTATCCTGTTTTCTTTGCAGTTTTAGACACTAAAGTTTTGGAGCTTAAGACAGAGCAAGTGAGTCTCTGTACATGGGATAAAAGAGTATTAGCCTGTCCTCCCAGAGTGTGAATTTGTGCATCCACTGGATTTTCAGTAGGACAGAATAACAAACTCTGCTTTGAAGGAAGCAGATGAAGGACTTACTTAAACATAGTTTTCATACAGGTTGGAAAAACCTGGGGCAGCTCCTGTCTTGTGTTTTATCTTTTTATGAACTTTGCGTGTTTCCTATCTGAGAAATCTCCCGTACTTCTCCACAAACTCTCAACAGTGGATCTATAACAAAGATTGTCCAAATAAAGTTTATTTAATTATGTAAGCATTAGCACAGCCAATCTGTAACACACTACAAAACTGTGTGTTTTGTAGAAGGAGCTGTTGCCTATTTGTTACCTACCTATCTGAGGAATAAGGAGTGATACCCAGTATAACATGAGCCGTGAATCTGTCTGGATTCCCAGGCCTACCCTGCCTTGTTTGAGCTCCAGACCTCACATCTACCCAGTTGCATAGACACAACAGGGAACTAACTACCCACAGTGAAGTGTCATGCAAGTTGCCCTGCTCAGCTCCTGCAAATCCACTCCGAACCAGCACTCAGAACAATGGCGTAGTCAGTTTTCAGCAGGGCAGAGGAAAACGTGGCATTTTTTGTGACTTACGTGATGAGTTCCTTTTTGAGATCTCTTGAATGGAGCTTGGGTTTAGGACTTGGTATGGAGACATCTCCTGGATACTTCTTTTCCTCCATGTTTTCTGGAGAGCTCACTGGATCTTTCTGAAATATTAGATGAGAATGTGACAAAAGGTTTCTTTCTACAAGGCCTCCCATATATTTAACAAATAACTTGCTGTGGCAAGAAGAGAATCTCTTGGAAAACATTACAAAAAATTCTTAAGAAAAGATGGAGAGAGATGAAGAAAGTTTAGTGCAATTTCAGGATCTCATAGGTAGACTTTTAAAAATGTTGAACTGTATATTTGTGAAAGTAGTTCTGAAGGTGGATGCTGTTTTAAGCTGTACATAGGGAAAATTTAGGTTAGATTTATAAAATGGTGGTAAAGGACAAAGAAAAATACACAGAGAAAATAAAAGCAGTTGTTGAATATATAGAGCCAAACAAGACTTCAGCAAGTTTGTTCTTGTTTTTTTCTGTGCAATTGTATCACTGAGCTTTGTATGCAGTTGAAGTGAGTACCACTCTACTGTGAATTACAAAAGTACAATCATAAATTAAAAAAACCTATTGCACATAAAGACATGTAAATGCAGAGCTTTTTAGGTCTGTAGAGTGGAATGATTTGTTATCTCATCCAAAGAGCAGAGTCTTGTTAAACTAAAAATCGTAAGAACAAAACTGCTTTGAGATTTTCTTAGTAGCAGGCTGTTAAGGGTAGTTCTTTATTTCTACTAGTTGTAGATTAAAATCATCACTGCTACAGTGCTGTTTGATGGATGGTATGGACCATGAGTATTCACTCCCTTGGGAAGGCACTTTGGAAATCTGGAGTCCTGGAAGGAAATTACATTTTTATTTTCTGAAGAATCTTCTTTGATTACTTCAAAATAGATTGGTTTATACTTATACTTTGAAAATTAATGCCTTCAAGTATTATTATTTTTATGAAGGGTAAGTATTTCCTTTCTGGAGGGATGCTCTGTGGATATTGTATCATTCAAGAATTCTCCAAAGCCCATAGCATGAATTATCAAATCTTTATTAATCCCTTCTGGGATTTGATGTTGGTTTGTGGACTCCATTCCAATACTCAGGTTGGTATCACCCAGAGATTACTCTCTGTAGGAGCAGAAACTGCTGCCTGTGGTTGAGGGGAGAAGCTCCCAGATCCTGCTAAACTCATGGGGCTGGTGCCATAGATGCTCTGGGCTTGTGCAGCTTATGAACGTGCCAGGACAGAGGGACAGGGATGTCTGCAGAGCTGTTAACACAGAGTGGAGGGCTGAGGAGAATCTGGACTGAAAATGGAGATTCTGCCTAACGGGACTTGTAAGCTCTGCGGGGGTGTTTCTTCTGATAAAGCTTCCATATGGTCCTCAATTCTGGCAGCTTATCTTTGCCTGTTTGGAGACTGGATCCTCAATATGAATTCCTTCTGCTTTCTGGTACTGGCTACCTACTGCCTACTGAAACTCACACTACACATACATATAGAAACCATGCCATATTCTTGCTACATCAATTACTACTGGTTTTTGCAACCACATTTGTGGGGTTAGTTTGTTTGGGAATAAGCTCATCTGCTACAAATATAGAAGGCAAAAATACATATATTCAGCTTTTCTAAACACTTTCGTAGTAATTATCAAGTAATTATTTTAAATAAAAAAAACTTGACATATTTCAGGCTTCTAAAGGAAAACTTCAGTTAAGGAGTGATAGAGAAAATTAAAGACATGATAAATATTGTTAAAATGTTAATACAGAAATAATAAATAGTTGAAAGTCCTCCAAACATGGAAACTAAAATCCTAAAAACCAGAAGTGGAAAAATGAATGCCAGCTTTGTTCAAGATTCAAGAAACCTCAAAGGCTGTTTTCCAACATTGAGTTAAATCTTGGTTCCAGCGGCATATGGGGGTGTTTTTTGCCACTGCAACCTGCAGAATGGGGATTTGAGTTCCTGACTCTCTCTGTCCACAAGTTCTGATCCGCCTTTCTTTTATACACATGACTGTAACTCTTACAGGGATGATCACCAGTGTAAGTCACTGTAAAATCAAAAGCTTCCAAAAGAAACAATAAAATGGTGACCCTCTGTTGCCAGCTAGAAGGTGTCAAATGTCAAAATAACTTCAAAAAACACAGGTGAAGTGGTTTCCACTTAATGTAATGGAGGTTGAAGAAGACTGGCTTACCAGGTTCTTCTCATCAGCTAACTCTGATAGGCTACATCTGTATCATTGAACCAATGCTTTTTTTCTAAAAAATTAGTGCATGCCTTGGCTGGGTCCTAACTATGTATCAAGACCAGACACACATCAGCCTCTTCCACTTCTTGTCAAAGGTCCAGCTGAGAGGAACCTGGAGTGGAGGGTGGTAGAAAGCCCACCATGCAACCCTCTGGGATCCTGAACTGTGTGACGTACCTCAGGATGCACCTGCAGCAAACAAGAGTATCTGTAACTGTTTGTGCTGCAGGGTTTATTAATATTTTCATATATATAGCTTGTGTTCTTTATCTCTAATGAAAGATATCTCATGATCTTTTGCTGGTGATGGACCAGAAACTTGTGTATGTGAGTTATTCATCGTGTCACTGTCTGATACCTGCTGCACAGAGAGGACTGATCGAGAATTGTGTATATTGAGGCTTTACAAAATACTAGTGTTACAATTTACAACTTCATTTAACGATGTTTCACTGAGTCATTTAGCAAAAATAACATTACAAGTTGAAAGTTGACATGAGTACATCTAGAGCCACCAGCATAACTGATACTAGAGGCTTTAGAATTGCAGTATTTTTATTTTCTATCTTTGAAATAATTCATTTTTTCAAATCTTAATTGTGAATTTCCTTAATTGCCTTATTAAGATTTGTAATATTTTTAAACTAATAGCTATACACATACATACACAAACACCTATAATTTCATAGTAACTGCTCTTTTGAAAAAGAAAAAATCTAATAGAGACCCAAGTAGGAGCACAGTTTGTTTCCTAGTTAACATCCCTCAGTATATTTCCCAGGAATGAGGGAGACATATAGACCTTTAAACAGGTGATTTCTTCAGCATTGTCTTAGCACCCTGTGGAACACTTGGTATTATTCAAGCAGCATGAAATCTTCAGGTGGGTAGAAGCTGCGTGAGGAAGACAGTGCAAAGGGAATGCAGGGAAAGGAATACCAGAACTCTGCCTTTCTAGGACCTGACATCAGTACATGTGGCCCAAAAGCGGCTGCATGTGTCTGAAACAAGTAGGTCAGACCTAAAGACCAAATATTTTTTGGTCCTCTGCACTTAGGACTGAGCATAGAGCATCATGCCTTGGCTCGTGTGCTTCTCCAGAGATTTAGCTTTAGATAGAGAGATAATCCTTTGGGAAAATACCTTTAGCACTTGCTACTTTTTGGTCTGTTATGTGATGATCATCACAGCTAATCAAGTCCAACCATATGTATAATTTTTCCTTTCTCATTTGAACGGATTTATAACTGAATGCTATTAAAATTCTGGAGAATTCCAGACTAAAAGGAAAATCAGAACCAGCCCAATCATCCAAACACTACTATTTTCTGCAAAGAGCATGTGTGTATTCACGCATGCACACTACAGAAAGCAAGCAAGCAATGAAACTCCATTAATGTACAGATGGAAGTTTATATTGATTTCAGCAAAGACCAGAACATAATGGTAACATGAATAACAGATAATAGCATCTGGCACTTTTAACATTTTTAAGCCCTGAAATCTTTGGAGAACTGACAGTTGAACTAACTGACAGCTCTAGTTATTTCTCGGCGCTTTCCTTTTGGAGAGATTTTGAGCTTTTTCCAAATTCAGATTTTTTTTTTTAAGGGGGCATCTGGACAGGCTATTTCGCTGAGAGAGAGAGAGACAATATTTTCTGGAAATTACCACCAAAATTAAGCAACTGTTGTGCATATGAACCAGATAACAATGAATTAGAAATAGATATAATCAGTCATTTTCTTTGCATGAGAATAACTGCCAGTCTTCGAGTTGCAAAACAGAGCCTCTGGCCCTGAGATCACTGAATGTGTCAACGCTCTCTGGGATTGCAAAAGCTCACAGCAGAGGTCTGGGGACAGATCCTTGGTTAGGGACAAACTGCACAGTGGCAAAGCACCGAGTGCAAGGGGCAAGAGTGCCTGAGCACAGACCTTTACGTCCTGTCAGGTAGTCTGCTGATGCTTCCAGCTCCTTGGGGCAGTAAGGGAGAGGGAAATAGCGAGCCACTCATCGTGGCCTTCCAAAAGTGGAGCAGGGATTGGGGGGATGCGGAGGTGCTCCTGCCATAGCTGTTGCTGAGCTGCGGTGGCAGCAGGGAGGAGGAGCAGCAGGACAGGCCCCCTGCCAAGTCTGCGACACCGATTGATCCCCTGCAGCAAGGCGGTTCTCTCGAAGCTGGATGTGCTTGCTCATTATGCGGCATGAATGGGTAAGAGCCTGAGCCCTCAGCCTACCGCCTCGTGTCAAACCCACTCCAAAACCCTGATACAGGGATCACGGTCTCATTGCTGAGGTAAGGAGCACCATCAGCCCCACAGAGATGACCGCAAAGTGCTCTTCAGGACAACCCAGCCTCCAAGAAATGATCCGCCATGTGCAAACTCTCTCAGTGGTCTCATTATGACAGGTCTTTACTCAGTGCTGATGGATTTTTTTTCTTCACATGGCTGAATTATCTTTTATGTCCAGGTATTTTTGGAATTGGAGGCCTGGATCCCCTAACGTCAGCCCTAAGTAGATTTACACCTGTCTGTGTCTTCCTGAAGTGCCAGTTTTGATATTTGAACAAAAGATAATTTCCTAATAAATATAAGGTTCAATTTCTATTATTCCATATATAACACCAAATAGGGAGGAAATGTATTTGAAGCTGAATAAAAACTCCAAATTGGGACATCTTTTATTCTGCTTCAGAAAGCCATCACTCAGGCTTGTCTATCTTAATTATCAAGGTTTTACCTAATTAGCCTTTAAAGGTGCTGATGGTCCCTTCCTGATTTAAGAAAAATGCAAGCAATCCATATTGTGACAGCCAGGCTTAAGAGAAAAAAATAAAACCAAACTTGTCAACAAAATAGAAGAATAGGAAAGAAAGACAAAGAAAGGACACTATGCTGCCATCTTGCCAAGATAGGATAAAACAACATGAAAGAGCAAACCAGAAACAAAACCAAAATCAAGACAATTATCAGCTTGGAAGTGGCAGTCTAGGAGATTAGCCATAAAAGTGGGAAAGTTACTAAATAAAAATATTTGCTGAAATTTTAATCGTTCATCTTTGTTCCTGCAACTGCATTTTTGGGTTTGGGCTCTTACATTCCTAGGACAGGTTGAAAAGGGAAGACACCTCTATATACTTCTCTAGTTTTTCTATGCTGTTTCCTTATGGGATAAAAAATATCACAATTGGTGGAAATTATGTACATATCCTCATGTGCTACTTATTGTAACTAAAACCTTCAGGAATTCCTAACAATTTTATATTTCTGAATTTGTGCTCTCAGACTGACTTCTGGAACACTGGACTCACTTGTGAGATCTAAGACTCACTGGCAGAGATTTCTTGAAGTACGTTAAATGTAAAATAAAAAGTTTTCCACTGATAGAATATTGCAGGCAAGAATCTAAGCATGTGTTTAAACGCTTAGATAATGAGTTAGCTAGAATCCTAAAGAGTTGGTGTGGAAAAATTACTTTTTGTTTCAGCATGAAAAAACTACCTTGCTTTGCTTTTGGTGATTTTGGTTTGGTTTTTTGTTGTTGGTTTGTTTTTTTTTTTCCCCCCAGGTGATCCCTAGGTCATTTGGGTGTATGTGCTATAGGACCAAGCCATTAGGGACTGTTGTGGTTTAACCCCAGCCAGCAACTAAACACCACGCAGCCGCTTACTCACTCCCCCACCACCCAGTGGGATGGGGGAGAAAATCGGGAAAAGAAGTAGAACTCGTGGGTTGAGATAAGAATGGTTTAATAGAACAGGAAAGAAGAAACTAATAATGATAATGATAACACTAATAAAATGACAACAGCAATAATGAAAGGATTAGAATGTACAAATGATGTGCAGTGCAATTGCTCACCACCCGCCGACCGACACCCAGCTAGACCCCGAGCGGCGATTCCCTACCCCCACTTCCCAGTTCCTATACTAGATGGGACGTCACATGGTATGGAATACCCCGTTGGCCACTTTGGGTCAGGTGCCCTGGCTGTGTCCTGTGCCAACTTCTTGTGCCCCTCCAGCTTTCTCGCTGGCTGGGCATGAGAAGCTGAAAAATCCTTGACTTTAGTCTAAACACTACTGAGCAACAACTGAAAACATCCGTGTTATCAACATTCTTCTCATACTGAACTCAAAACATAGCACTGTACCAGCTACTAGGAAGACAGTTAACTCTATCCCAGCTGAAACCAGGACAGAACAAAATTTAAAAAGCAGTCTCTAGTGGTGGACACCTTTGATTTCCTTATCTGAGACTTATAGGCATTCACAAGTAGCCTCTGAGAGCAAGATTTTTCAAAGTGAGTAGTGATTTTTTTATGCCACATCTGAGTGGGCATTAAAACCAGTTCAACATTCACAAACCTCTACCTGTGGAAATTGATTCCCTTTAAACTGCATTGGACTGGTTGTCCCAAAGACCATCAGATGGCCACTCATCCAAGGGAAAAAGTCACTCATGAAGTGAAAAACTACCTCTTTTTCTTCTTCTTTCCTTCCATGGGTCTTGCTGTAGTTGATTGGTGTATCCCAGCCTTCCTGTTCACAAAGAGCCTGGTAGAAGGCTGCATTTACCAGGATGCTGCTTGTTTTGAAAGGAGAAGAGGAAGGAGTGGGAAGTGCTGTGCTGGAAGAAGTGAGAGGCATAACTTTGTCTTGGCTTCGGTTCTTTTTCATGCTCAAATCCAGAGTGCCATTTTCATCCACTTCTATCTCAGCTCCCTGACATGCAACAGGAAACAGACATGTTTAGATATGGACATGGTGAGGCTGCAACATAACCATGTGGTGCTTTTAAAGGATAAATATAAATGCACGCTTTTATTTAAATTTATCTGAATCTAAACCCAGCTTTTCGATTTATATCAGTTAATGTCCAACTCTTAGGCAGACTTAAGAGTAGCCTCAGTAATAGTATCCCTACATCTCAGCTTAAACATAGTAAGTAGAATTTAAATAAGAGGCCTCTAAACCATAACCTATACACTCTAAATCTAGTTTTATTTAAAAAAAGTTTAGCTTTAAATCTTCTTGATCTTTTCACTCTTACAGAGAACTATGACCCCAATTCACAGTTAAAAGCATTAATGCATTGTTTAGGTCATCAACAGCATTACTATTACATATCCTCCCTTCCCCCCACACCCCAGAAATATTACAACATCTGCATCATGGGGGAGAGAAGGAGGGGGGAAGAAATATGCCTAAAAGTAGCACAGTAGGAGAAATTTTCACTAGGGTTTTGTAGATCACTCAACATATTGCCTTAATCATATTTTGACTAGGCCACTAAGGCGCAGGTCTGCACTGAGACCACTAGACTGGGAGCCACTGGAGGATCTTTAGGAGGTTGTCCCTGACAGAGACCTTCAGCATGAGTTACCAAAGCCTTTGCTACCTGGGAAGTACACAAAGAGTAGCCTCTGACTGCAGGGGGGTGTGCAGTTTGGGGAGAGAGCCAACTTCTCTTTCCAGGCTGCTCTCAGAGCAGCTTCTGCTCACAGGAAGGTGCAAGTGTTGCTCAGCTGTACAAGAAGAAGAAGAAGGGAAGGAAAGCTCACTGTTCTGCCTTACCCTGTCTGACCACAGAAAAAGAGTACAAACTCCTCTTCTTGGAATGACAAAAAGCTCCTGAAAGTGCAACTTACTAATGGAAGCAACAAAAAATTTCCCCTCATGCTCAATATGCAACACTGCATATTGACATATTGTGTATATAGGGATGAGTATAAGACTGGTCCTTGCTATTGCCAGCAATTACTAAAGTCACGTAGGGGAAGAGGTAAAAGAGGTGGCTTCTGAAGGAGCACTTGGTCATCTAGTTCTGTGTGTTGCCTGAATAAGGTAGAAAACATTCAAAGACTATAGAGATAAATACAACATCATAGATCTACGCATGTAGAATGCTGTAATTAACACTGCTCTGTGTCTTCCTGTTATTGTAATCACTACAATTTTGTATTTGCATCACCACAAAGCTCAGATACCACTTGGGAATTTAGGGCTAGATATGTTAGGTGCTGTATAACTATAGGAGACAGTTGTATAAACCCAGATTGAGACTTCCTACCTTGAGTAATATAAAAGTAAACCTGTAGTGTAAGTGAATCATCTAGACACCCTGTTGTAAATGGAAAAGAGACAGGTATGTCCAGGGGCAAGTTTTTCCATCTTTCTTGGACCTCTTCCTTAGGAAGAGATGAGACACTGGCAGAAAGGGTCCCTTTTTCTTTCTTCCCATTAGCTATTGCTAATGATTAGTCAACCATTTAATGGTTAAAGATAGGGCATTGAAACTTACCTTTGCTTGAGAGTCTTAAAACAGTTTTGGTGAAACAGGGAATTCTTCCCCTGTGCTGAAAGTGTGACAAAGCCACCCCGGTTGGACTGCAGGCACAAGCTTCCTTCATGCAGCCATGCCTTCTACCACTGCCAGTGGTGACTCATTTAAAGGTAAAATTTGTCTGATGAAATCTTTTTAATCAGAAGGAAAACGTTGGTAGAAGATGAAAATTTAGGGCCCAGCAATCTCTCCTCAGTCAGACAGCCTGACTCCATTTTGTATTCATGGGCCTAAGACAGATGCCCACCTAGACCAAAGCACTACCAAGCCATCTGCTTGCCCCTGGTTCAGAAACTCAGGCGCCTCTTATGTTTGCTTCTCCTGCATAGCAAAGTTCTCATTTTCAATCACACAGCTTAAAGAGAGAGATGTTTTATTATATTTATGGGAAGTAAATACACTTCTAATATGTTCATACTAAGACGCTTTGGTTATATCTTTCTGCCCCTTTTTAGTAAATAGTTTAATCTCCTGTGATAGTTTTAAGCCCTGAATTTGACAGTGCAGCTTATCCTGGATAATAACTTAGTAACCACAACATCTTATGCCATCTGTATAATATCAAATACATTTTTATACCAGCATTAATAAACCTTAGTTACAAAAATCCAAGATATTAACTATATCAGTGCCAAGTGCACACTCCAGGATCTGACAATATAGCTCTGCCATGATCGCCCCAGTGTTTTTTGGCTTCATAGTTGATATGTAACTATAGCAATGAAACAGAGCTACAGTAATCAAGTTTAATGACCAATGTAAAGTAAAATGCTAAATATTGTAGTTGCTGACATTTTTCATAATAAAAAAACTTGGGTTAAGTCTGCACAACCAACATTCACATAAAATTCCAGACCTCTGTGACAGATGGCTTAGGAAAGGAAGCCATGTGACTGGGCTGCAGTAGTTTTATAGTGCAAAACCCATAAATAGTGCAGATTCTCTGTCACTGACAAAATATCAACTACTCAGAAGGCAACAGCAACAACAAAAAGGACCAAAATCAATCAAGCTACCCTCCTCGATGAAACTGTATGTAGAAAAATATCAGGAAATGTATTGTCTCTGAGAAACAGATACCATTAGCCACAACAAGCAGCTCTGGCTGATAAGCAGATCATTTACTAACATGGACATTTAAACCTTCCTCAGCACTTTCCTGAAATTCACATAGAAGTTGAGTTGTCCAACATGCACCTAATTCTGCTCAGGGAAGGCTGGGTTGTGTGTTTGTGAAGTAGCGTACAGATGGGGTTTAAGTGAGCTCACAGATGCACACAACAATTAAATATAGTCATGGAAAAAATATCCCCTTTTGCCCATCACAGGATGGATCACACGTTTACAGCATGGCTTTTTATTCAGAATGGTATAAAAGAGCTATCACTTTGCTGCCTTCATAGCAAACTCCAAATGGCAGAGCAAAAAGAGAGGCTAGTCAGAGGTACTGCTCCAGTTTTCATTCCTACTCTCATCCCACCCTCCTCTCAATATGTCTCCTTTGCTTGTTTTACCACGTTTATTTTTACATTAATTTTAAAATGGAACTAAAAAGACAAAAATGGCAAATGGCAAAAAAATACTAGAGCAGTGCTATGACATGCTGACAGAAAATGGCACTTACTATGCTTAGCTCAGACTTGTAAAGGCTGTGTTCTCCTCAGTGAAGGCAAGATCTTATTACTGTCAACTCTAGTGCATGTGTGATCAGGCCTATATTTATCCATTTATCATGACATATTTAAAATAGCTACCAAAACAATGTCAACTGTTCTGATTCTTCCTTGAAAATGTAAGCAAAGTAAAGATTAAAATGTATCTTATTATTTCCTAACTTATATTAGTTTGAAGCTGTGTAAACCATTGGAGCCTGATTTTGATCTTATTTACATTTACATTTACACTGGTGTAAACCAGGAAAAAATCCACTGAAGCAATGAAGAAAAATCAATGAGGGTGAGACGATACACATGGTAATTAAATTCAGGTTACTCCTTATCTACTTCTGCATCAGTGACAGTGTAATCACCCCCACAGGTTTTGCAAGCAGCTGGAAAAAGAATTCCAGAACAAAAAAATGAGTAAAAAATGACTGAAGCATATTTTCGTTATTCCAGGACCTATTCAGTGAAAAGATAAGGTTCAAGTAGTACTCTACTAGGAATAACTATCTAAAATGAAGGCTAATATAAATATGTAAACAAAAAAATGGTCTCTATCCTCTTCAAGTGCTTTGTACTTTAAAGTTAAGCTTTTTCAGCCTCCTTTATTTTATGACATCAATATTACAGAATATTTTCTAGTACATTATTAAGTCTTGTCCTTAGAACTGAACTACATCAGCTAGGACAGCAACGGATGTTGGTTTTTGTGATAAATTACTCCTGCATTTTTTCATATGCTTTTGGTCCATCTGATCACTCACAACATTTAATACTCTGCAGTGTGTCTCCAGTAATGATTACAAGTTAAGCTTTATCTCATAGCTGGATCAGAAAGAGTGAATTATTGTGTCTGCATGAATCTTATTTCAAACCTGTGACCTTAGGGAGATTGTATCATTACATATAAGGGGTTTTATGTATTCTTTCGTTGGCATCAGCCGTACAACTTAATACTAAGTCTAGAGAAACAACATTATCAATGATTTTGCATTCCCACTAGCAGTTCAGTCTAGTTTGGAAAACTCAAAAGAGCAGTTCAGTTCTTGTATTGGGAGTAACTCTGAGACTAGTATCTTGCCATGTGTATGAATACTATTCTTAATGCCACTCCATCCAAAAGAGTATAATCTTTTCTATTCTCAGCCAATAAAAATACATGTGCCTGGTCCTCAATTCTTCAGACTTAAATTTAAGCAATTGAGTTCTTCTGCAGCAAATTAAAATACTAATTTGGGTCAAAATAAGAAAACTTGTAACTGCCCAGCAACATCTGAGACAAAAAATGAAGTCACAATTTCAGCTCAGAGCAATTCACAAATTAAAAAAAGCCAGCCACGAATGTACTCAAAGACCAATATGCACAGCAGTATAACAGGATGGTACCTAGTGATATTCTTGGCTGATTTTTCATCCTGTATTTAGGCTTTAAGGTATTTGGAGTAAAGGACTGCCTGAGAAACGTGCTGAGTACTATCTACATTGTTGAAATAATTGATGTGATTATCACCATCATCAATATCCAAGAATGGAGAGATGACATAATTTTGTTCAAAAACAGAATTTGAACTTTAAACGTTTTTAGCAAGTGTCATTTTTTGTTTTATTTCAAGGCATAGTGTGCATATGCCATTTTGTCTAAACAGGTGGGAAAAACACCAAAACAGTCAACAAAATGTTTGGCAAGCAGTAGTGATGAGGATACAGATAAACTGTATTGCTTAGAGCTACCTCTGTGAGACGTGAATGTGGTGAGGGCTTTGAACAGGGAAGATCCCTGGATGTTATGATGATATAGACTCTTGCACTGTGCTAAAAACTGCAGGCTAAGCCTTCTAGGGGAGTCCTTCTGTTGACTTCAATGGGAATTGAATGAAGCTACATAAACTGCAAATCAAAGGCAACCAGGAGACTGGTTTGGGGTACTGACCACATGAGAATTGGCTGATCAGGATTATATTCAGGGGAACAATTTACTACAGTCCCAGGTGGAGGTTGAACGGCTCAGGCAATGTAACATGAATGTGGTATTGATTATTTTTGAAAACAGTGTCATCAAGGTATCTGATGATCTTAATATTTTGTATGCAGCTGATACGTAATTCATAGAGAAAGGTTAGGATCTACTTTACTGATCATTTCAGAATAAATTCATTCTTTAAATTGCTTAATTTATAAATACATACTTTTAACCTTGAGATATTTGGCAGATCACCTTTGTATGTTAGATCTCTTTGGAAGTTTTGCTTACCAATGGTACTGTTAACGTGTAATCTGATTTCTCTACCCTCACTACCTTTGTCTTTCTTGTTTTGGCTTAGACTCTCCCTTTTGAACTGATATGTAGAAAATGTGACATATATATTTGAAAATCCATTAAATTAATGAAATTTGTGCTGTAAAAACCATTTACTTTTTCATTCAAGTGTTTTCTATATTTTCAGAAAAGCGGTGAATATTCAAGGTAAAACATCCAACTCTTACTAAAAAATTGACAACACTCTGGAGGTCAAGAAATAAAATTTGAGAGACAGAAAGAAAAAAAAAAATACTTTGGGAATACACTTGTGCTAAAAAATGTTCTGGTGTTTTCCCCACCTGTTTAAGGAACGTGACATATACATGCCTTGAGTGACTACAAGAAATTGATACTTGCTTGAAATGTTTGAAGTTCAAGTTCTGCTTTTAAAACTTAGAAGCGCAATATTTTTACAGCTCTGACAATTGTGTAACTTGCAGAGGATTTCCTGCAAGTCCAGGAAAACCTCTGCAGTCCCACATGTCCTTGCTTTACCAGCACACTGCCTCCAATTTGCATATGTGGCAGTGGCTTGGATTGCTGGGAGGCTGCCTGATGCTCATATAAGAGCAAACACCTTTACAAGTCAGGAGCTTTGATCTGCTAAAGTATGGATGATGCTAATCAGGTTTTCTTTGGCAAAGGAACAAAGAAACATGACAAGGGGCAGGGCTGAGAGGTCTGATACTATGGGGGTCTGAACACAGCCACCCCACACAGGTATTTTCAGACCTGGAGAATGTGTGTGGTATCAAGAGTAGAAAAGGAAATCATTAACTCTGTAGTCACCTGTTGATGCCACATTATCTGAGTCCAAACACTAATAAAGTCTCAAGAGATGTTTTTTATCATCTAAAAATTTGTAAGGTATTCTACCAGTTAAATATTTACCTTTGCAGCCAATACCAGCCACAAAACAATTCAGATACATTGATAAATAGATAGTAGTTTCTTTAAAAATAACCTTATTTTTTGCTTCATATTTTAAAATAGGGAAGCATCTTCATTGAAGAGAGTCTGGTGATTTATTTCCACAATTTTTTGTTTGAATCCTGTATGATAAAAGTAATAAATAGCCAAAACCAAATAAAAATGGGTTTTGCGTGGTTTTGGCCATCAAATCTGTTTGGGGCTTACTTGCCTGTGTTCTGGCCAGAAGCTAATTCTGATTCTTCTGTCAGATGTTTTGTAGCAGTATGCCCTCCAGAAAGTCTGGCAAAAGTGAAGGCAGGCAGATAGCAAGGTATGCAGGTGATTTTCTTTTAGGCTGGATTCCTGGCTGTGAAAAAGGAGTAAGCTATGTGCCCCAAGTGTCTCTCCATATCGTTACTATTATGTTCACTTCCATTCAAACGTTCCCCATGATTTGGCAACTGTGAAGCAGGTACAGAGGAGAAAATCTTTGGGTTATGCCTGGTCCCTTTACTGCTCTTCTCTGGCAAGAAGGTCTATTGCTGAGGTCAGCCAAAGGCTGTGGCAGCAATTTAATCCAGCCATTGGCATCAGTTTCCATTTCCCTGCCGGAAGAAGTCTCTATTGAAGACCGGTGGAAGGAGCTTTCTGCAGCAGATATCAGGGGTGGATCTGTCATCTGGGAAAGGTTCTGTGAGCAATCTTTGGGGCAGATAATGTCTGAGTTACAGGGGATGCATGTGGACACAATCTAAAAAGTTTACCCTGTGGCATCTCCCAACATCAGTTCCAAGATCCAAGACTTCACAAGTAGAAATCAAAGGCAGCAAAGTAGGGGATACCACTGTGCAAGGGCACAAGGCTTGGAATACCTAACAAGGTGTTGCACTGGTGGTAAAATTAATGGTTCCACTCAAGGAATAATAGCTAACCCCTTAGCGATGGTGAATGAAGGCCCAACAAAATTGTAGACCAACAGCTGTGGAAGCCACCTCTAGCCAGACTGAGCCTGGTGCTAAAATAGACAAGGTAGAGTGACACTGACTTGCAGAGAAATAGGTCATCTGTCTTTTGGAGCACACATCATGACTCAGAGTCCCACAGCAGAAACACACCTGCTACTCTGTGTTTTGATAAATACACCTCTTTTCATTTCCCAGTGATTCCTTCTCAAGTTCTTGTAATGGCACCCTTTCATCTACACAGAGGTTTCAAAAGTTGCATTGCAGTGGAGCATGTGTGACTTTAATACAAATAATAAACAACAGTGCTCCCACAACCACGGTCATCAGAAGAGAATCTTGTCTATTTTCATCAGCAGTATACTACGATGTAATGGCACAGAAAATAAGGCTCATAGCTCACACAGTACCATTTGTAAATCATAAAGATCCATGAGGAAATGCAGAGCAGAAACCAAAACATGAAAGCCACGCAAACATCTACGATATTAGGCAGCTTTCCATTATGACAGACTTGCCCAAATTATCTATCTCCAAACGCTGTGGGCCTGATTCTCCTCTCTTGCCAGCAGAAAGGAGAATTTTACCAAAGTCAGTTGTTATTTCCCTCCCTGCACCTTGTCAAACTGTCATGAGCTCCAAACACAACAGACTCAATAGGTGTAGTTCTGTTCCATTGCTAGCAAAATATCACCTTGATTAATCGCATGATTTTTAGTTTTTTTTTAAATCAGCTTCCTAAATGATCACTCATGGCAGGTTTCAGAGGGAGGAAAATTCCCTCTTTAAACAGATCTAGCTCATTATCCACCACAGATTGTTGCTGGATTTCAAAGAACCTTCTTTCTTCTTCCCACAAAACTCCCCCCTTGTATTTAGGGCTCAATTATGAAAAGAGTTAACAACATAATTCCTGCTATTTATTTATTTTTATCAGAACTGGTCACTACATTACTGATTTTTCCTCTGCCTCTCTTCAAAAGAGCATGCAAACAGAAGCCTCCTTTTTGAGGATTTAATGCAGTCACTAACATGAAAGACAGTTTATTCGCACAGTTCAGTAGCTAGCACACCCTCCAGGTTCTTGGACTACCCTACCTTGGCAGACAGACTCTGTGGTTTGTTGGAGAGGATCTCTGCTGCTTCCCTGCAGCGGGTGGAAAGGTTCAGGATAGCAGCAGCTGCTGCTATGTGGGTGTCTTCACTACATTGACCGTAGCTATAAGAGTTGGCATGGCAAGGGCTCTGTGTGTGGGCGCTAGCACTAGGCAGTCGATTAGAAAATTTCACTGGATTTGAAAAATGCTTTGCTGTTGAAGAGAGATTTGATTAGCAATTGCATGTATGAGATTTTTCCCATTAAATAGTTTTGTTTCTCAGACTACAGTTTCATACATTAAAATATTCAAAGCATACATTTAAAACAATCCATTTCCTATTGGCATAAGGGTTTGCTGTAAAAATGGCTTCAGAAACAAAATAATTTAATTTTTACCTGACAAATACACCTTTTAACAAAGTATCTGAGACTTTTACTCAGATTTTACTCATTCTTTACTCTAGCATTAAAAGCAATGATGTCCAAGGAAAGACTGAACAAGGGTTACTGTGTTGTCTGTTGTGACCTGACAACACTGGTGGGCAAATGCAATTGTAAATGTATCCTTATAAAGGCTTCTTCTTGGCCCTCTGTTGTGTAAAAAACCAACAGTGACTTGTCCAGTCTTAGCTAAAACAACACTGCTTACCCTACTTAAATGAGTAAGTCTGTTACTTAAGTAGCTTTGCTTATGTGAGTAAGGAGAACAAGACCAGGCTCTTGAACGAACCAGAGTAATCAGATAAGAGCATTACCTCTTAGGAATACTCAGTCCTGATTTTGTGGACATTTTTATAAACTTAAGTCTACCCTTTAATCAATTAAAAAAAAATTACAATGAACATTCAGAATAAAACTGATCTTGGCTCACTGTCTTATGTTGGCTATCATTTGGAATAATATACAGATTTATTAGGCACAAAGAGGTCAGCTGAGAATGAAAAACTAACAGGTGAACAGAAAAGCACTTTCACAGACAGAAGTGGTGTGTGTGGTTCTTTGTTTTCTGCTCCATCAGCAGCACTTACTCTTAAACAGATAGAAAGAACTCTGCTCTCTGTTGTGGCTTTGGGAGCTTGAGATGTCATTAACTGTTGCAGGAAAAACACAGCACTGTGATTTCAGCTCTTAGGAAGCAATAATCACTTCTTTTATCTGTAGCTCTCACAGTGTCCTACCAAGATAAACTAAGCAAAATCCAATTTCTCAGCCTACACCCAGATACACCAAGAACATTTCTGCATATGGCCATCTGCTCGCTCCATAAAGATCTGAGCCCCAAGGCTCTGGATCCCTTTGGATGTAGAGCTTTGGCTGAGTGCATTTTAGTGCTAAGACCTACACAAGACATTGAAGAACTCATCTTTCCTCAAACTTGGGATGCTCTAAGAGAAATGCTTGTTTGCGTGCACTGACTGTAGCTGAATGCCATATTTGGTTTTTCTATGTACTGGGTGCATCTCAGTAGAGCAATACATAAAAGCCTCCTGATTCAGTTGTCCCCTTCTGCAGTGCAAATGAAAAAGGATTTATCTACCCTGCTGTAAAACTGTAGCACAAGCACAAGGGTCTACATTTTTAGCAGTTACTACAACTAACTTCAAATTATATTTAAAGAGCAAAAAAGTGCATTTTCCATTACCCACCCTAAAAGAAAAGACAAAAAAAAAAAGCAGGCTATGAAGGGTGCATGTTTTGTTAACAAATCAAGTTTATATGTGCGGAATCCACAGAGCGCTAATGATGGGCTTTTGGCTAGCTATATTTACATAGGATGCTGAACCAATCACTACATCATCAGCTTCTTATTGCCAACTTTTGTATATCTGCATAGTTAAAGCACTCACCTGTTCTTTTACTTTCACCTTTCCATTAAAATAATAGCTGCACACTGCAATCTTTGCAAGAACAACAGGCTGTAAACTTCAGCCCTGATATACTTTATACATAAATTGCATATGTATGCATTTGCATTTGTATAAAAACACTTCAATCATTTTTTCCTTGAAATGAACCTGTGAAATAGACATACATCTGTGCAAAGAGACAGCTAATAGGGAATATTCAATTTTACAAACAAAATTGGAAAATCTGCCACCCAAGAAGCTGGCAACGCACATATTTGCTTTCATTTGAACAAGCCTATTTTCCAGGCCAGATAAATATCTACTTTTCATTTGCAATTTTAAATAAGGTATTTTTATAGATACACAAACACATAGATATCTACAAACTTATATATGTGTGTATGTGTGTACTCGGACACATACACAAATACATATATAAATATACAAATTTTATAAATATATAAACCATATATAATATTGTATAGTATTTGAAGTATATTATATTATAATAATTATATATGTATATATACATATGTAAAATTTTCTGCTTTTCTGTTCACCTTACTATGAATGTTCACCTTTGCTGGGATAAAAGGGATGCAATTTGTTCTCCTTTTTTGTTTTCCTTTACTAAATTTTTTGTCATGAACAGAAGAAACACCAACTAAAGAGCTTTGTGTCACATTGTTTTGGATCTACTTTCTTCTGAACCCAATATGGTGCAGCGAAACCCTTTTTTTCCATTTCCCTCATGGCAACAGACTAATTTGTTTCTTTGACTAAAGAGTATTTTTTAATGGTCAATACAATGACAGAATCTTGCTGAAGTTTCCCATGCAAATTGTGAAGAGCATCTGCAATAAATAATCAGTGTTTGCCCTGTGGTACCTCATTTGTACAGAGTAGTACCTCAGCAAATCTGTAAGTGATGTAAGCAGAATAATCTTGATAACAATTTGATGCATTTCATATGTCTGCACTAAAAGTATGATGTAGTACAGATATATGACATATCAAAACTAATTCAATCCAGGCCTGAAAGTAATACAGCTGAGGCACGTGGTCATCTAGGACAAATAATACCTGTATGGATGCATCTAAAATGTATCTGAAATGCCTTTAAAGCCTAACTTGGATTTCTTTGTACTACAATTCATTTATGTCTTGTGCAGACACATTCCATGGGACTTCTCGTGGCAGCATCCTGTCACATAAAGATATCACAATTTAGCCAAGGAAGAAGGTAACAGATAAGACATAAAACATCCCTTTTTACTCTTCTCTTCCCCTGATAATTGCTTTCAAAACAACATAAAAAAAGTAAACCTTATAATGATGATATTTAGCGGTTTAGCATTCTATATTTAAAAAACTAGTGATTATATTTAGCATTCTGGCCACAAGTGGTTAAAGGTGTTTCCTACAGAGATTTATTTGAATTCTCAAAGTTTGAAAGCAGAAGAAGCAAAAAGGAAAAAAAAAAAAGTCATTGACATTTTGCCCATTTTCCAAGAGATAATGGAATTTCAAGCTTACATTCAAGGAACTGGGGTGTTTTTCGTCCTTGTGCCACAGGTGCTGTTGTGCGTTTGCCAAAGACTTGTGCATCAAAGCTGGCATAATCAAATGGTACTTTCCCAAACTTCTCCTGTTCTTTTGCCAGGGTGGTTCTGGAGGAGGTGACTGGCTGTGAAGTTCTGTAATTGTACTGAGATACCTCAGGCTGCTTCCCCAAATTTGTCCTGCAGAGAGGAGGAAAAGAATGAATGAGAAAGACAAGAATATCTTTAAATAACCTTTTCTTGAAAAATAGGATACAGTTGCATCTCAGTATCAGAGAGCGTGCTGGTATCACACTTAAAACTTACTGGTAGGTGTATACAAGAAATAAATAACATGAATATGGTGGCTGACCTGGTAGTCAGAGTACTTTGACTTCATACAAGTTCAAAGCTGAGGACATAAAAAAATGTAGTATTCTCTAGTAACGGTGTGGGCTGTTTACCAGAAAGGTACTGACTTACTTCTAGATTACCACTGTAGCATGGTGCTTCCTTTATTTCTAAAAATTGTCTGGATTTTTGCTAGTCAAAGGACTTGTAGTTTTATGGATCACTATTGTTCTCACTTTACTGTGAATGGGTATGGTATAAATATAATATGATACAAAATAATTGCTTCGGTTATTTGGGAGGAACGAATGATTTATGGTGTGTTATTCCATTTAGTTACTGTTCAGTAACTACTTGTCTTTAGTAATTTCCTAAGGACTTTTCATATGTAGAGTTAAGGCACGTGCCATTGGCAGACACATGGACATAATATTCTGTAATGGCTCTGAAGGAACCATTAGAGCTGATCATGTCAATAATCCACAAATTAAAGTGTCCCCAAATAGACCTGAATATAATAGGTTGTAATGGTCGTGGTGCCAATGATGTGCAAATTATGCACGTCTGTGGGGTCCATCTAACTCTCAAACAAAATACAATTGCAATAAAAAATGTTTTCCCTTTTTGAAGCCATTGTATAAAAAATAAATCAAACTAATTAAACCAATAAACTTAAAATAAAGAAACTCAAAATATGAATTATTCAATGGTGGGGAAACAGAATGAGCAGACTTCTCAACTCTTTCAGGTAACATGTTACTTACTGGATCACTGTAAGATTCCTCTAAAAAGAATCACAAAATATATAAGGAATGAGCTGCTAAAAGTGCAATAAGGTCAAAGAGATTGCTAATCAAGTTTCAGCGGCCAAAATATTGTAACAAAGGAACAGTTCTTGAAAATTGTTTTAAACATTTCAGCAAGAGAGAATTGGTTTACAGGAGAAAGACATTTGAGAACCATTGATTAGGCTGTTTGCGTCGAAGTAAGATTTAGTGGAATATATTCGATTGTTTTTCAAAAGATACATCTGTTGTCTTTAATGTCAGCCACATGCATGAGAGCCGCTTGTTAATTTTGAGATACAGTCAAGTTAGCTTTGCAGAGGTTCATCTTGGAAAACTGAGTTACCCCTGTAGCTGAAATCTGAAATGGGGGAAAGACCTGAGGACTGATCAACAGAGTTTGTGTAGAAATACTTTGGAGAGACTAGTTTGTGAGGGCTCCTACCTGTGAGTCTGATCATGGCACTGCCCAGCTTTTGGAGACTCGAGCTGGTTCTTTTCCTGGGACATGGCCAACTTCTCAGCTGCAGCAATTGGGCAACCAGAAAGACTGTTTAAAAGCAAGGTGAAGAAAAGAAACAAGAAGAAAAAAAAAATTGTTAAAATGAAATCTTAAGTAAAGGAAATGTGTGCTGTGGGACCCAATAACTTCGAACGTCTCTGGTGCCTTGTGCATCTATGGGAGCTGCTGCTGCTATTATAGCCCAGATTCATCTGTTTTTCAATCCTTAATGCAAAACTGTGAAACCTGTGTATTTGAGGTGATATATCTGGAAACTGAATCATGTAGGAGTTCAGCTTTGATGTTTTGTGGCTGGCAAGTCACTAGCAAATTTTCTGACAAATGACATTTACTTTATCAGCTAAACCATGCATATAAGCCTCCTGCTGATTAAAAGGAAAGTGAATTTGGGAAAAAACCCCCAGCAGTATGTAAGCAACTGTTAGCAAAGAACACATTTTGTCATTTCAAGTTGTGCTTTCTTTTTTTGCTTTATTAGATTAGAACACATTTTCTTATCCTATTCATGGATTGCTTATGATACAGCTGATGTGCTGCAAAGATGACTGGGGTTTTAAAACAGGAAACACAATGGAAAAATATTTACTGGTTCCTTATATATTCTTGTAGAGGAGCTTGTAATCTCTCCAGTAAAGACTAACTTTTTGTATTAAAAATAGTAACATAGTATGATAATCCTTGATTTTGGTACACTCATACAATAATCAATCAATCAATCAGCAGCAAAAAAAGAATATCACACAAAAGTTCAGTTCAACAAAGAAAGTTGGTTTTGAAATTTTTATGCCCCAAGTTTGATTGTAAGACATTATATTTTTCCAGAAGCACTGTAATGGAATACTTTGGGTTGCTGGCTTCCAGCAGAAAGCAGTACTGACAAGGACCATGCTGACAGCAGTGGCTTGCTGGAGAGGGAGCGCATCGGCTCTCTGCCTCACCGACAGCCCAGCTGTGATTCCCCAGCTGCCTGTCTGGAAAGCTTTTCTCAATTTTACTTTCTCCCTGCAGGCAGCAAGTTAAACAGACAGGAGTATTCCAAGTGGGAAGATGACATTCCTGAGGTATTACATGGACTCTAAAATATTCCACTTAAAATTTTCTGGTTTGCTAAAAGGGAGTATGCTTTGATGGGAAGTTCCTGCCAAGGACTACCAGGTATGTGGTGCAAAATGAAGAGGCTTTGGCTTCCGCTGGGTTTTCCAGTTGTAGCAATAAAAATTTGTTCATTCCTACCCCTTTTACACGATGATGTTTCACTCTGAAGACTATGATGAAATTGTAGTTTGAAATCTCATCTGTGAAAAATACTAGTGGAATTTGCCATCCTCAGTGTTGCAGCCATTTTTTATGTAATGAAATTAAACACAATTATTTGGTTATAAATAATTCAGGCTACCCTTGCAGTTCATAAGCATTCTGCAGTGTAGCACATAACATCTAATTCCAAGATATGCCCATCAATTTAGTCCAGAGTACATGTTAGATTTCAGGTGGACAGGAACTTTTCTGACCTACCTTCTGTGTGTGTTGCGATTGCTGTTGACATGTCCTCTTCCAGTGCATCCTGGGGTGGGGCACTTTAAAACATTTTCATGCATGGCAAGTACTAAACAGGAATAAGGGAAAAAAAGGTGGTAACATGCATCAATTAAAAATACGTATATTAAAAAATATGAACATTTCTTCTTTGGACTCAGATTCTCAATTCTGTCACATTTTGATGACAAAAGAAAAGGAGAAGCAAAGGACCTACAACATAGCATGGCTGGTGCCTCCAGTATATACCGGTTTATACCTATATTGCTGTAGTGTTGCTTCCCACATGAACATAATTGTTTCTAGGGACTTTAAAAGAACAAAGGTGGAAGTCAGCAAGGATGTTACATCATGGAGCCCTTTGCCCTCTGATTCATACACCACTAACACAGTCAACTAGAAAAGGGGGGTGATAGAGGAGCCACAAGCCACACAGTCATGCTACGTATAGCTGCAGTCCCTCGCTGTCTCAGGGAGGGAAAGCTCTCAGGTACAGAAAGGCTTTTTATGCCTTGCACCTGAGTAAGATGGTCTGATCTGAGTATGTCCCCTTTGAACCCTAATACCCTCAGCTGTGCTGAAACTATTTTAGGCCAATTGGTCATGCTCCCAAGCAGCGGCTTACATTCTCAGCAGTGTTTACTACCTCTTGCGTGTACATTTCGTATGCCTTTAGATGTGGATCATCTTTACTAAGACTGAGATGTATGTGTTAAACAGAACATGTCTTTGTACATCTGCCCTCATGACTTCAGTACTACATTACCCCTTTGGGTGCACAGTGCTTCAAATAAGCTGACGGTTCAGTAAACTGATTTCTTCTGTCAGGAACCAAATTATATATATATATATTTTTTTTTTTTTCCCCCAGCAGGACAGAACACATCTGATTGGAAGTGTGATAATTAACAAGGACTTGTTAATTTTAACTTTTTAGAAAGTTAATGTTGCTAAGGCCTTCCAAAAGCAGCAGCCTGCTTAACTCAGCAGATGTTTCCACAAATATAGTTTCGTACCAGATTGAAAAAAAAGGGAGAGCTACAGTTAGGAACAGGATGTTGGTAAAGTGCAAGTATCCTTTTAATTTGTTGTTATGCATGCCACGACAAAACCCAATCTGACTAGGTTGTTTAAACGAATAGTTTCACATTAGATTTTGGCTTATTATGCAGCATTTCATTGCATCACATTGCAGGATTACACACACACGCAAACCAATGTAATCAGATCAGCACAGTCAGAAATAAGCAGGGAATTCAGGCTAGACTGGGCATAAAAGGGTTAGCATGACACAGTCATATGAGAAGGATGTGCTGTGGACCAGCGCTGGGAGGTACTGATGGAAGTTACCTTTTTGAGCTCAGTGGTAAGGGGGGATGCTGGAAACATCTCTGAATAAGCATGCCCAGGCCTCTCAGTTATTGGCAATGAAAGGCAGCAGCCTCGGTGTGTGATTACGGCAAATCAGCTTGCAGCTCTGAAACAAGCAGGTGATTTCTGTGCTGCATGACTTAGCAAAGGCATGGGCAAGCAAGATCTTGAAGATTCATGAGACTACAGTGTGGAGGTCTGCTGGCAGGGTGGGGATAGTTTGGCTCTGATCTTATTCTTCCCAGGCCACCTGAAAAGCCTACTGCTGTTTGTAACGCTACTGCTAAGGAGTGCTTGAGCTTCACAAGTGTGGGAAGTAGGCCTGTGACTAAGAGCTGGAGGGCAAAGAATGTGCGATGGCTCCTCTCTCGGTCTCCTTCTGCAATCTCACCCAGAAAAAGTGGCTTTATTTTCCAGCATGAGCACACACTACCCACAATACCAGGCCAGATCCAGTTGTTATTCTGGACTGCAGGGTGATGATACTCACTTTCTAGTGGCACTCTAACTTTATGTGGGCAGCCTGAGAGGCTGCGGTGGTGAGGGTACAGCCCAGTCACATGCCCTGTGCCATCACATCCTGGGATGGGACATTTGGTTTCTCTCTTTTCAGGCCTGGGTGAATCTGCAGAGAAATCAGATAAGGATTTTGTCTGGGTTTAGCCCCCGTCTGCACCCAGCTGAGCGATCCTAGTAGCGTAATGCTCTCTATTTTGTATTTCAGATGTAATTCCTACACAAAGTTTTAACAGAGACATATGCGATTTAAGCATTACTTTAGGTTTTCACGGTGCCCTTTAAACTATGGCTCCCCCCTCCCAATATGCCATTTATGTGCTAAACTATATAGCTTTAGGATTGCAGTGTCATTTATTCCATTCAGAGCCTCAAACAGGACAGAAGCCACAATCCAATAAGCCAGAAAACTGGCAGCATCAGCCAACAGCAAGATCTATAAAGGAATAAATAAAAAAGCAGAAACAATCTTTTACTCTGTTAATGTCAGACTCCAGGAAGCTGGGACAACCAAATAAAAGCTGAGGTGTAAAACAAACAAACAAACAAACAAAAAGCATTTCAACCAGAAGCCATTCCTTAAATATCGCAGATCTCTAGGCTGTAGGTTCTTTGTTAGGAAACTGAATACATGCCACTTTACATTTGAGAGGCAAGGCAAGCAGCTCCCTCTGGTACACATGGCAATGCCGCTTTGTGAGGCAGCCCACAATGACAGTGAAAACATGGAGCAGCCGATACCCTTTCAAAGACGAGGTCTCAGCCCAGCCCCACAGCTACCACTCTGTAATGGCCGCAGTGCATTCCCAATTTTTGTTTCAAGCACCTAGAATTGTGCAAGAAGCACTGGTCAGAAAGCCTTTATTTGATTTCCAATGCAGGATCAAAAGTCTGGGCGAGAAAGGAATGAATTCTGGTCCAGAAATTCTCTTGTGAGAAATCTGGAGGAAGTGGCTGCATAAATTGTTGAGGATGGTTTTAGCTCCATCTGTGATTGGCTGCCAACAGCATTCAGTGCTGGGGGAGAAAACAGCTGCAGCCAGCACAGGGAGCAGCCTCCTTCAAGCTCATTTTGTTGGACCGTGAGGTAGGATGTGCTTAGGGACAGGATCACCAGGGACAGCTGAGGGTTAAACTTCCTGGCAAGGTTTTAGGTAAAAAAAAAAAAAAAAAAAAAAAAAGGAAATAAGGAGGAAAGAAAATAGACTGAACATCAACAGGAGACCACATACTTTTGAGAATCACTGCAAATGGGAGGTGCTGCAATAGTGGACTGGAAATAAAGAGGGACCCTGAAACATGATTTAAGTTTTCCCCTACTAATTGGAAAGGTTTATCAATAAAAAGATGGAAAAATATAAATTAAAGGCCTGCTTTTCTGATGTAGCATCCAAGACAGAAAATTGAGAGCTGATGGATTTGATGGTGGATTTTTCAGAAGTAAGAAACAGTTAATTATGTAAGGTGAAAAAATTATGTGCCTGATACTACATTGACTAAAATTACATGGTGTTTATGCAACCTGAACAAAGCCTAGTTTGGTCCTCCATGACAGTTATATCTGAACTCGCCTGCAAACTACAGCTAATAATAATATGAGGCCAATCAGGAAGGGCCAGATTCTGCCATGCTTACCGTCACTGCTCCTTCCTAAGTCTGCTGTGAAAAAGTCACATTGACACCAATGTGAACCTGGTGAACACAGCTGGTCTCAGGATAAGAAAAGGTATCTGTAAAATTCCTGTATATACCATAGTCATCTGAGCAAATAAAGGTTCATGTAGTTTAGCAAGGAGATAGACTAATACCAGGCATGTGCAGCTTAAGACTTGCTAATGAAAAGACTGCTTGAGACAGAAAAATGAGATGCATGCATATTCTTCCCAAATGCTACAGGAAATATTTTATAGTTTATAGTTTTAACTGACAAAAACTTGTCAGTTATCTTATAAGCTAAATGCTTTAGATAACCACACTACTATAATATTTGCAGTGTCCACAGGGACTACTCTAAAGTAGCATGAGAAATACCAAAGTAAACCGTTTATCAAAAGCAGAAATTGCAGCAATGCTGGGGTGACCTCAGTGTATTTGGAAGCCCAAAAGGAAAAGTCGAAGGATAGATGAATGTATTGTTACTTACTACAGCAGGGAGTGTGCTTATAAAATGACATCTCTTGATGTTCTGTAATTATCCTCAATTGAGGAGTTCCATACAAGACAGCCCAGTTTACAAATCAACCCCAAATCTTTTAAATCTCCACTTCTGGAAGCCTGATTAAATACCAAAAATGGAGCAATGTTCCTACAGCTTTGTAGGATGCCACAAACCATCAGAAACAATAAAGATTTTGGAACTTACTGGTAATTCTGCTGATGGTGAATGAGGCAGAAGAGCACGGCTTGTGCTTTCCTGGCTCAGAAGTGCTGGCTGTAGCAAAATGTAATGTTGATATGTGTAGTAGACTGAACTCAGAAAACACATGGCTTAGGAATTAGGTGGTATGTTTGGAAGAGGCCAATTTTTCACCCTAACCTTTCCTTAAGCACCATTTTAATGCCTTCTCTTTTGGCTGCTGAAATTTAGGAGGTATGTATTAGCGCCCTATGGAGGAGGAGGCAGAGGAGGAGGAAAAGGAGGAGAAGGAGTGCCAGTGCCAGCTACACAGCCCTTTTAGTACCCATTACTGACCATTTCACATAGCGGTTTGGCAGGAAGCCAAGTATGTAGCGTTTAACCTGGTTAGATGTAAGGCACTGGTGTGAAGGTACATAATTAACAAAATTACCAGCTAAATTCCAGATTCTTTACTGTTGCTATAAAACCCAGCTCAGAATCCTCTATCAGTCACAGGATAAATGCTTAAGCCAGTAAGAACAGCCAAAAATACTTCCTTACGTTTGTTGCTAAAGATCTGTCTCCCACCAATGTCAATAACTTTGGTTTGTCTCCTTTCCCCTGCTAGATGCTCCAGAAGAAACCTATCCAGTTCCTTGTAGGTGCTGTGAAACACATGCCCTTGCTCTGCCTGCAGAGCGATTGCTTGTTCTAGCAAACTCAAGTTCCCTTTTGTTTTGTCCAGCTCAACCGACACTTCTGTGGTTTCTGACAGGCACTCATTGTCATCTTCTTCACTTTCAGGGAAAGGATTCTGAATTCTTTTCCCGAAAGGATCTGGGTGAGACTCCTGGGGTGCTCTTAGCTCTGTTTCTGAGTCACAAAGCGTTTCACAGGGGCCAAATTCTACCTCTTCCTTCTTAATTTCTGGGACTTCCAGGATGCTAGGTTGATTACACTCTACAATATACTTCTGAGTTACGTGGGGCTTTACACTAGTTTCTTCTGAGAAATTTGAGGAGCTGTCCCACTCGTTGTCCATAATCTCAGAGTTGCTTTCATTTTCCTCAGATGAACAGTACTTTGGGTCAGAAATAACAGTCTTTTCCTTTCCTTCAGCTGAGTTAATCATGTAACATTCATCAGTGTCATCACTTTCTGTTTTTAAGGATTGAATGCCACTATCATTTAGGTTTTCTGCCACTGTTTGACTGGGTGCATCTTTTGCTAATTTTCCCATGTTCATCAAAGATTTGGCCATGGCATCTTGATAGCTGGAGTAGTTATCTTTTCCTTGACTGGAACTTTGTTGCCCACCCAAATGAGAGGTTTCCTCTGATGATTTTAGAGTTCTTTCCTCTGCATGAGAAAAAAGCAAGAGAAAAATATGTAAGAATAACTGTTTTTTGTATCTTGTAGAAGTGATATGAAGACATTTACTTACCAATCACCATTTCTTTACTCAAAGGTACTCTGAAATGATTGAAATCACACCAAGGCTGTGTTTGAAATGACTGCTTGTAGCATCAGGAAAAGCCCTTCTAAGATTATATCTACTTTATATTATAGCTCCAAAGCTATATAAGAAATAAATATGTTGCCATTTTTCACTGATGGTGAAGACATATATTATCTTAGAACACATGTACATTCATATACATTCATATAAATATAATGTGCCATATATAGATAGAAACTATATATACACACAAGCTATATAATACATGCATATATATATACAAGCACACACACACATATTTAAAATTCCTCTGATCTATTTTCACTTTTCTTTTATCTAAGATTCCCAACTATTTCTCAAAACAGACCCTAATTACTTTCCCAGTCACTCCAGATCCCATGAAAGACCTTGATGGAAAAAACCTCAATACTTCACAAAGGGCGAGCTCCTGGTCACCATTGCAATTGCCACATTAAGTGATAGATCAGGTCATGCACAGGCAAACAAAAATGGTTGTTATATACAGACTCATAAAGGACTTGTTAAAGACACCACTGAAGTGCATCCTGTCTTTATAAACATCTTTCTTCAGAAGAAAAGCAGCAGCCAGCAGGTAATAGAGGCTGCATGTAGGAGAGGTTGTCGGTGTGGAAGACAATATGCCTTTTGTAACTCATTTAGTTTTTTATAAACATTTCCTCTGACAAGGACACTCAAAAATACATCTCCATCATCTTCCTTTCTGGTAATTATCTCTCTAAAATCAACACTGGTTTGCCAGGATCAAGTAAATATTGCCATAGTAACTAAAAGCATTTTTGGATGAAGGGAAGAATTTAGTCACAACACTAGCCCCTTCAATAATGCTGATTATAGGGTACATTCTTTTGTTGGGATCTATTCAACATAAACTGAAAAATTTAACATTTTACTTCCTAGAAAGGAGGATGAATAAACAAGCACAGACTATTTCATAAGATGTGTCTCTCCTCTCCTGAATCAGAAGAACTCCAGGTTTAAATAATAAATTAAGCATAGTCTAAAATGCAAATGAAGTTTCTCTCAATAACACAGCGAGCTATTACGAGAAAGTGTAAAGGGTTATGATAATTTTAAAGTATTATGAACTACAGAAAACAAATAAAAAGCATTTTCAGTGAATATGTCCAATTCATTGAACTATTCTCTCAATCCACTTAACTACCCACATGTGTACAATAATGATTTATAGACATTATACCTAATTATGCATATTTGGGCTGTGTTAGAGTGCCTAACAAAAGCTCTAGAAAGCAACAATTACCTCTGTTGCTTAGCTACATAGTTTAAAATATTCCTATTAAGTGCAGATTATTGTGGAGGGGAAAAGGGGGACAAAAATGCACATGTGCACCACAATGCATTTCACTTTACTGCTGCCAAACTGTTAGCATTTTGGGTCATTTCCAGTTTACATAATTGTTTGGTTCAACTGTTTGTTATATGTTAAAAGAAAATATTGATTAATTCTTATTCTTCTTCAGAAAATTGGACTCATGCAGGGAGAGGTGGCCTTGTGCACTGTGTGCATAAAGTTGTGTTTAAAAAAAATGTCTGTAAACCTTAGTGTAACTTTTTAGCAGCTGGTCTAGTACCACACACGTTGCAGCATTCTGAATAAAGAAGTCTGCTGTCTTTTCACGTCTCAGCAAGTAAGAATGATGATTTGGCTCTATAACCAACTTGAGTCAAATGGGTATTTATTATTTGTTCTTCTGCCATTTGCAAAATAACAGAATCCCATCGGTGGGTCATTTCAAAATGTAAGACATTCTAGCCTTAAAAGAAATCTCCCACCCTTCAAAGGAAAACAAAACTTGATAATAGTAACAGATCTTTTCAGTTATTTTTCTGGGGGAAAGAAGAAAAATAATATAAATGCATTATAACAGATTTTTGATCCTTAAATAATCAGCAATTTTTAAATGCAATGTTTAAAAATTTGTTGTTGAACCAGTCTTAATGGTTCAGCTGTCCCAGCTTTGCTTTTCACTTCTACAGGCTGTAAATTTACTTTAAAAATAATCAAAACTCAGCTTAGTTTACAGTTGCATCAATCCATGAACTGAAGCATTAACTGATCAACAGACAAAAATCATGAGTTGGTAATAAAATAAGCAATACTACATTAAGAAATTACAAATAAACATACATACCCAGACCAGCTGTATGCTTTAGCTGAAATTCGTTTTGTAGCTGGCAAAATTAATGCAAAGGGGATAGGTTGTATTATCACTGACACAAGCAGGTTGGGAGAAATCTCACTGGTATCAACTAAATCTTTTGGAAATCAAGTGGTTTTTTCTTTTGAGTGAGGGGCTGGGTGCGAATAGGGTTCCCCTACATTTATAACAATGGACCTGGCCCAACACTTGCCCTTTTTAAAAAAAGGAACCAGTTAAATGACTTAGGTTTATCTGTATATGGCACAAGTTCTACCTTTACACCCATCATAGTACTTTCCCTTCAGTGAGGTCTTTAAGCTGTGCAGAGGACAGACACAAGGGAAAGAAAAAACACATTACTGAGGGCGGCTCTGGATGACCAGCAACCAGGCTGAATCAATACAAGAAAAATCAGCTAAACCCTATATATCTCAAAAAAACCCCCAAACAAAAAAAGCATACAGGAACTCTTACTCAAACAGCTTCCCTTCTGGTGTTAGAAGATAGAAATACTCCTTGCAGGCTGGACAGGCACTGAGAACCATGGAGCTTTTTTCATGATGAATTTAGCTTAGTAATGTCACCCAAAAGACAGAGACATTGGGTATCACCTTGTTAATTAATGTTCTGTTTGAAGAGGGAGCTTCCTTCTAGGCTTTCACACTGATGGGATGCAGATCCCTGGAAGAGGCTCCTCCTAGAAGACTTACAAGTGACAACTGGCTGAAATCTTTGTGGTATAGAAATGACACAAAGACCTCCACTAATTTCAGTAAAACGAGGATTTGACTCTTTAATCTGAAAGACAGCCTCCTTCTTCTTCTATGTGTTTTATGGTATTCATATGTATAAAATTTGGGTGTTTTGTTTTGTTTTTGAGGAAATTCTATTTAGAGTAGCTAAAGATGTAAATTCCTAATGTCAGTTCATCATAGAATCATAGAACAGGTTGGAAGGGACCTTGAAAGATCACTTGGTCCAAAGTTTTGTGGGAAAGGGAGCCTAGATGAGATTATCTAGCACCCTGCCCTTCCAAAATATTTGATAAGAAGAAACTGAGTGGAAAATAAATTACCTTTAAACTCCCGTAGCAACCAGCAACTGAGTGGAATAGAAGTTCATTCTGCTTTCTTATTATCTATGATTACTAATTTCCCAGTGTCAGATCACATTGCTTTTATCTTGACATTTACTGTCCACTGATGACTCCTCCCTTCAAAACAAATGCAGAATGTATTCCACTGATATCTTCTAACTTGCCTGATTAACTATTTGTTCAGGACTTCTTAAACAAGTATGTGACAGCGAATTTAGTTTTATATTTTTTGTTCATCTTGAATATATATAAACATGTTAGAAAGAAAGAGCAATAAAGACATACTGTAGCTATATCTTTCTGTCTCCCCATCCTCTTCCATATTTTCCAGCATACACATTGTAGAAGTTTCTATAAATTGTTGGACGTTTGGCTTAGCAGAGTTGGAATAACAAGTATAAAAGTGCTGAGTTTAATAATCGTGTTAAACAGAATACACGTAGCAGTCACACGCATGAAATTGCTTCGCTAAATGTTAAAGTCAACAATGTTTTGCTAAGCATTTTTTTTTCTTCCTAAGAGCTCTGTATATTCCAGTGAAAATCTGCTCTTCATAGATGTGTTTTTCTCTGTGGTGGGCTTAACCTCGTTCTTTGACAGAGCTAGTGGAGAAGCAGGTGCTGCTCCATATCTGAACTGCTGCAGTAGTTGTCTCTCTGTGTGACCTACAAAGCATTTACTAGACCCCAGGAGGAGTTATTGTACACAATAATTGGAAGTCCAATGGTTAAACCTAGACAGAAATGCACCATTCCAACTCTGTTAGAAGTCAAACACATTCTGCATCCTTTTTGAAAATACTGTTTCATATCTCCCTTCCTGTGAAATTCAGGTTCAAGCAGAGGCACACTGCCTGACTACCTGGAGTTGAGCTGCTTTCGAGGACACTGATCTCTTCCTGTAAATCCGTCCTGTCTTCATTGTCTTCTTTGCATTCCAAGCTGGGGCTGTAGTGGCGGGGTTTCATTAACAGGGACTTCCTTTTGTTGACGGGAATGCCTGATATCTGTTCTTCGGCTTTTCTCTTCTTAGCCATGGAGCATTTGTAGGCACTGCAATGATCAATCGCCAATGATAGAGAAAAAAGTGGGAGAAGTGAGAGGTAAATTGTTTAAAAAATGGCACAATCCTCTAGCTTAATTACAAGTATAAAAGTGAGGACTGACAAAATATTAATTCACTTGCAGTTTCAGCAAGTTCTACTTAGTGGATATTTAATTTTAGCTCATGTACTCGAAGTTCAGGGCACAGGCAAGTCCCATTTCTTTTCACTGCTGCCAGAATCTGTTTGGGGAAAGGGGAATGAGGAGGAAGGCAGAACCAAAAAACCCATAACCTATCATGCTTAACCCTACGTAAGCATACACTAATCTAAGCCCTACTCTGCAGTAAAAAAAATACACCTAGGAAACGATGAACAAAATTGTAGTCTGGCTTGATAATCCAGAGTAACAGCTAAGGGGAAAAATATACCACTAGTTATACTACAACATCCTGAGCCTTGGGCTCCATTACCTTTACATCAGTATGGATATCCAATCACACACCTTGAGTTCAACCTTTGTGCATAAAAGCTGTGCGAAACACACTGTACCTTCAGAACGTTATGCAATATGGGTCCCTCTTTCAATATCAGTCCCAAGCGTTGGCTTCATTTCATTAACTCCAGCCATAAATGACTAGTTTAAGCTCTTCCAAGGTCTCTATATAGACTCTGGAAAAAAGGTCCTCCAGAGGGCAATGCATCCCATTTAAAACTAGAACTACCTGATAAAGAGGGTGAGCCATCCCCTGGGAAAGACCTTACCCAGTCTAGATGCCTAACTTTCAGATGACCAACATGAGAAGAGAGTGCAGTATTTTAAAAAGGAAGATTTTTAGCAGATTTTATATACTTCTTTCAGCTCATATAAGATCCACATATTGGTCTGCATATTAATTTGTTTCTACAGATATTTAGCAAAGCCTTTGCTGCCATGCAGCTGATCTGTGTGGCATATAGATGTCACATCATACGACACCTCACTAAAGAGGCCTGAACCTTCAACCTTCTTTTTTTTAACAACTTTTTGTGCAAGTGATTTGGCATGATTCCTTGTTCTCTCACACACAGTATTCTAAGAAATTTATGTAGTATGAATAATAGTGCTCATATTATATCTGTCAGAGATGAAAAAACTACATATATGAATCTGTGTAATCCACTCAATGGTTTCTCGACCTTAGGCACCCCTAGGGTGCATTACACATCTACACAATGCCCTTAGGTGTTGGATTTTGCATTTGTCTCACTGACTTAGCTGCAAGATTTGCAAAAAAACCATGTATGCAGAGAACTCCTATTGGTTACACATATTACAAGCTCAACAGCATAAATTAATCCTTCCAAGGTATCTTATGTGCACTAAATTGGCTCAGGTTCTGATTGTTTTGGATGAAAGCATATGACTAACTTGAGCTTTTTGTTAAAAAGAAATACCCATTTTTGGCTAAGCACCTTTTTGGCAATCCATCATTGCAAACATGAAGGACATGGAAATGTGAAGATCTGCATTTTAGGGGGAATGTTAAAATTCTACCATATGCATCTTAAACATAGTAGATATTCTTGATCTTCTGAAAGCTAAAATGCTATAGGCATCAGGAATACTGGATGTTAAGCACTTGCTGTAGTTGAATATATTATGGCTTCTGTGTTATTTCTCTGTTTATGAATAGAGGATAACATGAATATCACATTAAAGGTCAGAATCACAATGGTATAAGCATCCCCTTGGAAATGATGCCCATATAACAGACATCAGGGATGGATGTAGTGTGGACAAATATGCATAATTTATTTCTAAGAAAACACAATCAAGAGTTTCTTAATTCATATTTGTGAATGGCAGTTCATACCACTCACGTTGTTTCAGAAAAATTGAATAAATGACAAATGTTTGAAAACCCTTCACACATAATTGTTTTTATCAACCAAAACCTTCACTAGGTTTGCTTTTGATCTTTCTCATTTATTTGTCAAGCTTCAAGTTTACCTCCAGTAGCTACTGTGAGTGTGTTTAGGACAAGATGAATTTCCAGTGTTTAATCCCCTTTTGACGAAGCTACAGCTGTTTCTTACACAAGCATAATTAATAGATTTTTAGAACAGAAGATCCAATTAGATCATCTAGTATGCCCTCCTGTGCAACACAGGTCACAGAACTTCATCTAGCTCCTCAGCTTTAATCCTGTAATTTGTCTGACTATTGTCTATCTTCCAGTCAAGTTAAGGGAAAACATGGTAAGCCACTAAGTTGATTGCTGTATTCTTGCTCACTAAGTACAATCTTTTTCTAGTAACATAATGTTATAAGCCCACCGCTGGGGGCTGGCGTAATAGCTATCAAATACATTGGTTTTTCACCACAACTGTGAAAGACAGCCTAAATCAGATGTTAGCAGACCACTGTCAAGACCAGTGCAGGAGTACTGCTGCCACCTGCCACCTGCAGATCTGCTCTGGAAAATGAGAGCACAAGAAACCCACTTGACTGTAACCACCAGAGTTTACAGCAGTAAATCAAAAGCTGTTGCATCAATGTCAGGACAGAAGGCCCACAAATCTGCCTGGAAGCATGTTGCTCATGTTAGAAAGTTTCTCCTCTATGAAAGACTGATGCATTAGCTTGTCCTTATCATATCTTCTTCTGTACATGAGTGACCACTCACCCAGATTTCCTCTATAGTTCCCATCATTTTAAAATAAGTGATTATGGAAGGAGGCCTGCATGGTTGAACAAGGAGCTCCTGGACAAACTCAAACACAAAATGGAAGCCTACAGAGGGTGGAAGCAAGGACAAGTAGCCTGGGAGGAGTACAGAGAAGTTGTCCAAGTTAACAGGGATCCGCTTAGGAAAGCTGAAGCCCTGAAAGAATTAAATCTGGCCAGGGATGTCAAGGGAAACAAGAAAAGCTTCTATACGTACGCTGGTGATAACAGGAAGACTAGGGAAAATGTGGGCCCTCTCCGGAAGGGAACAGGAGACCCGATTGCCCAGGACATAGAGAAGGCTGAGCTACTCAACAACTTTTTTTGCCTCAGTCTACACCGGCAAGTGCTCCAGTCACACCACCCAAGTTGCAGAAGGCAGAGGCAGGGACTGGGAGAATGAAGAACTGCTCACTGTAGGAGAAGATCAGATTTGAGACCATCTAAGGAACCCGAAGGTGCACAAGGCCATGGGACCTGATGAGATGCATCCATGGGTCCTGAGGGAACTGGTGGATGAAGTGGCTAAGCCAATACCCATCATATTCAAGAAGTTGTGGCAGTCCAGGGAAGTTCCATCTGAATGGAAAAGGGGAAACATAACCCCCGCTTTTAAAAAGGAAAAAAAAGGAAGACCCGGGGAACTACAGGCCAGACAGTCTCGCCTCTGTGCTGGCAAGATCATGGAGCAGATCCTCCTGGAAACTATGCTAAGACACATGGAAAATAAAGAGGTGATTGGTGACAGCCAACATGGCTTCACTAAAGGCAAATCATGCCTGACAAATTTAGTGGGCTTTTACAATGGGGTTACAGCATTGGTGGATAAGGGAAGAGCAACTGACGTCATCTACCTGGACTTGTGCAAAGCATTTGACACTGTCCTGCACAATATCATTGTCTCTACATTGGAGAGACATGGATTTGATGGATGGACCACTCGGTGGATAAGAAATTGGCTGGATGGTCACACTCAAAGAGTTGCAGTCAATGGCTTGATGTCCAAGTGGAGACCAGAGATGAGTGGTGTTCCTCAGGGGTCGGTATTGGGACCGCTGCTGTTAACATCTTTGTCGGTGACATGGACAGTGGAATTGAGTGCACCCTCAGCAAATTTGCTGATGACACCAAGCTGTGTGGTACAGTCAACACACTGGAGGGAAGGGATGCCATCCAGAGAGACCTTGACAGGCTTGAGAGGTGGGCCTCTGTGAACCTCATGAAGTTCAGCAAGGCCAAATGCAAGGTCCTGCACATGGGTCGGGGCAATCCCAAGCACAAATACAGGCTGGGCAGAGAATGGATTGAGAGCAGCCCTGAGGAGAAGGACTTGGAGGTGTTGGTTGACGAGAAGCTCAACATGACAACCCAGAAAGCCAACCGTATCCTGGTTTGCATCAGAAGAAGTGTGACCAGCAGGTTGAGGGAGGTGATTCTGTCCCTCTACTGTGCTCTTGTGAGACCCCACCTGGAGTACTGTGTCAGCGCTGGGGCCCCCAACATAAGAAGGACATGGACCTGTTGGAGTGAGTCCAGAGGAGGGCCATGAAGTTGATCAGAGGGCTGGAGCACCTCTGCTATGAAGACAGGCTGAAAGAGTTGGGATTGTTCAGCCTGGAGAAGAGAAGGCTCTGGGAAGACCTTAGAGCAGCCTTCCAGTACCTAAAGGGGCCTACAAGAAAGCTGGAGAGGGACTTTTTACAAGGGCATGTAGTGATAGGACAAGGGGTAATGGCTTTAAACTGAAAGAGAGGAGATTTAGCTTAGATGTAAGGAAGAAGTTCTTTACTGTGAGGGTGGTGAGGCACTGGAACAGCTTGCCCAGAGAAGCTGTGGATGCCCCATCCCTGGAAGTGTTAGAGGCCAGGTTGGATGGGGCTTTGAGCAACCTGGACTAGTGGAAGGTGTCCCTGCCCGTGGCAGGAGTGTTGGAACTAGATGACCTTTAAGGTCCCTTCCAACCCAAACCATTCTATGATTCTATGATTCTATGAGATTCAACTTTAAGTAAAATCATTCCTGACACCTTCCACTCTGATTATAGGAAGGTGACAAAATGCAGTTTTTGCTTCTTTCCTAGGAAGTGCAAATTGCTCTCCATAGGCCAGGAAGACATTTTTCAACTTCAGCAGAATATACTCTTGCTTTTGCTGGTTACTTTTTAAACTGCTGGGATTGAGTTTTAACCGAAACCTCTTAGTTTTCAAGAGACAGTTTAAAGATTGATCATGCACCTTCTTTTCTACCTTACAGTGCTTAAAATTAAAAATTAAAATTAAAACAGAGAAAACAACTTCAGAAATGGTAGTCTTTTCAAGTACTTACACATGATTTGCTAAGTATTTAATAATGGTCACTGGGAATTTAACTACTATGAAAAGAATATATTTATGCCTTTGTAACATTCATGGCATGTCGATTTCACTTTGGTCTTTAAAAGTTTCTGTTTCTCTGTTTTCCTTATATACATTCACACATACACACACATGTACATTAGCACAGATTTGTTAAGCTGTAGTTTGTCAAATGGTAAACCTATAATTTAGCTTCTCTATTACTCATCTCATAAATTCAACGTCTAATAGTTTTGTTGCTATTTATCAATGGCCTGCTTGTTGTCATGGAACACTGATTCAGCTGTCAAGGTTATTTGGTAATCTGAGGCTCATAAAACAGTATGAGCCCTAAGCCAATACATGGGTTTTTTTCCCAATTTAACTGTACTTTAATTTTATGAATAATAAATCATTTTAGTGCTACCTATAATGAGCAGATTTTTTATTATTGTTATCTTTTAGTCAAGAACTCAGTTACCAAAACCAGTCTTGTGTCAGTTATCATGGTGTGAGCCAAAAGGTTAAAATCTAAGACATGTATGACGTGGTTGCATTTGTTGACCCCTCCCCCCCCCCCCCCGCCCCGATAAATCTTTCATATGTATTTCATACCTAAATACTTTTGGGGGAAATTTACTTGGTCCTTCTCTTTCCTTTATTTCTCTTCAGAATATATCTTGCAGACACTGGTAGTATACAGGCAGAACAATGCATTGGCTCCCCACCACACACCAATGCCTCAGAAGAGAGAGAGTTTTTAAGGAGTCTTAACCATATACAGCTTTTCCTACTGCTAAAAATTGTCATTCTTGTCTTTGTTTGTACTTGGTTCACCTAAGTAAAAGTGATGTGTTTGTCAAGCCTTTAACCTGACCTTTAATCACTTTGTAGCCAGCAAGGATTTTTTGCTGTTAATCTGCTGGCAAGAATTCTAGATCTCTAGACTTTTTTCTTATTCACAGCAGCCTGCAGATTGGTAAAGCACGATAACAGAGAGATGAATTGCAATAGTGGGTAAAACAAGGGGCATGTTCAGCCTGTCAGCTGGTGTTTACTAATGCCTGTAATGGATGCCATGTAAAATAATAAGAACAGAACACACTGCATCTCATGTATATTCCTTAGCTTCAAGAGAGAAAAGAAATGTATTTGAATATCAAGGCACTTACATTTATTGTCTAACGTTATTTAAGGAGCCCACTCCTCATGTGAGTTTGTGCAAGAATAATTAGAGGAACATTTTAGTTGTGGAGAAAATAATTTTAAATTCTTAACCTGAATTGCCTTTTGACTGTTTGCTTAACTATACTACAAAAGTAAGTGTTAGACTATTGAATTACAGTTAAAGGAGACATCATCTTCTGATTTGCAGAACCATTTTAAAATCACACCAGAAGTTATAAGGAGAAGGTTAGCCTAACTACTCCTTAATCATACTGTGATTAAAGACGTTTCCAGAGGCTTTAGGCCTTGATCAGATTTTGTTCACAAACTTGCAGATGCCCTAGGACACTGTCAAAGTTAAATACTACATTTTCCTTACAGGAGGGAAAAGTTGGTATTTGAAAATTCAGGGACATGTGCCACTCACAGATGAACCAGTAGCTTACAAATGTCTGTCATGGTTGGGCTTTTCTTCTAAGAATTTTAAGACTGCACTGAATCAGAGGCACCTAAAAGGAACAGAAATTCTGAGTGTCTCCCAATCTTAGTCCTCTTCTATGTCAGCTTGTTCTCTAAGAAACAGATGAGCTGAATTCTGTTTAACTCTTTAGCACAATGGCTTCCAAAGTTTTAGGCTATAGCTGAAAGTATCTGATCCCCCCAAATCACACAAAAATCTGAGCTCCTTAAAAGCTGATGATGAACAGGAGAAATTACTAGCACTGGACACAGAAAGGGAATGATCTGCTCCTAGGATGGATTGCATGTCAGTTGAAATGACAGTCATGTTATTATTTACATCAACCATGAATGCTGGAGGTTCATGAGAGGAGCTGGAATGTCAGAGTCCAAAGAAAGAGAGCATTGATAGTCTGATCACTGCAGTTGAGAAAACCCAAATGAGTGCTGTTAATTGTAGCAACTTCAGATGGACAACAGTGGTTGGAGAGGAAGGTGGAGAGTGACTGTGACTCAATTGTTTGTCTTCAGGTTAAGTCAGATTTATGTTCCATTTCCTTAACTAACTCTCATTGTTTGCAAAGAACGCATGTAAATTTTATAGCTCAGTGGAAGTGAGAGTGACAGTGTTCTCAGCTCAGGTTGCTCTAAAAATGAGAACAGACAGAATGGTGGTATTAACACACAGTCTCATCATGGCCAGAAGTTGGAGTCTCCACAGAAAGACTGAAAATCCTCAGCATCAGTTAGGTCTGCAAGAACTATTCAGCATCTAAGGACTAGGGTGGTGTTTCCAATGCCACAAAATTATTTACTGAATATGAAAGAATTCACGTAGTCTAACTATATACAAAGACAAATCCTAGATTCAGAAAACTAGATAGACACTACTTTTAAGAGACATTGATTAGTCATAGATTTTATACATGGAGAGAAAAGAATGTTTTCTAAAAGGAAGAAAGTAAATTGCATCACTTCGGACTATGGATACGGGAATATAAAATCTACAAGGTTTATGCCCTTGGAAAAAAGACAACTAGACAGTAATTCTGTTTACTGTGTTCCATTCTAAAATCTGTATAGGTGCTAGATGCAAAACTAAGCAAAGTCTCTCAAAGGACATAAAGAAAATGACTTGTGTATTAAATAAGGACTTCTTGATCAACCCCCCTCCCTTTTTTTTTAAGGAAGGTATTTGATGAGATGCTTTTCATCGGTGAGAAAGGTAGTTCAAGAGAAGGCTCTAATGACTTCAGCCCATCTCTGTACCCTTCAATTCTCATTCTTAGAAAGATCTGTAAGTTTTACAATATCTTCTATCTTGTCTGCTGTATAGACTACATACATTCTCGGGATTTCTAGAGCACTGTATTCTGATGCTCCATCCTGCAATGTACTCCCCATTTTCAAACATTGTTCTACTCAGTTGGATATGCAAGTATGCTTACAGGTGTTTTGTAAGTCCATGAATTTCTCCCTGAATAGTGGAAAGTGATGGAGCATGGGTTAAATGAAATGACCATTCTACCTACCTAAAAAAGTAAAAGTGAGAAAGATTTGTGAATTATCAAGTGTGGGGAAATTGCACATGTCCAAACAACTGCTTGCTTTACAGGTTATCGATGGCAAAAAACTGACTAGCTGAAGAACTTCAAGGAGTAAGACTGTGCAACTGAGAAAATTGCAATCAAGGGTTGAGCTACAGTTCATTGAAAGTTGAAGATGGAGTTAAACAAACAAAAAGTTTCTAATTGTTTTAAACAAGTCTTATAATTATTAAAATATATTCAAACATTATGCCAATGAATGGCTATATCTGAAAATATTAAAAAAAGGCCATTTGTTAACAAAACTCTGATGTGAGTTTTTACAGATGAAATTTTGGAGGCTAGTCCAGGAAAGGACCACTGAGTTCTCATCACCAACAAGAAGCTAAACATGTATTTGCCCTGATTGCTAAATTGGAGTCAGAGTTATTGACATTGATGTTTTCTTGTATTTTATAAAGTAAACTGAGCCACCGTAACTTTTAGGTAATCTGTAATATTTGAACTCAATGACTGAGTGTGTTTTATTTCACTGATTCAGCCTAGGTAATGAAAAATAATCTGGAAAATAGCTCCAGCTGGGAATTCCTGAAAAAGCATTTGGGAGAGAATTCATCAGGTAAAAGTAATTTCCTTCCATCAGCATTTTTAAGCATTAAAATGATAAGAACTTAAACCAATAAAATGTGTTGAAAAAAATTGCTCGCCATTTGGACCCTGTTAATTGGCTGTAATAGAAGCTCAGAACTAGTGTGACTTACTGCAATGATAATCAAAGAAAATCTGACTGTTTCTCATTTTTTGACATCACACACAACACAAAAAATGTATGATTTCACCTCTTTCTAAGAAACTCGTACACTTGGCTTACAAGTTGTATCTGTGAAAGGGACAGAGGCTTTTCCTGTGCACTGTAGCAATCATCCCAGGGTTAAAAGGCCTTCTACAAATAGAAAAGTTTACTGCCATACACGGGCAATGCTCTTTTTCTAAAATGCCAGAGTTGTGAGAAGTTCAGTCCAGGGCTGAACCAAGATGAAAAGAATGCACGAGGTATATATGGGAAGAAAGATAAAAGGGAAATTCACATTTATGAACACTAATATAGAGCAAAATAAGCTCAGTAACTTGGGGGTATTAAAGTGTCTGTCTGTATACACAAATGAAAGGTTTAGCTAGGAAAAAAGGAACAGAACTGGACAGATAATAATGTGGAGAAAATATGGTATCATAACTGAAAGCTGGCTGGAGCATGATATTAAAAGATATATTTTATTTAAAAAAGACATATAAGAAAAGCAAAGAAGCTGCCATAGCCTTGTTGGTGAAAGAGGATTTATTAGCCCCCATAAGAAGAGTCTGGGGAGAAATGGGTAATGGTGTTGGGTCATTATGTACTGAGCTTGGAGATGTTTCAGACAGTAAACTAAATGTTATAGGCCACCTGACCAAAAAGAACAACTGGACTGTGAAATGATTGAGCAAATAAAAAGAAGCATGTAAAAAGAGTGGAGCAATGGTAAGTCAGCAATAACATAGGAAAAGACACACAGTTATGGAGAAATCTACCCATGCCTCAAGCTCACTGTGATGCCTGAAGCTAAATGACAACAATTTCAGGCTGCAATAGGCTCATGAAATGACTTTTTTTTAAAAAAACCCTCTTTTTCTTTTTTTTTTAAACTTTAGTTTACTATTTTAGCAGGGTTCTCCCCACAGGAAAGGTAACTCAGAGAAGGACAGCACAGATTTAAATTCTTTTCTCTGGTTTTCTTGTTTTCAGTTTACAAGCTTGTAGGATGATGAGAATATTCAGATCATATAAAAAATAACACATATAAAACCCCTAACTGAAATACTGTGTTAATGAAATGGATGACTTCACGGTGTCTATAGCTCACAGATCAAGGACTCTATATGGCTAGAGTTGTATATTTGGACCCTTTTCTAAAAGGTAAGTTATTTTTAGTAAAAGCCAGTTTGGAGGAAACTTAATTTTTTTTGCGTGGAGCTCAAGAAGTTCTTAAACTCAGTAATATGAATGAATGCCCAAGATCTGGGCCAAATCCAGCCTCCCTAGCCTCTTTTTCATTTACTCACTCAATCTGTCCAGGTTCAGTAGGTCAATAAATTCCAGTGGGACCCAAGCCAAGAATTTGGCTTAGAATGGATTAAGTTTCTAGGCAAATCTACAGATCATCCACACAACCTTTGCATCCAGAAAGCCTTGCACGTGAGTGGTCAGCCTGCTAACGCTAGTAAATGCTTAAATAAAAAGCATACTGGTAACAACCACCTGGTTAGAGAAGACATAAAGAAGATAAGTTGTTGGTTTGGTTTTTTTTTTTTTTTGACAACAGACAATGGGACTGTAAGCAATTCATTGTCAGGAGCCAGTACCTCCCTTTAATTTAGCAGGAGGTCCCATGGCTGCATTCTTTTCCTTTCCTTGCTATCTCCAGGCTGTCCACAGTCTGTTTCGGCTTGCTTTTGCTTGGCTGAATCTACCCTTGACATCAGTCAGTCAGAGCAATTCAGCCAGCCATAATATTTAACTCATGATTGATATATATGAGGCAGAAGTCACCGGTTGGCATTTCAATCTCTGTATGGCTTGTGGTCATCTACAGAGAAAAGATCTGCCATAAGAGGAAACAACCATTTGGGGTTATAATGTTCTGATGCATTCTTTCTGTCACACAGCAGAAGGCATTAAGGCACATGCATCTCTCAATTCCTGTGTAGGGCTGGGAGGATAACATTTACCGTGTTCTGATAAACACAGAAGTTGTGATGGGGAAGACAACAACTCCTGTAATACATTAAATAATGTACAAGTTTTAGTTCAAGGCAAGGAACATTCTAACATGTTACAAGCTCTCAGGTAGAAAAAAAATTCAAATAACTATCTGCCAGTCTAGCAGCCATAATTAATGTTATGTGGATTTGACATGTATTATAAAACTATTACAGAAAAGCATACATTGAAACTAATTAATCATTGCTTTTAAAATATATATTAAGTGTAGGCTTTAAGTAGAAAAATTGTAAAACCACAATCAAATAAAATAACAAAGAGAAAAGAGACACTGAGACTGCAGATGTTGGCTAGAAATGAACATAGACATAAAAGAGGCCTACAATACGCTAGAAACTTATCTAATGCATTTGTTATTGAAGAAAGCTATAAAAGTCACCTATAAAGCAAATGCACATAAAATATCAACTAAAGCAAACTAAAATGGAAATCTGAACATGAAATACAACTTTTAAATGTTTTAAGTATATCCAGGAGGAAAAGGTAGAGGTCATAGTGCATACATCAGAAGGTCTTAATATCTACAGGAATTAGGTAAATGATTCATTATAATTAACAACTCCAACCACAGGTGTCTCAAAAGGAGTATGAGATACAGTTCCTATTTCAACCATCTTAGTGGTTATTCAGAACAGTTCACTAAATAGTTAAGTCAAATAACCATCAACCTCAAGGTTACCTGCAAAATGTGAGTCATTACTTGTGGTCACCCAGAACTATAAGGTATTATTTCTCTTCACAGAAACAATGACAATGTTTTTAAGAGTGGAAGTTCTTATTACCTTTCATAATCTCATTCAAAGAATGACATTTTAATGGAAAAAAAAATGTTTAATCTTATGTTCTCTATACACCAGTACTAAACATTTTATGCAAGCCTTAACTTACTCACATGAATGTTTGAAAGTAGAAAACTTGAGGTGGAAAATGTTTGAATTTTGAATTTCTTTCTGTTTATTTGTTTCTTGTTTACTGTTTCTTGTTTACTGGTTTAACAGTACTGAAAGAACAACCTGTTTCTGAAGTATGAAAGCATATGGAACTACAAAAAAAGGCAAAAAGCCTGAGGTCCATCAACTCATCAGAGCTCTAGGAAAGGGAGAGGAGAGGAGAGGAGAGGAGAGGAGAGGAGAGGAGAGGAGAGGAGAGGCGAGGCAGAGGAGGAATGACAGCACTGTAGATTTCATAATTTGATGGCTAATTAGAGGGGGACTGGAAGAAGGAGGAGGAAACAAGGGAGGAACTTAGACATGACAAACCTATAAAATTGATTGCCATTACAATTTATGTTAATGTTTGTTTTATTAGTTATGATGAGAATGGTTGACATACAGGATATAATAATAAGGATAGGTGAATTCTAGCACTATTATTTTATTAGTTCTGTGACCAGCATATACTTACCGTTGCCTCACAGTAAACTGCACCACGTACTGATTGTTCAGTGTTTGTTTATGCTTGACTGTTCAATGTTTTCTATCAAACATCAATTACAAAACAATTTTTCCTTAGCATAAAACATAGATTTTCACGGATTCTTTGAGGACAGTACTGACTAGCATGCTAGCTTGAATTCCTTAAGAACCTAACAGTGTTGTCAGAAAAGAATAAGAAATGAAAAAGATTTAGTGGGAATTTAAGAAAGTATGACTGATGACAACATGACAGACTTGATTATACCAAAAATCATGGAGTAAGAGGCAGAGGTTAATATTTTCAAAGCCCGATAACCATTTCAGTTTCTATAATGACTAGGGCAGGGAGGAAGTTTGTTTTCCAAGCTAGAGAGCAAGCAGTAGATACTTTTAACCCATCATTCAGTTACCAGACTTTGGGAATAGGTACTCTTAAGATTAAAGCCCGTTGTTTAATTTAAGATCAGTTATCGATAGAAACAGCGTGATACAGATCTTTGTCTCAGGTGAAATGCCTAATCTAGATGTATCATGGAGAAATACTTAAATGACAAGGTGGCACAACTCTGTCCCAGCCAGTTACCATCAGAGTGAACACTAGGGAGGAGAGCTGGGAATGTATGCTGTCAACACCCAATCTTCAATTGTAAAAAAAGACTTTTTGTCAAGCTCAGACATGTCTGCACAAACCCAGGATAAATATCTTGGCAGTAGATATAACTATTGACCATCTTCATTTAACATTTACTACTAAGTCTATCTGGACTTAGGGACGCACTTTGTTTCAGCAAAGCACACTAAGGACTGTGAGGGTCCCACACTCTCTGCCAGTGGGAGACAGATGAGTCACCAGGAAATGCAAGAGTTCACTTCAGTTTTATTCCAAATGTGCTTATTCAGGATTATGATAAATGTGCTTTTTCCCAGCAGTTTCCAGAAAATCAGAGTCTATGACCAACTCCTATGGAAACAGAAGCCAAGCCCAGAGGACAAACCCAACAGTTTTTCCAGATGCAGGCTAGGAACAAACAGTTTTCTCAGTCTCTGTCTTACTTTTAAGCAGTGTTATGGGATAAGAGTACTGTGAAGGTGATAGCTACACAAATCAGTCAATCTCAATTCTTACTGAGGGACACTTTTGGGCCTTTTTATGTGATTTTTTTTTCATGTGCCCACTTCCATCATCTAAATACTATTTTCACCTCTTTCTCAAGTCATCTGCCAGACTACTGCTTTCTTTTCATACCTTACTTCTTAAAAACCTTCTTATTTTATGAAGCTCAGAAAGACTTACCAATGAATCATTCCTTTCTAAATGCAGCCTGGCACGCACAGCCCTTTTCTTTCATGCCACGAACTTTTCCTGAGGGGCCAAATTGTCTTCTATCTTACCAAACTGTCTACCTTCATTCTATTACTTTCTGAAACTACAGTTCAGGTATAAGTGGATACATATCACCTACCAATACTTAGAAGAAACCAACAAAATATTCAGTATTGTAGTATAAGTAATAACTACTTCAGTGAGCAAAATACTTTTTAGTATGCTGTCAATACTGTTACTTACATTGACATACCTCTTAAACATTTTGGATAAAGTTAAGGAATACATTTCAGTAACATAAACCTTGTGAAATACTTCAGTACCATTGATTGCAGGGTTGCTTTGCTGGCTTCTCACCCTCCTAATCAAGAGACAGCAGCAAAGGGTAAAGTGTCCAGTTACTCCTTCTGTCAAAGAGACATCCAGACAGCTCTGCTCTGTTATTTCTCTCTCTGCTAAAGCATTCAAGATGCTAATGTCTCTATACATTCACAATGAACAGTTCAACTTATCTGAATATCTTAAAAGGTTCACAACATCTGGAACAAGAGTTCCAGATAAAAAGTAACTTTCCTTACTTTTGAAGAAATGGTCCTTTTGAAGTGATCCAACACTACAGAGAGTAGGGACAAGCGTAACTATTCCCATCAAAGAGCAGGACTGTTCTGCATGACCTGAAACACCAGTGCCTCGTGGAGTCTTCATTAATCATTAGTGACAGAAGCCAGAAAGACTTGGTTTCACCTGTATCTAACCCAGAAAAGGTACCCTTTCTGTTCAGATATGGACTTAGCCAAACTGATCTATGCTTTTATAATCCCATGCTTGGATTGATCCAATTTGCTCTTCCTTGGTCTGACCCAAATGCCACTCCATAACCTACAGATGGTTCATTGTACTGTATCCCATCTGTTAAATAGAACACAGTAATGAGAATACATCACACCAATATTCCTCACTTCCCTTTGGTTTTCATTCTAATCCTGAACACAGCTGAAGGTCCTGGTCCTTTCAGTGGTCCATGACTAAATCATCTCAGAAGATCTCTTCTTTCTGCTTCTTGCAGAAGATGGATACAACAGAGTTGTTATGTCCCAAAGGTGTCAGATTCAAACTGGAATGTATGGGACAGACTTCTCCTGGCTTCAGCACACACGTCTACCACATATTGTGTTTGCTATATTTAGGTTGTAATAAAAGATTCATCTCTTCCTCTGGGTAGTTTAGCTACCAATGAAATCACCACAGAACTATATTCCTAAATGAAAAATTAATCCATGTTGTTCATAAGTAACTAATTAAGACTGGAAGGAGAAACAGTTCTGTTTTGAAGGACTTCTTAAGTTGAGCATATTATGCTTTAACACTACAGCATATACAGTAGATAAAGTAAAAAAAAAAAGTCTTATAAATCTGAACTAATAACAGCAGTATTAATAATATTCATGTATAAAGAAAATTACTTATATGATACTGAAATTTGGGATTCCTTAAGGCGTACAATTACATGAAATCGGTGCAAGTTTGACACTTAAATAGGACTTGTGTATAGGTGGTCAGTATCTAGAAGAAAAGTACGGTCCTCTGAACACTCAGCACAGTGCAAGAGAATTTTTAGTTATTTTACTAAACAGAAAAAAAATTAAACCCAAACTTGTCTCTTAAGGTGATGTTTTTCTGAAAATATACTTTTTATGCAAAAGGGTTGTCCTATTTCTCAGGAAAAGATGAGTAATAGCAAAATCAGTAGCCAGATTTCTGGGTGAAACCTTGGCTTTCTTGAAATCAATAGATTTTTTGGCATTGAATGCCAGTAAACAAAAATGCAACCCCTGAAATTTAGAAGAGAGAAATTTTCATGCCTTATTGAATCTAATTGGTGATTGCAACTCTTTGTTTTGCTTTTAATTTATTTCATTCTCTACTTTATGAAACACAACTTGCAGAATAAGAAAAGGCTAACAAATGCTCTAGAACCAATCAATGTTATGAAACTAATAATAATACAATATGAGCATGTAAGCTTATGTAGTGCCTTTCATGTAGAAGTATCCCAAGGCACTTTGTAACAGAAACTCAATAAGAAGTGCAAAAGTGCTTTGTCAGATAGGATAAGCCAGGGGAAAAGGAGAAATTAATTAAGCATGGATTTAAATTTCTCAGCCAACACAGCATTTAGAACCTTGGTCAGAAAAGACAGTGGTTCCAATATCTGTATCCAGGGAACACAGCAGACTATTTCAGTCTTTAATTCTTGAGGAACGTTCAATAGTTTTTCCACAATAATATGGGTATGAGTAATAGGAATGCAGTTCATAGGCTACATTTCCAAAAGGCAGCATCTGCCTCTCTTCCTCTAGTTTTTCATAAACAAACAGATTCATAAAAGTTGATCACCTGACTTGCATGCCAGTAAAGCCACTTGACTATGGAGACGCCCAACATTGAATTTGGTACTGTAGAAATTACAAATACCAAGTTAAGGACTGGGCAATGGCTTTATTGGCTGTTTAACTCACTGTTTTAAAGGAATGTATGTTTCCTTATGGAGGTAGTCCACACCTCTGACAGAGTAATCTGTTACACAGTAGTTCCTAAGTTAGCGTGTATTTCACAGGGAAAAGCAAAATTACTTGGGTAAAGCTATTGTAATTGATAATGCATAAATTACAGCTTCCCTGATGTTGCAGAAACTTGCACATCCTCTATTTTTCAAACATTTTTCTCTTAGGAACACATGGACCATCCTCATTTTTGGATGACTGCCTCTTCGGATTAATGCATCCTTCTGGTGCATAAATTAGGGATGCACAGAGGAAAAAGGAGAAGCACTAAATCTCAGGAAACTGAAGCCATACAGAAAAACGAGATTCACAGCTGAGCTGAATGAGTGACTCACCATGAATAATTTATCCAAAAAGTTAGCCTCCACTTCTGTTTATACAATAGCTATAAGAAGCTTATAATTTCCTCAGTTTTATTATAAAACAAAACATTAAAATATTGCATGCCTTCACTGCAGATAACTTCCTGTAAATATTTCATGTCCTATCTTAAGAGAGAGTGGCACTTTGATTGATCAAATAAATCACATGATGATGTTTCTGTTCCCTAGATGGGTGAACCCACAAGCATATACTTCAGATGCCTGCTGTGGTTAAGAAAGCAGCTCAGTAACATGTGATGAAAAGTTAATTTAAGAAGTTTTTGCAAAAATGTTTTCAGTATTTATATTGCAGCTGTAGCCCATTGTAATTTTGAGTCATAACTCTAGGAATTTGCAGCTACCTGTAAATATTTTCCTTGGGGGACATGAAGAGTGGACTTGTACCAGAGAAAACTTGAATTTGATGGTACATGTTCTTTTTTGAAGATTTGGTAGTGAATAATATGCCAGTCTTTCCAGAGTTTGTTCTAAGCTCTTGGACCAGTTAGTAGGAGTTGGTGCACTCAGTAAGATTAAAGTAATAATGTAAAAATTTTACTACATTATTTGTGATCCAAAATATCCTTGTACAATTTATGGTTTTGAATGGACTGCCACGCTTTATGCAAATTTGAGAAGAACTCTCTGCTACTTCAGTAAAACATGAAACCTCAGCAAGTACTGGAGGAAGAATGAGCCATCAGTGCATTTAAAACTTACAGTAGTTTACAGAGACTATCAGTTTTATAAAATCCATCTACAAAAACTTATAAATGTTAGTCTCTCTTAGAATGTTCAGATGTTGAAATATTATAATACTTATTACAGGAAAAAGAAAACTTATCAGAAACTATACTCTTTTGTTGTGTGCCCTGACACAGGCTGAAGATAAAGACATCATACCAGAATCCTGCCCACTTTGCATGACTTTTGATTATGTTTGCATAATTATTGCTAATATTTTGCGCTTTTTTTGATATATTAAAAAAGTGAATCTGCATCAAGTACCCTTTGTCAGATCTATGCTAAATCTATACATAATGCATCATTTGCTGGATTCTCTGTTTTATAGCAATACCATTGGTATGAATTTATCAATATAATCAGAAGATAAAACTGAAAAAATAAACAATGTGGGTTCTTACCTGAGCTCTTGAGCTATAGAGTCCACTTGAACTGTTAATAAAAGCAGGAAAGAATGAATTAGTTTACACTTCAAGACTTGTGCTTTCTGCAACCTTGCACCTGCCTATCTGTGATGACAGAGGAGTGGCTATCAAAACACAGGTGATTATTTCATGCTAACCACGGGATTGTAGCTACTAGTGTCAACTGTTAACTGAACGTATAATTCTCACAGTGATTTTAGGATGCATAAAACCTGGAGTATGATGTTCAGTGGAACAATAATAAAAATAACAAGAAAAAAACAAAAGTAAAAGAGAAGGCACTTGTTTTTATTGAAAATAGAATGACAAATCTCTGCTTTTTCTGAATTTTAATTCAATTTGGGAATGACGAAGGCTGGTGTTTACAAATATGAATACCCACACAAGGATATACAGCATATTGACAAAGCCAACAGGTGGTTCTAAGGATTACTCATATGGCACAGACAACTTTTGTTGTTTCCATGTCTGGGAAAATGTTCCAGATATATTAATTCTTATAGAGGTGTGTGGATGTGTATAAAAAATACAGAGAAAGAAAATCCATAAGTTTTAAAAATGTGTTACTAGCTTTTTGAGTGAAAAGGGTATGAATCCCCTATTAACTACAAGTAAAGTCTGCTAAGCCAGCCAGACTGTTCTAACTTACAGTCCTGACCAACAAAGACATGCTCTAATGCTGAGGTGTGAATAACTTCCCTATTCAATGGCTTTGTTCAAGTCCTCTGTTCTGGTACTTTTGAAATATATATGAATTTTACATTAATTTCAGAGAACATTACTGAGGGATGCATCAAAGTTTTGATATGATAGTGCTTATGGTTTTTAGAAAGGCTTGTCTGTATTTATCCTCTTGTCTGCTGGCAGTTTGTGGCACTCCCACCCCCTTCCTCTGTCTTTTCCTAAGAGAAGTTAGCACTTTTCACCCCTTTGGTCATTTGCAACTAAAGAACTAAGCCAAACCACACTTTAATTTTTCATTCTGACCACAGCTTGAAGCTGGAAGCATGATATTAACAATCCAGAACTACTGAGTTATGATAATGAATCAAATTAATCTGTTTTGCACAATCCTGAGAGTGCACAATTCACATTAAAATTTAAGTGAAGGATGGGTGCTTTGTACCTCTGAAAAGAGTTGTAAGCAAAAATGTTCAGAGGGCAGGCAAAACTTTGACATTTATTTTTATGTATCTCCATTTATCACTCATTATCAAGAGTCACAAAAAGTGTTATGAATTAAAATAAAAAGTTATTTTCCTGAAAGGGCTGTATTGCTAGTCAATCATGTTTTCCAGATGTTGAGATCATTAAGGGCCTGTTTATCTCTCAGTACTGCATTTCCATCTGTTCCTTACAAAAAGAGAGGAATAGCTGGGAAATACAACTATGTCATAACTTTGCAGAATGAAACATGAGCACCAATACTTTAAAAAAGCACAGGGTTCTCCTCTGCTGCATACACCTGCACCTTTTGATTAAAGTAAATTTACTTCTGGACCATTTACACAGCTAATTTACGGATAATTAATGGCAATAGACAGAAAAACATTCAGTTGGCTGAGACAAAGTTTTGTACATTATTTTGAAAACATCCATTCAATATTGTTTAGCTGTACTCCCTAAGGAAAATCTTTGTTTGCATAATAAAAAGCATAACCTTTATTTTCTTTGAGAAATAGCTCAAAGAAAATAGCATACAGTAGATTTTTTCTGCTTTTCTTTAAACCATAGCTAATAACATCGTGCCTCTTAATGCCAGCAGTCTGTGTCCTGCCTTGATTAAAAAAGCAGCCCTAAGGAAGCTACACACTCTCTTACTGCACATTAGGGACCGTGCACAGGAACTATCATATTTCATGGTGTGCTGGGCACAGGGTCATGGAACGTGCTTGCTAACTCACCCTTGGTTCCTTTTGAGCGCGTGCGCAGCTTTTTATTTTCCCCATCTGCATCCATCTGTAATATTAACACAAAGTCTTTAATTCATTCCTTTTGCCATTGAGAAAAAAAAAAGTCTCCAATGCTTTTTTCCCCACATTTCCAAAGGCTAGACAGTAATAGAAAGAAGAATAATCATGCCTTATTAATCTTGTCAAAGAGATAAAAAGCCATCTGTGAATATCTGGTAAATACCTAGGAGATACCTTTAATGGTACAGATTTGTTTAATAAAGTGATGGTTATGAGTGACTCTGTAAGGTTTAATGACAAGGTCTACAGGTGTTTGCTGAAGGCATAAGGTTAGACACAGCAATGCTGTATGAGTGCTGCTTTCAGCATCTACCTCCTGGAAGAAAAGGTCCCAGGAAGACACAGTGCCTACAGGCACTCTGCATTATTGTTGTAACTGAAGCATATCTTAATAGCTGCATTGGAACCTGCATTTCTGATGACTTCATCCTTAAAATGTGAAACCCTCTTGCTTGAATGTGCATGATTGCACATGTACAGCTTTAAAATTCTTCACCGCTTAGTTACTTCTTACAGAAGTTTTGGTCAAAGAGACAGTTACAGATTTGGGGGGGGGGGGGGGGGGGAGACTGTAAGTGTCCAGGTCTATATTTCACATTAAAAAAACCCAAACAACACAGCCAAAAAATCCAACCACCCAAAAAGTCAGCTGTTGCAGTAAGATTTCTGACTGAAATAAGAGAGACCTTTCAAGATCAGCTGTTCTCATGACACTTTCGGCTACATCTAAACCAGCACTGGAAATATGCACCTTCTGGTCTTGGATCCAGTCCAGACCCATAATTGTAGGGGCAGGTTTTCAATCCATGGATTTTATTACAAACCCCTGAAATTCAAATGGATTAAGATTTCATGTTCTGGTGTGGAAAGCTGCAGTGACATACAGCAGACTGTACAACAGTAGAATTTTGACCATGTCCAGGGAGGCAAACTCCTTTCTGAAATAACTCTTAATTTTTCTGTAAGGAAGACTCTCTCAAGAGGAATTTTTGTCTAGGCAAAATATCAGGAACCCTGGAATTCTTCTTCAGTGTCCGGTAATATCTTACTATCTATCTTTGTTTTGAATCTCAGTTTCCCTGTTTGTAAAATGGTGATGATCAAATATAATGTAGACAAAGCAAGTCCCATGTGCTTCTGCAGATCAATATGCAGGAACAAATGCAGACACCAACATCTGATTTATAAAACTGTTGGGCAAAAGGTGGATGCATTCTGTGGATACCAGAAGTTGCCTATGCCTGGCATCTTTCCCTGCAAAAGGTCGCAAGATAAAAAACAATGTCAACAGAAGATCCTGTCTATTATTTCACTTTTCCTTTCCAAGGATGAGCAGAACTGTTTTGCTCTACTGAGGGAAGGTGCAAGTTCTGTTTGTGCTTTTTTACATTTATAGAGTTTGAAGATCTGAGGATGCTTTATTTTTAGCTTTATGTGACTCAGATAACTGAGATATTTTGAAGGTCTTATCTGAAAGAACATTACAGAATATGTCAAAATTGACCTGAGAAAGAAAAAGGGTAAAGTCAGCCTTTATAGGGGAGAAAAAGCATTTCTTTAACTTCCTGTTGTTTTTTTTTCTATTTGTTGTTATATATAGTTACACATTATATACAGCTACTGGAATCAAAATACCTATTTGCAGGAGAGAACACAAACATTTGAAAAGAGTGTTCATGTACTTCAGGAAGTCTAATTCTAGAACACAGGTTAGCAATATCTGAAATGAAAGTGTAAATTGATTGAAATGCACCAGAAAATTATATCTTTCCTCTGTTTAAATTTACATCTGATGTTGATTATTAGCAGTGAAGGAACATAAGTGGCTTGTGTTTACGTAGTGGGGCTGATGGCAGCCTTTACTTGTTACTATCCTTAAAACCTGGAGAACGAGTTTTTGCAATGTGACTGCAATGGTAATGGGAAACATGGCTCTGTTCTCTGATGCTGAGTTGTGATTGAAGGCACTGACCTGCCATAGACTTATAATAGGGGAGCAGGTGTGGCAATGATGGACTTTAATTTCCTTTAATAAACCTTTTATGTGCCACACTTTTACTGCCATTCTATGCTCTCCAAGGTCCTGCACATAATAGGTTCATTACTTTTGATTACTATAGTCTATTGAGACAAACAACTCCAGAACACACTATATATTATGTTCAGTTAAACCAATATAGACTATTTATCCACTGTGCATTATTTCACCTGCAACTCTACAGACAAAATTAACAACAGCTCCTGTAAACTAAAACTATTAAAACCACTGGTACTCCTTTGTCATCATTTCATAATAAATACCACACCAATCACAGTGCTGCTCTTTTAATTATGAAACAAAAAGTGTCCACTGCTTCTACTGAACAGCAGTTACTTTGGTCTAAATAGTACGTTGCATTGTGATGAATATTTAAAAACTGCACAATAAGTGAAAACCAACAATAAAATCAATGCAGGTGATTTTTCTATTGATTTCCTTTCCTTGTAATAAATTGAAACTATGAGAGATGTTTAATCAACTCAAACCTAAAATTTTCAGAACTATTTAGCCTGGTGCATACCACATATTAAAATAATCATCATGTCTGTGTTGCATAAAAAACCACCTTAACTTACAATAAGTCCCAAACATTAACCTGAAAGTTTTACAAAAGTAACTGAATAAAACTCTGATTTTTTAAAGTGTGTCAGCAAAAAGACCTCTCTTGCTCAAAATTTAAATGCAATATCTTTGGGTTTTCATAGTTCTTTCAGAGACTGCCTGTTACTGAAAAAGTGAACAAAGTTTCTCACTTCTGATTGTTATCTACATAGTGATTGTTTTACATGAAATTACAGCCTCAGATGGTCAGCAAGAAGTATTCAAACCTTTAAATCACCCATGGAACAACAAAAGAATTAAACTCTGCAAAATTCCATCCGAAGTTTTTAGAGGTAATTGATATGAAGGTGTTAAATTGAAAGACATATCTTATTACTGCTGTGTCCTGTAAAGATTGCATGGATTCTGGAAGGTGCTTCATGCCCTCAAAGCTGGGGATGGTCAACTCTCCCTCCCATTATATATGTTGTCTTGAGAAAAGAAGCCATAAGGGATATATAGAATGGTCATGTCTGCACAAAATCCTTGCACTACCATCAGGATAATACCTAAGTGCTTGTCAGGAATATTTTATTGAGAGTTATAGTCCCATATTTTTTAAGGGCAAGTTTCACAAAAATAACAACAAGTGAATAGTGGAATTAACTCGACTTTAACACTGTGTCTTATACCTAGATTCTCTGATTGAATGGATTTTAAACCCGTCTAAACATTTTCTTTTCAAAATTAGTTAAAACTAGCTAATGGACTCAAAAGGAATTAGTGGGAAATACACAGTCAGAAACACAGTGCCAGAGGGGTAGCAGCTATGCAGTCCCAAATCATTAGGCAAGCAGGCTAATAAATAAATACTTGCCTTAGAATTGCTTCGGTTATGCCCTATTTCTGTGATTTGGAAATTTACTGAGGATGTTGATGTTGAATTATTTTCCGAAAGCATGTTCCAAGAAATCTCCCTAAGTTTCAGAATGCTTTCTGTCTGACTTTGTGAATTTCAATTTGCTCCTCCCTTCACCTTTCCTTCAATATTGGTTGAGACTTAAGGGTAAGTCAATAACTAGATCCCAGAAAACTGACTGGAGTCACCAATGATACCACAAATTCTGCTTGGCTGAAACTGGAGTAACTTGCTATGTGACTGCTACAGGATATTCATGTTTCTCCAGATGAATTTATTGGTGGAATAGCAGCAATCATACTGTCAGAGCAAACTATTTCAGAGTTGCTGGCTGCAGAAACCAAATGTTACTTCTTCTGTTTGTACCATCCCACTGCAGTCAGTGGACTCGAGAGCAGCACCTGGAAATACTTCCCTGAGTGAGAGAATCAGGATTTGGCTCTGAGTTTGTTTTTTTTGTGTGCCTGGAGTCTATCTGTGCACATGTGCATGTACTGATATTATAATCGGATCCAAGAATATGACTAACAGCTGAAAATAGGGCATGTGCAATAAATGATAATAATAACAATAATAAGAAGAACAACTATTTCAGTTTACTTGCACATTTTTAATTCTGAATTTCAGAAACTAAATTGATACTGCTATCTTGGTAACATAGTTTTACAGCACATTACTGTGAAATAAACTATGACTTGGGGAAGCCAGTGCTGCTGACATCATAGGTAAAAGTGAAATGCACCTCCTGGAAAGAGCTAATGTAAGAGTTATGCACTTTCTAATTTCTATTGTAATCTTTGTACAAGCATGATTTTCCCGGAGGGGGTTTCACACTGCTGGAGTGGCAGTCGGTTTCCTTTTGTGTAACTAGCTAGAGGAAAAGAAATAACCAGTTTATCTAGAGGTGAGGAGTAAAAAAGTTGACATTTCATTGTGATTTTCCAACTGAAAGTTATGTCTGATTTTCAAAATGAAATTTGGCAAACAACTTTTCTAGGACAAACCTTAACTGATTTTGAGAGGTCTGAAAAAGGAATAGCTTTTCTTTACTATTTTTAATTTGTAAACTACTAAAAGTTTGTATAGAGGCAACAGCTATATCTGTCACTAGACCAATAAACTTTGCCAGAAAAAAAAAAAAAAAACAACTTGATGATTTTTAAGGCACAGGAATCCATCCTCAAGTCTCAAACACAAGCCACAAACTTCAAAGTTGAAGTCAGACACTACTAAGCACTACAAACAGGTCTGTGCTGTACTGTGGCCCAAAGTGACATGACACTGTGTGCCTCTCCCTACAATAAATAATAACTTCAGAGCAAGGTTTCAGTGCTTTTGGTACTCATATTTTAACATTTCTTTTGAAGAACTCATTTAAGAATCTAACAGATAAAAAGAGCATAATGTCATAAATAAAAAGATTTTTTAAATAAATCTGAAAGCAAGAAGATTTCCTATAGCCTGTCCAGAAGTACAGAGCACTATTTGGCTGGCTGTGCATATATGTATGCTGACTGCATCTTTCCGTCACTCTACGATAGCTTTTTTTAATATGAAGTATTAATGGCAGATTGACGGTGAGAAGCACGGTGCGAGAAGGAAATGTAAAGTACTCACATAGCAACTTCTAGATAAAGCTTATATATTCTGATTACTGGCAGTAAAAAAATCCAAAATCCAAAGACCACATTTTTAGGAACATTGCTTGTACCATGGTTAAAGTTTCTTGTTCTTCTTCTTTCTTTAATAACATGTTGATAGCCAGAAAGTAGAAAAATATTTACAAAGTAGGTGTTCTTAAAGACTGTTACTAAAAATATGACTTGTTTTGTGATTTTGATTATTCTTAACCAAGGAGTCATCTCATCTTTACTTTTGAAACTTCTGCTTTAGTTTATACAATGTTATTCCTGATTTCTCTAGGAGAAAGTTGAATAACATGGAAATAATTGGTTCAGATGTTTTCATTTCTCAGGAGTTAAAATAAGTAAGTACATCTACTGAATGCAAACTTTAAAGCATGTTTATACCACATATAAATAATTGATAATTTGGCATTTTATAGTGTGGTTGAATGGTATACATATTTTTGAGAAGTTGATATTTTTTATATTGAAGTCACTACTTGAAAATATGCAGCAACAAAATAAACCTTGAATCAGAGGCAAGCTTCAAGAGCTTTGTAATGAGGATAATTTATTTTGATTCTCACTTCTGATTTCTGAGTTGTCACTGCTGTTGTATACTTCAGCCATGCAACTTTGCACAACTGGCAGTGCTGAATATAAACCAAAGCCATATGTTTATGTCCTTTTGCCAAACGACTACAGCAAATAGTTCTATTATTCCCTTAGGTAACCAACATGTGCCAAGTATTTCTATTAGTCTGCTTTACCAAGGCTTTAGAGGGCAGAGTCACAGCTTTATGAAATTAAGGGGCAACTGCTAGCTTTTTAAATTTAGAGAAAAATTATATAGTCTACCATGCTGAAATGCAGCTCAACACAAGCTGATGTGTGATCCTACTTTCAGGAGGCTTTTTTTCCTGGATTTTTATTTTTTATTTATGTTAATGTCTTGTCACTACTTCCTGGGCTACTATGTACTTAATACATTTTTTTAGAAGAAAGAAAGTGTCAATATTCACAAAGAAAAAAGTGCTTTGACACTTTGAAATTTTTTATGAATACACCAAAGTTTTTATCCTACCCAACTGATATGTAGTTAAAAAAAACCTCAATAAGCATTATAAAAAAAAAAAATCACAAATAATCTATCCCTCACAGATTAAATTTAAGCAGTGCATTATGAAATACATTCTCACTTCTGGAGTCATACAGATTCAAAGATAGTCGTGTTCCTGTCAGTATGTAATGCTAACAGAGTGTAGTTCTGAAACTTAAAAACTAGAATTTCTAGTATTTACAAAGATTTATATCTTTTTCAATTGTTCGATATTGTTATACCTCACTGTTGATGGCTACTGTTCTTGAAACAGCAGATGCTACACGAGAAAAATAGTCCCAGTACATGAGACACTACACATGAAACCACATAGTATTCTAGTACTAATATAGAGGAATATTTTGACTCAAATTAATTTTTGTAAATAAATTATCCCACCTTTGCGTGTTTCTGGGTGAAAATATATGCAGATTCCAAAGGCCCAAATTCGTCACTCAGCCCAAGATGCCTTGCCTGATTTAACAGATAATCCTGAAATTCATTCTCTGAAAAACAAAACAACAAAAGAAAAGCAAAAACCAGCTATGCTAAATAAAATGTAGATGAAACAGGACACTCTTTAAATCAAACGGGCAAATAATCCAGCTGCATTGTTTTCTTGTGCAGTTTTTCAAAGATGTGATATAGAGGCTTCAATGATGCTTTTAAAAGGCAGAAAGAATAGCAATTTTTCTTTTGTGATCGTACTTTCTTTATATTGTTAATGCTCTTTCCGATAGCTTATGAAATAGACCTGCTCTAAGAAAAGTTTCTCTTCTTGCACAGACAAAAATCCACAGTTTCTATGTGTAGAAATCCTTAGTCAAATGTTTTTACTGCATCAGAACCCCTTTGACTGAGTAGGATGGTTCAGTACATGATGTGAAATAAATGAGAAGCATTCTAAAATATTTTAATAATAGCAGAAAACCCATCAGTTTTCTTTTTTTTTCTGATTTTGAATATCTAAGTTTAAAGTTTGGCAGACTGGTAGTGTTCTTACAATAAGCAAACTGAAGGAAATCCTTGACATTTCTCCATGCTCAATTTTTATTCCTTTCTGTGAGGAAACTCCCTCTAAATCAACAGTAACAGCAAGGGAAGAAGAGCTGCAGAAGTTTGTATCTGAGTGTACAATACTGAGGGCCTTGTAATCAGAAATAATGAATACCCAAACCCTTTGAACACTTAAAGTTGTAGGCACTTGCAACCTGAAAAATATGGCTGTAAGCAGTTATTATGGGAAGGCTTTATTTTGGCATCACTCCTGCCACTAGTGACCAAAATATAAAAATTTTACTATCACTTGCAACTTCATGGGTCCTTTTCAAATAGTATCCAGTGTATTTAGGAAAATAAATCTGTTCATTCAACATATTCCAATTATGGCAAAGTTTGCAGATAAACTTTTGGAACTTGAAGGTGAAACTTTAAGTATTCATTTAATGATATCTGATGAAGTTTTGTCAGTAAAATTTATAATGTTACATTTCTGAAATTGGAAAGGCTCATTCTAAACAGATTCTCCGGGAAGCTAGAGTTCATTGAGTGACTAATTTCTGCTTGAGTCCCAATAGATAGAATATTAGTTGCATCCCATCAATAACTTTTAATTAAAATAAACATGCTCTTATCAAATAGCAAAACAGACAACAGAGGCAAGATGATAAAGAAGGGAGAAAACCCAGAACAAAACAGCCTAATACTGAGAAGATTTTTTAAGCCATTTTCTAGCCAATATGTTGCTGGAAAAAGATGTTGGTTATCCTCAAAGGCCTCTTTTCCTGTTATTCTAGTTCAACATCCATGAAAAAAACCAAAAGGAGTCTTAAAGCTTTCTACCTGCCTCTTCCTCTTTGTTCAAAACACACTAACCTAAAACAAAAGATCTCTGAGAATAACTACAATGGTGAACAAAGCTCGCTTTAAAGCCTAAAACTTAGCAGCTTTTTGTCTAAAATCCTATCATGTTATGTATTTATTAGCATTATATTTTTCATTTATTTTCTCAAAGATTGCCAATAAAGAACCAAATCACATAAGGGAGTAGATGTAAACCCTTTGAGTTCCCTAATGTCAAACTCATTAGCATCCGAATAACCACACAGCAGCACATCATCTGCACAATTGCAATTTTTTACTACTTTTAATAGCGTTTCTCAAAGGGCTCATTTTCAACTTTCTTCAGTGGTTAGTTGGTTCTCTGGGGAAAAGGAGCTTCCTGACGCTCACAGCTTCCACTCAACAACCAGGCCGTTTGCTGTCAGAAGCATCAGCCCTCTGCCCTAACCCCATCTGCTGTCTCTCTCATCCTAGGGGACCGAGAGTTAAGACACCACAGCTGAGATCCACTTGGAAAAGTGCACAAAGGAGAGGAAAATATACAAAACTTTTCACATTTAACTTTACATAATAAGCTAATACATTGAAAATTCTCCTTTTAAGAAGAGGAGTCTGGGCTGGGTCAGGGCTGGGGAGCAGGTTTTAAAATTGTACTGGAAAACTACATGCAACAGTGCCATTTGCTATTTTACTCCCATCTGCCCCTCACGCAACATCATCAGCTATCTTTGTAAAGCAGAGTGTGCTACAGTAGGACAAAAGCAAGACTTTATATAAAGCACAAAACCTGAAACCCTCTTGTTGTTGTTGTTTAATCACAACAGAAGTTACCGGTTAGTAAGTTTAAATGTGCTATTTTCTATTTCTTTCACATAACAGGGTGCTGGCTGCCATACAGCTGATTCGTGGGTGAGTACCCACATTTGAAGATACGGTGTTTCATAAAAAGTCTAATGCAATGTCATGCATTTGTCATGTTATAAACAGGGTGTGTAGGATTATGCTGTGTAATGGGATGTGATGTATCCCTAATGGAATATAAACTATGCATCACCTGTGTCTACACTCCAAGAAGCAACTTACATTTCAAATGTAAGTGCTGGGATCTGATACTTCAGTTAGCAAACAAGAGTTAGTGTTGATTTCACACTAACATCAAGATCTTATACAATAAGCTATTGAGAAACACTTTATTTTAGTATATTTTATGAATTATAAAATTAATAATGGGTCAAATTTTGAGGTATTGCAAGAAGTGCAGATAAAAGTCTGCAATGCCAACTGGAAAAGTTAAGATCTCAGCCTCAAGAGCCCATAAAGAACATGTATCTAGGTTATTGGTGACTTTGATGATAAGATTGTTGTTGATGGAAATCAGGTAGAACTCACTTACTTATTTGTCAGCCAAGGTTCTTTGGTGGGATCACTCCCCTTAAGTCCACACATATCTTCATTTGGCCCAATCCATTAATAGGTTGCATTAACTCATTTGTCTGTTTTAGTAAAGAATTCAAAAGGATTTGCAGATGGCAAGTTATGTCTACACTTCAACTCCCTATGTGTCTGAACAGAATTTTTTAATCCTGAAGGTGAAGTTTGCCTGCCTACAAAGAAAACCTGCACCCTTTTCAACCAGCACCTCAATTCAACTGAATAATAAACTTTATAAACCCACAAAGACAGAATAAATGAGTTGCTTGATTTGACAATGTAATGGTTCAGTGAAGTCACCTGGAACCTTTGCAATTCATTCTTTGGTTTATAGCCATTTCCAGTGTAACATGATTTTGTACTGACTCTGAAGTGCCATCCTACCGAGATCCATGAGTCATACCAGGATACTGATGTGAATCACCATTTGGGCCCTGATCCTCAACATCAGATGTGTGTGACAAATCCCTTCAAGCAACCATTCTTGTCTATGGTTGTCTAGGGGTGAAAGTCTACTCATTCAGGTCAGATTACTAGAGTTCCTGAGGATTTAATAATGAGAAAAGTCATATTCTAGAGTCAAAAATTATCTCACCAGAAGTCTGAGGTTGTTTTCTCTGTTAGAATTGCAGTACGCAAAGCTGTACTACACTGTAAAAGACCCCAACAACTTTTTTGAGCATAATGGATATCATTTCCAATACATTAATTTGATTTTCTTTCATTTACCACACCACTAGTTGATGTACTGCAAATATGAAAATGAATGATCACACCAGTTTGTGATTTGCCAACTCAGAATGGAAGTAATAGCTAAGGAAACAAAATCCAATGTGCTTACCATTATGATCCCTGAATATTTTTTGTGTTTCTACAGTGACAGTGATTTCTCATTCTCAAGATAAAATAATGCAACATAATTAGTGTTTGAGAAAAAAATATGTGAAAGCAAAAGATGCCATTACAAATCAAGGAAGACACATTGAGCTCTTGACTGCAGTCCGATCTTTATCCTGCACAGGCTGAAGTACGTAACTTAATATGTAAAGTTCTGCACAAATTTATGGGTCACCTCAGTGAGATCCTTAAGTGCACGGGTAATGTTCATCACATGAGTAAAGAAATGAATTTCATTTAGCCTTCTGATGCTTTGCTTTAACACCCTCACTGCAGTACGCATGGGCACTCTTGGAAATCTGAAGGATTCTACTCGGAAACATCATTTTTATATAATTTGGGCTTCAGAAAGGAATTTCTTTGGGGCAGAGTGCTCCTCTTTGCTCTTCAATTAAGTGCAGAGTACACATGAAACAGAACTATTGCTGCTTCAGCTGTTGCGTTTTCTTTCCCAACTATAAGGCTGAACTTTATCTTACTTAGTTCTACCCTGAGATGAACAGGAGGTCATGTTACCAGTGCAACGCAGCCTGGTAACACAGGCAGTTGTCCTTCCACTACCTGTAAAAACACATCCTTTGCACTCATCCTGTCTTTTAAACATGGCAGTAATTCCAATGCCATGTGCAAGATCATATTTTGCCTAGCAGAAGGGTTTAACTTTCACCTGATTTAAGCAACAAACTATCCCTTAAAGATGCCTGAGGCTTTGCTGTAATTAACATAACTGCATTTAGATGCTATTCATGACCGATAATTCCAACACCTTGTGAAAAAAAAAAGAAAAAAAAAAGATTGCATGCTGTAAACATTATAAACATATTCAAATAAGCTTAACACAATCTGCCATGCTTATTTCTGCCTAGATCATGGACCAGCGAAATGGTTAATGCAAATGGATTTATAATTTGCTTTGGGGGGCCAGTTTCTTCTCCTTATTTATTAGCCCAGCTGATGGGGCAGATTTGATGAGGCACTTCTGGAATAATTGAGTCATCACACAAAGAAGGCTGCTAGCATTCAGAGTGGTTTTATCAGCAGCAAGCAGGCCTGATTACTGACAATTACACTCTGATCCGGTGATGGAGGAGAAAGAGCCAACGAGTGGGAAATGTCCGTGTTTCTATCCAGGAATAATTTCTACATTCATTTTACATGCTAAGTGTTTCCTATCTCTGCATAATAAACTGTAAACAGGAATAGATGGCACAATGTCCCTTAATATTTCCTGGTAATGAAGACACAAATGTACAGTGAGTGCTGATAAATATAGATGAAACATAAGCTATTCTCTGAGTCTGTATTGTTACCTTTAAAATAAATGCATTTTGGTGGTAAAAGCATAATCATAGCTAATGCAAAAAAATGACAGAAGATTGAAGCTGTCCTTGTAACTACACAGAAACTTTGTAAAAGTCCTGTTAATCACTGCTGCTCTAGAGGCTCATAAGCTGAAGGTGATATACTGGAAAGAATATCATTTTGTTTCTCAATAGTCAACTATGTAAGAACTCCTTTGCTTTGACACAGTAAAGGACAGCGACAGCAGTGACCTCCATTAACACTTCAGGGATAGAGCACATCTCAATGCTAAACTGAAAAACAATGAAACTGGTCCTAGAAGACATCTTCACTATGATAAATTCTCATTTCCCTCTCATCAACCTTAAGATAGTGTTTATAATGAATAACAGAGCTAGACCATAGATTTCATGAGTTGTGTTTAGCAATGTATTATTGCCTTTAGAACATTATTTTTTTTAGCAACCAGGATGCTGTAAAATGTCAGTTATTAACAAAATGCTGAAAGCAGAACTTTGGAAAAATCTGTTTCTTCTCTGACTCAGGAAAAAAACATGGAAACAGACATACTGAAGAGTTGAAATGTAATTTTGTGTTTGTTGATGGGCAATTACAGATTTCAGCTGGAAAATGTTAATGCCCTAGTCTAGGGAGAGTTTTTCTTTTTTAGAGTTGATCAGGCATGAAACACTGAATAATAAACTTCTGCATGCTTGTTTATTCCTTTTCCTCTTTTTAAACTAATTCATAGCTTCAAAAGAACTAAAAGTTATTCTCTGTTCTCCTGCCGTAACTATGGTAACTATGTTTCATTAAAGTAGCCACTTAACTTCAAGGCTTGTGTTACAATGATATGCATTATTTTGAGTAAAACCACACCATAACAACCTCATGATTTCAGAGCAATTTTAAAAGAAAGTTCAAAGAGCATGTGTCATTGACTCTGGAACACAAGGTTTGTTTTCTTTTAAAACATGTTTACTCTTTTTCAGCCTGGATGACTTTTCCTGCATAGAGTCATCTCTGTTGTAAGGTTCTGTGTGGAGGAACCATTACTGACTTCAGCAAAAGATGACCATGCTCTGCTCATCGAAAGGGGTGCTTAGTAGTTGCAGGATTGAGGCCAGTGGGAGATGCCTGAGCACACAGATCATTATGACTAAGAGCAGCAAAATTGTGTTGTTTTAATTACTCTGTTATAGCCTCCTTCAACATCACAAGATTCTGGTCTGGTTCTGGTGTTGCTACATGCCTTCTGTTTAGCCACCACTGTTACAGTCCTTGTACCGTACATGGTTTCCAGCAAGCTAGTTAGGAACCGATGAGTTTGAAGGGCAATTTTATGGGGATGCTGTTATGGTTGCATTTAACCTCTGCAGAAGTGCTGGAACTGATTAGGTTCAGTAAAAGTGCTCACTCCTCAAATACTTACAGGCTTAATCTAGGTTACTATATTCCTTCCCTGTGATTTCTGGCTGTTCCAGCCAAATTTTGGGGGGCTGATTTAATAGCCAGAATTAGGACATTGCAATTCTTACGCTGGACAAAACCCATGGCTAATTAGCTCATTGAACATTCTCTGACATGGAGTCGAAAGGAACAATGAACCTAAAAATACAAACTATTTTTATAAAAAGAAATATAACTACCATTCTGCTATCCTATGCATTCATCTTCCCCTTTCTGAATGCCAAGCTCTCTTCATTAAGCATGACAGACATGTCCCAAGAAAGGGAAAGTCACACAAAGGGAAGAAGTGTGCCTTCCCTCAACATGCAAATCACATATGTTCATTAGCTTCAAGAGTGCCATGTGAAGTACAGTCTGCCACCATCTAAAAGACTTGTAATGACCCTAACTGCTAAAGATAATGGGGCTTGCTTGCACTACTGCACTGCCCTGAAGATCCTGGGAACATGCTGAAGAGCACAGGAAAAAATAAAACAAGAACAAAAATACACCTTGAAAATCAATGTTGTAAAGAATACGCAAAAAAAATGACTAATATTTGTCAGATACCAAAATGTGCATGTAAAATGTTCACTGGGACAGACTTCTTATCTGAAAAGGTTTCACTCAGCAAATGTTTGGGTCAGGTGTGTGGAGTAAGGAAAAGGGTGTTCATTCTGTTTAAAGTTATGTTAAGAGGTCAGTGACACCAGGCATGGCTGTTTACATTCCCTTTTTGGAGCCTTTTATGATTCTAGAGTGGGGTGAAGGTTATTTCCTAAAATGGCATGTCTTCTGTCATAGACATAAACAGAAGGCACTGTGATTGAGCAAATAGTTGGAAAAAAGGGATTCTGGAACTCTCTTCCTGCCTCTGCCACTGATCTATTCCTTGACCTTCAGCAAGTCTCTTCACCTTTCAGCTAAATGAGGATAACGACATAGAGTGCTGTGCTTTTGTGCATTTCTAACCATGCTTTAAGATGGTGAATATTATTTTCGCCCTCAGGCGTTCATCAATTTAATAGCCTGCTCATGTTGTCACTTCCTCTGAAACTCAACCAGATACTTCAAGAGTATGCTATTACTTGGGATTTCCAAGAAAAAAAAGTTTCCTTTTTCTTTTCAAGCTTTTTTAGTAAAAAAAAAAAACCAACCCTGAACAAATAGAAAAGGACACTTCTGAGAAGAATGAGTACTAACTAATGCATGATGAATGGCAAAATAATTTAAAACACATTTATGTTCTCTCCTAGCATATTAGGCAATCCAGAGGTAACTGTACTTTTGGCATGTCAGGTCTTTATCTTAAAAATCTGTTTGACTTGTTTTTCCTATGAAGAGAAACATTCTCCTAGGAAATATCTTTAACTGTTTTACTTTGAAAGTTTCTGCTCTCAGTGTTGAAAATGTCAATAAAGTGTGTATATCTATCTATCCATCTATATGTTTGTGGTAACATTAAGTTCAAATATTGTACCCAGCAAGCACTGTATTTAATTTAAAGTAACTGAAAGAGAAAAGTTTATTTCAGTGTGAGCATATTAGATGTGTGGTAAGAAAATGGCCCACTGTACCACTAAACAATAACACTACAGAAACATACCTTTGTAATGTTATTTTATATTGGTAGATAATAGTAACCTATTATTCATCCTATTGCAGCAAATTTGACTTGAGCAAGATGAAAAAAGCCTTCCTATGGGGAGATGTCTTACAAACTTCATCACTTTAAACACAGTTTTCTTTCAGGCTCCCTAGTGTAAGCCTGGCTCCATTGAAAACAACCAGAACACTCTCATGGACCTCAATAATACATGTTATCTGCATGTGGAAGCAGTCACATACACGTGATACTAATCACACAGGTATACAAAGATACAGTCCTGGTCAGATGATCTTACAAAGTAAGGTGATTAGAAAGTATTTTGGATATGACAGCTGTAAATAATAAAGAGCAGTTTAGAAAATCTGATAACACATCAATGAAATTTTGCTATTTTATTTGATAGTCATGTCATTCTTGATAAGTAGGCCTATATCAGATGTCTGAATATATATGGAATAGGCTAGTTTGTTGTTTGGATGTCACATTAAATCATGGGTTCTGCCTCTTCTGTTTACACCTCAAATGCCAATACGTGTACAGGAAAAGAGGTGGGCTGGGAGGTGGCTCTTGTGCTCAGGGCATAATCATTTTTTTTTTCATATGCTGTGCTCACCTACCCCAAGAGACAGATTTTTGTTTTCTTTTAAAGAGGTCTGCATCATTTTGCATCAGAACTATGTCCTGATACAAGAAGTAGTAGCTGTGACTTTTAAATAATCAGCCTCACTAAAGGCACCATTATGGCAATCAACAATGTTCTACCTTAAATCATTTTGACAATGCATTCTCTGTACTGCCCATAGAGTTGGAGGGTGTCCTCAAAACATTCAAAGCTGGGACAATATTCATGGTTAAGAAAAGTCCAGAAACAGCCAAACAGGTGTGTACTTCTCTCAGAAAAGGCCTTTTTAGATACAAGACCTTTTGTACACTAGTTCTATCCTAGGCCCCTTTTAGGGGCCACACCTGAGAGAGAAAGTGAATTATCAATGACATTTTTTTAAAGAATCAGTGGTTTAACACTAATTTCTAATCAGATCCTACAGAAAGGAACAGCTCGCATGGCAGCTGTACTTTTCCCAGGGTTAATTACCTTTCACTGCTCTCTACTAATGAGTCAGCTGTTCCTGTCATCACACAACTACACTGTGTTCATCTGTAGCTCTAGCTGTGGACAAACACAGTAGCTAGAGCCCTGTTTACATATTGGTGAAGTTTGTTGTGCAAAGAATTTGCAAAGCAGTTTTTAAAAAAAATATGTAAAACTCCCATGCTTCTTCATGGAAACAACTGTATTTTTCAGGCCAACATCATGTTCTAAAGGTTACTGAATTAATCAACAGGAGTAGAAATCTAAGGACATGAAAACTAATAATAATTCTTTTTTTTTGTAATATTGCATAATAGTTTATATAAGGAAGATTAGATCCATCTTACCTGATTGTTGGGTGAGGATATTCATTTATAGCTTGCTGGTCTATGAACTAGAAAACTTCTTTATAATATATTAAGTAGTAGAACAGAAAATAGTGCAAAAATAAATGCACTTAAGGAAAGAGTTTGTATTATTTTTATGGCAAACTCTAATAAGACAATGATTGAAAGCTTTCAGTAACCTGCTAATGTTTTTACATAATTCTAGAAGGTAATTCAATAGCAACTAAATAGAACACATCACTTTCTAGCTGGGGTGAACAAGATGTATGCTTTATAGCCATATAAGATCAAGAGCGATCCTCATACATCACTTTTATATGTCTTCTTCAAGGACTGTATAAAACTTGGGGATCTTTAGAAAGGCTAACTCTAATAACAGGGAGGGGACTGGCACCTGGCTTCCTTTTATTGCCAACAAAGTAAGGGCACGGGCTCCTCCACGGCAGCAATGAGCACCTACAGTTAATCACTAGTGGTTATGCCAGCTTCCTTGTGGGAAGCTACGAAGACTATGGCTAAAGATGGGCTTTGTGACAGAGCTTCCAAAGCTCAAGTCCTGTTTGGGTCAACAATCAGAAAATGTTCATTTTTCATATAACTGAGGGCAGGACTCTAAGTTGGCACTGTCTTCAAAACATGATTCTATGCTAAAACTGTCTACATGGAGGTTGCCCTGAACTGAGCAGATTTCCTCAGGGTAAGATCTGTAGGTGTTAGAAGAGAAAGTGAATTTTCACCATACACCAAAGGGGCACCACACAGTACGTGTTATGTGAGAATGAGCTCAACTACTCTCAATTGTATCTGCAACAGGCCTGTTCATGAAGATACTATTTGAGGCTGAATTCCTTGCTAGCTGTCACATGAGATAATGGTCATTGGCAAATCTAAGGCAGGAATATGGTCATCTGAATATGATGAAGGAGGAAGAAACTTAAGCTTTCCAGGTCCAGGTTAACCTTGCAGGACCGGCAGCTCAAAATATGATAAATAAGCTTTTGAAGATACCAAGGCAAAAGCAGCATGGGATTCCAAGGGATCACTTGAATAGTCATCTGGGAAATTAGTACTACACTTTCCTTTGAACATTACTGTAATGAACCACCTCTTTCTCTCAGGCATCTGAACTTGTGCAAGCTGTATTGACAACCTCAGACACTCTGAGCAATGAGAAAATGTGAGCTGTGTGGTTATGGTCTTTTAAAAGGCAGATATTTATTTATTGCTCTATTAGAAGCAATTCTCCTGCTTGGTTTTGGAATTTTATGTGAAAGTGAATTTCCTGAAGGTGCATTAACTGGGTTTAGTAATTCACAGAAACCTCTGATCACTCAGGTCAGGCCAGTGAAAACTGTTATTATGTAATGCCCATTTTGTCTCAGATTCTCCCTCTGCTCAAGAGATTATTCCTTCTTCCAACATCTCACTCACTCTTAATGTTAAAAAAAAATTCTCAGGGGTAGCATGGGCATTCTCCATCTACTCAAAGGTCTTCACGTGTTACTGGCTTGTCTTCTCCTGGGTTCTTGAGAAGAACATTATGCCTTCTTTATCCACAGGCAGGAAAACTGGGAACAAGTCCTCTCCATTTGGTGAATGGGAAAACCTAACCCCTTGGACTGAGGTTCACCCTTTCCTGAGATGCAGTCTGCTTAAGTCGAACTCTGTCAGTAACAAGGCTTACTAGCTCTCTACTAGAAGTAGACTTCATGCTATACACTGAAGCAGCTGGGATGCTAGGAGACATCTTCTCTAAAGAGCCTAATGGGTTGATGATAGTCCTACTGTGGGGATCCCTCTTGGAGGTTCAGGAAGGAGGAGGCACACCAAACAGTGTCTCTGAAAAATTTAGGGCCAAAAATCATATCTTCTGCACTGTGCCCACTTAAAAACTTGACTTCTTTACTTTTAAAATATCATCAATATAGCCATGCAACTTCTAAATTTAAAAGATAGGGATCATCATGCAACTAACAAATAAATACCAAAATCCCATGAATAAATAGGGAAGCAAACTGTATGACCTGAAGGGTATCCACAATGCTGAACTTGCTGTTTGAAGGCTGGCAATCATTGATTGAAAGCAACTTGCACTTCTTCAGTATTACAGTATTATTCCCTGTGATCATGAAATAGTAGCACATTATTCACATTAATAACAAAAATAAGTGGTATTATTAATGTTGTTGCTATAAATAACATTGGGCCCAAAGCATTCAGGGCTAAAGCTATTTATTCTCTCACGCTATTCAAAATGAGTAAGGGATATTTAAGAAGACACTTTCTAATGACAGGCACTAAAATGTTGGTTGTGGGGAAGAAAACTTTGAGAATATTATATGTGAGCAGGTTGAGCTTTTCAGGATAGATGTTAAATCAGTCTGAAGTGTTATGTTTATTGAACTGGTGTCAATTTATACCATAATGAACTTCGTATGCCCACAATTTTGGCCATGATTTTCATTGACTTTGAGTCTCATCTGTGGAAGTGCTACTGGAGATATATAGTTACTAACCCTTTGTAAAACTCATTGTTACAAAATTAGATCAAGCTAAGCATAATCTTATGGCAGAGTTTACTACTGTGGTTACCCTCCCCTCAGCAAAAAGGTATGAAAAGGCAAAGGACTGTCAGACACCCAGCTATGGCTCCCTGCTTCCAAGGCCAACCTGTGCCTCCCATGGTATAGATTAGGGTAGTGTATAGCCACATGCTGTACCACAGGAACCATTCACTACATCAGGGTTAGCATAGCTTAGTGGAGCTCCATCCAGCTCTGATCCCTGAGGGAATTCTGAGTTGCCCACTTAGAAATACAATTTAAACACTTTGCCTCAATCTTAAGAAACTTTGAGAACTTGTCCCTAGAGCTTAAAAGGATGAAGATTTGTTTAATAAAAACCACATCTATGTGCTAAAGCTATGGATATAATAAATAATCCTCTAAAAATCGAAATTTGTGTCATCAAATCTCTTCAAACACAGAAAAAACCATGAATTCTATGCAAAGTATGCACAGTAACTGAAATTTTGAACTGCAAGCTTGCTTGTAGTTTTTATGATAGCATGAGGAACATTGAACCACTATAATCACCCATAGAAACAGTGCAAAATCGTCATCTAATCTATCCTTCTATTATTTGAAGCTTGAGTTACAGAGTCTTGAAAGCCTGAGGAGAGAGAGAAATCACAGAGACACCGCTAAAAGTGCCTACAGACTCTGAGGAGTGACCAATGGAAGAAAGAAAATGTGGAGCTGAGTCTGGAAATGCTTCTATCAGCAGTGTTTAAAAAATCCAACTGGTTTAATGTAGAAATCTCTCCTGTATTTTAAAATGAATGGATATTGTTAAATCTTTACAGCTCATTTCTTCTTATTTTTTAAGAATTAGTTTTGAGAAAAGAAACCCTTTTCTGAAAGGAAGTATAATGACTCCTAAGAACAAAGCATGGAATTGCCCCCTTCCCTTTTGTAAATATCACATTTCAGGGGAAAAATTTGGTCCTCTGAGCTGCAAAGCAATATTCGGTTTTGCTGTTCTGCTCTCCATTAACATCTGAGCACACACCAAATTTTATCAATGCCGTATATACGCAAGAGGAAACTTTAGGTCCAAGGTATACCACTTTATTTATATCACTGTCTTGTATGAAACTGTGAGAAATAGTAAGTTTATGTGGAGACAAGATATAAGAAGACATCAAGTCCAGTTTGTAGGCTGGACAAGAAAGACAGGATTCACCTCCCTAAATTTGCGTGCCTGAAATGCAGATACATATTTCTGAGGTAGTAACAGCTGGCTTCCCATAGTCTCTGGGTAGCCTGTAGGCAACCTACAGGCATTTCTGCTGCTGTGTAGATATGTGATACATCTTACTTATTTCATACATCTACTTCAGGGTGAGATGAATTGCATCCAAGAAATTTCTCTTTCTTTCCACTGACTCTAAAGGGAATCTGGATGACTGGCTTAGGTCTAGACACTTCCACTGTGCACACTGACATTTCACCAAAGGATTCCTAACCAAAGAACCTATGGCAATCGCTGAGCAGATTCTTACAGCTTAAATAACATGTACGCTGTGTGTCTCTGAGCTCTACTTTAAAATAGGGATGAAAAAGCAAAAGAAATAGAGTAGGGAACCATCCTCCGGGAACGAAGGCAGTGCCAGTCCTTGTAAGAAAGAACTGGCAAACGAAGCCAATGAACAAATAAAAGGCAGCACTAATGGATGGTGTAAATTAAAGAAAAGGAGAGTTAGCCACAGCTTTGATATGAGCAGTGTGGCTTCAGAGACACAGCAGAATCCAGTGTCAAGAAGCAGAGAAAGAAAAAGGTCTGCATGATATGGCAAATATTTTTTCATCTAGATACAGAATCATGAAGACGATCAAGTTCTAAGCACAACGGAGGCAAACTGAACTCTAAGAGTTGGTATGGACTGAAATACCATCTTTTTAATATTTAGATTGGATAATATTTTATGAAGGAATAAAAGTTTTCCTGATAAGTAAATGTGTCACAGGGATTAGTGTCTGATAAATGGGAAGTGTCTCTCAGCTTGAACTATTATTATCTGATATTGAATACGATAGTTTTCTCAAGTCTAATTTTGCTATTTAAGCTTATCTGTCTTCTTCCTTGGTTTACTATGAACTATTGTATACTTGGGAAACCTGAAGCCACCAGTGACAGTGGGTCTGCATTTAATTTTTTTTTTTTTTTTGGTTTGGTTTAACCATACATAATGCCACATACCCTGTTGTATTTGGTGTCTTCTGTTCAGTGCCAAGTTTTCAACAATAAAATTAAAGAAATTAAAATCCAAATTCCTTCTAGTAACTTTTGCTGGCCTTTGGGAGCTAACAAGAGCCAGATTTTCAAAAATGAAAATGTTATTGTGCCTACACTGCCTGTCACAAGCATGCCCTTTTTTTCAGCATGTAAGGTGAGTGTTGAGGCAAAGAATTATTGACACAATTATTTGCATGATTTGTGAGTGTCAAGCAGGGCTTTTTCACATACACTCAGTGAAACCTAGTGTTTTTTTTTTAAAAATAGCCTTTATGTCTTGTTTTCTTTATTTTGTGCATTTACTCCAAAGAAAAAAAGTCTTGTGAGTAAAATTCATCATATTTAAACAAAAGACTGGCAGCTTAACGAAGTATATGAACAGGGGGAAGGGAGACTTATTTCCTGAGTTTCAACAGATGTCATACTTAATTGGTTGTGAAATAAACCAGAGCTACTCTCGGCCTGTTTCCCTAGTTTCAGCTGTGAAGACACTTTCAAACATGTGCATTTCCCTCCTGCTTGTCATAATGAGGGTGTGGGGTGAGAATCAAACTTCCAAAAGGAGTAAAGCAGCATGCACGCTGCACACAGGCCTTCAGATGCACTAATTAAACAGAAGTGAGAGTTGCATCTTTTGTTCCTGCGAGATACACACCAATACAGCATTAAGCAAGACAGTTCTGTTGAGGGGTGATTGTCTTTGCCTTCTGCTAATGTCAGGAAGTCACTGGACTATCCCATTCTGCACAAAGTTTTTCCACCTTCATGTATTTTCTCTCTGAAACACCTTTTTTCCTAATTCAGAGCACTGACAATATCCTACAACGGTGAAATGTGATCATTTTTGTATTATGACAGAGAGAGCATCTCCTAGATATTTTTTTCCCTTGTGGATGTTTTCTGCTAGAAGCAGCAGAGTAACACCACATGTAAGACAACAACAACAGCAACAAAGATTAAAAAAAAAAAAGAGTATAAAATATAAAGTATAAAATAGTTTGGCTAAACATGATGAAGGACACAAGAAAATGGAGAATGAGACTTCTCAGGCAAAAAGCCCAAACATTTGTAACTGGCTAACCACCAGTCGATGGTAGGCTAATATAAATAACTGCATGCATTTCAAAAGGACTAGGGCAAAAAATGTTAGCTTTATGCCTTATTGTATGTAGCCCTCTAAATTAAAATGCTCTTTTGAGCTTTATGGGAAAAAGTTACATACGTGATAGGTGCCTCTCTGTGAAACTCAGTACAACCAAGTTAAAAAAAAAAAAATCATGGAGAATAGAGTTTGTTAAAACATTTCAAATAGAAATGTAATGGGAATTGCGTAAAAAGAAAAATTAAGGCGAAGGTCAAATATGTTTAATTCACCTGTGACAACCAAACTGAACAATATTTGTTCTTTTAGTTTAGACTTGGAACCTAGATCCCAGGAGTGCTAGGAGAGAGCTTTAATCCCTAGAAAAAATTCAAATTCCCAAAGTGCGTGATGGAAACCAGTATAATCCTTCCTGAAGTCAGAAATAAAATACAAAATACTTTCTTTGCTATTAAAACAAGAGGAGTCATCATGATCTTTATTCTTTTAATGATTTCTAGGTCTGACTTTCGGCAGATGACCTCTCTTGTTTGTCCCTACATGTTTTCCAAAATATAAAAGTGAAATAGAGTCCCAAGGGCACTGTACTTGAAAGGTTATGAGAGTTAGAGAATTTTAACCATGCCTGCCAAATCAGCAGATGGCTTGTGATTATAATTATATGCATCAATAAAACGAATAATCTTTACAAAATTTGAATTTCTACTAAAGTAAGGGATTTAGTAAGCAGATGCAACAGAATGCATTTTCTTTAACCCTTTTTGTAGACGGTACTGTTTCTCACAAAAATAATAGGAAGGCTTTCCTTAAAGTAGCTTGACCATACACTTGAGCCTTAAATACATGTTTCTTTTGACCAAGTGTCAATGTTATTCAGAGTGATTTATGTGTTCAGTTGCACTTTGTTCACTAAATGTCGAATGCTTATATATAGGATGATTCCCATCAGACCCATACTTCAAAATGGTGTTTAATTTTATAAAATGTTAGAGATACATGAAAATGTCATGTGTACTTAGTCTCTTCATTTGTATCGTGATGGTCGTTCTTTCTGTTTAGGATTTGGTGACTTTCCATACTTTGTATGGAGGCTGAGTTAACGACATTGTTAGGGAAGAAATTTTTTCCCCAAACGTGGGAAATTTACTAAATGTTTTGTGGGGTTTTTTTAATCACAAGAAATTGAATTATCTAAAATAAAATAAATTAATACAAAATCACAACCTTGGATTTCTATGTCCACTGACCTTATTTTCAAACTTACTTTTGTAACAAGATCTAGATTGTGTGTGTTAGATTGTGTCAAACTTCTGCCTGAAGTAGGAGAAAAACACACAGTAGAAAAATTAAACAGAACAAATAAAAGGCCTCCTAAGCCCAATCTATTTCTGGACTGCATCATAAAAATGCTATTTGAAGACATGATGGAAATATCCTAAAATCTTCTGATATAGCAAGGAAGAAAAGATTTGAGAACAGTAATAAGTATATTTTAAAAAAAGTCTCTGTTTGGGATACTGTAGCTGCCTGCCTACAGTATTTTAACATTTATTTTATTCCAACATTTAAACGTGAACTTTTATTTGAAGAAGCTATATGTGTTGGGTTTTTTAACTACCTTAATATCTCTGATGTGAAGAGTGCAAAACAGTATTTTGATGCTCATTAAAAAGTGGATTTTTACTTCAGAAATGACAGAACCATTACTCTGTATCATGTAAATCCTTCTTAGCATGAGGATTATTGACCTGATAGTCCATAACGGTGCCTTTGGAACCATTACTACTTTGTTGTGCCAATCCAGCTGCTGTACATGTGCTCTAAGTTGGGGGGGGAGGCACTGAAGGTGTCAAATTTTCTCCTGAGATTTAGGGAACTGACCTAGTGACTCTTACTATCACCTGAAGAAACACTGTTAAGAAGAAATTGGGATCTCCAATCCTCACATGAAATGATATTTTGGAAAAGTTCCAAAGCATTTGTTTTTTTTAATCTAATGCCTTGTGGAGCAGAGTTCAAATACATTTATTTAAAGGAAAAGCTATCTCCATTTAACCAAAGTTCCTCAGTGGAGGAAAGTTTTCACATATGAAGCGAAACCTGAAAAATGAGCTAGCAAATATTACCTGAATCTATTAAGCAAGTCAATAAAGTCCTCATTTTCAAAACACTTACACACCTGCTTTACTGTATTGAAGTGAGCCATCAACCTCACCTCAGTGGAATCACTCGTGTACAAATGCTTTTGTAAGTGTTCACCTACCCAAGAAGGCAAGCCCTGTTTTCATTATAAAGTAACTTTTGCTGTTATCACCTTTTTTGAACAAGAAATCTGTTGCTAGTATTATTAGAAGTCTTCCACAAACATAAATGAGAGCAATTCTCCTCCAAAGAGATTTTATGTAAGTACTAAAAAAAGTTAAGAGGGAGACAATCTTTTTTATCACTAATTAAACAGTATCTTTAGTCTGAAGTGATTAAAGGTAATTAAAATTCAGAAGCACTGATTCTGCTTATGCAGTTTTTAATAATCCACAACTATGCGCACATAAACTACAGGAAGTGACCCAGTCCCAGTTATATATGTATACTTCCAAAATTAATCAGTTAAGTAACAGATAGATTTTGGTCTAGATGCTCCATATAGATATGGATGTAGTAGAATATAAACTTTACTCGGCATGTTATTTGCTATGTTTTATTTTGGAGCGACAGAGCCAGGCCTTCAGGAGGATTGTCTGTGACTGACTTTTGAGATACTTGCTTATCACCAATATCAGATATTTTGGGATTACTGGCTTGAAAATCTACAAGCATGCAAAAAACTGAATTAGAATTATTCAAATCAACTGTGTAATGCCATAAAGTTTTTCAAATCCATATGCACAACTCACACTGTTGTCCCCTGGCACTGTGCAGAGAGATATGTGCAGAGGCCCCATATTGGATTGTAAGGTCCAAAAAGTCTATTGAAAAGTGGTTTCTCAAAATCTGGTGTGTTACACAGTTTGTCAGGGAGATCAGATGAACAACATTAATCATTAGAAATGAAGTTTTCTTTGCCTTTCTTCTCACCAAAGAAATGACAGACGAGAAAAAAAAATGAAGCTGTAAAAAACTACTGAAACTTAGTATGACTCAACCTGTCGGATTACAGTAGCACTATTATTTTTGTAGCACTGCTGCCTGTGCATTACCCCTGTGAAATCACTCTCTACTTTTAGTAGGATAAAGGACAGCTGAACTTATTCATTAATGTGGTGAATGCTGAAATATCAAATACATTTTACTCTCATTCACATAAGTATGTAAAAAGCATGATGACTGTGTGATAGGGATATACTCATATTTAAAAGCTGTGGTGGTGCACCTGGACATGAAATATCCTCAAATCTTACCTGTTAAAATTAACTGAAAACTTAATATTAATTAACAAAGTTCAAAGCAAAACTCTGTTGTAATGCTGTAGCTTACTAAATTGCTGCTGATCTAGCAATTAGGTGTGAATTATAGGACTTAGCTGAGAAAGCAAGCTTGTTTTCTGATGCCTGCATAGATCGTATTTTCTGAAGTAACGTAAGGAAAATATGTTGCTGAGATGCACACACCTTAAAAATATGGAAAATAAAATTAAATACAAAATTTTACTCAAGTTTGTTTACTTCTTCATTAAATTTCCGAAGTTGGAAATGCAAAAGAAGACTTAACTGTTACTTAATATATACTGAGTTTCAGTGAACTGGGATACTATACAGAGGGACATAGTCTTTTGCATATGTACACTTTTTACATAAATATGCACATGCAGATTTGTATATATGCATACACACACACCTTTGCAAGGAATCATCAAATGCATATGATAAAATATCACATTTTATCTTAGTTTCTATAAGCTCTGATGATAATTCTATTGTCCATGCAGTAAAAAGGATGTCCCTGGGTAAGCGACATATCAAAAAGTGAACTGACTTCTGTGACCTATGAAGAGTTTTAATTAAGTGAACAGGTTATCCTGACACATCTAAATACACATATATTGACAAGTGTTTTCCCAAATAAAATAACTCTTCCAAAATAAAACAACAAAAAAAGCCAACAAAAAAAGAGCTGTAATGCAGGCTGATATCTAAACCCCACTTCTTTAACTGTCTGTATTTGAGAAAGCGTTCTTAAAACATATGGTTTTCAGTGATTGGGGGGGGGGGGGGGGGAAGTAGCATTACTTAATTCACACAGGCATCTTGCAATAATATCATGTCATTTTGAACGTAACATCCCCTGAGCCTCCAAAGTCCAAAGCAGACAGAAACATTTTAGCAATGCAAACAAGACTTTCTGGCAACTTCCTGTTGCCATTTTTCAGCAAAATAAAGGGTCCTGAGATACTAAACTGAAACACTGCTAGAAAAGATATTATCATTGGTAATGCAGGCAGGCACCTGCTATTCTAAGATATCAGCTGAATATTTTGCTGTTGTGCAAAGAAAATAGGTAATGACTGTGTAAGTCTTTAACAGCAATCTTCAACTCTTTAATTTCAGCTCATGCAAAAGACAACACTGAGAGAGACATCATGGAAAAAACTGTTTTAAAAAAAAAAAACCCAAATTATAGTAACAACTTCATTTATATCTGCATATTTCTAAAAACTGTACCAGGTATTTAGGGGTGTAAGTAGCTGGCTAGTGGATTGAAATGTGTATTCATACATATAACACATTTTCAGTGGATTTTTACAGAGAAGTAAAAAGAAACTTTCTGTCTGTAAAGTTCATCAGACATCGATGTACATCTGAGGCAGTGCTTATTGTGTGGCAGTTCTTACAAAGGTTATTTATTTCATTACACTACAATTGCAATATCCAGTTCACAAAACATACTGTTTCACGTTACTTTCGGAATTCCAGAAACTTTTGTAAGCTGGCGAATCAGACAGAGAGAAAAGGAAACAAACAAACAAACAAGAAACAAACCCAACCTTGACTCCAGAGACATTTTTCTCCCCTTCCTGAAGTGGCAGGGGGGAAAAAAATCCCTTCGTTATGACCTACTTATCTAGAAACGGACTTTCAACCCCATGGTTAGGCTAAGATTTGCTCTACTTTCTCCCTAGGGCATAATTGTCAGACTGACTTACCGTGTGCCTTTTAGCCTTTGTTCTGCCTCTCACGCTGACATCAGGGAAGCAGTGATGTAGAATAAAGCAGGGGTGGGCTAGGTTAGTCCACTGTTTGTGTCGTTGTGTGGTGTGCAGGGACACTCTGTGATACTCTAGTGAGCTGCTAAGCTTTTTTTGTAGGCTTTGTGTCATTTACTTAACGACCAATCTCATTAGCTGCCAGGGTACAATGGGCTGATGCATTTTCTATGTACATACTCTACACAGTGACCCTCAAGGTTGCCGAAGGTCTATTTAATCAGTCAAAATGCTGAATATATTTGCAGTAAATCACTAAAAAAAATACAGGACCACAGAGGTATCTCATGAGGGTTTAGTCTTTCCTGGGAGTTATTTGCAGGTAATAAAGTGATAGGAGATGTAGGCAAAAGCAAGGGCAAAGAAGTGAGAAGGGCACTCACTGGGTTTGCACTGGTCACCTTTAATTTAGGGAACCTTGGGGTCCCTGCATATCACTGTGTCTCCGCTTGTTAATTTCTCCATGCAGTTCATGCTTCAGTGTAATCATGTTATCACAATTAAACCCCTTTAAATAAGAAGAGCAGCACTAACAAAATACACAGCCTTTCACACATCGGGGAGGGGATATGTGTGTGTGTGTGGGGGGGTGATATTTATTTATTAACTTCCTTACTGCAGGCAACCTCAGGGCTGGTGTCTTTGCATTTCTAACCTCTCGTCAGTTACAAGGTAAAACCCTTTTAACTCTTATGAAAAATGAAATGCTGAAAAGCCCTATGAATCACGACAGCTGTCCATAAGTAACAGGGAGAGTTCTATTGTCCAACTTGTCCCTGGATAAAATGAATACTTTACAGCAGAGGCTGTTCAGCTTGGCTAAAGAGTATGGGGAGAAGGGGAGGAGGTCACTGGAGATTTCGCACACTAATTTAATCTAGGAAAAGGACAGGCACTGCATCTCACTTGAACAGACTGGCGGCAATCTGGGCTCCCACAGAACTATCTCCTTTTGCCTGTGCTCTATTTATTCCTTATCTCTGTTTACCAACCGCTAGGTCCCTTTCATTCACACCACGAGGCCGTTCTCCTACTATCAGTCAGCAGCTGACACTGTGGAAGAGCCTCAAAGGCAAAAAAAAAGGGATCAAAACTAAACCAAAGCTGTATAAACAATGCAACAGTAGAAGTAAATGCATAAATCCTAATTCTTAACCCAACCCACAGGGTGCGAACAGAACCTTTATAGTAAATCCAACAAACCCACCACAGTGAGCTATGGGCTACAGAGGAAATGGGAAAAGCCAAATATCATTCATGAAATCACCATCTCAAGCAGAAACATTGAAAATAGGCATTGGCAGATATTTAACTGGTTTCAGAATAACAGGTTCATCAGTCCTGTCTATCCCTCAGGAAGTAATGAGGCACACGTTTACCTGTGTGCCTGGCATAAGGTGAACAAGAGCTCTTGCCACTTGACCATCTCACGGGTCAAACGCCTCAGATAACTTTGCACTCGCTGCTTGTGATTTAGATTAAAAGAAGTAGAGGCAACCACTTTTTAAAAAAATCTGTGTCTTGAGGTTGTGACAATTTGGATAACTTTATATCTAGAACTTAAATGTCAAGTAATTATTGAAGCATTTGTCCCATTCATTTTGCCTTTAAAACTCTGGATATTTCAATATTACCCTTTCTCAGTCTTTAACTTATATTTTTCCCTCTTACTCTAAGATTTTAGCACTTCTGAAAAGAAAATGGGTGAAGACAGGAAAGAAAAGATGCTTGTGACTCTAATAGAAGAGTAAATGAAAGTAATACACCCTTCACATTTGACATTCTGGTTTTGGATTATTACAGTGACTTAACTGTGAATAAGTTAATTTTGTAATTTTAATGGTACCTTATTTTGTGTTCTTAAACTGACTTAATAGGAAAGAACTTGCAAATACTCATAGAAAGACAGCAATATTGTTTCAGTGAAACATTCCAGCTTTTTAAACCTACATAATCTGTAACTCCCAAAGTAGGGATGCTCCTCCCGGCAGAGGAGTTATGCTTTCAGAATTGTTCTCAACTTCTTGACACATAAAAATACCAGTTAACTGCATATAGTCAATATACTGTCAACTGCCTGATCAAGATCATTATAAAAATAACAAAGAAAATATTCCTCATTATGAAAGATGATCAACTGGACCTAATTTCAGTTTTGATTTCCACCTATGTGCATTATGAGCAATGAAGTCTTTACTACTTGGATCCTTTTTTCCAAATGAATTAATGAATTAAATTTATCCTTTCACCAGCTGCTAGGCAGCAGATGGAACCATTTCTGAAGCCTTGTTGAATTCAATCCATAAAACTCATTTCCTAGGATTAGCAGTCCAAAGTTTCTTTTAATGTTTATATACCGCTTGGGATTTTGAATTTCATGATGTTAAACTTTCAATTTAACTATTTTTTTCATTTCATATCAAACAAATATGATCGTTTGGATTTCTATAGCTTTGTAACCACACATTTCAGGTCACATAAGGACAAGAATTCATTTCAAAAGCAATCAAGTAATGCAAGATAGGGATCTGGGGGTTTTTTTGTTTGTTTTGTTTACATTGCGGCACTACCATAGAAACCATTTGCATTGTACTCAGAGATTGATTTAGACTGGAAAAGTTTTATTCTCTGTAACTTTGACAAAAACCTTCGCATAAAAATTTAGTTTTAATAAGCAATTTTTCAAAGTTATTGTGATCTGAGGGTGTATTTGCTATTCACAGAAACATGACATGATCCTGAAATAAGTTTTTCATACACTTTTTTTTATCGTTAACTTCGATATAAATTTTATCTAATGTTGAGGAAAAAAATAACCAGTAGCAAATGGTGGCAGTTTTGTGAACACTTCAGTAAACAATTTTTTCTGTACAGTAACAGGAAATATTAATCAGCTGCAGTACCCTGGACAGCTCCTTTTCTTTCATTTTCGGTTTTCTTACCTCTGCTACACACCTTTGAAACAATAACCAGAGATCAGGGGACTTTAACTGTAATTTCATTCACAAAGGTCCCTATTTATTGATGTTTGAATGAACTAAATTAGAATTTAACCAAAGTTTCAACTCACTAGAAACCTACAAAAGAAAAAGCAAAATAAAAATACACTCTCTCTTGCTCAGCTTTCAAAGACATATTATATTAAAAGTCTCAAGAATAAAACCTCATGATGTCAAAGTCTTCCTGTTACTCAACAAAGTAAATAAAACTAAAAAAAAAAGTGATTCGTTGTTGTGTATAACAGTGATTTCCGCTAATTTGGCACAAGAAATCTATATTAATCTAATAATGCAGTAAGCCAAGAAGGCCACATAATAATAATTACCATTGAGTAATTGAATATTTAGAAGGAGGAGGAAAAAAAGGAAGACTGGTAATCTTAGCCTGCAGGCATGAAAGTACTATAATACGCAGATGATATTTACAAGTCAAAATAAAATGCTCCAAACTGGGAAGTTAAGAAGTAAAGCCTATATTTAGAAATTCCTCATTCCGAATCTGGATTATCTGTTAGCTACCTTATAGCAGAAATATATTATTGTCTCAGAGAAAGCTTTCATCACAAATGCTGTAATTTTCCCCAAGAATTACAAAACCATTGCACAGCCAAACCAAAGAAGACACATCTATGCAATTAACTTAACTAATTTAATTGACAAAAGAGATAATAAATGGTCATTTTGAATCCTAAAAAGATCCTTAACTGACAAAGTTCACCCCATACAGTTTAAGGATAAAATCTGGGATTTGTGCTTCTATAATCAATTAAATGAAAAATTCACAGCACCTTGCAGAAGATTGTCTTCCTATTTACATATGAAGGAAGACAAACATCTGAACTAAGTGCTTTGTTAAAGACAAAAGAAAGTCAGAGAGAGAGAGAGAGAGCTACTCCTGATCAGAGTGTTAAACAGACTTTTCCTAGCATCAAATCCTATTTCATAAAAATCAGCCTCCTGCAAAATGTTGTCCCAGAAGGTCCATTTCATTCTTCAACCTTGCCTGATATTACTGTCATTTAACTTTCTAAAGATTTTCCTGACACAGACATTCATTCTAAAGTACAGTATTCGCTTTTTTAATCAGAAGCTCTCAATTCACTCTCTGAATCCCAAATAATTTAAAGGACTGAAATGTCACGCTTTGAAAGACCCTTTTTCACTTAGAGTAGTGCTATTAAATATATTGATCAACAATCTTCATTTTAAAAACATTATGCATGATTTTAAAGCAGTCTAAAACATCATGAGAAAGCTCTTTGGTGTGTAATACATAACTGCAAGTGAACCTGCATCTATCGAACAGTTCCTACAAATACATTGGTCCCACTCTCTCCCTCTCCCGTCTCGGTTTTTTCCCCTCTCTTTTTTTCAATGGTAGTATTTAAGTTCAGTAACTTTTCAAAATGAGAGGAAAAGTGTCCTTGTGATCATTTCCTCAAATCAAATAGCTAGAGCTGCAAATTTGCACAATTCTAAAATGTATATGAACAAAGGCTTTACTGAGGCAGTATAAATGCAATTACACCATGACATTTTATTCAGAAAGCTTTCTCAAAGCAGTTACAAGTAGCTATTTTTTAAATGAGGCCCAAAATAGCATTTAAGATAATGACCAAGCATACATTGTGGAAGAAACAGCATTAGTGTCATTTAAACAAAAAGAAAAGTTTGCAGAGAGCATTTTAAACATGAATTAAAAACCCTCAAACTTATTAATACAAATCTCTTAAGCTTTCAACATTGCTATATGGACAGGATTTTTTGCTTTTTGCAAAATAAGAGCACAAACAATAGAAAAGACAGAAAGTTACTAATAGTACAAGTTGCTTAAACATCAATGGGTTCAGAATAGTGTGAAAAAGTTGTTAAACTTACTTTATTTTTGTTTCCAAAACTTATATGTTTCTCCTCCCTTGTGTGCTGAAGTGTGCACTAAAGCTGTGTCTTTGAAAGGTAGTTCCCATGATATGACATCCAGTGCCTTTGACTGCCTAGAGATAAGCACCTGCGTTTGTGTCCCCTCTTTACGTCACACCTCCCTATTCAAACCTTCTCAATATGATTCACATTTGCACATCAACAGCCTCATGCGCATACACAGATTTTTTTCGGCTCTGGGCCCAAAACTTTCACTTTAATTTTCATCACATGATTGCTGTGGCATATGTCCTTCCAAACCTCCCATATATCAGTCATCATGCAAATGAGATGGAATATCACTCCTCTGCAGCAGATGGCCAGGGATGATAACAATGGCTCAACAGAGGAGATTCAATGTCCCTGACTTTATCGCCACGGCAACAACAACCTAAAATATATGTAATGGAAGTGGTGCTTATTAATTTTGCAGGCTCGAGTGTTCTGATTTTGTGAGTGAATGGGCTGAGTTAAAAAGGGGGCTGTGTCCTCCTGCCTCTAGAAGACTATCTATAAAAGCCAGGGACCTGGAAATTATTTTCAGTGACTAAGAAGGCAACAGCCTAGCAATTATTTGAGTAATTAGGTGTAATTCCTCCCTGTAGGCCTTGTACCCTCCTGTGCTTGTTTCACAGAAGCTCGCGAATTAGACAGGCACAGATACTGAAAAGAAAAGTGCCTCAAGATATAGCAGGAGAGCTTGCAGGAACTAAGCTTCAGTGATATGACACTTGGCCTCCACCAGGCTTGGTAAACACAAGCCCCAAGCCATAAGTAAATAAAGGCCCCACTCCACAAACACAGACCAATTAAAATTACAAAGGCAGCCACACTTCTGGGTGGGGCTGGGGGAAGCTTTATTCTGCCATGGTCTCACTGTGAGTTGCACACATAATGGTCTCTTAGTTCAGAGCACCAAGTACTGTATTTCCATTGCTATCTGTCACTATCAAACCCAAGCAGAAGGCTCTCTTCATGCTGTGAATTTCTCCCTGGGGATTTATCATGTGCCTTTAAGGAAATGTTTCAAAGTGAATTTTCTGTGTGTCGTCTTCTAAATGCAAACCAGAGAGAAGAAAGAAATGCAGCAATTTGCTATTTATCTTCAACAGATTAACAGGAAGGAGTGGGGATCACCATTTTACCTCTGAGCAAACAAAATATCCAAAGCCTCTCTTCACCCTGTTCATGCCACAACTTTCACGTCCTTTAATATTTTGAGCATGTGAGTAACCATTTGATTCCTCAGAAATAAAGTTCAGCTATGAACTGTATGCTTAACTAAGAAACTGTACGTACAGGAACTGTAAGTCTTTTGTTCTTTTCCCCAGGGGAGACCTTAGAAAAATGGAGAATCCTTTGTCTCCCTCTGCAGTAGAGGGGAGGATATTTAAGTAAAACTGACGAAACACTCTGGGAAGCAGTGGCTCCATCATGTGCTAGAGATTTAGCATAGAACTGGACCAAGGAAGCTTGCTACCTCTCATACAAGAGTATTCCTCAAAACTGATGAGATTGCTGAAAGTAATTTTCAGTCCTCTCCTTGGAGCCCACACACTTTGAACATCAAGTGGCATTACACCCCCCCGGAGGAAAATCAGGATGGTGAGACAACACTTGAAGCAAGTGATAGGAAACTCCAGAGGCAGTGCTGGGCCTGTGGATCCTCCTCCTGTTTTGGCAGGGCTCAACACCACCTCGGCATTGCTCGTGTTCTGTATCAGTGTTTCCAGTCGTCAATTTTTACAAAAGTAAAGCTTCTGTCTAAAAAAAATGCAGGCACATTTCTGTTGTGCACCAATATTGTAAACTTCCAGAACTATTATTTATTTTTCATGTGCCTGTACAGTGCCCAGCACTCTCACCTTCTGACCTAGTAACAGATGCTGCCAGAATACAAATGTTCAGTACTGAATGATCTTTCCTTTTCCACTGTGAAAAAATCTTCTGAATGTGAAAATAACGTATGGCTGTTTTAACCAAGTAAAAATCAGAAGTGTTTCTTTTCTGTCTTTAGTATTGCCAACTACTTTTTACCTACCAACAGAAGTAGTTGAAATACAAACAAGTGTAAAGTAAAGCTTATTGTTCATCTTTACCTCATACTGTGGTGTGGCATTTGCAATTACATTTTCCAAATATAATGTTACTGATGAGTTTTATTTTCCTGTTTCAGAAAAGCTCAGCTGAAATGAAAACCTGGACTTTTATTTTTGTGGTTTTTAGTGTGTGTGCAATAGCATTCTAGAACTGTATATGTCCATGTTCTTTACTTCTGTACATTTCATTCTGCACTCTGCCAGTCTGGGAATAACTCATGAATATGGCTGTTACGGTGAGCTGAAGAGATAAGTGTGGTCCAAGCCTATGCAAAGCTCTGAAGCTCCTTGTAGTGGATCTGTAGTTGGACAGAAAGCCAATACACAGAGTACTATAGGAATGATGTTTTCCTGACAGCTTGTGTTATTTATGGGACTGGCCACTGTCTTCTGAACCAGATGGAGCTTTTTCCCTAGTCTTTTTTTTTTTTTTTTTTTTTTTTTTGAGATCTGCTGTGCATGGCCCTAATTGATCATGGAGTGAGACTGGCATTTAGGTCACTGTCTTTATATTTTCCACTGTTAAGTATAGTCCTGGGTTGTGAACTGTCTCATTTATCTTAAAGGTACAGCTCCTTTAACAAACCTAGTTGGATCCTTTCACATCATGGGAAGAACATGGGATGAGGGAATGAGTAAAATTTGTAGATAAAGATTATCTTTTCTTGTCTGATTCTTATCTATATGGTTGTAGTGCCATGCACATTAAAAAGTGCTTGCTGAAAAAAGGGTTTGGAAGGTATTTCTTACATTCCACTAAGACACATAAGCAAGAAAAAAAAAAAAGTTTGTCGTTAAATCAGTCCTAAGTTCAGATTTAACACAACTTTGCTTTTTGCATGGTTTACATTCCAGTAAGAAGTGACAAACTGGCAAAGTTTGGATTGTTTGTGTTGAGAATTCATTTAAAAAAACCAAAATATGTAGTTAGGATGTAAGTGCTTCAAAGTTAACAAAACTAAGTTGCAACAGTCATCCTATTTTAGCCCTCTACACAATAGGAGGTTCAAAGTTTACAAGAATAACAAGAAAAGGATAAAGAAAGGGTTAAATTATCCCTCAAACTGTTACTTAGGAAAAAATGAAATCTAATAGTAGAGTGATGACTTGTTGCAGAAACACAAATGAAATAACTGTACACTGCAACATGTAGTAGCTACCATTCAGACTTAGAGTGGTAAGAATTTGTGTGGGTGTAATATGAATGCTCAGGTACAAGACTTTATAGTCTTCTCTTGATAAAAAAAATACTCTTCAAAGAGCAAGATCAAAATTGTTAATTGATGGTTGTAATACACCAGATAGACAACAGCAAAGACTGACAGAGAAAGCTTCCTTGTAGACTGTATAGCAGTTATTCAGCTGCTATTCAAGTTCAGGGGAAACTTCAAAAACAGCACAGAATTTAAATTAGCACTATGAATATTGTATTAAATAGTACTAAAATTTTCAGTGTTTTCACCTGAATTTATCTTATATTCACAGTTAGGAAGAACAGAGTGCTACAGTAAGAAAAGAAAGTTTTCATTCCTCTGCAGAAATAAATGTACTCTCTGTATTCCTACATCTTGCCAAATGGTATTCCAGATCTATTTAAAAAAGACAACACTTGTTTATGATACAGCCTCCTGAACAAAATAGAGAAGTACAAGAGATCTCACAAGAGGAAAAATAAAGAGTGAAAATATTTATAAAGAAACTTCAACATAACATATATTTCTACTTCTAAGAACAGCTATTAGCTCAGCACAATCATCACTGAACATTCTGGAAATGGAGAGATATCAAAGAAATCAAAAAGATTACATGAGACGTATTGGATAACAAGCAATATGGGAGATGAAGCTTGATTCTTCATGAGGAGATAAGGGAATGAAATATTCTCTGCTGGTGCCAGTAAATTCATTGCACCCATTGGCATCATCAAGCACCAAGTGCAGAGTCATTATAGACAATAGCATTGCCAAAGTTGCCAAACCCATGTAGCACCTGGTTGAATAAAAACAATAAATCAGCCTGGAGTGAGTTATGTTAGCAGGCTTGTGCTGAGGAAAACTGCCAGATATATACATAGGAGAAAAACTACAAGTCATTAAGCATTCAACTTTGAAGTGACATTTCAAAAATGTACTAACCATGTTTGTACAACATATTACTTCAAAAGTGTCAATTTAGAGAAATAAAAAAGATGAAGAAGAAAAGATACCTGACCTAATATTAACAAGGGAATGATTATCCAAATAAAATTACATATTGGCTCATGGGAATGTTAAGGTTTTCAGCATGTTCTCTATGAAATACTCTATTCACTGAAATAATAGAAAGATTTCATCTTCTCTCTAGACACCTTCTTTCTTAAATGTTTACTTAACAGTATCCTAAAGAAAGCCAGCAAATTTTGGAGTACTCCTGTCATGCCAATAGATCCTACCACAGAAATCTGGAAACAGACATTTCAGGTGAATTTTCTCAAAGCCTCTTAGTGTAGGCAGGCACCCAATTCTCTTAGGCTTTCTATAAAAATACTCAAGGGACTGTGGACAACTCCCCATTTAAAGGATGTAAAAAAGTCATCCTTAATCGGTTTCGTTGTTGGTATTGTACCTCACTGAAGGGGAGATTAGAATATTGCTGTTTTGAGTTACAGTTTTATGAAATTCAGGCTGATCTAAGACTGGGAAATGAAAATATGTTTCTCTTCACAGTCTTATTTACTTTAAAATATAGCCTTAATAAGTAACTGAAAGCAGTTGTTTAATAAGCACTGAAAATTAGGTGTAGGTGATGTCAAATATGGATTAAGCCTTTCAAGAAAATTCCATAATAAAGCTAAATATTAAGAGTAACAAATTTTCTCAGCTCTTGCTGCTAATTAAAAAAAGCCCTCAAACACATCTTTCTCCTAATCATTGTATTATTAAATGCATAAATAAAAACCCAATATTCATATTGCTGTTGTAGTAAGAAACTTTCTATCATGGATACTACCAGATTTTCATTTGCAATTTAGATAGCTGATCAGCTGGAAAAATTCTTTTGAGTCACATTATCGGATCATGTCATAATTTAGTAGTTTTCAAGTTATTATACATTTTGACTCAAAAAGCAAAATGACTCTGTTTAGGTCAACCTTTCTTCAGAGGACTTTTGTCTTCTAAATTATTTATCTGATTGCTGCCTGGTTTATGTATTGGTGTCTGCATGTGTCATTCCTACCTTTCACACACTATTACAAATGTTCTTAGAAGTAGGGGTGACCTCTAACACCTCCAGTGTTAGCCTCTGAAAAATTCATCATGAGTTTTTGTAACATCAGACAAAATCTTGTTTGGCAAAATCATTCTTTCCAACAGAGCAAATGAGCCCTGGAAATCTTAACACAAAGTTCACTTATCTCACTGTCCCTGTAGTTCGGAGAAGTACAAAACTCAACAAAGTTGTATAAATCTCCTAAGCTGTGACAACTGTGTCTTTCCCTCGGTTCCTGTCATATCTTTCCTTACAGCCTTTTCACTGAAGCCCACTTATGGCTCTCTGAGTAGGAGCATTCCAGATTCTCTTTGGGAAATATCCCTTCTCTGATTTGGACTTGTCTGCAGGCAAGCTTCTGCCTTTGTTTCCATTGCTCACATACTAACATTTTCCAGATTAGACAAGTCAACAGGTAAATAGTCATCTGCTGAACACCTGCCTTTCAGCCTAAATTCTTGTCCTCAGATCTCCCTAGGCTTCCAGCTGTGGTTCTTCAGAGTTTTTTTATTCTGATAGCCATGTCTTGGGAAAGTACCTACGCAACCTCTTCTGCTGCTCTCTCAGCAACATATACAAAATTCCAACTGCTATTGCCAGTAATGTCTTACCTTATCCTTGACAACTGCTTCCTTCAGGGAAATCCTGCTCATCATTTTCTGTTCTCCTCTCTGCTTATGTGCAGCACACACTCATTATCCAAAGAAAAGCCCAATGACATTGTAGAAACAGTGATCTTAGTGTTCCTGTGATTTAAGAATTCTGAATGGCAAAGCAAAATTCACATGGGTCTGAGCATTAATTATCACGATGAAAACAACCAGTTAAAAAAAGAATTTTTTAAAATATCTTGTGTGGATATAAAGAGAGAAAATATTGGCATCTTTTTCCTTCTTTTACTCTCAAGTATTTTGGCATAGGATTAACACTTTTCCTTCTGCTCCTAAATTTTTAGGATTTATTTTATAGATATATCCTACTGAAAACAGTTTGATTTGTTCAGGAGAACCATTTTCCTAATACAGATTTTTCTATTATATTTTTAAAACCTTGTCAGATTTCATTGTTTGTTAAAATCTCTAAATTTAGAGTGTATTTTTTTTAATATTATTGCAATAGTCTTGCTAAACTTTGAATAACTTTACTATAGTATGTTCAGAGAGTCAAGTTATACCATAAGACAGACAGTGATCTCACATGGACATCTTAAGCATTGCATGAAAAGAACCTGAAGTCGGATTCATATGTGTGTGCAATATTGGGTGTATATGATCACAATTGGACCTACATTTACACTCTGATACATCTTGTCAGCATTTAAAAATACCGTACTAATACACTAAATAATTACAATACTTGGTATTGTAACACAGTATACAACAAAGTTTGGGCTGTCCAAACTCCTATAAATAGGTATATGCAAAATAATCTCTGGTTTCAAGTATCTATACACAAATGTGTATTTTATATAAACACATAAACACACATATGCAACTTCTTATACATAATCCAGTTAAGCCTTCAGGGGAGAAAAACTTTGTTCTTTCTAACACTGAAGAGATCATTTGAACAGAATGGAAATAGCATTATAAACCTTTTCTAAACAGTTGACATAAAAGTAAGGGAGAGCCATAAGAATTTTTTTTTCTTTTTTTTTTCCTCAGTAAATCAATGAGATCTGCAAGAAAGCCAGGCCTATAATCATAAAGAATTTAAAATGCTTAGATCCAGAATGGGATAACAACTATCTGAAAAAAAGAGGGAAGTATGTTTCCATGGACTATGCTTGCTTTCTTTTCTTACACAGTTTGTTGAACAGCCTACGTGGCCAGAGGCTATTCTGGACCTAATCCTAGGAAATGAGCCAAGCATGATAAATAAGGCTGAACAGTGGGAGTGGTTAGTGTTCACCACAGTGTCATTAGGCAGTCTCTAGACTGCAGTCAGTAGCCCTCAGTAACTAAGTATATGTTTTCTTCTGGCCTTTCTAAAAGCAGTCTTTTTATTTAACACTCCGTCATTGCCTCTGTGCTGGAAATTTCAGCAAAGAATATGTGGAGAGCTCCAGAAACTAAACACTTGCTCAAAGGTTCCAAGTAGATCAAGATGTGCTTTATACTTCACTTTGAGATATATACCACACTACCAGACATGAATTGCTTTTGAAAATGCTGATCAGATTGCCCAGTCCTACGTCTCTAGAAGTCACCAGCAAAATATTCTTAATGTCATTACCAAGAGAAAAATTAGGCCCATCCCTCCTCATAGACAAAAAAAAGCAATAGGACTGTATTGCTAATTTGTAAATAATTTCAGCTAATAAGGGCAGATACGGTAGCAACAAAAAAAGCAAAAAATTTGGATCAGGGTAATTTTTTCTTAGTGACTTAAACTTTGTAACTGTTAAGCAATTTTTTCTCAATTTCACACAAAAAAGTAAAATTAAAACCTAATCCTCCCACCTCACCAAATAAACAAAAAATCCTCATTTATTCTTCTTTTCTTTTGGAGAAAATATGGCAATTTGTATTCCAATTTTTCAAGCCAAAGTTACAGGGGGCTAAAATAGGGCTTTATAATGGAAGTTGATTGCAATCCTAACGATAGAGGGGCTACTGCCTTTCCATAATAAAGAGCTGCGCATTTCCAAGGAGTGGAGGAGAATACTGCTCTGCATGAATTCTTGTAATTTTGCTTCTTTAAATTAAGGTTGTGTCTTGGGAACTTTCTTAGTTCTTTTGAGCATGAAGTTTGATATTTCACTTCATGTGGTTCTAATTTTGATCAAGCACACTGACATTTTGCAGTTGATACATTTTAGAAATAGGGGAAAAATAGGAAGCTTTGCACTTTGTCAGAGCTGTGATCCTAATTTAGTTTGTTTTTTCTTTTTCTTTTTTGTATGAATCATATGAAAAGGCCATGCAGGCTAAAGCAGCAATTCAAACATATTTGGATTTAGTTTGCTTGCTTTGTATTGTCTTCTTGCTTAATGGTAGAATAATTTTTGGCTGTTTAAATTTCAGTCTGGAATGAGTGCTGGCTGTTTTTCCTTTTTCTGGGCATAAAATGGGGGAGACCAGAGAGACAGTGTCAGGAATGTAAACCGTGATCATAATAACCAGTGCCCAGGTATGAGATTATTAGCCTTGGTTTCTATTGCACAAAGGCTTAACTAGCATTAAATGTTTTTCAGTTGGCTGGATGCTTCACCACCATTAAAGTCTGTGGAAAAACTAAACCAACAGCATGTAAAAGAATGAGATTATGTAAAAGAACGAGATTATGTAAAAGAACAATATTATGTAAGCATAAATTTAGATTTAAAAGTCAGATTGTTTTTTTCCAATGTCTTTGAGACAGTGCAAAAGAGATGAGATCTGATAAAATGGACATCCATGGAGCAAAGATTTAAGTGCCTATAAATCCAGACATATGCTTTGGTCTCCAAAATTTTGATGTAGATTCAACTCCATTCTTATCTATTACTCCATTGCTACTATTATCTACTAAAGTCCATCATGCTAGTATTTGTGTTATGTCTATGATTAGTGAACCTAACACTTTTAAATGCTTTCATTATACTGACAGGTCAGAGCATCCTTCCAAATTTAAGAGCCTTGCATTAAGGCATTAAATTTAAAAGCCTACCATACTTACAATTACACCTACTGAGTATAAAGGCTCTCACCTTTTTAGGGATACTAGGCTAAAACGTCACTTGTACAAAAGAGTGGGTTTTTTCTCATAGACTGAAAACTCTTTGGAGTAGAACTGTAATATACCAATGAGTATTGCTAAAAGACTCACGCATTTTAATTCCTTTCTGCAGTACTAAAATCTTAAATGACTATGGAGGAAATTAGTTTAAAAATTTAATTCACAGACACACACACACCTATTAATTGAAATTATGGAATAAAGAACAGTATCTGAAGACAAAATTTACTCTAAAAAGATTTTAGCATCTAAAAGGTCTGAAAGAGAGTCTACCCTGCATTTTGACACTTGATCGAATAGCGCCTCCTAACATTACTGCCTAAACATGTAACACATGTATTTTGTTACTGTGTATCAGAGTAATGTCTTTCATGCTAAACTTATCCTTTCCAAATATTACCGAAAACAGTAATATTATTGTTCAAAAATATTGCTCAGAAAACAGGAGTACAGCATTTCACACTTCAAAAGGGTGCTCTTACATTCCTAGCAAAGAAAACTGGAATCATCTCTTTTTGCATATCGAGGAAGAATATTTTCTTTTTATTTTAGTCATTCAAAGTGAAAAAAAAATCTATCGGGTCTTGAACAAGCAGTAAAACTTGTTTTTCCCTTCAAATCTATGTGTGAATACACATGTGAAAAACTATTTAAGAGTCACAAAACATTACAACACACAGGGACTGCATTGTACCTTTTTTTTTTTATAAATCAGTTCTATATGCAGAATGTTGCAACACTTTTTGTAATATATCTAAAACATAATTTTGTGTAGCAAATGTAAAAGAAATGTCTGATTGTACATATTCCACATCGAATTCCCATTTCCATACAAAACCAACATGACCCAAATTATGAGGGTAAAAAATTAAGCTCCTTAAATAAAAAATAAATGTCATTCTCCCTTTTCAAACAAAATAGGTGATTGAGGAAATGTACATTCAGATGATATTATTTAAATGTGAAGCTCGTGTATCTTCCAGGTTGTCAAAAAGGAGTAGCAAATGTAGTATAAGTTTCACACTAGTTGAAAATCCACATCTTCGTAGTTCAACCTTGCATTAAGAAAATAAGTACATATGCAATTCTTTGAATCAAGATTTATTGCTCATTTATTCAAATGATAGTAAGAATTAGAGATTTAAATCACTATGATTGGCATCTACCTACAGTCATCAAGGTTCTGCAATAGTTGCCTAAAATATTATGATTTAAGCTCTTAAACCTCTAACTCCACAGAGTCCACTGATACTAAATTAAAATTAAGTAAGGCCAGAAAAAACTGCCAGACTCTGAATGGATCAACTGATATTTTTAATTCTGCTTAGTAGGTACCATTGACAGAAAAACAAAGTAACATCACAAACACACCAGGAATGGAGTAAAAATGGAGCATTTGATCAATCGTTTTCCTAATTAACTTACTAAAGATATGACTAATTTTATAATGTTTTAAAGCATCCATATGCATTAATTTGCATGCTGCTGTATTTAGAAAGTCAGTTAAGGACAGAAATTCTGGTGGCGTAAACACTGTCAAACACAGAACAAGAACCAAAGAGCCTGTCACTTCCAGTATAATGTCTTATCCACAAAAAGTCATCTTCAAATAAATCCATGACCAGAGTTAAATCCATTAAAGCCAGAAAATGCACATCTAGGCCTTTACTGTCTTACTCACTTCCTTAATTACTTAGTTCTGTTGAAATTATTCTGTTCTTTGTCTTGGAGGCTTAAACTTTCCATAAAGAAACTGTACATCCAGGAGTTTAAAACACACCTACCTCATTCATACAATCCACTAGACCTTCTGTCACTAAGAAAAGGCCTGTCACTGGGACTTCAACATATTTCACTGTGGATGACAGCATTCCTATGAAAAAAGTGCAGTTCGCTGTCAAGTAGTGACCAGGAACAGCACACCACTAACTCCTAATGACTAGTTTGAGTGTTATAACAAGTCTGAAATGATGTTCCCAAAGAATAATAAAGACAAAGTAGTCACTTTCTATTAAAAGAACAAAACAATTAAGGGTTTAGGGGACAGTACCAACACCTTAACAGTTTTTTCAAAAATCAGCTGATAGCCAGTGCTTGTTAAAAAGAACAGGTTTAATGTGTTAGCTGTGAGACTAATGATTTAGCAGTTATTCACTTTTAAGTTCCCACATAGAACATTGCGAAGGGCTAGCTAACCTTATACACTATTCAAATAGAAATGCTGAGACCCAGTGCAGAAACACTGCATAACAAGCTCAGAATTTATTAATTTCATTAACTTTAGACCTTAAACGTAATGACATTTTTTGTGTCTTAAAAGTATATAAGCATCTGTTAGCAGAAGCCCTTTATTTCACATAACAAGAGAATTCTGTTTATAATGTGTCACCAGCTGCTCAGTCAAAATGGGTTCTATTAGAACTAATTTAATTTTACATAAGTTGATCTATTTGCATTCTGAGTCTCCAGTTAAACAACTAGGTACTGTTTTGTAGACTGATCCTGCTTCAAGCCTCAGTGTATGGACAATGCTTAATCAGTGTGTACATCAGAAAATAAACATAATCAGCAAGTGCACTAATTAAGCCAGGAAAATTTTGCAACATGCATACACTGTATGGATTAACAAGGCAATTCATTAGAAATCTTAATTATGGATTATTATATTTTCCGTACATTTTATTTTATGATGCTTCAGATGAGTTTTCTCTAAATACAGAAGCCATCTACACTTCTCAAAGTAGACAGTGAGATCCTTTTAACTCAGGCCCATCTGTGTAGCCTCTAGTCTGGAAGCCTCTGTGGAAAACATGCTTTGTTATCTCCAGCCAGATAACCTGATATGCTCTTTTAAACAAGTGTTTGCTAATCAAATGTTAATATCCAGATAACTGAAAAATAAATACAAAATAAAACATATAGATAAAAATGTCATTTGGTGATTTGGAGCCTTTCCTCATCCTTAAAACCAGTTTTCATCACGTTTATTTCTGAAAAGTCAACAAACAAACACCTAGGGCTTGAGACACAGCATTCGGATTTTAATGAAAAAGCTTCCATTGAACTCAGCACGCTTCAAGCTTTTTGTATAAACTGGCTGCAAAACTCCAGTCTGAAGTAGAGATGTCAATAAATTCTGAACGTGCATGGTGGCAAATATATGGGCTCTTCTTCTCTGGCAAATGACCCTGTTTAGTTGACTCCCTGTCTAATAAAAGATCACATCCTACCATACAGCTGCACGTAAACTTCTTGCTGAAGGGGTTCTGCATGTGGAATAAAGGTGGCTGGTCTTATTGGAAGTACAGAGAATCAACCAAGCAGTTTGTATCAGCATAAATGGACTTTATACAAAGCACTTTATCTGTCAGACAGTATTATCATATAACTGACTTTGTCTGAAGTTCTTCTGTACCAACAGAGGAGGACTCAGAAGGTTAGCATAGCTTTCTTCTGTGTAGCCAAGAAACAGGTTATTTCAGAGCTGCACATTAGTAAGCTCATTGTATTACTTCTAAGACTTGCACGTACAGCTTTCATTTTGCAGAGAAGACTACCATGATTTTAAATAATGGTGAAGTGGTTCTTGCAGCACCTTCTGAAGAGGGAGACTGGCACTGTTTCCAACAGTAAAAGGACATGTAACTATGCTTAGGAAATAAGAAATATTTAACAGGATAGAAAGCTTATGTAAATCTGCTCATCTGTCAGGCGCTCCACGTCCAGATAGTCTAAAAACATCATCTAGAGCACCTGTACATTTCACTCATTATTCCAATGTGTGAATGGGAGAAAAAGAAGAGTTGAAAGTCCCCTGGCACATTCTTTTTTAACCTTTGGTTAGCACACCTGGGAAGGAGGTTTCTACACAGGCAGAAAAACACTGACCATCTCCTCTCTAACATGATATAAGGCATCCTTGTTGCCCTTTTAGGAACTCATTCTTTGCTCCATTTTCATCCTTACCTCAAAATCTCTTGTGGGAGGTGCACGTGTATTTTCAGCTCAATAGATGCAATCTGCATAAACCATCAGCAGATTCACTGTTGAGAAATATTCTAGCTATCACAAGAATGGGTGAAATGATGTTATGAATCTTTGCTGTTACCATAGCCAAGCTTATTTCTTAGAAATTAGGTGTGGCTGAAGTCCAATGTTTAGGTCCAATGGAAATGATGAAGTCTGAATAGTAGCAAATGGGCACACTTACATGTTTTCTTTTTACCACGGTACAGGACAAATTCTGTTCTGTTTATATCATGATTTGGATGTAAAATATTAGTTTGAACTGCCAGGGTTGCCTTTCCCCTCGGTATCTGTCATATTAAGTGGAATAAGTCAGTTGAAACTTGAACATTACTTTACGTTAAGATGGGTAAAATCTATGGGCTTTAACTGTAAACTTAAAAAATATTGTCAAATAAGAGTTACACTCTGGTCTGTTGCTAGCAGAAATGCCAAGCAGTGCCCATATTAGGATGGTCCCTTGGCATCTGCATGAGTCATAAATGTGTCTATTGGCCACTGCTTCATTTATTGCTCATTATGTTTGTTGTGGACTGGTAAAGGCAGATATAAATAGAAAAATGCTTACGTAACATGACGGACAGATTTTGTTTAAACATTTTCAATAGCCTAGCCAAAACCTGACAAAGTAGCTATTATTGGCATCTGAAAATTCCCATCCCATAAAGGATTATTCATGTATATTTAGGCCATGATTACCATATTATTTGTGGCAACAGGCATGACAAAAAAAAAAAAAAAAGAAAAAAGAAAAAAAGAAGAGAAAACCAGCAGCTAATATATTCAGTGAAAGCACTTAGTAGATATATGAAATATTCATGTAGGGGACACAGGGCTTAACAGCACAATAAAAATGCATTCCCAAAACAGAGGCCAGATCACTTAAATGAGATGGAAAAGGATATGTGACAGCACCAAACCCTTGTCCAGAGTTCTGGCCTAAAGGCAATGAAATAAGTGAATTGACGATCTGGGTGAAGCTTTTGTTGTTAAGAGTAATAATTCACGTATTCTTTGTATGAACATGACAGGAGAAAATTACTTTTGCATCCAGTTCTTCCTTCTGTCCTAAATCGGCCTGTGATACAGCTCAAGTTTCTTAAAAGGACATTGGTCATCATCATAGTCCAACAGTATAGAAAAGAAAAGATTAAAGTTCTGAAACTTCCTTAATCCTGCAGTAATACTTCTTTTCACATCACAGATTGTACTTATTGCTTTCTTGAGACCACTAAATTATGATATTGCCTGGCTTTTAATTTGAGTTAAAAAATAAACTAAGATTTTTTTTATAAAGTTCGCTTGAAGTATAAATTAATTTACATTAGTTTATCAGTTACAAAGTATATTTGCCTTTGAGCAATGACTTTGTCACATCATCAAGTCATGGAAAATTCAATCTGTCATAGGCTGAAGGGCCAAACTATAATAACTTCATTACAGCATCACAAAGGGAGATACAGGAAATTATATTGACGGTAAATTATTTCTCTCAAATCTCAACAGTTAGAGGACTTTTCTAATAATATCAATTTAGAAGAATACAATCCTATGTCATTGCTGATTTCACAAAGTGTAGAGGTCATACTGAGCAAGTGTGGACAAAACTGTTATTCCATTTGACTGTATGCTATAAAATAAAAGATTATCACAGACTTGTTTCAGGGATCTCTTTTCTACTGATATTATCTTAGGTCTGAATTATCAGCAATGGTGATAAACAGCAGTTACTTGCACCTAAACAATACGAATTGTCAGATTCTCAAATTTTACAAAACTCTTCAGAAATAATTGTTAACATAAACCTTCATAGGGCCAAAGACTTTGTTCAGAACTGTGGTATTGCTAACTGGGTTTATATATAACCATATATATATATAACTGCTGTACAATCGATATTATGGTTTAGGGGGCATGGTTAATGGTTGGACTCGATGATCTTGAAGGTCTTTTCCAACCGAAATGATTCTATGATTCTATGATTCTATGATTCTATGATTATCCTGAACTACACAGCTAGCGGATTGTACTCTCCTAGTAAAATGATACAGCCAGGTAGAAATGGCTATCAATGCAGTTGTGAATGGAAAGATTGTGGAATTGTTTTAAATCAGGCACACCTAGTTTAAGCCTGTGCCTGAACTTAAATCAAATAGTTAATCAGTGAATTTTTCAAACCCACCAGCTGAAATATCTCACTCACTAAAACCTCCTGTAACCACCCATATTTGCACATATAAATAAATATTTTGGGCATGCAAGATACAGGATTTTCAGATGCCAAGTGCCGACATTTGAAATGTGGCTCTAAGTGTCATATACTACCCTTGATTGATGCACACAGATCAAAATGACTTCAGTGAGAGTTCTACACACAGATTGAGGGTAAGATATGGCTGTAATAAAATGAACATTAATCTATGAACAGTGTTGTTCTCCACCATAGGGCAATGATAGATTCACCGTAAACCTTTTCCATCTGTCAAGTGCACTGCAGCGTTCTTGTGCCTATACTAATATTCTTTCCTATTTATAGCAGTGGTTTTTGAACACCATGTCAGACTGAAAACAAAGTATACCAAATAAAGAGAGAGGTGGAAAAATTCAGGAGACTGGTTTAAGAAAAAAAAAAGGACTTTAACTTGCAAATGAATCTGCCTTTAGGCTGAACAATGAATTCCAACTAATAGCATTAACATCACCAAAATACAAATATTGAGAGTCTATTTATTGAAATGTTTGTCTACAGTTCTTCATATAGGAGAAAAAAGAGCATATGCTAAACCACTGGCAGAATCGTGGTTCAGAAGAAATGGTCAACCTCCATACCAACAGTGGAGAAGTGGGGACTGCAGTACTTCTCCTCCAGCCCATTAGGTTTATTCCTTGGCCTGAGTATATCTTAGTGTTAAATTGAAGATGCAACACGGTGTGAACATACAAAAGATTTTACTTTTACAGAAAACATCTCAAAGCAGTTTCATGACATAGGTAAATGCATTGAAGCAAATAATGAAAAACAATACTCTAATACTCATTGCTTCATTTGCTGATAGTAACTGAATTTAACTTCATAATATTATTTGATCACTTAAAGAGCTGGTTGAATAATGAAAATAATTACTCATGAGTATTTTAATATCAATTGATGGAAAAATGTGAATAGGTCACATGATTAAACATTATTTGACTATCTATACAACTAATTGAATAATGGAAACATTTATTCACCAATAATACATTCATCTATCTACAGAAGAAAAAGAAACAAACAATTTGTAAATCAGACCTACATTAAAAGGATCTGATGAATATCTGTAATATTGTCCAAAATTTTTGTTATTGTTACAAAGAATATGAAAGCTTACTGAAATAATAATATCATTTACAATGACAGAACCTCAAAAGGGAAATAATTTGGCAAGAACACACTCATATCATTAATCCACTGTATATTTAACTTGATGAATGGGATGACATTTCAAAGCACAGAAGGAAGAATAATCTCATATTTTAGGTAGAGGACCAGGAACTAGATGACCTGGTTACTACTTGTAGTCCTATCATAAATTATTTTCACAGGGTTTTCACCTCCCTACCTGGAAATTACTTGTTTCTGAACTAATTACTTTCACCTTAGGAAAAGCTATGAGCTTTATTCACAGTCCAGTTAATAACTGAGTACCCTTAACTACCCTTGAGTTAGGGGGACTGCAGTAACACAGGTATAATCAACTGAGGCTCAGAAGAATAGAATGCTTGAAAGAAACAATATTCTTACAAGGTATCTCGCTTCAGCTCCTCAAGGGTCCCTGTGAGGGGAGTTTTCACCAGTGAGTGAAATCAATGATTAAGTGCGAATAACTTTAGCAATTGTTTATGTTACGTGACACTTCACAAAAATAATCAGCCTGTAACACATGAAACCAAAGTGGCTGGAAGCACAAACGTAAAGCCGTGAAAAACATCCTCAGCTGGTGTTTTATGCAGTCCTTGAGTTCACTTAGTGCAGGAACTGAGGTGATGAAGCAGCAGGGAATAAATCACTTCCCTCAGGAATCTCAGTTTATTGAAAATACCAAGTGCTCAATGTCCTTACCTGTGAGCAAACGCCCATCTTTGGAAGATGCAGCATGCTTTCACTATGAACATCATCTGTAGGGGCTTGGAAAGCAGTGAACTACTTTACTCTGGATGAACAGCATTCAGCTCTTCTCTCTGCACTTTTAGTCTCTAATTATTATTAGCCAGCTTGTGAATAAGAAAGGCTTTCCAGGGCACGGTGCTGAGTGAATTTTATAGAGGATTCCCACCTGATTCTCTTCTGCAATCTCAGTTCTATTGTCTACGTTCTCTGCTCCTGAGCAGAAAGTAGACTTAAAAGGTGCAAGGTATTTGCTGTTACTCAGAAGAAAGAGGATACTGGAACCACAGCAGGAAACCAGAATTAAGAAAAGGGCAGTGTTGTTGTAAATTAATAAAAATAAAAGAAATTGTTTCTCAGGCCTTCACAAAGAGTCCAATTTTATTCTCTTAAGGTCAGATGACTGTTTATTTTAATCTGAAGAGGACACTAAAACTATGTAAACAAGTTTAAGACTGTAAGTACAGCTCTTTTCCAAACCTAAGCAAAGGCTAACACAACCAAAACCACAAATGCTAATTTCTGAGTATTCAGAATTCAGTTGCAACTGTGTTATTTTGTATTAAGGCACAATACCAAATGTCAACAAGAAAAATCAGCTTGAAGTTAATATTTTAACCTTTTTTGTTCTGACAGAAATGGAATTTCCCCCCACGCCTTTCTCTTTCAAATAGAAGTCATGCAAAACTGGCCACTTCAGTGAAGCATTTTGACTTTGACAGAACTGCACACTCTCTGAGCAGCAATACTGGTCAGCCCTTAGCTATAAAGCTGCATATAAATGAATGACTTGAACTAGCTTGCAAAGCCAAAAACTGAATTTTAATATAGCCCTGTACTTTTTTCTGTACCTTCCTCTTCAGAGTACAATATAATAAAGTACAGGTGATGAATATTTATTCAACCCTGATTATACTTGAGCTGCATTAGTGTACTTTAGATTAAAGCTCTGTTGTTTCTACTGCCAATTCTCCTGCATGGTAATTTTTTACATTTTAGATCTTTTGATTTACACATAAAACTATACTTATTATAATGTCTGCTTTATTAACCCTCTTTTCTGTTCTACATTCTATTCATGGTGGTATTGTATTCATACAGTGGGTTATTATATTTACAAACTTGCCTTATTTACTGTAAATGTAGAAATTACTATTATTAACTATGCATTCAGTACAAAACTTAGCTATTTAGACTGAAAGTAGGCTCTTATTCTGCTTAAAATATTCCACTACCAAGAACCTGGACATATTCATTTTTATTTTTGAATTAATAGAGAGATGAAGCTCTTACTATTGTGCAGTAAAAAGTGGTGGTGTCTCCACAAACAATGCAGGATCCTGCAAGATACTAGCAACTGGAAACCTGACCATGCAGCACCTTTAGATGACAAGAATGTGGCTTACTGAAGCCATAAATTTAGTAACGCATATGGGAAGGCCACCTGGATGTCATCCATACCTTCCAAGACATTGTTTCCTTAACCAGTCCACTCAGACTCCATTTGACTTATGGACTTGTTTTATAAGGTATTGGTGACAGGGAAATTTCCAAGTTAGATACAGGTTGGTATCACTAGGTGGGAGGCATGAATTACATAGCTAGGTAGCTGCTATATCAAGTAATGCCTCATGAGCTGATGCTACAGGGAAGGTCAAGAGTAAAGTCATCTAAGTCCCGCTGCAGTGAGTTTGCTTATGATTGTCTCTTGACAGTACCTCACAAGCCCTCAGTGTTTTTTCCCAGCTTTTTTTTTTTTTTTTTAATGGCATACTAGAGAGAGGAACAAGCATCTCTGCTAGACATTCTCACCCACTAACCTGAACCTAACTTTACCATTCACACATCGAAGCCCTGCAGAAAAGAGGTGACTTATCTACATCTACCAGTTTAGAACTCTACCACCATAACCAAAATCTTGGGGGGAAAAAAACAGAGAAGAAACAATGGAGAGAAAAAACCACACTGAATAAGTTATTTCTCCTACTGGCTTTATATGTGCTCTTTCTTCTTCTTCTTCCCTCTATTTCTCTTCCTTCCTCCTCACACAGAGACATTACAAAGACTATTAAAATATAAGGGCAATAAAACCAGAATTGGACATATGCAGAGAAAAGTCTAGGTAAGCATCCTGAAGGCAGACAAATATATATCAGTATCTGATAATCCTGCAAGACCTTACTTTCAGTGCATGCAATAAAGTGCTTTCAAGGTACAAGCATATCTCAGTCTATTAAAAAACACATACATGTTTGCTAGACCGCCATTGCAAATACAGAACATTTTCTTAGGGTTATGCATCTGTCAGCATCAGTTCCTTCAACCAAAATTATCATGGTGCACTACAGGACCAATGAAAGAAAGTACCAATGTTAAAAATTACAATCTCTGAAAATGGAACTATGTGAGAAGTGAAATGGTGTAGGAAATAAGGAAAAAGAAAAGGATTGAAGGGAGAAGTTAGGTCATTATTTAATATTTAGAATTCTATATTAATAACACCTATGTCTCTTTCTGAGAGCATCTTATAGTGTCAGTAAGTCTGTGTACACACACAGATTTTCTGATCTAAGGAACTAAGAGATAGTCAAAGCAAAAGAAAGAACAAAACTGTGCCAAAGAAAGTGATGCAGCACAGTAAAGGCAGACAGCAACAATAATGCAGCTACCTAAATAAAACCTAGGTAGAACCTATGCAGGCTCTTTTGACCTAGGTATTTGTAGAAGGCAATCACTTTCTCAGTTACATTTCTTAATGAGATGGACTAGAGACAAAGTGAGCAAGTACCCCCATACCAAGGGACGTATTTCTGAAGAGTGGGTTTCAGCATTCCCTCAAGAGAGCTGTCACTTCACTGCAGCTGAGCAACTTAAGAGCATAAGTCCATTTGGACACTCAGTTTGTCTTAGAACAACAAAAATGACAGAGAGGCACAAACGGCAGCTTAGAAAGATCCTGGAAGACCTTGAACATCCTCAGAGACCAACCCAAGTAGTCAATTATCACCTCCCAAAAGACAATTTCCTTCATGAGAAAAAATGCAGAGTAACCAGTTTGGTGATGTTGTAACTTAGCTACAAAGAACTTCAGAAACTCATCACAAACGAAATATTAATGAGGCAGTGGATCCTAGAGAACTCAAACAATATGCACTACCGGAAATTAAATTGTTAAATATTTTGGCTAACTGCCATTTCAGTGATCATTAGTCTGAAATATTTGGCTAGTAAATTCAGTATCTTTAATTTTAATCAGATTTGAGTGATTGCAAATGATGCAGCTGTTGCTATAAAGATAATTAAATAACCAAATAGCCAACAACTTTAATTTGGGGGAGGGGTTTTGGTGAGATTTGAAGATTAGAGTTATTTGCAAACTCCTCAGACCCCACTGCTCTCAGTACTGAAAAAGGAACAATTTCAATGCATGATCTACATGAAGTATATTTGCTGTCTTAGTCCAGTTCCAAACAAAGTATGACAGACCCAACAAATCTCGTCATCATAACAGGCATCTTTGTTTTCAGTCTCAGCAGAAAACCAAAAAAACCCCACAGAGATGTAATTCTGCACCTCTCCTCCTTACAATTGGTCCCGCTATGTGAATAACAAGCTGATGGTATAGATCAGGAAGAAGGAATTCAGAGTTTTCACTATCTGTACTGACTTGTTTTGTTTGTTTGTTAGTAGTGGACAACACATCTGACTTTCAAGCTACCATCATCCCTCTATACCAAGTTGTGGAATTACAAAAAAGATTACTTCTCTTATTTTGATTATGATGAATGTACTGAGTCACATACTGCTCTCACTGTAAATCAATATATATTCAAACAAAATCAATTGACTCCAATACAGTTACTCAAGATTTGTCTTGGCATAGTAGTTGTGATCACTGGCTCTACAGGTTGCTGCTGATCTTTGGCTTGGGAGGCAAATTTGTGCTTAGTCTTTAATATCAGAAGCAGCAAAATGTTTTTCAGAAAATAATGCAAAGTACAACTCTCTCCTCAACTTTGTAGCATGTTGCTTTTGTTATACTTAAATATAATATCTTGAAATAAGAATCCCATAATGCACTGTAACTTACACTATCAGGGACAACTCCAGGAAGCATTAAATAGTGTGGAATACAAGAGTTTCTTATGCAATTCTGGATAATGTTTCTACTCTACAAGTACAGTTGCCTTGTTTGCACATGTGTGACTTCAGTAGGTATTCATGATCAGCCCACAGTATGGTAGCCCAGAAAAGGTCAAATTCTTACAAATTCTTTGGTGTCTCTGTAAAGCAGCACAAGGCATATGATGAAATATTCCAGGAAGCGTAGATATAACCTGATGCAGTGGTGATTATATTTTGATTCAAGAAAACAGGAGGGGTTTATGCAAAAGTCACCTTCAAAATCATACAGAATCTCTCACTGACACTGACATGAAGGTCAAAAACATGTCCTAGGTGTCACCAGGGTAGCCACATTTTTTTTGTTGCATTTGTATGCTAATCACATAAGAAGCAAAAATAGGCTTAGATTGGAAATCAAAGATTGGTTGTATACAGGTAATAGAGTGCTCAAATGCTTTATTTAAAGATAGAAGGCTCTTGAACCAGGCTTTATTATTGAACTAAGACTATCTATCCTTTTTGACACTTTTTAAATTAAGTTCTTCCTCTAATTTATGTTTTTGTCAGCTTTCCTCCCTTACCTGGCTTTAAACTGATTTTTTTTCTCTCAAAGTAATAAACTACTTCAGAGAGGAGAGAAAAAAATTTTAATGACCCTAGGAATTCAGATTAACAAAATGGATCATTTGTATACAGCTGCAGAATTATGAAACCTTTTGAAGTAGAGAGAGTCTATAGCGTTTTACCAGCAATACACTGCTTCTACACATTGCCACAAAATTCTTGTTAGCACTCCCTACATTCTCAATTCTTGGCATGCTTCAGCAGGACCACATCCCTTTGGTGCAAAATTAGGAGGTCAAAGTTAAACCAAAGGGATAATGTTGAGGTCAAAACCATCAATGTACTCTTTTTTTTAATGCTGTGATGGATAAACCCCACCAGCCCTTGTACCGAAGCAGCAAACAAAAGCCTGGGTGAGCCTGGATTTGCACCACCAGTCATGTTTGACTCTTTACTGGCTGCTCAGTCTGCCTCCTTATTATTGTTAATCCAACCTGCTTCTGAGCACGGTCTGCAGCCCGTCTGACTTCAGCAGAGACATAGGGAGCTGGTTCAAACAAACAGAGCAGGGTAGCAGCTGCAGCCTGATGAGTGGTGGCAGCCAGATAATCTACTGTGATGTCTTGTTGGAGAAAATTTGGGACAATGTAATTTCCCCAGTTTGACATGAAACCCTTGTCAGAGTAACATGACGCTATACATAGTACACCCAGCCTTCGGATGCTGTAAGCAGTATTTGTTTCTCTATTACAAGAATTAAGAATGTACATGCTTGCTCATAAGGTGGCTTCAAATTTTCAGTAGTTTATGCATTAAAGATATGAATACAGATTGAAAAGATGAACTATCTATTCAAGAGGAAAATTATAGCAGGTCACACTTCTTCCCTGTTTCCCTTCTATTTCTTTCCTTGTCTTCTTTCTATCTCTCTCCCTGTCTCCAACATGATCTTAATTCTTCCTATCACTGGGTCATGCTGCAGGCATTTTTTGAGACTCCTCTAAAAGTAAATAAAGGCGAAAGCATTTTTAAAAAAGAAGTTACTGATGTGAAAAGTGACCTCGTTTTCCTCCAGTAAATAGAGTCACGTTCACAAAATTGTGCAAACATCCACTTCTCATACTCACTCATGTTTCAAAATGGCATCTTATTTTGGCATGTCTTGCTTGGTTCCTGATTTAGCATGAGAAAGAGAATTATAGGTTTTAAGTGCTCTGAATTCTTACAGAACAAGGCTTCATTAAGGCAGTTTCGCTCAGAGAAACATCCAATAATGGCTTTAATGGAAATACTATCTCCAACCAGGTCCCTCTGTGGTCATTCTCTTTCCTCATTAGAATATATCTTCAATATAGGAAATAAGTATACTCAACAAAAATTAAAACAGCAATGAGTCAGGATCTTAACTTGCCTTCAGAACCTCAGTGTGTCCTTTTAACTTTAAATAAAGTTTCTATGACTGGCTGAAACTCACATTCCCTCCCTAGATTTTTCAGCAGAAGTTTATTCAAGCACACTTTTCAGATTTATTTTGTACCAATATTCATACACTGGTTTTGTGTACCTTTTCATCAACTTTGGCCTTCGGAATTTAGGTAAATGTAGAACAATACTTCAAGTGAAGAATATGAATGTCCTGTATGATTCACTATCACAAATTACATTTACATTCCAGAGTATTTCTAAAAGTTTATCTGTGAGTACACTTCCTAAGATATAATTCCAGTACTGTTTTTTTTTAACTTTCTAATATTGGAACAACACTATCTGACTCTGGTATGCCATAAAAGTAACTTGTCCCATGTGCCCAAGTTTTCCTCCCGTAGAAACTGGACCATGAGGATGGATGGTAGAGCTGAAGCCCACTGTGACTTCACTCAGGACCTGGCAGTTCACAAGCACTACTGGGTGTGATGATGTGGAAGAAGCCTGAATTCACCATTCTCATTTCTCTGTCCATACCCACAAAAAATAGAGGCCTAAGTATTCAGAGAATAATCCTTAAATGCTAAACACAAAAATAAAAATTAAGTAACCTGTGTAAATACCTTAATTTAAAAAAGCATGCAATGCCCATTACGACTAATGAAAATTCAATGAATGAAAATAAAATGTAGCTTAGGTATTTCGATCTAAAACTTAAGTAATTAACGTTAGCTTCTGAAAGTTGTGTGAGCTAAAAAAGAATACACTCAAGTTCTCTATTTATCTGTAGAACACATAAACATTCATTGCAGAAGCTGCCTAAGCTCTTCCAGCCTACATGCTTCAGATGTGTTTTACCAGCATATTACTCAGGTCTTCCCTGGTTTGGATCTGATGATTGAGACTTCTCAATACACAGATGCTGTCATTTGGGGCGAAACAGGGATGTGGAAGTAAATTAATATTGAGTGTAACTTTATTTTCAGTGGTGAACAATGTGTAGAAAGCATTGTATATTTACAGTGGTCATTACAATGAATAGGGAGAGAAGGGAGAAAAATAAGCAAATGAAACTTACTTTGTTACTATGTAGTTACTAGTAAGATAGTTCCATTTTTTTTGTTGTACACCACCCTTTATCTAATTCATCTAAACTGAATTCATTAACTTTTAACTAAATTTGTCACTAGATTCTCCCTAAAATGCTCAAGTATGGAGCCAAGCCAAGGGGGAGCTCTAACTTAAAATTGGATTTCTGCTGCAGAAATGGTTATCTTTGAGAAGAAAAGGTTGGAACCCAATATGACTTCATCAGTTGTAACAGCAATTTAGATAACTAAGTATTTACAAAGAAAGGACCGTGAAACATATTTATGTATTATAGATGCTGCTCTCAATGTCCCCACGAGTGCTGACTTCTGAATGAAATCAAAGAGTCTGGTGCTACTGAAGCAATTGAATTAATACTTTTGGGGCTGCACAGATCTGTCAGGAAGAGAGACAATGCCATAGAGTGTCATTGTCTTTTCCACTTCATTATTGATTCTCTGTCAGCATACACTGCCCCTGCCTCACTGCATGGTGCACACCGGTGTCATGTGCCATGTTTAACACCTGGGCTCATGATAACTGAAGAAATGCAGCTCGACAGTCCTTGTCACTGCATTAGCTGTACCAGAAATATCATTTATTCATTCCTTCAAAAAAAAAAAAATGGGGGGGGGGGGATAAAATGGTTTCTTGGTGGGTTTTTTTGAGCCTTTACAGTAGTTAACTATGGATATGATCAATTTGCTTAATAAGCATTGACCTCTAACATGGCTGATGGTAAATTCTACTATGAACAGCATGCTATGCTATATGCTATATTATGTTATATTGCACTTATACTGTCTCCTGTGCAGACAAGGAAACTCTCGGTTGAATTTTTGAGGCAGATTATGTGTCACACTCACATACACAAACACACAGTGCAAAGGTGTTATTACTCAGCAGAAAAAATGATCTTTTACCATTGTAGGAAAAGTTACATCAAGTGTCATGCATACAGAATGCCCAGTGAGGCCAAGAGAAATTACACATCTGATCGTAAACAGCAAAGTCAATGCCCTAACATTATAACTGCAAGGCAGCCTTGCTGTGTGACTTGGGATGTTAGTTACCAGGTATGCGCATGCTTTTGGAATAGGTAATAGCATATTTTCAGAATAACCTATCATGCAGTTAGTATATGATACTAGGGTAGATGTTTTAAAAGTGTTAAAAATTTGTCCAAGCTAGACGGGTGATATCCATGATACATCACTAAATACCACATACCTTCAGATAATCACCAGTCAGGCTCATTCACGTCTGTGTTGCTGGGCAAAGTGCATTTCAAAAAAAAAGTGCATTTTGCTCAGATCACGTGCAAGTCATTGCAGAGGACATCCTCTATTGGCACATGAAGGAGCTGTGCTTATGTCATTGAGCTCTTGATTTGTATTCTATTCAATATATTTTCTTAGTTCCACAGTTATGCTTCATGTTCATGATATTGTGATGTCTGGAATATAGAAAAGCTACGGTCTCATTTTTCTTTCATATAGTATAATGGGAGTGGTGATGGCAAAGTAATTATGCTTCTGGGTTGCCGTGTAGCTATCATTAGTATTAGTAACAGAGGTACAATGTGTAAAGCTGCTGAGGTATTTAATGCCATCTCTGTTAGTGACAGCAAAACAGCAATACAGTTACATTCAGTTTGTTCACACACCCAATTATTACAATGTAGTGTGTGTCACAGTACCTTAGAGTAGTTCAGTTTCATTAAGGTTTCTCTTTTCAGGATGTTGCAAGGTGAACTTAATCATTTGCTTTGGTCTCAAAGCAGATACAAACATGAATTTCAATTGCGTGTGTGAGTGTTTGCCAGAATAATAAGTGAAAAAAAGGTAGATACCCCTTGCTTTACTGCATTAACTAATAGGTATCTTTAAGAACTTTTCTCCAGTGGATCTTCCAATGTGAGATCACCTGGGGCAAATCTGAATGTGAGGAACAGTACCAGGAAGGAAGTACAACTCAAAGGAGTCACTATTCCCTGTCCAGCTATGCATGTATGGGGAGAAAAAAGGCTGGCAACTTGTAAAGGCCTGTTGCCATATACTTCTGATGAACTCTGCCATATGGAGAAGAATGAAGTCACAGACCTGTGCACTCACAGGTAAACGCCTCTGGGTGGAACAAGGTGTGAGGCCAGTGGGAAAACATATGGTGCAGAGTACACTATTTGCTCTTCCTCCTGTCTTCAGGACATAGTCTGGCATCTGCAACATGAATCAGGATGTTAGAAGAGCTTTGGATTTTACAAACCTACCTTTTCACTAGATAGCTAGCCAAAATCTAACACAATAAGACTGGAAAGGTTTGAAGGAAACTCCTTGCAGAGTCTGCATCTGCATTTTTTATCACCACTTAGAAACACAGCTTGTAGGGTTTTTATATTTTAATTTGTGTGTTTCATAGATTTTTAATCAGGATGTGTGAATAAGGTAGAATAATAAAAGTGGTGGAGTGGTTACTTTGATTAACTCCTTATTTTCTTTTAAAGTATTAATTGTAGTGTTTGCTTCACTCAATTATAAAAAAGGCAAAATACACGATTATTGAAGACAGACATATTTGCAAGAAACCTGAAAGAGTAGTGAAATCACCTAAGTGGCTTCAAAGCTTTTGAACAATTTTGGACAAATACTTCCTCTAATCTGAGAACATGCTTTTAACTAAAGTTAACGGATTAGGTTTATGTTATCCAGTCTTTTCAATATGGTTTCATCCAAGTTATCATCCCTTTTTAAAGGGGAAATCAGTCATTCTGCTGGTTCAGAAGGAGAAAAGATGTGATTACACATATATGTCTTGTTCATCCACCTGTAGGTAGCTTTTTCTTTAGAAAGGCACAAACTAACTTCAGTGGACTATCTTTTATACACCAAAAGTGCAAGATCATCTGCTGCTTTTTGTTAGATCAGTTTTAAAACATTTGTTGTAAAATGTGTTACAATCATTTTTATACAAACAAGAACTGCTTTAGATGTGATTTTAGGAGCAAATATTTGGCAATGGCTGGGAGGTGTAAAGCAGTCATTTAATGAATACACTGGGAAGAATCTCATCTTTTACCACCATCCACTGAATCATGTTCAGTAACTGATTCAATGTTCAGAACTCCAATTGGCATCAGGAGGATTTGATCAAAAAAAATACTGTTATGATCACGTAAGTTTAAAGACCATGTCTATGAGTTAAATAACGAGGGATTGTTACTCACATATATTGTTAAATTGTTTACTATGTCTCTTCTTGTCTCTATGATGAGACTGAAAATGGAGAGTTATCATGATGTTCCATTTACAACAAGTGCAGAAGTGTTTGTTTGACACGTTAAAAGGAATTAGATAATACATGAATCTGCAGGATTACAATTACTGAAGGGTCTCTCAAAAAGTTTTTTTGCAGTTGCCATTAATTTAAAAAACAATTAAAAAGTTAACTCGTGCATTAAAATTCAAAATTGTACCAGAAATTAACCCATAATAAAATATGAATTAGAAATATCTGGAGAATTTGCATTCTAAGGGATTTGAAAGGGAATTATTTGACAGGACTAAATACAAGTGTTTGCAGCACCATTTGTTCTACAAAGTTGAAAATAGTCCTAGGTATATGTGACTGAGTGCCTGTATGAGACTACAGTATTGATCCACCTATATATGATATCCTGCTTTATCTATAGTCTGTGGCTACTACACCTAAAAGGCCTCAAAGATTTCTATAATTTTGTTAGCAAACTGTAAAATAATTCATCAAGGAAAATCTTTCGGAACCCTGATAAAGTACCTAACTAGGCCTTAGACATGATTAACTCTAAGACACTATATTAACTTCCACAGCAGAAAGTGTTATTAAATCTCTATGAACTCCTATAGCTCAGTCTTCTCCTAGAACACTTTCTTAGAACATATGCCATATGAGGGTTTCAAAACAGATTTTATAGGAATCTTAGTCCCGGTCCCAGCAAAATATTTCGTTACACTCTCATTTACATAAAGGCTAATCTTGCATAGTAAGTAGCAGTAAAAATTAAGTGCAAAGAAGAGCTGTATACAAAGTAGAATAAGTTGGCATTCGTAGCCTGAAGACAGTTGAAGGAAATAGTTAAAATGAGAAATGAAGGCTGAGGTGAAATAGTTGCTATCATTATCATCAACTTTGATTAAAATCTGCCAAGAACTGTTTAGCATTAAAACAAATACAAAAAGCTGGAGCCTGAATTAAGATTTTGTTGGTATTCACATGAAAATGAAACAAAAAATGGTGTGAAAGGTATTACACAAAATCCCTACTGAATCACTAAAACAACACGAAAAGAGACCTCAGCATGTGCTTGCGTAAGAGTCCAACAGCTAAAGCACATATTTTGCCCCGTGTTAAAAAGGGGGGAAAAAATGGTTGACTGGAGGTAGAATACGTGCATTATCTTTGTTTAACAGGTTAGAATACTCTCCTGGTTGGAAGCTCCCTGGCATATGTGAGGGTGAATCAGGACATGTAATTCTCAGCAGTTTCACAACTTGGTGGCATGCTGCCAGAAGAGCCAGCAGGTCATTGATTGTTATTGGGGAATCCCCTGACAGTTCCAACCCCCAGGAAAAGGGAGGGAAGGCTGGGCAGCCAGCCAGGACTTCACTCTTGCAAAAACCCCAAATGCCAAACTCTGACTAGTTATGCAGGAACCATTCGAACCTTGGGTACTGCTGACATCCATGATGTTCATGATAAATTGTTAAGAGAAAGGACATAGAGTTTACTTAAAGGTTTAAATTGTGAGCTGGTGTTAAGACATGTTTCTTTACTTGACTCAGAGCTATACTTCACTACGCTAACAAGAATACTGCCTCAAAGGGGCATAATAATACCTTCTAGTACATACCTTCTATAGCATGAGTATATACTGTTATGTTGCCTGAACCCCCAAACCAACTTATTGAATAATCTGAGTATGTTTCTGTGACAGTAGGACAAGTGATACAGTCAGTGGTTGTTGCTCTAATCACTTCAGTGCTATGTGATGTACCCAATGAGCATGTGAAATGTATTCCTCTGATGCAGGTGGATGTATAGGTTACTGTACATTTTGATATTCCATCCAAATGAATGAACAATTTATTCAAAGCTGTTGCCAGTGCTAGGTTGTGATTCTAGCCTCACAGCACTGAAAAGGCTGAGTGATTTTTCATGAAAACAACCTATGCACCATAGAAATACAGTGCCATGTATCTCCACATAAACAGCAGCAAGGAGAAAAGTCAATAATTATTTTAAAATATGACTGAGCAAAGAGAGCATTTCCTGGTTTGCATAACACCTTGTTTGCTCAGCAACTGCAAAGGAACAAAGAATTACCCTGTCTAGTTGGGTTCTTCAGTCGAATTTCTTTGTCTCATCCTTTTAACATACTCACTTTTCTGAACACATTCAGGTGTCCAGAGGCACTGAGTTCTCCATGCAGGACTCAGAATAAAATGCTAAAAATTTCCATATAGCAAAATTTCAAGACACATCTCCAAAAGCACAGCTAGAAATTCTAAGAAAATCATCTGACTATATGGGTATGAGATCAGCATTTGGGATTTTTTTTAGGACAGTACTGCCTGGGAGTGTGGTCCATAAAGTATTCTTTAAGCAGTGAATGAATGCAGAAAATGAGATGAATGTTACTTTATAAGACTGAATTGTTTGTTGAAGTCACTCAGTGCTTCTTTACAGATCTGGAAGATGTTGGGACAGATGGTCTTCTCATGAGGTGTCTAATACCATTGTCTAAACCACCCAGTTGATGGGGTCTTTCTTTGGACTAATAACCTACCTAGCGATGGCTGATCTGGAAACACTGAACTATGGTCAGCAGAACTATTAAATTTTCAGGGAAATGTAGAAATACAAAGAAAACCTGTTACTAAACACTGAAAAGTTATGGGTTGCCATTGCATATTGCCATGGAAACAGACTAATTAACAATTTCTTGCAGTTAAAAATCAACACTCAGCATAAGAGCACGTGTTTCAGCTCAACATCTCATTCCATTCAACCCCCAGCTGAATGTAAGTAGTGAAGATTTCATATGAGGTGGTGTAACTATATTCACTTACAAGGCTAGTGATAGGCAACCAGAGGTAACAGGGCAGTGGTAGCTTCTTCACCTGCAGCCAGCTGCAGACAAGGGAGCATATCTAGACCTTTGGCTATTCAGAAGTCTAGATTTAAAATACAACTGTATGTTTCTCATGCAAAATAAAAAAGTTTCCTTAAGAATATTTACAATTTTTCAGCAAGAGTTGAACTCATTATGCTAGGATATACACCCTTCATATTTTAGTGATGTATTTTCAGAGTAATGGAACCAGAAAATTTTTGAATAAACAAGCTTTTTGTTTAAGCTTTATATAAGTTAGTTTGCTGAAGTTTTGCTATTAGATCAGCATCCAAACAAATCCCCCACCTCCCATTTTATTACAGTTTTGTGTAGCATGGAAAGAATGACCGATGACCGTACTTTTCTAAAGATGGCTGGAAATAATTCTACTTCAGAATTTTACACTGAGGATCTATTAAATGCTTCTTATGTGCATTAAAAGCAAATTGCAAACACAGTCTTTGATTTCATCTTCAACATCAATATCAGAATCTGCAGGTCTGCTTTTTTTCCTCACCTAAAGTGTAACTGCAATACGGTTACTCTCCTTACTGCTTTAGAAATGTCGTGCCAGAGAAAAGTCATGGTAACACACTTTGCAATATCAGTGTTGGAACTAAGCGGCCAACCAGAAAAAGAAACAGAGAACATAAGCCCTACTGCATTTCTCCTATACCTAGTTCTCAAGTCTCTCCCATTCAGCAGTTAGCCCTCACTTCCCTTCCTCCCCCTTCCCAAACCCTCTGCATTGAAGTGGTACCAAAACTGCTGTTGGCATCACCTTGGCAGCTGATTTCAGGCTTGAGCACGCATAGCAGAGGAGAAGTCGGACCACGATTCCAGGTACAGCTGCGGATGGCGAATCAGTCCCTCTCTATAACAGCATTTGGTCGACTCATGTGATCCACCAAGTGCCAGTGAAACCAGACAATAAAGGACTTGGCCTTCTGCAGATTTTCTGAGAATCGTCTGAATTCCCTGATAAAGTGACAAAAGCAGCTTTCTCTGAGATGTAAAATTAAGGGCAAACTAAACTCTCTGGTGGAAATATGAGGGAGAAACCTAGAAAAGCAGCCTATGAAGGCATGAACACAAAGTAACCCCCCCAGAAAAAAATGAGAACATTGGAACGTAAAATATCCTACAGACAGCATCATGTAGCTAGTCCTATTTACAATGGTGTGCAAGCACAAAAAAATCATGTAGCCCACTTATGCAATTAAGGCTTGGCAATTTGATGAAAATATCACGGAACAGAATTGATGTGAATTTGAGCACCCTGCCAGCTCATTGGGATGGAATTGGCAGTCAGGGGAAGAGACGGGTGGTGTGATGTGCACGCATGAGCCTGCAAAGGCAAACTCTGGGCTCCAGGGCAATTGCCAAGAGTTGGTTATCCTGCAGGAAAACAGGGATTTTAACAACAGTTAAGCTCTCAAGGGAGGTAGGTTTTTCCAGGCTTCGAATAATTAAAGGAAAAATAGTAAAAGGATAGATGTATTACAAACCTCTAATGCTCACAATGCCCACATAGAATTAGAAACATTGTTGTCACACAGGTAGCAGCAAATTAAGTGATTTTTCTCCTAGAAGAAACTGCACCTAGTTGCAAAACTTTATGCACTTTGCAGTAATAGTTACATCTACAGTGGTTAAATGATTCTTCAGGTTAACTCACTTATTACTAAATAAAAACAAAATGCATCACACAGCACTTTGCATATGCATGATTTTCTTCAGTGATTTCAAATTTATGCTAGATGCTAAAGGAATTACTGAAGTGATTAAAACGGTTGCATGTCTAAACATTTGCAAAAATTACTTCAAGCACATGAAAAAAAATATTGTAATGCAAGAGACCAGTAGGATTTATGAAATGCTACTTTAGGATTTAAAGTTATAGCATTGTGTTTCAGAAAGAATGAGGAAGTCTCCCAAATTACAGAATTATTATTATAATTATAGTAATATTTTCTAACAAATCTTTTCTCTGCTAGGAAGCTTTTTTACTCCACAAAGAAGCAACAACTGACCATTCTTGTACTAGATTTTGCACAGCACTCAAAGACAATGAAAAGTTAATTATATGCTGATGAAATAAATGTTCAGGCATCCTGAAAAATAGTCTTGTACTACATTTCATTTCAAAAAGGGGTCTATTTTATAAGGATATTTTTTACCAGGATTCATTTCTTACTGTCAGATAGCAAGCACTTACTGTCAGGCCTCACATTGTACATATTACTGTATGGTAGCAGAATGGTCACAATTCTGCAAAAGCTTATAAATTGTGCCAATAACTGGACTTGCTAGTCAAACCCAATTAACTTCTAACACCAGTTTGCCTAGTAAAGCATCCACTTAGTCAGAATTCATTTGTGCTTTAAAACTGATGCATCATACATTTTTAAAAAACTATTATTTTTCCAGTGTGCCATTAGAATTAAAAAATATATACATGGCAGATTAGAAATTCTAAAGTTACAAATAAAATTAAGCTGCATACTTAAGGTTTACAACATTTGAATGTGCTGTAAGTACACGGTATTTTGAAGCATCAAGCATTTCTCAGCTTCCTGCTGTGTCCCATATAGGGTCTCCATCACTATCACCAGTCATGCATAAAATAATTGTTTTTCTGCTCTTACAATAGGACCAAGAAAACCCTGCATTCTGGCTGAAATGAAAATGAAGGCAACATGAGTAATCACATCATGATGGGTCAGCTGTTGTGTACTGAACATCCTTAAAAGCAGTTCAATAATGGTACCTTTAACTAAATGTTTATTTACATAATCACATAGGTAAAAATGTCCAAATAAAAAAAAAAAAGCAATGCCATTTTAAAAGACATTTTGAATTAATTATTTAGAAAAGAAGTGATGAAAAGAAAAGCTTCTTGACAGTGTCTATAAAAATGATAACAAGATACTTAAAAAGAAGAAAAAAACCCAACCAAACTTATAGACCTGAGATAGCATGAACCAAGAAATGAACAATTAGTATTAAAGTTTCTATTAACTACTGAATTGCATTGTGACAAAATCAAAGGAAACTGAATGCAAGATATTATTTTGATTTTTTTTTCCTGAAGGGTATTAGAAATGAACACATTTTATTTGAGCAATCCATTGTTGCTTAATCTATTACCAGAATATGAGAAGCATTTCTGTAAAATTTTTAATTGGTAGTCTGCTTTCCCTCTGACTATGGAAAGGTTGCTGTGTATCTTAATAAAACATTGCAAGTCAGTGCATCAAATATATTTAAGTTATTGAAAAAGTAAACCAAACTGGATTAGAAATAAAATAATTTCCCCCCTCTCTCCATGAGTGATGCAGAATATATATATTACAGTTTTTAGTTCCTTATACAATGATACAATTAGATCCCACATCTGAAGTGCAGATCAGAAAATATTTAATTACATTAGAGAACACTGCTATTGGTTTACTGTGTGTTTGACTCAGGTTGGCTCTTCAGTTTGGTTTATAACTCCTTGACAGGAATATTTGGCCTTGACCTTTGAAATGCTTACGTATGTGCATTGCTTTACACACGTGAATTGTCCCCTTAAACTCAAATCAATTTAAGCACATGGGTGTTTGGAGGATAAGTGATGAAAATTTTTTAAAAGCATCTCAGCGGTGTGAAGAAAAAAGCAAACATCGTACTGTGATATATAAATACAATGATGGAAAGTCAGTGTACAAATAGGAGTGTCATGTTAGATTCATGAAGTCATCCTTCCACTCTACTTGGTTCTGGCTCTATCACATGGAGTTTTTGGCAGAGAGATGTGGATCAACTGGAAAGAGTCCAGAGGAAAGCAACAGCAATGAATTAGGTTTAGAAAACATGATTTAGAAATAAAGATTGAAGAAAGTGACTTTGCTTAATCTGGACAAGTGAGAAATTTCAGAGAATGCAGGTTATTTGGCAGAGTTTTACAGGCTTTATGTGAGACAATACCCTTGGAACTTCAGTACAGGTCATTGGTGTGTAGGTTCACAGCTACAAGGATACATGCCACATCTTCAAAACTCTTCTTTACATATACGTGTGAAGTCCCCCACAAAAACCCCACTCCCATGCTCAATAGATGAGAATAAAAATGCCCAAATACTTTTCAATTTCGCTTTTGACTTGTCAAAATTCTATAATCTATTAAGTTCTGCTTTGTGATAGAATTAATTTAAATCTCCAAATAGCATTCAGAACTACACTTAGATTTGTTGTTACAAATAGCTTTTTTTCAGATAGACTGGGGGGGGGGGGCGGGGAAGCAAACCAGTTATTTTATTTTCCTTTTCTGGATTGTTTTTCTCATTTGTAGGAAAAGAAATGCCTCTGAGGTAACTAATATGATCACAGTACACAACTGTGGTGAGTCACTCCCACCATATTATCTATGGATTACTGGAGTTTAATATTCTTACTTACAGAGATTAGGAGGAGATCAAAAATGAACAGAATGGGGATGCTCATCCCTAATTATCTTTATTATGACACAGAATCATTGTTTTAAGTTGCAAGGTTATAGCTTATGAAATGGTTGTGTATAAAATATTGATATTACAAGGATACTGTATTTTGACTGTTAGCATGGTGCATGCCGTCTGTATGAAACATAAGATCTGGCAAAACAAAAATGTTTTTCTAAGAGATTTACAAAGTGACAAGGTTTTTATTATTATTTAAGCAATCCTAAAGATGGAGTAAATACATATTTTCTTATAATTGTATTCCAAGAGTGAAGGCCTCAGTAGCAACATTGGTCAGGAAAAATCTGTAATCTGTATTATTTATCATGTAATTAAAATGATAAAAAAACGGTAAATAGGAGGGAACTGACTGTCTGAAAAGAGCTACAAGTAGGCAGACGTCCAACACATGGTCCTACAATGGAAATCATAAAGTAAAGCTAATGCATTTAATAATTTTTTAAATTCCAACAGCAAAAACTCCTCAAACAGTAAATGTATATGGAAATATCCTAAGAGTTCCAGCTACTGATTTTTCCTTTTGCAATTCCTGCAGTGTGCTTGGATGCCACCTGGGGTTTATTTGAGCCTCTATAAATCACTGTGCTCTGACTATAGTGCTAGCTTCCTTTCTTGTGTTGTTCCGTTCCTCCTTTAGCTCAGTATATACTGCAGGCCACCCTATTATCCTACAGCACCTCACCCGTTCATCTTTTATGCTTTGTGGTAGGAAGGTGTTCATATTTAAGTTAGATTAGTTAAGTGCTCTGAACTTCAAAGATGAGTTACGCTTCCCCAGGCAACTACTGGAGAGTGGTCAGTCTCCAGAAGCACTCAGAGCACTTCAGATGACTTGCATGATGTAATATGAAGATTATTTTTGGTGCAACCTACCCAGAAAATCAAAATCTCTTTGATATCAAATGATGCTATGGGATTATTTTTTCAACCAGACAAAGAATAAAGGAAAAAAAAAATATTTTGAGAAGAGCAAGACAGAGAGAACAGGAAAATACTTCAGGAAACGTGAAGCTGGTATCTGATTCAGGCTGACAATTTGAAACTATGTCTTTTACAAGCCAGGCACTAAACGCACTTCCTAGACAGCTTCTGTTTAAGTGACTGAATATGTAACTTTATACCACGTTTATAATTCTAGTTTGGTGGTGGGGGTGGGAGGGGGGCACAGCAGATGTTTCTGAAAAAGGTAGACAGGGTATTTTTACATTAATATATGCAGACAAATTTCTGGCTTAGGAGTTTCACTGTTACCATAGCACTCTATAGAGCTAGAACGAATATATCTTCCCTCATACATTAGCAAACAGGCAAAGGACCTCACATCTGTTTATACCTTTTCATGTAGATATACTGTAATTCCCTGTTAATGACATGCTTGAAACACAGAACTACCCAGGTTCCAGTCCCCAGTCAAAATCAGCCAGAAGGGAGGCCTAAACCTGGTACTACACACTCATGAGCAACTCCCTAATTTGGGGGATGATAGGTATTTGAGGTTGAGGGTCTGCTGCATCCCTACTTTCATCAGAAAGTTCACTCCTGACAAAAGTATTGTCTGAATTTTGCTCCCAGCCGAAACTTTGGTCACAGCAAATCCCTGTTTTCCAATTAATGTATTATTGAGAAGGCCTGATGGTTTCTAGGTATGGTCCTGCTCATGCTTAATGAACTTCATGGTGAGAGATTGTGGCTTACACAAAGACCCAGTGTAGTCAGTTGTCATCATGGCCCCGAGACAGTCAATGACAGATTTCCTTCTGTTTTAAATACTAAATAGTCAGCCTTCAAGAGCATAATTATTAGGGATATCATATTGATCTGTGGGTGTATTCAACATAGACACATTTCAAATGGTTTCTTCTCAAAGTTCTGAAACTCCTTGAAAAAGTTCCTGTTAATATCTTATTATTAATTTCCTTTCTTCTGCTTAAATCCACATGGTTTATTTGAGCTTGACTGTTGAAAATCTAACTGTAGGGGACCCTATATATCAAGGAAACATTCAATGTTTCCTTAAGATTATATCACAAATAGCAAGGCAAATTACAATATAAATGCAAACAACATGCTATAGGCAAACAGGAAACTGCTAGAATTATAGTAATTCATGAAAATAACAAGCTATTGATCTTTTGAATCTAATCAAAGAGCCTAACAATTGACTAAACATCTGATAACCCATTTTAATCTTTTTATGAACAGAGCTGTCATTAAAACTTATTTACATGTACCCCATTTCAATACATACTGTATCGTTAAATAAGAATGAACATTTCTAGGGAGAAAATGGGGAAAAAAATGTTTGCATGCTCACTTCAGTGGAATAAAGTAGAAATATGATGGGGGAAACACAGGTCTTTGTGGATGTATTGTCATGATTGTAAATGACTCCCCTTTTCAGACTGTACCACAGATTTCTTTTTCTGTTGGTTTTAGGGTTTTTTTTTTTGTTTTGGGTTTTGGTTTGGTTTTTTTTTTTTAGGAGAGGGAGAGGAAAGAGCAAAATGGTGAGTACCAAAGGATTATTCTCAAAATATGAACCACAAGAAACATCCCTGATTCTCAAGCAGATGCCAAGGAAGTGTTTGTATAAACAAGCACATACTAGTTTAAATGAAAGATCCAGGTTTGCTGATCTGTACCAGACCAAAAAGGCAAAATAACTGCTTAATTATGAATTTAAAAGGTTAATGAGAAGGCACAAGTTATGTACAGTAGGAGTAAAACATGGTGGTTGTTTTTGAATAAATAGGTATGTGGCTAATTGTATATCTACCCATGTGCTTCTAAGATAGAAGTTATTGTAAGAATCTCAAACTGTTTTCAATGAATTAAACCCTTCCATCTAGCACTGGCCTAGGGATACATAGTAGATGTAGATATATTACATGAAGAAGTAAAACAGGCTTTTTTTAAACTGCCAAATAAAGCTTCAGGGAAGTCTAGTTTTACTATCAGATTTTACAAAGCACTGTGCCTTAAACTAGCCCCAGATGCACAGTTCAGGTTCATGCACCTCATCTCTCCTTCCTACTTTATATGAGGTGATAATATCTTTTATTCACAAAGCTGTGAAAGATGTCCTTGAATGTACCAACCATAGACATTTATATCGTTAAGACTTGATTATAAAATTCTCCCCCAAGATCTGATAGACAGGGACCAATCCAGCTTTATGAAAGTTTCATTAGCTCTGGAAAAAGTGTCTCCATTTTAGCAGCCAAAATAACTTACTTAGAACCTCTGCACTAGGGCACTATTTGTTAGCCGTAATGTAAAGGGCAGATTTGATCTATCGACTTTTGTTAAAGACAGATTAAAACCAGGAACATGTCTGAACGGAATACAGTTATTTTTGTATTGTAGTAGAGATTAGAGACCTCAGCCGTGGGTGGTGGAGTCTGGGAGAAGCCCATTTAATGAGGCACTATACATACCATTAAAAGACAATCCCTCTCTCAAAGCTTGCTGTGTAACACCCCAATTGACAGCACATTGCACTCTGATGGAGCTCTGCACCCGTTTTCTGTAAAGAAGTCCTTCTGGATGCCTGTCTAGCCACATATCTGGAGAGGAAGGAACTATACTTACACCTAGAGCAAGAGAGAATGTGGCAGAGAGACAGACAGATGGGGGAGCGCTGTGCACCAGGGAGACTTATGACAAGTGTAACAAAAAGTAATTAATCACTTGAACATACATTTCTGGGAAAAAAAATGTTAATAGCAAATTTTCAGTGGTACAGTCCAGCTTTTCCAACCTGTTTAAATACTTATAATTTAAAATTAGCAATCTGGTTGCATTCATAAAGGTCATGAAAATATTTATAGTTCAGGCCTCTTCACATTAACTGCAAGGCAACTTGGCACTGCTGTCAGGAATGCTTTCATACCAGTAAGGGACTCTTAGGTGCTACTACTAGAGAAGTATGATTGTGCTAATGAAGTATCTGCAGGAGGGGGAAAACTGCCATTTCATATAGATGATACTATAATGTTTCTGCTTAAGCCAGTGAAATCATTTCCACATTTATTACAATAGCTGTAATTATAATAGCTGTATCATCATTAATAGCTCTATAATGGCTGTGCAGTTATTAATACTGAGGTACAAAATCAATTTAAATTGTCAGAACTTTTGTTATTATCCAACAGTTATTAAGACACCTTTTACCTACAACTTTAATTTGCCCCCTAAGAATACTGAAGAGATGGACTTGTGGATATAGAATGGAAGATAATTAAAACACTGAAGTAAATCCTAATCTTTCAGAAAATCTAAGAATAACTTCAAAGAGTCGTTTTCAACTCTTTCATATTACAAGCTCACATCAGTTCAGCAAACCCGCCCATCTAGTCAAGACAAAAGGCAGAGTGGCCTGCTGTGATTGTCCTAATGGCCACGCCTAGAAATCTGCTTGTTCTGCTATTCTCCCTTCTCCCTTTGCAGCTTTCTCTTTTAGTGGAAATGTTAGGATCTTTTATTCTGGTAAATAGAATCTAGTGAGCAATATACAACCTAGTTTTCTCGATGAATCAGTAAACTTCTCTACCATGTAAGACCTGATGCTTTTCACTTCTTGCAGAGGAACACAACCTTGTGGAATTGTGCTGAGCAATCCACCTACTTCCTGAGGCAGAATGGCTTCCCCATCTCTTATGAAGGCACTGGATGCTCAAATTTCTTACCTGTCACACAAATATGAATTCATCAGTCCTGTGCACAAAATGCTGGTGTTCAGTGTAACTGGAAGAGAACATGTCCAGTCACGCTGTAAAAAGGGTCTGTATTTTGGTCAAGTGACAGGTTGCATTCCATTGCATATGAAAGAATATGGCTCCAGCCATGAGAGGACACAACAGGACCATTACATATAAGGAACTCTTTGAATGAAAAGCATGTAGCTGGGTCACGTGAGGAACATACCTTATATTCGTGTGTAGGGGTAGGCACGAAGAACTTTGGAAAAAGGAAGCCAGGAGCAAACAGCATAAAAATTCATCTAGACAACAATTTGCTCTCTGCCCCTATCTGAAGAGATCCAAGGAAAGAGAATGATGATGAATAAGCTGTGAGCTGAATGACTTATTTTCTGGTGGCCTGCATCCAGCATATGAGGGACATTCTCCCAGGAAATGGATCAGGCACCTTTATACAGATAATCCTTTAGAAATCAGAACTGTGTAAGGGACATAAATATCTCCTATCATTGTCTCATATTTAGCTTTTAACTTTCAGACTATGATTCTGATCTAGATTGACAAATAGGATTTTTTATGAATCAGAAGTCAAGATCACTGCATTTATATTCACTCCTATGCTAAGACTGTGCAGTGAGTACATCTTGGAATAAATGCTATCCTAACTACATCTCAAGGACAGTACAATCTTATGCTCATATGTGTTAATGCAGGAACAGACATGTGCCATGTGGTTGGGACTGGCCCCATGAATTATGGGACCTAAATTGAAGGGAAGGATTATCACTGAGCAGTGGTATCTCACTCCAGAAGAAAGAAGCAAGAAACAGTAGTGCAGATCAGAGAGTAGTTTTGCACGGGGTAGAGAAATTTGCTATGTTGGGGGTGCTACGCCAGCAATTTAATCTGTGTTTTATTTAATTCACTATGGTTGCCTTGTCTTTTGCCTTTTGACATCCAAGATTCACAGGCCCATAATGACATGCATTAGTTAATTAGTTAATGTTTCTAAAGCACTTTGAAAATGTAAAGCACTGTGCTGAGCACTACATATGAGAAATTGATATGAGGATACATTTAACTGTGGGAGTGGGAAATGTACTTTTCAGATATGGTAATAGGGGAGAGATAAATATTTTTGCATAATTAAACTAGACTGTATTCTGCTCCCTGTAAATATACAAGAGATATGTTTGTGTCATACCATGCAGCTATAGCATCACTTAGTTTATATAAGCAGAAAACTACTGTTCATTTGCTCATTGGAAAGAACACTACAAATCTGTGGTTATGTGTAAAAGATGCACAGGTTTATGCAGTATGAGTGCAGAAAATTGTTAAGAGACTATAGCCCATATACTATACATATACTATATGGACATAATATGAGATTGCCTAGCATTTTTTTTAGTGCTACGGGGTAGTACTTACTATTCATTTTGTGATGGGGACAGGGCTAAAGGGGAGCAAGAAGAAAAGAAAGGGAAATTTTGCATAGGTTTGTTTCCTGACTGCAATAGTCTTTAAGTTACAAAGACTTTTTAGGAACATCTAAAAAGTATCGCCTGAGCCAAGGTGCAGCATTTAAGATGTAAGCACCTGTGTGCTGGCAACTTCTACAGGAACCTGCTGTGTGCAGTGATCTAAAGACTTATGCATATCACACAGTGCACTGATGTCCCTGAGTTAAATATGGAAATTGTAAATGAGGTTGTGACCAGTAGGTACATGAAACAACATGAATGCCCTATCGGCCGGAATCAATCACACTAATATAGGGCAGCTCATATTCAGTCCAGATTCCAGTACTAGTAAGTTTTGGCAGCTTCATGCAGGATAGCAGCATGTCATGCAGATGTAGTTTAAAAAAGAATTAAGAGACCCACTAATCATTTATTGGTGTTTCTAGTACAGAAGAGTAGCTTCTGATGGAAAAACATTTGAACTTTTTTTTCTAACAGATCAAATCATCAAAACTATTTTATATTGGAAAAATATGAAAGTATATCACAGAGAGATGTATTTGCAATTAATAAGTGTAGCAATGCTAGGTTCATTAAATGTTTTTTTGATTCTGAGGGTACTTCCATGTCAAAGTGAATATACAAACTACACTGACTTATGCTACATCTTCCTGTGTATCATTAATTGTACCATCTCATTTCTATCTCCTTACACAATTAAAGATTGATGTTTATTGCAAACAGCATATTCAGTCCTCACTTTCTTTAAAAGCTGAAGATGGACCTCATCTTTGTTAAGAGGTACATCAGGTCTTATCTATATTTTCAGTTCACTTTTTGCTAATGAGAGAGAAAAGTCAGAAACTACAGCAGCCAGCGGCTAGGTTTCCATTTCCTCAGTGCGGTCAGGACTTTTCCCTTTGAACTTTTGGAATTATTACTTTCTCCAGAAGCATTGAAGCCTTCCTGTGGGCATTGGTAGAACTTGATTTTTACATCTGGTAGAGGGCACGACCTGTTCCTCTAGTGGGAACGAGGGTGGGCATATTCCAGGAGCTATAGATGCCCCTTTATACATAGCCTACTCCAGAACTGCCACCCTTCTGGAAAAGAGAGTTAGTCATTTTGCCATAAATAGATCTTGTCAGATGTAAAGAAACTATTTTGCAATTTTAGGAGCCTCTCTTAATAGTCTGTTTTTTCCAGGTTACTCACAATAGTGATGAATGTAGCACTTGTTATTTCCTCTTGTACTGTTTAAGAACAAGCTGTTGCCTGCTACCCTTTCCTACAAGTGCTATTTGCTCAATGCCTTACCCATTCAACAAGCATTTTCAGTCTTCCCTCAAGCTGAGAAGAAATAAATTAATGAAACTGCTAATACTGAAGAATACAGGGATGGAAATTACATTCTTGACTGAGGAGCACCAGCACAAACCTTCTAAAACAGTTAATATATTTTGTCTTCATTTTTCCTAGTGCGAAAAGTTGGGTCAGTTTGCAAAGGAATATTGATTCATAAGTTGACAGTATTTAATTAACAGACATTTCTGAAAATGAGTGGTGGAAGTTTCTTTCTCAGCTTTTTTTATAGCAAACAGATAAAACATAGTGGACATGTACAGCTGCACTGAGTCACTTTTTTCTTTTGAAAAATTTTGAAACAGTTGACCATGATCACCTATACCACAGCAACAGATGTTACACTAGGGGAGGGAAGGATAGGCAAGACCTGCAGTTTTCCTCTGTCTGTATCACTAGAACCACTTTATTCCTAGCCCAGCAAAGCTGTTTTGGAGTCACCTTCTTCAAGTGAGCCCATGTCTACCTTTCTTTTCTTCCTGTGAACTACTACATACAGTCAATCTGTATATCTGTGAAAAGAAAGACATTAGCCTTCCTGCTGCAATATATCATATTTTATCCCATACTTTTCCTGCACCACTCACTTCATTACATCTGTTACAGTTCATCCACGACTGGAGATTGTAATATATCTGTTAGTTATCCTTGGGCAGATATCCATTGTAAATATGCTGCCAGATTCTTCAAAGATGTTCTGTAAACATATCTGAAACAAATAAAAGACCTTTTTCTGGAGACAGTCACATTCTCTGTCTTAAACAAAGCTACCCAAGCTCAGTTTTATTCATACCTTTCCTAGAAGGTATTAGGATGCAAAGCACTGCCCTAAACCCTTTTGATGTACCTTTTTTATGTGATGCTGACCCAAACTATAAGCAGGTCACTTTACAGTAGCAAAGATTTCAGCATGCATCTGTGCAATAAGGGGGAAGAGGGTTAGTGTAAAAAAATAATAATAGTCAGGTATCACAGACTAATGATGCTAAAGAGTGTAATGTAGAAGAATGATACCACCATTGTGAATTATGAGGTTCTGTGACACTGATGACATAAGTTTAAGTGACAGACTCTTTAGTACATCATTATAGACAATGGTGGAGAAAAAGATGTTTAAAAAAAACCCCAAACATTGGCCAAGAAGTTGTGTGATAAATAACATTTTGGGATCTATACTGTCAGTCAGGCAGCAATGCACAGGCAATGTACTACTAACAAAGGCCCTTGATGATGACAATCTCCTGTTATGTAAAATCTACTTATCTCTTCTAGCCGGTTCCTTACTCTCTCTAGAGTTCCCTACTAATCCCCATTTTCTTCAATATAACCAATAATTTCCCATGCTTCTCTGAAGTCCAGACAAATTAGACTGACTTGCTTTTCTCTTATCCAAAAAAAAATTTTTTTACCTGAGATAGATAACAGATCGATCTGACATGATTTATGAGCCCTCTGTTTTATGCTGTTTACTTTCTTCTCTTCTATATCTTCAATATTTTCTAAGTTTTTGACTGAGTCACACTGGTAAGTCCATACTAGCTTAAGTCACCTATTTTCTTTCTTGTCTTACATGTAGTTACTATTTATATTACTCTGCAATTTTAACACATTCTGTCTGATTGTGATTTTATATTCCAATATTTTGGAAAGGATGTAATCTTCTTCTCTCCCTGTCTCCTGTACACACATACACGAAGCTCAGTGAGCTTTGTTTTAGCAAGCCTGCCTTTGCTTTTGTACTCAGTGTTGGTCCCATTAAAAACTGAAATAGATATCAATTTTGAATCTGTTCTAGGTAAAAGATAATGTTAAGCACATGGCAACCCTCTTCCTTCTTTGTCCTCTGTTAAGAATGAAGAATCTTCTTTCTAAAGCAAAACTCAGATTAAGTCTTGCCTTATCCCACTGTTTTCTATTCACCAAAGTACAGGATTCTTTGTTTTCTCTTTCCCCCATTCCTTATAGGTTTTCTGCCTAAAATTAATGTTATTTTAAAATTCATTATTCAGAACAGAATTTGGAAGTCTTCCCAACAGTTTTTCTTCTTGGACTGGAGTGTGAATTCCAGGGAATTTTTGGCACATTTGGCTGGAGAAAGTTCAGCTTCTTAGAGATGTTAAGTTCCTGAGCTCTTGATTCCAGTTGATTTATCTTAATTTCTTTAAGTTTTCCCTTTGTAATTGAAAACACATGCATAATAAGGCTAAGCTAAAATTGCAACAGCGGTTCAAAATTTCTGAATAGTTATTTTGAAAGTTTATGCTTTTCATGTTTAATATTTAGCATAAAAATAAGATATTCTGTGTAACCTTCTGGGTTTATGAGGAATTAGCAGTATTGATGATAGTGCATATTTTTTCTGTCGCATCTTTCTACCAGAACTCCTTGATGGGATTATTTTACTCTCACAGCTAATTCATAGTGAACACAGGTGTCTGTTTTTTCTTTTTAAATCAGAGTTAGACATAGATGTCACAGAAATCAAAATCTTTCATTTGCAGCTTGATCTAATAAAATACAATTACAGTACCATCAGCATGGAGGAATCTCCCACACAGCCTGGTGAGCACCCTGGAGGGTACGTTTTAAGCATGGCGCACAGTAAATTAGCCACTAAGCACCCATTAATGCTAATGACAGCTCCATGGTTAATTTCCTGAGCACTGTGCTGAAAAGGTACCTGTAGGTATTGGTTTTAAGCCTGACTACCATACATTTAGACTAATAAAATGTACTGTAAAAAGTGAACAGACCATCTAATTCAACCATTAAAGCTGTCCTTACAGTGTAACTTGCACAAAGCAAGTTAGTCAATCTGCAAAATAGAGTAAGATCAATGCGGATTAGTAGGAGACACTTTTCAAATATGGAGTAAATATAATATTTGCATACAAGAGGCAAATCAAGTATGCAGAAGGAACCACAAAATATGTTTTAAGACTATGATTAAAGCTCTTCTCTCCTGCCCTGATAACTATAATCATCAGACACAATGGGACAAATTTTTAATACACAGAATAAAGTTGTTATAACTGAGTCTGTCAGTTCAACTGAAGTTTTATATCCATCATTATTTTTATTGTTAATTACATTTCAGTGGTGTAAGTCACTTAGCTGAAGTTTCTACTCTCTTTTAAACTGTATTTTGAATGTTTATACTTCAAGATATAATGACAAAAGTTAAGCAGAAGGGGCAGCTGTTATATTCTTAATGGACATATTTCCAACTCGTGCTACAACAGGCATCTCTGATTACACTAGCATTAGCTAAGTTGTGCATAATATGAGACAATGCTATTAAGTAACAGGATCAAATCTCAAGGAAATGTTTTATAATTTCATTAAAGTGGAATACAATTGTTCTTCCCATGAATTGGTCAGGACTTGTAGGACACCAGTCCTAGAAACCCTTACAATTTAAATAGCTTTAACTTAATTGAAAATGAAACACATTTTAAAATATCTTGCTTAGATATAGATAAATGTTGACTGTGTTTATATTTGTACGACAGTCAGGTGGCTGTAGTACCTTTGCCAACTCGCATTCATCTCTCCATGTATTGCATTTGTGTGGCAAGGTTTTGGTAGCGGGGGGGGCGGGGCTACAGGGGTAGCTTCTGTGAGAAGCTGCTAGAAGCTTCCCCCATTATCCAACAGAGCCAATGCCAGCTGGCTCCAAGAAGGACCCACTGCTGGCCAAGGCCGAGCCCATCAGCAATGGTGGTAGTGCCTCTGGGATAACAGATTTAAGAAGGGAAAAAAAAGTTGCTGCGGCACAGAAACGGCAGTGAGAACATGTGAGCGAAACAACCCTGCGGACACCAAGGTCAGTGAAGAAGGAGGGGGAGGAGGTGCTCCAGGCGCCGGAGCAGAGATTCCCCTGCAGCCCGTGGGGAAGACCATGGTGAGGCAGGCTGTCCCCCTGCAGCCCATGGAGGTCCATGGTGGAGCAGATATCCACCTGCAGCCCGGGGAGGACCCCATGCCAGAGCAGGTGGGTGTCTGAAGGAGGCTGTGACCCCATGGGAAGCCCGCACTGAAGCAGGCTCCTGGCAGGACCTGCAGACCCGTGGAGAGAGGAACCCACACTGGAGCAGGTTTTCTGGCAGGACTTGTGACCCTGTGGGGGACCCACACTGAAGCAGTCTGTGCCTGAAGGACTGCAGCCTGTGGAAGGGACCCACACTGGAGCAGTTCATGAAGAACTGCAGCCCATGGGAAGGACCCACGTTGGAGAAGTTTGTGGAGGACTGTCTCCTGTGGGAGGGACCCCATGCTGGAGCAGGGGAAGAGTGTGAGGAGTCCTGCCCCAAGGAGGATGAAGTGGCAGAGACAACGTGTGATGAACCCAACCCCCATTCCCCATCCCCCTGCACTGCTGGAGGGGTGGAGTAGGTAGAGAATTCTGGAGTGAAGCTGTGCCTGGGAAGAAGGGAGGGGTGGGGGGAAGATTTTCTAAGATTTGGTTTTATTTCTCATTACCCTGCTCTGGTTTGATTGGCAATAAATTAAGTTAATTTTCCCGAAGTCAAGTCTGTTTTGCCCCTGACGGTAATTGGTTGAGTGATCTCTCCCTGTCCTTATCTCGACCACGAACCTTTGGTTATATTTTCTCTCCCCTGTCCAGCTGAGGAGGGGGAGTGATAGAGCAGCTGCGTGGTGCTTAGTTGTTGGCTGGGGTTAAACCAAACACTGTGTAATTAAGCTCTGGTTCCTTAGCCCTTAGCGCTGAATGTACAAGGATAGAAACCCTCAAATGTGGTGTTCCTTTCCACGGCCAGTTCTACCATTGCTCAACAACTGTGGTGGTTTGGAACTGACACTCCCGTCCTTTAGCTCCTAGAAAATTTTGCACTAGAGAAAGAGAGAAGAAAGCTTTTTAACATTTTACTTTCATTGTGAATATATTTCTTCAGTTACATACATTACAAACAGGCTGTTTCTGTTTTCCTCTGGCTTATCATGGCCACGTTTTTAATTGTTAAGATTCTTTCAGTGCAGAAAAGAAGACCCGTGTGTTCTTGTAATTGCAGAGGTAACCATTTTACCATCTGCCACAAAACGAGAAGTGCTACTATGGAATCTTCAGCAATTGCCCAAAGTATAAGCAAATTCATTGATTTTATTATTTATTTCTCATAAGGTAGCACCAATCAGTAATCACCACTGTGCAGCTGGAGTATAAATGAAGAGTCTCCCCCAAAAACTTACAACATAACCTCAACATAAATAGTTCAGTGGAAGGGTGTTGGTAGAAACTTTAACGCAGCTTCACTGGGCTTCAGTTATTATGTACACCATTCTCTGCTGACAGAAACTATGATAGTTTTGCAGCCTGCACAAAGTCTAGAGTGGAAATACCCAATAGCCAGACTCACTCATGTTTATATTTGGACAATCAACTCACCAACTGAAACCAGTTTCAAAACCATGGCATTTAATTATGTTTAAATACATTTAGTATTGTACAACTTCTCTATTAGGTAGTAAGTAAAGTTCTAGTAAGATGAATGGTATGTTGGTGAACCGGTTTTGGCTGGGATAGAGTTAATTTTCTTCATGGTAGCTAGTATGGGGCTGTGTTTTGGATTTGTGCTGAAAACAGTGTTGATAACTCAGGGACGTTTTTGGTACTGCTGAGCAGTGCTGACACAGTGCCAAGGCCTTTTCTGCTTCTCACCCCACCCCACCAGTGAGGACGCTGGGGGGGCACAAGGAGTTGGGAGGGGACACAGCTGGGACAGCTGACCCCAACTGACCCAAGGCATATTCCAGACCATATGATGTCATGCTCTGCATATAAAGCTGGGGGAAGAAGGAGGAAGGGGGAGACATTCAGAGTGATGGTGTTTGTCTTCCCAAGTAACTGTTACATCTGATGGAGCCCTGCATTCCTGGAGATGGCTGAACACCTGCCTGCCGATCAGAGGTGGTGAATGAATTCCTTGGTTCGCTTTGCTTGCATGCATGGCTTTTGCTTTACCTATTAAACTGTCTTTATCTCAACCCACAAGTTTTCTCACTTTTACCCTTCCAATTCTCTCCCCCATCCCACTGAGGAGGGGAGTGAGTGAGTGGCTGTGTGGGGCTTAGCTGCCAGCTGGGGTTAAACCATGACAGTTGGATATACAGCTAATATAATATTGGGTCCCTAAAAGGCATTTAGATTACCCTTTAACATGTATTTGGAAGTGCCCTATTTCTAAAAATTCAGTGTACAGATCCTGCAGTGAGAGTGTGAGCTCTGGACTTTCAGTGTTGTCTCCAAAAGGCTTTTTAAAAGGCTTATTGGCTACCAGCTGTTCACGGAATGAACCATCATGGTTTTATGCACATAAAGAATCCTTAGACTTCACATTAATGTCACCCCTTTTAAACTCAGTCATGCTATTCAATTTCTCTAACGCACGAAGTTAAGGAAGCATACAAAACTACAGATCTCTCTCTCATGGTAGAAGAAACACATAAACAAATATTCAGCGTACAGTTCTCCTTACCGGTTCCACCCCCCCTCCAAGTCACATCTCTGCTTAAGCTATTTCAAATGCAAATGGATGTCTGATAAATAATTGGATACTGAAATGTCACTTTGAGATGCCTCTATCTGTACTACCATCTAATTGCTTACAAAATTTTCAGATAGGTTCTCTTCACAGTTTTAAATGTTCCCTCTACCATATTTTTCCCATACTTGCTTTCTAGTAAATCAAGCACAAATTAGCCAATTTTCCTTCCCTTAAGCATGCACAGACCAGCTCCAGAATCTTAGTTTAACTTATCCTAAAATGATTTAAGAAACAAGGGACTCAAGGCATTAATCCAAAATACTATCTTTACCTTTAAAATACTCAAACAAACGTTCATCAGATTTTCGCTTTCAGATCAAAGTGATACAGTACATGAAGCATTTCAGCTACAATAATGCAAAGGTGCCCTCTGGGAAAAAGAGGCTAGATTTTCCATGTTAATGCTCGTGCATCCTCTAGATTATGTTGCAAAGCAAAAATTCAGGCTGTTAGTCACACTTCAGGTTGCTCACACCAGGTTAGATTTTTCCATGCCTGCATGGACCGAATGTCAATTATATACCTAATTCACAAGTAAAGCTCATTCTCTAGGTTTACAAACAGAAGTATAGGTGATCAAATGGAATTCTATAAGAATAAACACCAAGAAAAGTCAATATTTTTTGCCTGAAACCATATCTGTTTCTTAAGACTCTCCAGACCTTTAATGGTAAAGCATAACTATTTTAATAAACATACAGCAAAAAGGTGCTGAAACACAAGCTTTTGAAAAAATATATTTGGGAGCAAGGTGTAAAATGTAGATTATTCTTCCTACAACAATCTATTTCCAGGATGCTCCATCAGAGAATACTAAATAGTTTATTTTGTTCAGAAGAATAAAAGGCAAAATAAAGATGTAGCAATTCTTCCATAGGAAGCATAAACTCAGTGAAGGCTAGACTATTTCTTAGCAGTACATGCTATACCACTTGATAGCAAAAGGGAAAAAAAATGCTGGCACTTAAAACTGGCAGTGTAGCTATCCATTTAAAACCCTGTATCAGATTACCAATACCATGTGATGTCTTATATAAAGCTGGATAACATTCATGATCAGTTTGTATCCAGTACAAAGCTCCTCATAAATAAATAGGGCTAGAGGCATGTTTTGATGGCAGAGGGCATCATATTGCTCTGTTCTTATTGAAAGATGGCCCTGGTTTGGTAAAGATATGTTTTGTTGGCAAAAAGTCTGCTATCATCTGGTTAAGTGGAAGGATGTTCAAACATGAAGCTGAAGCAAACATTTTAGCTTAATCTTTAAGGCAAGTGATTTACTTTGTAGCATTTCAAGGCTATTTATTTTACAGTACAGCAGCTTGTTTGCCTGGAATCAGTGTGACTCACAAAATCTTGTTAAAATGGAATATTAGGAGGAGGAAAGAGAAAAATTAAAAAAGAGGAAGAAACAGAGAGAGAGTTAGAAGGAGTTAGAAATATAAGTAGAAGAAGAAATAAGGATTTAAACAAGAGGAATGTTAGAGAATAGGAATCTATCAAGTAAACATAAATTTAACTTTATCTTCTATTTGAACCCTTTAATGGAGCCCTTGCTTACTCTGGCCAGCAGTTTCTCTTGCAAATAGCTTCATAGGCATCAGTGGGACGATTTCTAAGAGTTACTGCATTTTTATGTCAGTAAGAAGTGGACTGTATAGTCTTTCAGATGATAATTAACAGAAATGACTACAGAGTAGTCTGTAGGAAGGGACTATATATTCTATAAACTCAAATATCAGAGTACCGAAAAGAGGGGGTTGTTTTAACCACTGGGAACCTAGCATTAATCAGTCTTTTAATACATTTGCATTTATTTCACACACACATACAAATCTTATTTTTCATGCTATTTCACCCATTATTTTTCTATAATGAACTTGATTAATTAAAGGAAATTCTAAGTCTTAGACCTTCCGTTCCCTCCTGTTCCCCCCAAATACACCTCTTTTTTTCCACTGGGAAATCATAGTGCAGCTACTATTTTAAATGGAAGAAACTATTAATCTGGGAAGATACTACTTAACGTATCTACGAGTAGTCAACACTGCAGCTTTTATAATCAATCTTTGAGCTGTTCTCTCCCACAGCAACCTGATCAGCTATCTTCTTCTATGTTACACAAATATGGCTAAGTCTTTATCTACAAGTTTAGCCTATCATTTTGTGAAGACACCATCACTGAATTATCTAGAGCCTCATAAAATCTGTCAGTAATGTTACAAAGAATCTTTGATATCAGCCTCAGTTAAGGTAACATTAGGTAGTCATTTATTCTCAAAGTCAGATTTCTGGTAATACATATATATAGCAATGACTGCCTTAAAATTTATCTCATCTGAAAGACATTTTTCATTTCAGAATTCTATATTAATATTACATTTTGCAAGGCACTTGCAATATGTACTATACACCTCCCTAGTCTCTCACTTTTTTTTTGGCTTAGCTTGTTTTATGTGATAGTTTTGCTGTGTAACTGGCTTGCTGTTGTAGCACAGTGAATCAATGATAGAGTACATGACAGCTGAGGATCTGTTTTTCCATTTTCAGCAACCCATGATAGTGACACTATCCTTAAAAAGGGCTCCTTTGATGTACAAGTTAAAGATGCCTCTGTTACTGCAAGTCAATGGCCAACAGCCATCATTTCTTCATCATTTGTATGTAGGTGTGACATCCTCCATCTGTCTCTGTTGCCAGTTCCCAGGCAATCACAAGATTTGGGGAAAACATGTAGGTAGATGGAAGAAAGACATAAGACTTGTACAAAGGATGGATTATTCTCTCATCCTCACTGATAGCAGCATTAACTGGTAGAATGGCAATACAACTAACAGACAGAAGAAAAGGATTCAGAGCAGTGAGGGGGACAAATGAAATAATCTCACACAGAGCCCATTGCTGTCCAAATTGGTCTCAGTCACATCCAGAAGTTGTGCTGTGAGGTTCACATGTGAGGCTGTCAACCACGTGAAAAACTGCTTTTCCTACTACTGAAGACTACCACAAGAACAGATTTTAAAATCAGTTATCGGACTGCTTACTGGGTTTGGCTAAAGAAACTCTCTGTCTCTACTAGTCCTTATACAGAGGAACAACTGATTCCAACTAGTTCAAAGCCTCCCACATTGTTCAGTGCTTGAATTCCCCCCATTAATGAAAGAAAAAAGTGAACATAGGAGGGTTGTATGTGCACAGTATTTTTGTAGGCAGGACCCAATGATATCTAACAAAATGAGAAACAGGACCAATGAAAACTAGAGGTCTTTAAGCAAAAAGACCCTTAATCAAAAGAAAAGGATATTATAGGAATCTCTGAAAAAATCTTTCTAAAAATACACTCATTTTGCTCTCTTAACTTCTGTTATTCCAGTATTTGCAGTTTTCTGGAATTTGCTTTTCTTATTTTTCAAATAATTTTACTATAATTTGAATAATTATTTATATATTGTCTTTTAGATATATTAGTCTACAAGAAAAAGAAGAAAATACAGGAAAAATATTTTATTTCTAAAATATTAAAAAGAGGTACTAATGACATTGTCCTACACTGTTTGTTCATAAATGAAATGTAATTTTTTCTTCCAGTTTCAACTAGGAGCAATTATTTAGAATTTAAGTACGCATCCTGAGTGCGCAAACTAAGATTAACTTTTCGAGGAAAGCAGCAGCAGCACTATTTTATATTTATAAAAGCACTCATATAAACAACCAATGTCACCCTTTGAGCTCTATTCTGCCTACCACATTTGATGAATTTATCACTGCATTCTTTTATGTAGTGTTCAACACTGAAGAAATTTGGTTTTGTAAGGAGCAGATATGAAGACTGATTCAATTGCAACACAAATGAGACTAAGTTGTTCCTAACGTCTAGGTATAAAACATCAGAAATGCATTAACAATAAAAAATAACTTGCAAAGACAGAACAATGCAATGGCATTAAATAATATGTGCAGACATACTAAGAAAGAAAATTGGTGGAGAAGCAGAAAGTTGCGGATCTTCCATCAGTCACTGCTCAGAACCACTCTAGGAGGTGCCAGGTGTGGCTCACAGTAACCTGCAGCATCTATTGCCTGTGGGGCCTGCAGAAATCACAGGTGATCTAGCAGCAACAAATGGTGTTTCAGCAGACGAAAGGAGCAGCTCGTTTACCTAATGGATCTTACAATGAATGACATCAGTGGAATCCCCCAGCAGGTTAGGGGTGGTGTCATTGGTCTTTCCAAAGGTCAAACACACCTAGAGACATTAGGAAGTTAGTGGCTAAATCCATTGGTTGGACCCTGGAATGTCTTGGATAGGGAAAGACAGTTTATCTGCTTACAGTATGGAAATCCTGTTTAGAACAGAACTGATGAAAATCCCAAGGGCACTGTCCTATTTCTTTGCAAATGCAGATGATCATAAAGCTAAATGGAAAACTGATCCAGAGCTTGGTGGACACTGGCATTGAAGAAGACTTTTGAAGAGCCTTCTGTAGGACCACAAATGTGGATTTCTCTTCCATCAGAAAGCTGATGAATTGTTCCTGTAGATCAGACAAATCAGAAAAAGGCTGCAGCTATGAAGTTACAATAATAGGAAAAAGTAGTAGGTGGAAGGCCTGGCACAAGGAGTTCCACCATATCAGAGGCCTAACAGGTGTGAATGGCTTCAGCAACAGAAAATGATTGAGGATTCTAGCTAGGCTAGGCATCTACAGATAATAACATTTGACTAGAGGGGTCCTGAATCTTCAGTAAGTACATGCAGAGGCAGAAGGCTTATGGACAGAAAGCAACTATCCCTGAGAAGGTCTTTGCAGATGATTGCAGTCTCCTGTCTCATGTCCCCAAAGACATGTAGTTACTTATTGGCCTGTTTGGATGTTCCGCAAAGCTCTTCAGACATAGTTCCTCTAACAGAAGTGTGAATTCAGTCAAGACCAGATAAGACTGACTCTCCAGTATACACAGATAGGTGCAATTCAGGGTAATGAAAACCCTCCCTTGGTTGTCTGCATTTCAGATGCAACCTGGCAGATGCAAGGGTAGATGATGGTAGTATGGTATATTGGCTTGGCTAGTAATCAGGTAACATCTAGGGAAGGGATATGCTGATGATCCACAAGGGAGGGCTGTCACATAACACTTGTCTCTACTGTGCCTCATGGTTGGGAGATTCAGGTCGCATATCCTTGATAGGCATAACCTTGCTATAAGGTGCTTCCATCAGCTCAGTCCCCAGGCTCTTCCATGATTAACTGAATAATTCCATTTGCAGGACATGATACCTAGCTCTGCAGTTCTGGGGCACTGTACATTACTGGAACTGAAGTTATGATAATCACAGCTGAATGGTCATGTAGCTTGTCTACATGATGACACAACCCTTCAGGTCATTATTTGCAGAGGGCTCCAATCAGAAACTCAAACATTACAATAACCTTAAAGCTAATCTTATCATGTAACAAACAGACTTGTGGCAGAAGATTACTTCTCTGTCCTGGCAAACTTGGGTAATATCTTTGTTGTTGTACTGAACTGTGGCTATGAACTCTATGAAGAAAAAGAAAGAAAAGCGAATAAAAAATAAGCACTCAGTAACAGCCTGTCTCCTCTGTGATACACCTCTGTACCAACCTCCACTCTCACCTTAAAATTTATAAAATGTCTTTTACAAAAAAGAGATACTGAAGCTTTTATGGTAGTTCTGAGAAGATACTTCATCATCACACTGACTGGCAGCAGGGAAAAACAACTTAGAAAACTGCTTTTTCATGGAGTAGGTGAGCAATAATCTATCAGGAACAAATTGTGATACTGCCACAGCAAATGCAAGAAAAAATATTTCAGAACCGTCACACAGCTAATTCAAACTGAAGGGTATTAAATGGGATTTGCCCACAACTAGCTTGCACATTTTCTATACTGCATTCTTATAAATATTCCTTCAAGATGTGCAACTACGAGGCTAAACTGATGAAATTCTTTCAGATATCATAAAAGGAAAGAAAAAAAATATTGCATGGGATGTGAAAGATGATTGCCAAACACACTGCCACGAGATTTTCAAATTTCAATCATATAATTTAATATTAAATTCAGGGTTGAAAATATACATATTCCTTCACAAAAATGCCTATATAGAGTTTCACCATTGCAATTTGGGTACCTGATTTTCAAAAGTGCTAAGCATTCAACAGCATTAAAGGTGAATGGAAAAGGAATATATTAAAACCATACATGAGTATTTGTATATGGACTTCAACATACTTTCTTCTGAAGCCCGAGCTCACTCAGTTACACATTCTAGATGGAAATTTTTTAGTTGAAATTTTTACTGCAAACCAGAAATGCCAAATTTAAAATGGCTGAAAGGAAAAAAGAATTTTTGCCTTTTCTATTTCTCAGTCATGAATATGTCATCATAATCTCTTTTCTTTTTACTATACAGCTTTATTTCAACATTATAAACAAGCCTTTTCTAGATATGAAAAAATTGTTGATAATAGCTTTTTTTATTTATGAAATGAGAAATTCTCCCTCCCAGGTCTTCATTCTTATTCTGCAGAAATCTGATTGGCAGGTATACCCACCCAGAAACTATCCCTGTTAGAATCCAGGTGTGTGATACAGAATATACTTCCTTTCCGCATGATCATGATAGCATGAGCACAGAATGCATAGTCTTGCTATGTAGTGTGAGAAATTATATGTGATCTATCTTTCCATAGAGGGTTTACAAGGGTATGATTTCTTTCTATAGAAATATTTTAAAATCCTTTTTAACTGTTAGGATTATATATGTTGACAGTTAGAAAAGGGTGCTTTTGATTCTCAAATGTCTGTATGAAATCTGCCACTAAGTTGATGTGACTACAGCTAAACTGCGAGGTTCATTTCATGCATTTCTGTAATAGGCACAAAAATTTAAGAGAGGCATCCTCATGATTTTATGAGATAAATGAACAGTACTAAATTGTTCTTTGTTATCATGATATCACGTCTGTTGATTGTTACGTTCAGAAACCTTAAAAAAAAAAAATTGCAAGTGCCTAAGTGTTGCATTTGTTTTGCTGCCCTACTGATAGGGAAGGCAACATTTCTTGTGCAAGAGCAGCCTGTCCTTTTTCCCACACCCACCACACAGCACCGATGAAGTCAGCAGGAATGGGACATGCCGCACAGCTCCAGGCTGCCAGCCATGGGCCAGCCGGCTCCTGCAGCCAGGTCTGCATTTATTACACCCTGATTTACAGGGGCCATTGCTTTGCTGGGAAGAACTTCCACTTCCATTAGAACAGGAGTTCAGGTAGCGTGAGATGTGACATGTTTTAGAGGAAACTGTTCTCCTTTTCATCAAGCATCTCGATACGAGCAAACAAAGCTAGCAAGCTTGTTCCAAAATGAAGCTCGCAGGCTGAGAGGAGAGGAAGAGCATTTACAATATGGAACAGATCCATCTTAAGCGTTCTAGTTGGCAAATGTGTTAGAAAAAAAAAAGAAAGAAAAAAAATTAGAGTCTGCAACAGATAATCTGGCATGAATCAGGAACAATATTTTGTAGGTGGGCCCAGCACAAAGCAAGGTCCATTAGGCTCAAAAGACACTGCAACAGAACAATGGAAGCAGACAGGAAGTCTGCACTAATAAATATGCCCATTGGGCCAGTGCCACTGCCTAGCATGGCATAGATACATACAGAAGGATTATACACTAAATGGTGCAAACACAGTCCAGTCCATCTGTCATAAACATTAAGTCCAAAGGCCACAGGTGCAGATGGCACTAAAAAGTAAAAATTACACCCAGACAGAGACCACTTCATGTAATATGGAGAAGAAAAAAGAAAAAACAGCAAAACAAAACAAAACAAAACAAAAAAAATCCAGTGATTTGTTTCCAATCAATAAATGTTCTCAGAATGTCCTTGGCAATCTCTGCTTCTTCTTTTCCCTCTGTCATTGTAGAAGTGTAACATATATTTTATTTCACAAAAGTACTTTGAGCATTCAGGACCATTTTTCATTCAGTTAAATAAATCTACTTGATATTTGGGCAAAAAGGCAAATAATTTAAAGTAAGTTTCAGTCCTTCATTCCAGTGTGTTGAGAATAGGATGTATTTTCCCTTTGGAGATGGAATCTGTTAGGCTCCGGGTATATCTTGTTTGAGAAATGTTCCCATACGAAAAAGCTTAATAAAAAAGAGGAGAATGTGCTTCTCTCTCTCATAGTCTGGGTAAACAGAAAGGAAAGTTGCATCTTGTTAAGTTCCAAAAAGAAGCAAAAGTTTTCTGCTCTTTAATAATTTTACATAACACTAGTACATGACACCGATTTCTTATACTGAAGTATCTTTAATATGTTCAGTATATCTCTGTAGATTATGTACCTACCAATGGCTACACACCACAGAAAACACCTTATAGAAGGGTTTAATCTACCATAGTTTTTTTTTTCTTTCACAATCATCACAGGCTAGTAACCAAATACCCAGGCCTAAATGAGAGCAGACTACCAAAAAAGGGCTCTAAGAACAGTCCACCCAAGTGAAATGAGTCCCCAGATAAAACACTGGGCCTCCAAGATTTTATCTTTACTTACCCAATCAACTGTATCTCAAACTTGTTTGAAATCAGAATTTCGAGTTTGTCCTGTTTCAGCCATTCTTTGATGCAGTTGTAGAACTTATACAAGCATTTCTCAGGTTGTCAGCTGATTAAATGAGGGATCTCAGTTCTTTAGCAGCACTTACAGAAGAGTTTTAAAACTACAACCAAATGCAATACATCTTTGATGGAGTGTTGGATAGTATTAGATCTCTGGTTTAACAAAGGAACAAAAGCCACCCAAGAATATCATCATATTCCAGCTGTGTAATTCCATTGAAATTCTTGGCAACCCTAGCGTTGTTTCAGAAACAGAAGTAGTTTTATTCATACTAAAATCTCTAGAACTTTTTTTCACTACAAGAACAAGCATTATCTCTTCATCTTTAGTCAGCATTGTCCGTTGTGCCTCATTCACTTCGCTCATGAAATCTGACCTCCAGAAATCACTGGATAAACCTGATGCCTTTGTGATGGCACTAGCCATAAGATTATATAAACAGGTGAATAGGATGTGCTGCATTTTCTCTTTCTTCTGGACAGATTTTTTTGTAACTGGACAGCAGACGCTATAATCACAGAAATGATTACGCACACTATTTCTTTGTTGTACTTGCAGGCAAGTACTGTAAAGATTTAATAATAAAAAAATGAGTCAACTGAATGCTATTTCCAAAATGTTAAAGAATCATTCAAAACCCCCAAGTTCTAGTTTTTCATTTTTAAGAGGTACATACCCAACTAAGCATGGGTTTGAGTATGATGTCTACAAGAGTTAACAATCGGCAGCATCAATCTCATTTTCCTAAAGTCTCAAATGAAAACCATTTAGGAAAGTGTGGTGCTTTTTTTTTTTTTTTTTTTAAAGAACAAAAAGTGTAAACAGTGATTTCAAAGACCTATTTCTTTACCTAATACCAGAGAATTATAGTATTCCAGTTGTGATTTTTGCCTTCCAGCTGTGGTAGGGTCCAGTCTCTCAAAACCAGAGCACATTTCCATTTGATTAACAGATGACTACCTGAAGTCATCTGGGTTAGCCATGGATTAGAACTAGGGACTTTTCCAGCATCCAGTTTCCAAGTGTTTATTCCCGCCCTGCTGCTGCACGATAGCTGTGACTTCAGCTGCTCTTACTTGCTCTGCTTCCTGCTGTCCTCAGTGACCAGGAGCAACGAGAAGAAAGCTTCCTCTCTCATTGACTAGGTCTGCTTGTGTAACTGTAAGCAGATGAGACCTTGCTCTGCCATATATCAAGCCAGCCAACTCTCATACAACCACCACAGGAATAAACAAATGTGACACCATCGCCAGCCTTGCAGCAAGGCTTACTTATCATGGTCACTGTGGTGACACCTCCTCACACAATGTTAGATTACTCACTTTCTATTAGCTTGGAACTTAGGCGGAGTTTGCTCCTATTTTCATTCATGCACTGTAACTCCCGAGTAGCCCTGACAGACAGGTTCCTGTGCCAAGATGTATGGAAAGAATCTAAAGAGGTTTCAACGATCCATCACTAGCCATCATCACCCATGCCATTATCTCTTATTCCCTTTACCACAGTAGTGGCAACACACATGGTCCTGACTGCTCTGAGCTCCTCCAAATCTGTTGTATTGTGTCCTCATTCCCTCTGCAGATCTGCATCACATGGTCATGGAAATCATATATGTAGAGTCCTGAAGTATGGGTGTCCCACTGTACTGTTAATTTTTAAATTCAATGTTTAAAACAAAAAAGTCATATAAATGTGTTACTATTTTTCTGAAAGCGAAGATGTTACATAGTTACACCAATTACTATTAAATTCGTTGGTTTATTACCTACCTTTTTTGCTACTGTACACTGATAGCATCAACTAAGGGTGATGCTATTGGTGCTAGGGCTCAGGAAAGCAACGAGGCTGCTGCATGGGCCCTGCCTGGAGTTGAAGCTAACTGAACAGGACATACTAACACTACCCATGCAAACATGAACAGAAAATGAGAAGCTATTGAGACATAACAAAGTGAGAAGCAAATAAACTTTATAGATAGTGTAGTGAGAATGGCTGGATTTCACAGGCAGCTGAGAGTTATGGGATCAATGGCTGAACTTCACAGATAGTTGAAGGGGAGCACTGGGGACCTTCTAGTGAGTAGTCATGCAAGGCCAACAGTGCCTAGGCAACTGTAGCAGAAATTCTGTGCAAGGTCACGAGTACATCAGCAATGGCATCAGAAATACTGAGCTGGTAAAAAGATATAGCAAAGTTGGCACCGGTGTGGAGAAAGAAATTGGGGCAAGTTTTTTGGGGGGAGGAGACTGAAGCAGGAAAGAGTTAACCAGAGAGGTGAAAAGGAACATCAAAAAGTAGAAAAGGGAAAGGGTAAGAAATAGAAAAAGTGATTAAAAGTTATGCAAGTCATGTGAGCAGTGCTGCCTGCCAGGTATTCCTGCATTTGATCAGCACAGCCTGAGTCAGGACAACAAACCACACCTGTAAACATACAATGCATACATCAAACTTGCTTCTGCAGTCAGGAGGAAGTGAGTGGAGAAGAGGTGCTTTCCCTGGCCTAACAGGAGGCCATCTGGATGGGACAGATTGAATATCCTGATACCATTCTGTTTGTGTCCATTCCAGGGCTGATCACATTGGTATCTTCCCAGCCACTTCCTAGTATCTTCCGGAGTATAAATCCATACAGTACAAGATTGATTACAATGTATTCCACTTTCCCAAGTATTTTCTACCAATGATGCCAGAGAGCTCACGAACCCTTTCCTTTTCCTTTGTTTCCTCACTGTTGATTTGGCATAAGGAAATGACAGGCTTACAAATATCTGCTAATCATTCCCTTTGTTCTACTATTTTCACTCCTAGACAAAAATGCATCAGATTTCTTATGACTTCTTGACACACTTCTTTCTTCCTAAGCAAAAATATTCACATCAAATTTCAGGGTACAAGAACAAACACAGGGCATAAGCACCATCAAATCAAACCAAGGCACAGTTCAGAATCTATAGGCCATCGGTTCCCTATGAGCAGCATTCACCATCCTGGCCAAACACTTGTATTCAGTAAATTTCCAACATCCCAGGAGCAATGGCAAGGACTGTTCTGTAGGAAGAATCCTCCCAGCAGGCACAGGAGGTTCAGATACCTGGATAAGCCATTAGATTACATCTGGAATGCCAATTCTTTATATTATCCATTATTACCCATGTGAAAACAATATGTTGCCCTTACAAAGTAGTGCAGCACTACATCTACTGCCTAACTGCAAGGGAATCTCTCGCAACCTTTAGAGATTCATTAGAGCTCCTTAACAACCCAAGCTCACCTGACGCATGGGAATGGGTGAGCGTCACGAGGAGTCAGGAAGCACTATTCACTCACAAGGAAAATGTTATTTCAAAAGTTGCAACACTGTTATTTTCTCAGGATTGCTCTGCCTAAACATGATTTTTTCCTGTAGGCATCTCTTCTCCAGATTAAACATGCCCTGCTTTCTGAGTCTCTTCACAGGACATATGCTCCTGCCTCCAACCATCTTGGTAGCTCTCCACTGAACTTGTTCCAGTTGATCAACATCCGTCTTGCATGGTGGTACCCAGAACTGAATGCAATGTTCTAGATGTGGCCTAATCAGTACCAAGTAAAGGGAAATAACAACATCCTTTGATCTACTAGTTATTCTGCTGTTGATACAGTCCAGTGCTTTGTTAGCCTTCATCACTGTCAGCATACAGTGTTTAACCCTCTGTCCACCAAGACACTTATGAAGTTATTAAACAGGATGGGTTTCTGGACAGTCCCCTGAGGAACTCAGGCATCAGGGCAGAGTATGAACCATTAGCCACTACCCTCTGAGTCTGATGATCCATCCAGTTTTCTACTCATAGAGTAGTCCATCCATCTACTCCATAACAACCCTGCTTGAATATAAAGATGTTGTGGGAGATGGTGCTGAAAACCTTGCTAAAGTCAAAGCAGATGACATCCCATGCTCCCCTTAACCACAAATCCAGTCAATCCAGTCATCTTATCATAGATTGCAATTGGGTTGGTCAAGAATTAAAATCCATGCTACTCTAAATCACTTTTTTGCAAGGGAACTTGGTATAAGCATACCAGGTATAAGCACTCACATTCTCTGTGGTCATCTTTACCACCAACATTAAGCTACCAGAAAATCTTTACTCATACATTTTCTCTGAAGTAGTATAAATCTGCTAGCAAAATGGAATATTTTTGACACATGCAATCACATGATTAACACTTCTGTAGGAGAACTACTAATAAAATTATTACTGAGAAAAACACATAAAATATTTCTGTGAGTCAGGTTTATGGGAAATGACATGTGTTTCTGCTTCGTGCAGTTTAAAGCCACAGTTAGTATTTTTAAAGACTTTTATCCATATTCCATCTAATTTTAATTAAACATTTCCTTAAGTTAAACGTCTTAATTCCTGGAACAAAAATAATGTCAATATGAACTTGTTGAGATCATAGAAAATATTAATGAGCTCCCAAGTAGCATATTCCTGCGGTAATTTCATAATGTTCTGTATATATTCATTTACATATAGAGAGAGAGAGATAAAATATGAGTGTAATGATAAAAATACAATATATAAAAACATAGCTAAAAAGTTTTCAGAAAGGTACATTTCTTTTTCTGGACCAACATAACCCCCCCCAAAATAGCCAAATAATGTAGTCAAATAACATTGCTATTCATTGCTTTTTTACAGTGTTGGGAGAACCTAGTGCATACAATTGAAATTGAGATATGCCCTTAAAGCACAAAAGGAAAAAGTAAGACTATGTACTTGTTACATATTTTCTATTCTGTGAAGCCTATTCTTAATATCCCCTTGCAATTTATTGAGTAATCACAAACACATACTATGGAAGATCTTTTTGATGTATTACAATTTGTTCATAAAGGAGTCATTCTGTAGAGTAGAGCCAAACATCAGATTTGCTTTTAGAAGAGACTTGTTAAAAACCTAAAGGTCTTCAGAAACTACTTTGTTTGTAAACATAATCATTAATATGTACTACAAAAACTGAATTCACATTTATTTGGTTTACAGTTAAGGTGATGGTGTGAATATTGACCTCTTAGAAATACATAGGTAGAAGAGAAATTATTGAAAATTTTCTGTGAAAAGGAAGTGATTTTCAGAGTTTCTAGAAAGCCTTAGCTCCACCTATACCTCAGGTTTAATGTTGACATTATAAAGGCTACAGGTCCTCAGCTTCAGGCCACCCCATACAACCACTTTTCTTCTGTTCCTGGGATATGTAAGACACTCAAGACTTGGATTCGGTATCCTATTAATTTCAGTGGGAAGCAAAGAACATCAAGGGGATACTGGAGTCTAAAGTTTATTCTTAATGTATTAGAAAGTGAGGAAATGAAAAAGAAAAGCCTAGTATTTACTTGAGATACACAGTGAAAAGGACAGGTAACAAATTCCCAATAGAACTCCAGGAACAAGTGAAAAAAAACAAACCCAGCTATACCATGCAATGTAATATAGTCAGGGAAAAGCACCATTTCTGATCCCCAAAGCACCTTAGAAGCAAAGTTGCCTCGATAGATATGCTTCACTTAAATGGTAGAACCACCAAAAATGACTCTTATACTGATGTTTTCTTGTGATATAGAGTACATTTCCCAGAATTCTACCAATTCTTTAGGCTGCCATTTTATTCCTGAAATGGGTGAAAAATCTATCTTTTTTCTCCCTGTGGAATGTTTGAAATTACAATTTTTTTGCCTACATTTATCGTTATAATTTATTTGCTCTAATTTATTTTAGGTTATTTTGCATTCTGCAGATTGATAACATAATTACAGGTAAGGAACCTTATTTTTTTCAATTGCTTGTGCAAATGCCACAGTTTCCTTGTTTATATGAAGAGATTTTTCACTAGTGCCTCTATCTTGATTACTGATCACCACTGACTGAATTGGTATTATTCCCATCTGGACACAAGCCCACAATTTTTTGATACATGCTTGAGCAGAACACACAGCTATATAGATACCTCTATATCAGGTAATGCAAAAATGTTGGAAGTCACCCCTGTACACACATATACTAAGAATGGAGAAATTTATCCCTAACTTAAACAAACATAAAACCTAGCTATATAGTGGTAGGATAATTTAACTATGCATAGGTACTTTGCAGGGAAAAATTTTTAAAACTAGCAAACAAATAAATCAAAGACATCAGAAAAGAGGGACAAAATGAGAATATAATGTTACTATGCTTGTAAGAATGTAAGAATGTAATACCACAGTTGAGAAAATATCATACATTAATCTACCAAGAGACTGAGAACTTCAGTGGTAAGATAGACCTTCTGTTCCTTAATCATGAACAGCTCTGCTGTAATCTTCTGTCTTCTTATCTGGATACAGATAAGAATAGAAAACTTCTAGCATAACATTATACTTGATTGAACTACACATTTCTGGCAACATTGTTTTGGTCCCTGAATTTTGGGGGTTTATATCCCATATGTTACAGAAAAAAAGCAGACCAGAGGTTCATGAAATTTAGCATGTAAACAAACTTAATTGAAGCAATAGAAATACTTGGACTTTTGGACTTCAACATTGACTGGCTAAAACCAGAGCATTTAGTATTATACGAACCACTTTAACTTCAACCTTTGCACTACGTTTCAGGGACAGCATTTGAGGAAGAGGGCTCCCTCCCAACCACAACTAATGAAGAATACCAGTTACTGTAAATGAGCAGTTCCATTGTGGCTCAGCAAAATCCAACTTCTCACACCCTTTTTACCCAACAAAAAATGAGAGAGGTGTGAAAAGGCAATAGGAAAATATTGTGTGCCAAAATGGCATGGATATCAGAAGTTCACTGGGGGAAGGAAGGTGGGTTTGACTTTCAGATTCAAGCTTGTTTTCTCAAAACACAATCAAAGCCAAGAGTGAAATCAGTACTAGAAGTTCTTTCTCCACTTCCCTTTAAATGAAGAAGAACTGAACAGAATTGAATGGAATTGAATCCAAGCCTTTGGTAAGAAATTTGGACTCAAAATGGAAATTTCCATTTAACGTGCCATCGCTCATATGCCACACTGATAGATTGGACCCTGTGTTATGAAAGAAATGAGACTATTTCTAAGGGTTTTTTTGCCTTGGGAAAAAAAACCCCATTGAAACAAGCCTGTAGAGATCCTGGTCTCACCACTGACTCAAACAAACATCAGGACTTCATTGACTTTGCCAAAACCAGGATTTTACACCACACATGTAAAGGGAGATCTTTCGCAATAAAATTCAGATGTACTGAACTGGAAGACCTGTGTGTGATGTTACAGTGACAGAAGTGTGGAAAAAACACATCACAGGTCAGATATGCAACAACAGTTTATGACATCTCCATCTCCTTCCCACCTCAGTTTATAGTGTGGATAGCTGCTACAGTTATCAGGGAATCCCTTCCCTGCAGTAATCCTTCCCTAAAGTCCTCTGAACTGTGTTCACACTTATGCCAGCTGGCTCTAATGGCACACAAGTGCCCCTGAGAAAGGGTTGCACTTGTCTAGTTTTTATCACTTTTAAGTGTATGATGAAGCAAATAAAAAGAAAGTATGTTTTTCAGAGATGCTGGGTACTTTCCCACGCCCCCATAATCAATTTAAAGAAACACATGAAAGGCAAGCAGAACAAGTCAAGAGGATTTTCAAAAATATTCACCGTTTTTATAGTTCTATTCTCTCTGAAGGTATTGGAAAATTTCTCCCTAAACTCATAGACAGCAGATGTAAGTTAGAATAAAAATAGAACATGCCACCTTTATCTGGTGATAATTTGTTTGTAATTCTTTAATATTCAACAATTACAATTTAACAGCAAGGTAGTTTTCAAAGTACTTAGTTGAAGTGCAAGGAAACAGAATGGGGACAGGCAGGTTGCTCTTTCTAGATCCACAGAAAACAGCTTGAACAGAAGCTTTTCAGAGATGAGCTTTTGCAGCTAATATATGTTGAAGGATCTTTTCATGCACAGACTATGCGTGGTGATTCTTTTCCTTGCTTTAAATCACAAAAGGAAACCACGAGCAAACAATGGCTTTAAAAAGTGAAACAAAAGATAATTCAACTTTATATACAGAGTCTGTCTGCCTCTCCCCCTCTCTCTCTCTCTGTGTATATATGTGTATATACACAAAGCAAAGACTTTTAAAACAACACTTAATGTTAATTATCCAAACTTGTTACCTAATATGGGAAAAACTCTTTTGTTACTTTAACTTCAAGTACCTGAAAACTTGTTTCCTAAAAATTATCCTCTTTCTCCTTATTTTTTGCTACATAACCACCAGCTAGATTGATTTGTCACTGCAATATAAGTAATAAGAATTACACATTGGTTTCGATAACGATTCCACAAAATAAGGTTTCCAGCATCTCTCTGCAAGCTGTAACATGCTACAAAATGCATGTTGTTGCTTAAATTAGTCTGTTTAAACAGTCTGACATTATCATACTATCCGAAGTATTTTTAATCTACCTTTTGAAGAAGACAGGAATATTGACTGTAAGCCACTGTAAGCCTTTACCACATTTTAAAGGAAAAGTTAAAGATTGAAAGTACAGAGCATAAATATACAAAGCCTTGGCACTCCAAGCGCTCTGTACTGACCTCTACTGGTTTCTCCATCGTAGCTTTCATAAATATTGAATAGTCTACTTTATTGAACTTCTGCACTCTCTTGTTCAAATTCAGGGACAAAGTAAACTGTATCCCACCCTGCCAGCTTCTCCCTGCCTGAAGGTCGAAAAGCGATCAAGCTTCCACCTATTGGTGGCAGTTTACCTATAGTGGGTGAGACACTGAAAAATCATCATTTAAAAAAACGCTAGCAGTACATACACAGCTGTAGAAAGATATCAAAATCAGAAAACTCCATCTTAACACTTTGGGTGTATTTTTTATGCCTGAATAATTTATCACATTTGTTCTATCAACTGCTGTCTCATGTCTGTATCATTAGCTGTTTGGTATATAAAATCTGGTTTTCTATTGTACAATACCCAACACCTGACCCATGATGAGGACCAGAAGTATCACTGCAACACATACACCAAAGTTGTGAATACAAATTCATCATCTTCAATCATCCCCGTTTGACAGACTTCTACTTCAAAGAACAAGCTTGTCTCTAGAAGATTCTTCAGAAGAAATATTTGCTCTAATTAGGACAGAGCTTGCAGCTTATCTACCACATGCCAGTGGATCAAAGTACAGTAGCAAGTTTGACATTATTAAAGTATCACTGTAAATGCTTTGTCAAACCAAAGTCATTACCCTGTCTTACTGGGAGCAGTGACGCGCTAACTGCATCTTTTATACTACTAAATGAAGTTCAACCCATCCACTTCCTAACAGATCACAAGAAAAAACAAATCTCTAGTTCTTTATGTGCCTTACAGTAAAAAGCAAATCTATTTATCATAAGTAAATGAGCAAACTTTTCCATCCTCATTTACCAGAGAACACTTTCATTGTCAGCAGCACTCAAAACTTTCCAATTTTAAAAGCCTAATTTTAGATTTCTTTGTTATGCAAGTCTTTAAGTATGAATAACAGTTTTACATACTGTGAGAACTTCATTTCCTCTCACTGCTCTATCAGTGACTCCAAACCATTTTTTTTTTAATTTTTTTTTTTAAGTAAGTCACCTGTACCAGCTGGAAAAAAACAATTGTTGACCACAAAAACAATGAAGCTTTGTTGTTCTGTTGGTATACATAGTAAAGCAGATCACATATTGTTAATTCCATGTCAGAACAACAAGATGCCTATTATATTCATGAAGCTATTTTGTGTAATAATGCATTTTTCTTTCATTTTTCATAAGCCCCCCTTTAGATCCTGAATGTAAACAAAACACTCAGATACTCAGCAGGAATCTGTAATATTTTTATACTGTATTAATAAATATCTGAACTACATCCTTTTTTTTTTTCCCATCATCTTCCCCAACTTCTTGAACACTCAGATTTCTCTCCCTTCTTTTACCGCTGCCGAACCTTGCATCACTACCTCCTAAGGTTGTTGGTGCTTAGAAGCATGAGCAACACACGAAAGACACCCCGAAGAGCCACTAGCAAGCAAGCAGGGCTTTCCCCCCACCCAGAGGGGGTGGCAGCCGGGTGCCGGGTCCCCCCCACCACCCGCGGCCGCCTTCCCTGGGGCTGACCAGCAGAGGGAGGAGAGGGGGTGCCCGCACGGCCCCACATCCCCCAGGGTACCACAGCTCCCTTTGCTCTACGTCCAAGCAAAACTACAAACGATGGCCTCAGCTTTAATGTCTGCGATGAAAACCCACACGTGATCTTACCCAGAAAATGCGCTGATACCGGTTTGGGTTTTTTTCCTTCTTACCTTTACCTAGGGATTGGGTAGGGGTGTCCAGAAGGTCGCTGTCGCCTGGTCTTCTGGGGTTTGCCACCGCTCCAATTCTCGCGCTGCTGCTTCTGGGACTTGGTGGAACAACTGGATCTGATCTGCTTATTCTGTTCTGTGTTAGAAAGAAGACATTTTGATGTTCTGTCACTAGAACTAGGCCTTTGCTCAACACATTAGAACAAGCACATAATCGTTCTGAGACTGCAAATCAGCGTCTTTTTCCGTAAGTGGGAAATAGAAAATCTTATTAAGACTTCCTATAACTTATGAAGGAGTGAGAGACATTGATTTTCACTAAACAAGGTGCTGACTGTATCACCGTGAAACCATCTTCTTTCCAAGAGGCATATTAAAGCAGTGCTTTCGGTCAGCTCTGTGCAAAATATTCCACAACAGCCCCAATAACTTTTTTCCTTACCTCTGGTATCCCAGTGAGGTCACATTCTGTTAAAAACATCCTGTCAAGCTTGGTACAAAAGGGCTCCAAAGAATCAGAATGCAGAAGCTATGCAACTTGCTGACTAACTTTGCTCTGTGTTATTTACCAACCACACAAAGAAAATGCTGTCTATTCAAAACACAGTTCAAAACTCTCTTCACAGAAAGTGAGTGAACAAACAGTCCCATGTCCGATGCTGTAGTCACATCTCCCATGAGGCCCGGTGATAGCTCTGGGGCATGGGACGGAGTGACACCACCAGCAGTCACTACAAGGCACTTTTGTAAACAAGTTGTGTGTGTGTGCAGAGGAGGAGGAGGAGGCGGGTGTTACTTTTTCTCCATCTTAACATTAAGCTGTATTTGCTTTATTATCTGTAAGCGGAACTTCAGTTTTGCTTATTCTACTGGGTGCATTTGCTATAGTTCTCGCGCGGTATTTTCCTCACTATAAGCTTTATTTTCTTCCAGAGGGATCTGGAATTAGTGCAGGATCTAGATTTGGAACCCTGGAGCCAGGTTAAGCAGCAGAAACTAGTTAAGAGTCTTCCAGACCCTAAAGAGAAACAGACAAAGAAACTCAGTGGCTTACCCTACTTGACGCTCAGCAAAATTACACCACCTGTGGCAAATCTTTTGCTTTCATTTGTTAAAGAAATAAGCCTCAATTATATGTCATACCCAAGTTTCAAGTGTTCAGTATTCCCATAACTCGAAGTGGGAATTCTGACCCAACTTTATGACTTTGCCTCATTATACAACTGAATTCTTAAAGCAATTTGGGATTGCTCTAAATATCACAGGGACTATAGATTTTGCATTTCAGTTTGGTAGTTTCAGGTATTCCTAGAATCATAAACCCTCTCCACCCACTTTCATTATTTTAAACCCATCTATTCTTTGAAAACTCTTACCCCACTAGTCATAAAGCCACACTTTTTGGCAGAGAAGCAGAAATGTCTTTTTCAGCTCCTTATAGGAAGAGAAGTACCATATAGAGCCAGCGGTTCCAGGACTGGCCACTGGCCTCCATTCACACCAAGCCACTCTAGTGCTTTTCTTTATACTTAAAATAAATCACAGACAACAACTATTTCCAGATGTTGAAAGACGAAAAATTGTTCTTATTGATCCCTTCATAATTTCATTCTTTAACTGTCAGACCAGCACTGGAATCCCCTTTCTGCCACCCAATTCATACCATCCTTCTTTCTTATCTACATGGCAGACCTTCCCATGCTTGCTTTTTTTTTACAACTTCCTAGTAAATATTTTTTCTTATGCTTTCAAAGGTCTAAAAGACAGGTGTTACAAAACACCTGCCGTATATGTTCGTGAGAGGACAACATGAGACATGGTGACATTATGTTGTAAAATAAATACTAGTCTGTTTTTCCTTTTATGGGATCTGGTTCTGCAGTGTAAATGTGTATTCTGATCTCATCCCAAGTGAAAAACCTTTGTAAGATTTTACAAGTTTGTGACGTAGGTTCTTTCAAATCTTTATTCCAGGAATAAGGATCATTGCAGGTATGACATAAAGGACATTCAACTGCTGATATACTTTAACAACTGAATGATCCATGACCAATAATTAGATAACAAAAGTATAGCTTTTAAAAATGTAAAAGTTTTCTAGAAATACACAAAACTTTAAAATACCTAGCTATATTTCTTTTATCAATACTTGAAAATAATGCCTTTAAAATATGAATGGTGAATGATCTTGCAAGTAGAATTGTCTAAGTAACTCTTAGGATTTTTAAAACAAATGCGATTGTTTCTCAGTACCCAACAAACACCCAGTCTTTGGTCACAGCCTGCAGTTGTGCCTTGTCAAGCAGTACCATTCTCCAAAAGTAATCACTTAACAGAGATCAAGTGAACCTTCACTTCTCCATAACAGCTGAAGATACTGCAACAGTTGCTCTTGCTTTTTAATGTAGACTTTACAAAGCACTGGAGCCAACAGTTAAGTTTTCCACAGATCTTTGTATATTTGTTTTATATTTATTCCCAGCTTACATTATAAGCTCTTCACATCTCATTAAAATTAGTAATATATTATAGAACAGTATACGTATATTCTTCCTCTCTCCCAGTAACCTCACTGTTCCACTCTACTTATCTGTATCTCAGGAACACATACCCTGCCTACTAAAATACTGCAGTATACAGTAGGTTGGTTATTTTCACAGTATCACTGTGAGGTCAGAAAGTTTATAATCCCTGTTTTATGGACTGGGAAGACCTCAGTTAGGTTTTCCTCTTAAGCCTTTCCTGAGCTCTAGTACCTATTTTTGAATAGGTAAGAACCAGCATGCAGAAAGCTGTATGCAAGAGCAAGCTCTATAGAACATTAAGCCTCCTAAGTCCAAATACTTGACTGATTTTCTATTACTGATCCTGTAACTAGATTTTGAAAGGTACAACTTGCTTTTGGAGGGAAATCTACCAAACTACATGAGTTAAAGGAGTCTAGCATTTAAAATTGTGTTCAGATCATACTTCTTTTCCATACTATTGTAAGAGAAAGAGACACCCCCCCCCCTTTTTTTTTTTAAATCAGCAATACTGTTGCAAAAGAGAAAAAAGTGAAAAGGTCACTGTGTTATAGAAACAGTTCCATGTTTTCTTTTTTTTGGTGCTGTGTGTACATTACTGGTCCCGTGTCTTTGATGCACCTGAGATTACATGTGCTAGAAGCTCTTTTTGTCATTTGAAACCTGACGTTCCATGTCCCAGACATAAAATGGCACTCGTTGAAGGGCACCCATTAGGCACTGTTCTTCCTTTGGAGCCTGATTGGAGATGGACACCTCTCCCTTGGTTTTCTGAGGTCTGAACTGTCAGTGGCTCCATTCAACTTCATGAGGAGTAGCAGATTGTTTTATTTATGAGTCTCAAAACTGAGAGAGCAAAGTGAAGCTCAGATGTTCCTCCTATCTACCTCTGGCAATTTATTAATTCTTTAACAATACCAACAGCAGTCTATATGTGTGCTTTTCAAAAATTACCATATACTTCAGTCTCATGGAGAAAGAGAGTTAGAAAGTTTAAGTTTTGATGTTGATTCACCAAATGTAGGTCACATGGGAGCTAAGATGTGAACCTAATAATGCGTTTAATGGCAAAGACTCTTCTCTCTCTCCCCAACAGCCCCACCAGGGAAATGAGACCAAGAAAGATTGATACTAATTATGCACACAGAGGAGCCCTAGCTGCAGTCACCAGCCTGCTGCAGAATTCTCTGGGGATGACAGGCAGAGTTGGCAAACAAAAGTGGAAGGGGGTAGAAAGAAAGAAAGAAACAAAATGCTTTTTCTGGCTATTCACGAAATATAGCCAGTGCTTAAAAAACAAATCTAAATGCACAAAAACCCCAGGCAGGCCATGCAAAAACCATTTAGTTAGGTGTCTAATAACTCCAGGAACAATGTTGGATACCAACCAGTCACATGCTCCTATCAGGTGGTTTAAAAAAATAAAAGAAGATTTTAAAAATCCCATGCTTCCTCCTTTTCCATGTAATTACCATGAGTTACAGTTTGGAGTGATGCTGTAGAAAGGGGTGGGGGGAGTGAGGTGAATTTGAAACAGATAAAAGCTGGGTAAACCACTCCAGTAGTCAGGCTTATGCAAAAGTACTTAACCAGAAACAAATGCTGCTGATGCTTTTGTTCTGCTCTTTCACTGAAGCTTATTCTGGCCTTCTGATGTGCCTCCTATAGGTCACCTCTGCCAGGCAACTGTGCCTGTGCTCACAGTCCCAACTGCTAGCACCACATTTATTTATTTATTTTCAACCCAAATAAACTCTTAATGGCTTAACATAAAACATTTGGATTTTTTTTTGATGCACACTAAATAATAAAAAAGCCAGAAGCACAACAGGCCATAAGGGAATGAAAGGGATGATTGTTCAAAGCCCTATTAAAAGGTTTGTTGCTTTATTTATATATTTTTTAACAACACAATTTCAAAGCCTTTTAAAGAAGACTCCTCCTCCCCAGTTGCCTGCCAAGATAGTACTTAGCTGAGGGAGGGAGTGGCTGCTCTTTAAAAGATGATGGTATCTATTAGAGAGCAAGGGAAAGAGAGAGATATAAAAAGGCTTTCCCAAAACCAGTTGTCCAGAAGGGCCAATGAAAAGAAACAAAAGGTGTGAGATGAGAATTAAATGGAAAGAAGATGGGAACATTAAAATAGAGAGCACTGAGTGAGAAAAGAGATTTTTAAAGCAAAAACGGCTCAGTTAAGGTCCTTTTAGTTACACTATTATACTAACCATGATCCATATTTAGGCATCTGTCAGGTAGTAATTGTGAAGCACTTCACAAAAATTAACTCTGACAACCTTCTTTCATGAGGTAGGTGAGGGACAGAGACCCACTCGCATGCAGGCAGAGACCAGGTTGTACAGCTGGTTTCCACGGAAGACCAGAAGACTCTCTGACAGCACACCACATTACAAAGCAACAGGCACAGAAAGGTTATTCTTCCCCTTGGTGTGCTGCATTATTTCATTGCAGGTATTAAAAGTGACTTGTCTGGGTGGAAGACACGTCAAGTACAATTGAAATATCTGGAGATAAAGCTGAGGTCCGTGTTCACTCTTCCTTCCCTTCAAAGCAAATATTACAGTCTAGGTCCCACTCTTAGGAAAACTCCTCCACAATCTTCCTATTGTTTGAGATCCTGTTCCCTCAAAATGCTGTCAGCAGTCACCATCACAGATGTGATCGCAAACCCCCAGATAACTTGTGCAAAGCTAAGTAAAAGCTGCCAAATGAGGTTCTGCATTAACAGTAGGGAGCCAGGGCAGTCACCACTGGTGGTATGTCCATGGCGATCTCTGCTGCTAGAGGGTGGTCTGTAGTTTGCTCCAGCTGGAGTTTTTCCACAGCTCATGGCACCGCTCCTAGAAATGAGGAATGACGTATCCCCTTGTTTGGGTATGGGAAATCTCCTGTGCAGTGAAGGAGGGAGTGTGAAGAGCTCTACCTTTGCTGGTGGGCTACAATCAGCTACATAAGCTGGCACTATCAGAGGCATTGGGCTCTGAGGCAGCCTAAATCATGGAAGTGATACAGAAGCCTTTGATACTTCCCATCTTATCTGTTAAGAGCAAGAAAGAAACTAGTCCAAGAGGGTGTTTTCATCCTGATCTGCAAGCTACATCCACTGTAGCTTGGCTGCAACAAAAAAACCCTCCTGAGGACAGCTCTATGAGAAACACCTCTATTTCAGAACTGAAATTTCATCCTGTGAAACTAAAGATAACTTTCATTTTCATTTATATGTTTGTGATATGAAACACCCGTTTCAGTGGAAATCTCCAAATAAACTACTGAAAACATTTCAAGGACTCTTAGGTTCTCAAACTGAGTCACTAACCTTAGTATAAATGCTCTAGATTAAGGTGCAGACCAGTTCTTTGGAGATTATCCTTTTCCTTACCATTCTATTCTTGCCTGGATTTGATTTTGTAAATCTCTCAGGTGCTGAGTTTGAGTATTTTTAGATGAAAAAGACTTTGAAAAGTGGTGTACAATGCCTTTTTCTGCATGACACAGCTCTGAAGCTGCTAGCACACTGACTCACAGTTCTGAGATCAAACTGAAGCAAACTCCAAAGCTAGCATCTTATTTCAGTGATACACAGTTTACTGGACCTGTCCATAGGTGAAAGTATCCCTTGCCTTATTTATCCCCTGGAGGCAAACAATGCAATCTTTCCTAAAGGCACCTATGAAAAGGCCTGAAATAACCCAAGGTTACATATCTTAGATTAAACTAACAGACTTCTATTGAAAAGAATATTGCTCGTACACCAGAGTCACATAAAATTTTCTTTCTTGTACTATGGTGTTTTGTGGTGAAACAGCGACTAAAATGTGACATATGCTGTGAGGTGAAGTAACTCCTTGTAAAATCCATTACAATTACCAGAAAGAGAAGAAAGCAAAAACCTGTGTCCAGCAGAAAACACAGAAAGACTTCAAGTACCTAAAGGAAATTTACTTTTTATGCAGCATGGCCAGGACACTGCAATTTCTCTTTACCATCCTGAATAGACTACGGGATCATTGCCATCTGAAGCAGTTGTGACCTTTGTTTCTTGCTGGGTGGAAGGAAGGAATCCTAACAGTGCATCCCTCACCAGTGTCACGTGAGACAGAGCAGGAGAGGCACACCGGTCCCTCTCCTGCTTGGCTGGGCCAGTACTCCCCATCCAAGCACTGACTCTGCTTTTGAGACTTAGAAAGACTACAGCTGAACAGATGCCAGGAATGACTGCAGCCAGAGGCACAAGCCTCCTAGACGAGAGGATCAAAAGTGCTCTCTCTCACTGCTGTAAAGATCCACTTTCTTCAGCAGTGTTTCAGCACGCTTTAAAATATAAAGCTATGTGCAACACACTACTACTACATGGTTTTCCCCTTAATTTCCAGATAGCCTACTTAAACCCATTAGATGTCTCCAATGAATTCAGTGAGTAGAGAGTGTTCATGGTGAAGGTGTTCATTTCAGGAATCCTCATTTTAAAAAACAGTTTGCATGAACTAATCACAATCTAATTAAAACACAATATGGAAACTGCATTTTGAAGTGCCATTAGCAGAAGAGAAACCATCTTGCTACGGGTAATCAGAGAGTCCCTGAGGATGATGGGGCCAACACCTGACTCACTAGATGTACAGAAAAGTCTTATGAGTTTTACAAAGCGCTGAGATGTGAGGGTGATGCTGGTTTTTTTTCAGCTGAAGAGAAAACCATCCCTTTCGGGGCTGAGCAGTGCTTGGGCTGCCACCCAGTGGAGCCAGGTACCAATTTTGTACAGATTCAGCCTCACCGTCACAGCAGGAGAGCCACCTCTGTAGCTCTCCAAGTAACAGCAGAAAAAGCAATGCCTTAATGGTGCTATTGTTTCTTGCATACCAGTTATTCTGGATCAACATATTCCATCTAGAAGTTCAAAACCGGCTTTTCTAAATGCTAACCTAAGATCTTAGAGTCAGGTTGAAATTTTGTTGTGCATATCTGCAGTAATAGTCTCTGTAGGACAAAATTAGACTGATTGTTGAATAAAATTCCTAAGCAAATAATGTTAATATACTTGTTATATTATGGTTTCAGCCATAGTATGCCTTTTCTTCTACATTTTCTTTCACAGTCTTACTGCTGTTTATGACCAAATATATGGCTTTTGCACAGATGGGATCACTTGCAAGGTAGTTTTACTAGTAAAAAATGCACTGCCTTGTGACAATATACAGCAAGAACAGAGGACAGTCTTATAAAACATCTAGATTTGAATTGAAGTACTGCCAGGACAGATGAAAAAGAAATCTTATTCCCCATGTATTGATAATTAAAGAAAAATTAGGCCCAGTTCAACATCTAGACTGACTTACACAGGTGTTACATCATTTATGACTCTGTCTCTCTAGTAACTCCCATCTGGCACACTACCCTGCTCTGAGAACTAGCATAAGCCCACTTCCTGATTGTTTTTCTTTTTAGGCATCTTTTACTGCATTTCAAATAGTATTTCAAACATCTTTCTTGTGTACAAGAACCAGAAAGTGGAACTTACCAGGGACAAAATAAAAGGAAGTAGTCTATTACCAAGCTGTGAATGGGGACAAACTGACAATATCAGAAAGTTTTCTATACAAGACATATTAAAACTGCTTATTTCAATTTATATTTTGTGGCATCTTAATCAAAATGGTTTTTCTCACGTATTTTACAGATGGAAAGAAAGAGAAATAAGTTATCATAAGAATGCTTATAATAGCTGCTGAGTATTCAGGCTTACAAAAGCCCTGAGATAACTATAATGTCCTCAGAAAAGGGGAGTTCTGATCCCTAAAATACCTAAACTGCTCACAGCATAACTCACACCTAGTCCATGGTCTCATGCTAACTTATATAGTATCCTGTCTTTCTTACCTGCAGTGCCCAGTCCTGGAAATACCAATTCTCAGACTGGGTATATCATATTTTAAGAAATGCTTCTGGTAACATGGGATTTTTTCCCCTCTTTTTTTGACAGGTGTGAAAATCCTTTATGTCTAACTGCAAATAAGATCATTTTCCTTGTAGGCTTTAGTCTTGTTTTTAAATCTCCACTTTATCTGACTTAGAGCAAGTGATGCTTAGATTTCTGAAATGCCCATAACTACCAGACAAGGAATCCTATACTTGCTCATTAGCAGTCTCTTCTGTTAAAAGCTATTCTATCTATGATAATTATTCACCAGACAAGATGACATTTGTCTACTTTATAGCTGTATGGTTGAGGCATTCACCAGGGACACAAACTTCAGACTCTTGTCTCTGTTGTAACAAGACAGAATAGTGCTTTGAAGGCCATCTCCCATTCTTTCAGGGGATGCCCCTTATCTCACATAGTTAAAAAAACCCAAACCCATAAGGCCAGAAAAAGCTTCTCTGGAGCATCTCTTCTGGGTCAGGTTACATATGAGGACACATCTTTTCTCATGCTATAAGAGAACAGGGGAGTCTGAATCTTTAGGAATGCAGCTAGAGAAACAGAGATAGAAAACTCTTTGGCCCGAAGTCAAAGGACATTTTCCCTTGTTTGCTGTGTTGTTTCTAAAGTCTGGAACAAAACAGCACCCTAAAGACATTCTTTGCTATTTTGAAATGGGGAACTAACACTCTGTGATGGCACTGTCCACTCTGAATATGTGGTTATTCTGTCCTAATCACTGATCTACAAGGACAGATGTTATTTAGGTGTCTAAGAGTTTGCGCTGATGAATTCTGCATGCTGATCAGCCTCATGTTTGAAGGACAGGTCTGTGCCTTCACTTCCTTCTGAACTGTATCCTTCCTGGTTGCACAATAGCTTCAATAGACTTGGCGCTTGCAAACATTTTATTACCTTTGGGCACTCTTTATATTCAGCTACATAGCAGTCATTGCTTAAGACCGGGTTTGTTTTTCCAAAGGTAGGTTATGCTTAAAGGACCCCACTTTGAACAGAGACATTTATATTGCTTTTTGTCTTTGCTGTGCTTTGTGTTCATCTCCAGCCTCTTAGGAGATGTGATACATACTTGGTAACTGTCAGTCCTGTTTGCCTGGGGAACAAGTGCATTTAGGTAACTATGTTCAAGAATGTGGTCTACCAAACTACTGATATGATGTAACCCTTACCAGTCACTTTTGCAAGACAATGATTGAAGACATTTAGCATTCTGTATAACATGGGCTTTAATAACAAGAACAACTATATATTACTTCCTTAGATAGCTCCTGGATCTTCACTAAAACTTGCCACTATACACCGCTATACCCTGAGGTAGGGTCCTCAGTTTTCCTGAAGGCTCCTTAAGCTCTGAGATGATGCCTGCCATTCCTGAGAAAAATTATACTCCTCCACTTACATTGGCTAGCACTTTGGACTACTCAGTGTGTAAAAACTGATAGAGAATCAAGCCAAAACTGATGGGTCTTGATGAGTCAATAGACCATTGAGTTTTCAGAACTTCAAAACTAAAAGCTAAAAGTAAAAGAAAACAAAACGAAATGTTTAAGAACAAAACAAAACCAGATTTTGAAGGGTTTTTCTTAGTTGTGCAAGATGGGGGTTTTTTTGAAGCTTTAACACATCTCTGCTGCAGGTGCAGAGCAGAGACACCTGACTTGGTATTATTTGATACAGTGACCTTGGAAACAGAAGTCCTGGGAGGAACATTGCAGGGACATTAGAGTAAGCTGCATACAAACCACCTTGGTCCAGAAGCAGGATGGCAAGGTTTTTCAAGTATGAAGCAGAGCTCATAAACTCTTCTTTCTGTGAGAAAATGGAGATCTTCATATTAACTGGACCTTAAAATCTGGGACTGAATACAGTGCAAGAAAACAAAAAGTTCAAAGTTACACTTATTAATGATAAATTTCTTTTTGAGGGACAGTACAGTACTAACCCAGGGAGTTTAATTCTAGCCAAAATTTTAACTTGAAGCTTTCACTGCACCTCTAAGAGAATCCTTAACAGTTCAATTAAAACATCACACAAATTGAGCATTAGGAAATTAATAGCAGTGGGCAAATCTGAAATCAGGAAAGTCTGTGCTCTTTTCCAATGGTTCTGTTATGATAAACAACTTCTGGTCAAAATATTTTCATGCCACAAGAGGGAGACACAGGCACATAATTTCTTCATTAAAAATGAAGCAAAAGCCTTAACATCCTGTAAATGACACTTACCAGGAAAGTTGTCTAGCCCATTTGCTCTCTCATGAACACAGTACCAGTTCTGGAACTGAAAAGGCTGGCATAGAGGAGTTTCTGCTCCACACCAGCAAATCACAGAAAACAGAATTAAAATTCAGGGACATTAGACTTTCACTGAGGTACAAGAAAGGAAATATGCAAGAAAATTCTAAGCAACATTCCAAGGGAATAAAACAAAAGATGAACTTCTAAGCTTTTCTCTGAGAAGAAGAGTTTGTCCTAGGAATTTAGATGTGAAAGGAATGAGGTAGTTCCCATTAAATTGATTTTGCTATTGTATAAAATAGATTAGTTATGGGATCAGTATTTTATTTTAGCCATAAGGGAAAGTATTTAAAACTGCCATGATATGAAAGAATGTTTCTATAACTGTAGGAGGAAACAAGTTCGACTAGATGAACTGTGATGCTGTTTTCTATTAATATAGGTATCAAATTTCATAATTAGTCATTTCTACATAAACTTCTGTCAATGGAACAACTTACAATCTTCAAGAATAGAGAATATCCACTCGACATGTGGGTATCTGTCCTGGTTTCAGCTGGGATAGAGTTAACTCTCTTTCTAGTAGCTGGTACAGTGCTATATTTTGAGTTCAGTATGCGAAGAATGTTGATAACACTGATGTTTTCAGTTGTTGCTCAGTAGCGTTTAGACTAAAGTCAAGGATTTTTCAGCTTCTCATGCCCAGCCAGCGAGAAAGCTGGAGGGGCACAAGAAGTTGGCACAGGACACAGCCAGGGCACCTGACCCAAACTGGCCAACGGGGTACTCCATACCATGTGACGTCCCATCTAGTATAGGAACTGGGAGGTGGGGGCGGGGAATCGCCGCTCAGGGACTGGCTGGATGTCGGTCGGCGCGTGGTGAGCAATTGCACTGCGCATCATTTGTACATTCCAATCCTTTTATTATTACTGTTGTCATTTTATTAGTGTTATCATTATCATTATTAGTTTCTTCTTTTCTGTTCTATTAAACCGTTCTTATCTCAACCCACGGGTTTTGCTTCTTTTCCCGATTTTCTCCCCCATCCCACTGGGTGGGGGGGAGTGAGTGAGCGTCTGCATGGTGTTTAGTTGCTGGCTGGGGTTAAACCACGACAGTCCTTTTTGGCGCCCAACGTGGGGCACGAAGGGTTGAGATAACAACAAACCTGACCAGAGCTTGTTAAAACAAATTTGTTATAAGTATTCATTATATCGGTCTAACGGTCGCTGGTCATTATGTTGATTTATGTGTTCTTAGAGTTGTTGCTCTGGTTTTTAAAGTTCTGTTATGTATCACCTCGCTTGCTGTATGAAGTCCGTCTTCTGCTGCTTATCATCCGTGGGAGGTGGATTAAGGTTTTCGCTTTGATGTATTGTATAACACTGGTTTATGGTATGATAAAGTCATCGGCTGTGGGATTAATCCGGTACTTGCACTCAGCATTGTCACCTTTATACTGTGGGAGCCATCTGTGGGAAACTATTAATAATTATACCATTTACCTTTCCTCCTTGGAAAACCAGTCTATGGGTGGGATACCTTTCTTCCCCTCTCCTTTCTCCTTCAGTCCAGTTACAATGGTGTTTGAGAATTTTGAAAAATTTGAATACCCTTGGGATGTTGGGACCAGCACGGTCCTAGCCGTACTGCTAGGAATTAGCATGCTTCTGAATGTGGTTCAGCTGTCTTTTAAGGTTAAACAACTATTTAAGAAAATCACCCAGAGATCTGCCCCAAGGCTGGATAATTATGAGTGGCAGGGTGTGTGGGGTAGTATGGGCAAGTACCTAGAAAAGTGGGCACCTCCAATGTTTTGGAAATTCACCCCTGAACAAGTGCGGAATCCAGAAAAACTAGTAAAATATTTGGAAAAGGTATGCTGTCACCCCGGCAGCTCCAGAGAGATACAAATTACTGCAACGTGCTGGGGCCTGGCCCATGCCTATCGAGCCCTGTTTGACACCACTCAGCACCCTCAAGGGGAAGAGAAGGTCTCTGGACCTAATAACAAAACGATGAGCACTGCGGTCACTCAAACCTCGGCAACCGGCGCTGTGGCCCCTCCAGCCCCGGCGACGAGCACTGTGGCTACCCAAACCTCAGCGACAGGCACTGCAGCCCCTCCAGCCTCGGCAATGAGCACGGCAGCTACCCAAACCTTGGCAACAGACACTGCGGTTATCCAAGACCTGGCGAGCTTTACTGCAACTGAACCAGCGGACCAACCTGCACCAGTATCAGTTGCCCCCGTACAGAAAAAGAAATATACAAAAAAATCAGTTTGCTTAGCGAAGGATGAAGACGAACCAGGGTCATCACGGGAACAGGAGGAAGAGGCAGAACCAGGGGTAATAACCCGGTCCCTATCCTTGAGTGAGCTGCGGGATATGCGAAAAGATTTTGGCCGCCGTATAGGTGAGCATATTATCACCTGGCTCCTCCGATGCTGGGACAATGGGGCTAATAGCTTGGAATTAGAAGGTAGGGAAGCCAAGCAGCTGGGATCGCTTGCCAGGGAAGGTGGCATTGACAAGGCAATTGGAAGAGGGACACAAGCCATCAGCCTCTGGAGGCGACTCCTGTCAAGAGTGAAGGAAAGGTACCCCTTTAAGGAAGATGTTATATGTCAATCAAGCAAGTGGACAACCATGGAAAAAGGTATCCAATATCTGGGGAATTAGCTGTGCTAGAGACAATTCATCATGATCCAGACAACCCACAATTACCCAAAGATCCAGACGAAGTCCAATGCACACGACCCATGTGGCAGAAGTTTGTACGGAGCGCACCATCGTCCTATGCCAACTCACTGGCAATAATGACCTGGAAAGACGAAGAGGCACCGACAGTGGATGAAGTGGCTCGCCAACTCCGTCAATACGAAGAAAATCTCTCCTCCTCCCTACAAGCCTGCATGTCGGCTGTGGAGAAGCTGTCCGAGGATTTCCAGCAATTCAAAGAGGAGATGTCCTATTGCCCACCTGTAAGGACCAATGTCTCAGCTATTAGGAGTGAGCGCTCCTCTGCCCAAGAGAGAGAATATAGAACGTACACACTGCGAGGTGCCCTGTGGTTTTACCTATGTGATCATGGAGAGGACATGAGGAAATGGGATGGAAAACCTACCTCGGTCCTAAATGCATGGGTACGTGAGCTGCAAGGAAAAACCACCACAAAAGAGGATTCTACTAGGAAAAATGCCGCTCCAGTTTCCAAACAGAGTAGAAGGGCTGATCTTATTTCTGATCCTCTTGAAGGGACTTCTGAGCCAATTTTACAAGAAGTGAATACTGGATACTCTGGCCAGAATTAGAGGGGCCCAGCCTCCAGCCAGGTGGAGGAAAGGGATAACCGGGTCTATTGGACTGTGTGGATTCGATGGCCTGGCACGTTAGACCCACAGGAGTATAAGGCTCTAGTAGACACCGGCGCACAGTGTACTTTAATGCCATCAAGTTATGAAGGGGCAGAACCCATTTGTATTTCTGGTGTGACAGGGGGATCCCAAGAGTTAACTGTATTGGAAGCTAAAGTAAGCCTAACTGGGAATGAATGGCAGAAACACCCCATTGTGACTGGTCCAGAGGCTCCGTGCATCCTTGGCATAGACTATCTCAGAAGAGGGTATTTTAAGGACCCAAAGGGGTATCGATGGGCTTTTGGTATAGTTGCCTTGGAGACGGAGGGCACGGAACAGCTGTCTACCCTGCCTGGTCTCTCTCAAGACCCTTCGATTGTGGGGTTGCTGAGGGTTGAAGAACAACAAGTACCAATTGCTACCACGACGGTGCACCGGCGCCAATATCTCACCAACCGAGACTCTCTGATTCCCATCCACAAGTTGATTCGCCAACTGGAGAGCCAAGGAGTGATCAGCAAAACTCGCTCACCCTTTAATAGTCCCATATGGCCAGTGCGAAAGTCTAATGGGGAGTGGAGAGTAACAGTTGACTATCGCGGCCTGAATGAAGTTACGCCACCGCTTAGTGCTGCTGTTCCAGATATGCTAGAACTTCAATACGAACTAGAGTCAAAGGCAGCCAAGTGGTATGCTACAATTGACATTGCTAATGCGTTTTTCTCAATCCCTCTGGCAGCAGAGTGTCGTCCACAATTTGCCTTTACTTGGAGGGGTGTCCAGTACACTTGGAATCGATTGCCCCAGGGGTGGAAACACAGACCCACCACTTGCCATGGACTAATCCAGACTGCACTGGAAAAAGGTGAAGCTCCGGAACACCTGCAATACATTGATGACATCATCGTATGGGGCAACACGGCAAAAGAAGTCTTTGAGAAAGGGAAGAAAATAATCCAAATCCTTCTGAAAGCTGGTTTTGCCATAAAAGAAAGTAAGGTCAAGGGACCTGCACGGGAGATCCAGTTTTTAGGAATAAAATGGCAAGATGGACGTCGTCAGATCCCAATGGACGTGATTAACAAAATAGCAGCTATGTCTCCACCAACTAATAAAAAGGAAACACAGGCCTTCTTAGGTGTCGTGGGGTTTTGGAGAATGCATATTCCAAATTACAGTCTGATTGTAAGCCCTTTCTATCAAGTGACCCGGAAGAAGAATGATTTTAAATGGGGCCCTGAGCAACAACAAGCCTTTGAACAAATTAAATGGGAGATTGTTCACGCAGTAGCCCTTGGACCAGTCCGGACAGGACAAGATGTTAAAAATGTGCTCTATACTGCAGCTGGGGAGAATGGCCCTACCTGGAGCCTCTGGCAGAAAGCACCTGGGGAGACCCGAGGCCGACCCCTGGGGTTTTGGAGTCGGGGATACAGAGGATCCGAGGCTCGCTATACTCCAACTGAAAAAGAGATATTGGCAGCATATGAAGGAGTTCAAGCTGCCTCAGAAGTGGTTGGTACTCAAACACAGCTCCTCTTAGCACCCCGACTGCCAGTGCTGGGCTGGATGTTCAAAGGGAGGGTCTCCTCTACACATCACGCGACTGATGCCACGTGGAGTAAGTAGATTGCACTGATCACACAACGGGCTTGCATAGGAAACCCCGGTCGCCCAGGAATTTTGGAGTGATCACGGACTGGCCAGAAGGCAAAGATTTTGGAATGTTGCCAGAGGAGGAGGTGGCACGTGCTGAAGAGGCCCCGCTGTATAATAAACTGCCAGAAAATGAGAGGCAATATGCCCTGTTCACTGATGGGATGGGTCCTGTTGCATCATGGGAAAGCATCGGAGGTGGAAAGCTGCCGTATGGAGTCCTACACAACAAGTTGCAGAAACTGCTGGAGGAGAAGGTGAATCAAGTCAGTTCGCAGAGGTGAAAGCCATCCAGCTAGCATTAGATATTGCTGAAAGAGAAAAGTGGCCAGTGCTCTATCTCTATACTGACTCATGGATGGTGGCAAATGCCCTGTGGGGGTGGCTACAGCAATGGAAGCAGAGCAACTGGCAGTGCAGAGGTAAACCCATTTGGGCTGCCACACTGTGGCAAGATATTGCATCCCGGCTAGAGAATCTGGTTGTAAAAGTACGTCATGTAGATGCTCACATACCCAGGAGTCGGGCCACTGAAGAACATCAAAACAACCAACAGGTGGATCAGGCTGCCAAGATTGAAGTGGCTCAGGTGGACCTGGACTGGCAACATAAGGGTGAACTATTTATGGCTCGGTGGGCCCATGATGCTTCAGGCCACCAGGGAAGAGATGCAACATATAGATGGGCTCGTGATCGAGGGGTGGACTTGACCATGGACACTATTGCACAGGTTATCCATGAATGTGAAACATGTGCTGCAATTAAGCAAGCCAAGCGGTTAAAGCCCCTGTGGTATGGAGGGCGATGGCTGAAATATAAATATGGGGAAGCCTGGCAGATTGACTATATCACACTCCCACAAACTCGCCAAGGCAAGCGCTATGTGCTCACGATGGTGGAAGCAACCACTGGATGGCTGGAAACATATTCTGTACCCCATGCCACTGCCCGGAACACTATCCTGGGCCTACAAAAGCAAGTCTTGTGGCAACATGGCACCCCAGAACGAATTGAGTCAGACAACGGGACTCATTTCCGAAACAACCTCATAGACACCTGGGCCAAAGAGCATGGCATTGAGTGGGTATATCATATCCCCTATCATGCACCAGCCTCTGGGAAAATTCAGCGATATAATGGACTGTTAAAGACTACATTGAGAGCAATGGGGGGTGGAACTTTCAAACATTGGGATACACATTTAGCAAAAGCCACCTGGTTAGTCAACACCAGAGGATCTGCCAATCGGGGTGGCCCTGCCCGGTCAGAATTTTTACATACTGTAGAAGGGGATAAAGTCCCTGCAGTGCACATAAAAAATATGTTAGGGAAGACAGTCTGGGTTACTCCTGCCTCAGGCAAAGGTAAACCCATTCGTGGGATTGCTTTTGCTCAAGGGCCTGGGTGCACTTGGTGGGTGATGCGAAAAGATGGGGAAGTCCGATGTGTGCCTCAAGGGGATTTAATTTTAGGTGAGAATAGCCAGAATTAAATTGTATATTAGTTGCTATATAACCCTGCTACTGTATGTTATCCTTACTATAATTGTTATATGCTATATCCATAGTACTATAGTAAGAATCACTTAGATGAAGCAAGAAAAGAACTGTGATAAAACTGAGCAAAGCGCAGTAGTGATGGAACCAGAACTGACTCCAGCATGCAACAATCCAACAGTGCACACCATCCTCCTGCTGCGCCAAATGTCACCTGCTTGTCACACCGCACTGAAGCCCAGTTCTGCTCTACCGACTGAGAGGACTTTGCACCATCCCTCCTGCCCAGAAAGACTGGTATGACAGATGGAGCCCAGAGTCGGAAACTAAATGAACTCAATGAACATTTTATGAACATGACCCATGAACTAAAGGAATGATATCTCTGTGTGTGTATACATATATATATATATATATATCATTGTTCATATGTCTTAAAGGGATGGAAAGGTGATGATGATTGATCAGGATGTAACTAAAGGTATGGGAACTGTGCATGACGTCAATGGTATAGAAGAAGGGGTGGATACTGTCCTGGTTTCAGCTGGGATAGAGTTAACTCTCTTTCTAGTAGCTGGTACAGTTCTATGTTTTGAGTTCAGTATGCGAAGAATGTTGATAACACTGATGTTTTCAGTTGTTGCTCAGTAGCGTTTAGACTAAAGTCAAGGATTTTTCAGCTTCTCATGCCCAGCCAGCGAGAAAGCTGGAGGGGCACAAGAAGTTGGCACAGGACACAGCCAGGGCACCTGACCCAAACTGGCCAACGGGGTATTCCATACCATGTGACGTCCCATCTAGTATAGGAACTGGGAGGTGGGGGCGGGGAATCGCCACTCAGGGGACTGGCTGGGTGTCGGTAGGCGCGTGGTGAGCAATTGCACTGCGCATCATTTGTACATTCCAATCCTTTCATTATTACTGTTGTCATTTTATTAGTGTTATCATTATCATTATTAGTTTCTTCTTTTTCTGTTCTATTAAACCGTTCTTATCTCAACCCACAGGTTTTGCTTCTTTTCCCGATTTTCTCCCCCATCCCACTGGGTGGGGGGAGTGAGTGAGCGTCTGCATGGTGTTTAGTTGCTGGCTGGGGTTAAACCACGACAGTATCTAAATCTGGTTTGGCTCAAGGCAATGCCTTGAAACTTGCTTCTCCACTACTTTTGTAGCTGGGCTGCTCTGAGCTGCCAGTCAAATGAAATTTAGCATTATTTGTTCTCCAGCACTGCAGTCTATCTCAGTTTTGTTAAATACTTCACAAATTAGATTAAAAGATGCACTAAATATCTTGAAGCATTTGCAAATGAGTATCGATAGTGATATAAACTGAGGTAAGGAAACACTGGGGTATTGGACAGCTGTGTTGTCAGCAACACATGAATTCAAACAATTAATTCAGCACTGGTACTTGACAAGGGTGAACTAGAGAACGTGCTTGTTCTGGCAGCTGTTGAAACTCATATCTGTGTAATTTCTAACAATCTAGACTGATTAAAGAACAAGACAGGAAAGAAAGAAGAATGCAAGACAGAAAGCAGAAAAGGCAGAAAGCAAAACAAGCACTGCTAATGTGGGTTATTCAGAAACTAAGGCAGTCCCTTCCCTGTAGTCATCATATTGAGCTTAATAATCTTAAAATTATTTTATATTCCCCCATTCTTCAAGAGAATGATTCACTCCATAAAAATCAGTACACAGCTAACACTGGACAATGTTCAACAATTTTATGTTTGAACCCATAACAAAAGCAGTTTGTCTTGTACATTATTTCAATACAGAAATCCCCCTTCATTTTATAGGTTGAATGCAATAGACCTGTGTTTCGTTTAAAAGGGACATAAACTCTGGAGTTATTCAACTTGTTCTCAAAGGTCCTTAACATAATAAGTTGCTCTGTCTTTCAAAAGCATTTGGTAACAGTGAAATAAATTAGCCATTTGAAAGAAATCCTTGCATATTTTTGAGATATTTCCACATCAGGATTTGTAGTATTATTGCAATGCATTTCAGAGAGACCAATAATTATTGAAAGCTGAAACTAAGTTGCTCAGAGGGCTGGTTTGTCTTCACAGAAATACATTAAGGGGCAGGGGAGAAGACAAGCAATGCAGCTCCATTAGGACAAAATTCTGTTTAATGGGAATGGTTGGTTTTGAAACCACTGAAACAATTCATTTTGAAATTGAAGTCAGTGATGGTAAAACAGTGCAGAGAAAACTGCTTCAGTTAATTTAAGTTTTCGAGATCTCCATTTGTAATGAAGATTTTTTTCTTTGTAAACTTGAAATACTGATGTGATGAGAAAAATTATTTTAGACAAGCTCTGCAATGCTTTTGCGAGAATAAACTTACTATGTTATTGTTAGAGAACGTGACTAATGAGGTGGAGCCCTGCAATGCAAACAATAAGATGATGTCTATGAATGTTCTGTAAGAAAGTTTCACTTTCTAGACACTACAGTAGAACTACTAGTAGTGTTTAAAGTAGTGTAAACAATACAGTAGAAACACTACAAAGGTGTATAATTCAATGGCAATTATAAAGAATCCAAAATTAATAGCAGACTAAAAAGAGAGAGAGGATAGATGGATTATGACCAAAAGCCCCAGGTTCTTCACAACCTAAACTTGAGTGTGAGTTTCAGCAAAAAAACCACCACCTTTTTTTTTAATTTTAGAAGAGTATAATCTGAGAAATGCAATTAATTTAAATGTGGTTTTGAGGCCTATAACTAGATATTACAGACAAATTGTATCTGTAATCCCTAATGACTGCTTCATTCATTTTACTTTTTTTCTGCTTTACCGCCAAAGACCATTCACACTTACTGCAAATCTTAAACACAACCTCTCTAAGATGTGACAGAAAGCAGTAAGGAACTGTGAACAGATAAAAAGGCAGCATTTTTCTGGAAAGAGAAGTCTCATAAAAGACACAACATCCCCTATGTATAACATCAATCCCCTACTGACCCTAGAAATCCCCTTTATTTACTTATGAAGAACCCAAATTTCTTTCCTTTGGCTGTGTCTTCCACAGTGGGTTTTTCTTGGTTTCCATAATGTGTTTCTAGACCCATGGATCACCCTTAGATATATCAGTGGCCCATTTCACCAGAAAGAGTCACTTCATATTCCCTTCCACCTTCCTTCCAACCTACATCAGATTTACTTCTCATTTACAAAAATCTCTGAGCCTTTCCCCACCATCTGAAGATGAACAAAGGTAGGCATCCTTCAAGCTACAATTAGGAGCTCATAACCGATAAGGTTTCCTTACCGCACCATCAGCATTAAGTGGAACTGAGTATCAAGTTATTGTCAAGAAGCTACCCAGTATGTGCTCAGCTGAACACAGGAAATGGATTAGAAAAGTAGAAACATATTGAATGCTGAAAAAAGCACTACAAAAGCACAGTTTTGAAGGTTGTGCTAGCAGGTTTATCATAGCTTTTATAAAGCTAGTTGTTGCCCAACCGTACCTGTATTTCAGACCCAGAATTCCAAGCTTCTGCTGTAGTTGCCATTTGTTTCCTTCCTCTTCCATTGACCTTGAAGAAAGTTTCCCAGGGCCTCTTCAAAAGTGTCTCTTCAAAATCTGGGTCTGAGAGAACACAAAGCAGAATGAAACATTTATACTGCTTGTTTTCATCCCAGACTGATGAATTAAATAAATTGAGTTAATTTTTCCCAAGTTGTGTCTGTTTTGCCCATGACAGTTATTGGTAAGGGATCTCCCTGTCTTTATCTCAACCCAAAAGCTTTTTCATCTTATTTCCCCGCTGCGTCCAGTCCTGTTGAGGAGGGGGGAGTGAGAGAGTGGCTGGGTGGGCATCTGGCAGCCAGCCAAGGTCAACCCACCACAATCACTACCTCACTTAAGAAAAATGCAACAGTCAAAATCATAGTATATCTGCAGTAGGATTCTATGTGTCCATGAATATATCTTCTTTTCTCTCAGTATATGAATGCATAGCATTGCAGTGGTAGCCCAGAAAATACAGTATGGCAACTAATGGTAGATTAACTGTATAGGTAATTTGCACCGTCCAGGCGTCCAATTCAGACTCAGGGAGTCATTTTCATACCATCCAAGACTTTATTGCTAGGATGTAAGTCCCTTCACAGAGGGCAGTTCCAGTGAACCGACGGGCACCCCAGTTCATTCCTTGACACAAAGTCACACACTCACACATTCATTCAGATGGTATTAGTCCCGCAGTTTGGAACCTAGGTTTCCCACAGCAGAGTCTCAGGTGCCAGATTCCATAAAAAATAATTTAATTGAGCGGTGCAGCAGTAGGAACAGCTCGAGCTGGGTGCCTCCGAAGAGGGACCCCGAACAAAGAAATCCCTGGGCAATTATACCTTTACAATCTATGCACCCGCCCCTCCTGTGCTCTTCACATGCCTTTTGGTCCAATGTTGATTTTTGGTCTGGAATCTTCTAACACCTTATTGGATTCCTTCTCTCTCTCCAGGCAGGCCATTAACTGTTCTTATCTTGTCCAGTTGCAGCTTCTGCTGATGGTTGTAGCCTCCTTATCTTCTGGTTTGCGCTGGGTCTGGAGGCCTCTTTTGCTTAACTAGGTAAAAGTTCAGCATATCTAGGTGAAAGTTCACAGCCTGCGGCCTAAGGCTTCAGCAAATTTGGCTACTCATGCTAAGTAATGCTAAACAAACAGTATACCAAATCTCACAACCTTATGCAGTGACCCCTGTATCCTAATGCTAAATGACTCACTCTGAGTGAGTCATTCTATGTAAAACTTATTTAAGCTAAATTACTAGTATTTCTTAGCACCCAGGCTGTGCTGACATCCACAATGAAATTTTGTGCAGGACAGACCTTACAGCTTTTTGATCAATCTATTTAGAAAGAGTTCCTGAAATGTTATTTTGAAAGATAGTATTGAGTAACTATCTAAAGATAACAAGTTATCTGAATAAAACTTTGCTCAAAAGTTTAATAAATCTAATAACTGGAGGAGCGCACATCTTCACTGACATGTCAAAATCCCATATAAGTTCTTAGGCACTGTTACCTACCCATACATTGTATTATGGTCATCATATTTATAACAAAATGTAAAAAAATCAGGATTTTTTACATTAATTAGCATTATATTGAAGTATTGTTTCTTCCTTTGGGGGAAATTCACACAGACGTTTCTTGGTAACATAGCCTGTGTAACACCAGAAGCTACAGTAGGGATGTAAGTGTAAGAGGCATACCCAAAAGAGAATATCCAAACAGAGCTGCTTTGGGAGGCAGTTTGCCCAAACCCTGGTAACATTAAAGAGGAAATGAACAATGATGACGCTTCATAGGACAACTACCAGATGGATAAAACAGTAACCAGGAAGTCATCCAGGCTTTTAAGAAAAGGAGTCAGCTTGACAAGATATATAAGAGGCATGAAAATTTGTGATTGCAGGGAGAGACCTGGGAGTGGGAAAGCATTCAGAGCGGCAGTCAAACTGTGTCTGACATTGGCAGAAGTCACCTTGCTGCCATTATGACCCTGTCTAGGCCTGACACAGCATCCTCCCTGTCCCATCTAGAGAGCGGGCTGCACCCCAGCTGATGGGCTGACAGTACAGGGTGGAGCAGCAGAAGGACCCACAGCTCCAGGTGCATGTGGGGACTCATGGGGTGTCTTCTCACCAGCGCACAGACTAGTACATTGTAGGGAGCTGCACAAAGCCTGAGCAAGCCTATTTCCAACAGGGTAGGCAACAGGGAAACCCACACTTCCAGGGAGTGTGGGCATGCAAGTAACCATTCGTATAAGGCATGTATATGGGGGGGGAAGAAACATGTGTGCAAGATTACAAATTTTGGCATTACTTTTAAAAAGGGTATTTAGAACATTGCAAGCATTCACTGATATTTTGTAAGTATCAAGTGAGGCATATCTGCTGTACTGCTGGCATTGATCTGGAACCAGTTCATTGATTTCCAGTTAACTGTATGCCATTAATTTATCAGAAAATTTTAATTCCTTATTTGATTTAAACCACGAGTTGATAATTTTCCTATGATAACTTCCCATATGAAGAGAAGAACCTAAACAGAATTGTTGGACAAGCTCCATATATTAAATGACTTACATGTGATTCAACTGCTCCATGTGCATATCTAAACTAATTTAGTTAAAAGATAACAGCGTTAAGGGACGTGGCACTGTGGGATAAATCGTGCCAGGCTGAGTCAAAAAACTAGAAAAGGAAATGCTGCAGCATTTTTCTCTATTTCCATGGTCAGGGAAAAATGTTAGACCTTGAGCAGCCTTGCCTAGAAATTTCAGGGTCCTTGGCCACCTTCTGTCTTGGTTCTCTGTGGCACAGTCTCGTGTTGTGGCCTGAAGATAGCAAGAGTTGCATTCCTTGCAAAGATCAAACATAAAACCTGAGCTTGACCTTGATTGCAGATCTCTCTCTGTTTTATCTTCCTACCAGAAGACTGTCAGTTCTGAACATTCACTCAGCAGAAGTTAGCCATCTTCAGGACACACAGCAAAACTCTCAGCCCTTTGCCCTCGTAACCCCCAAAAAAGAAAACAGGTATCAAGGACAAAAGCAAAACCCTGACGACAGAACAACAAGGGGTAGGGGTGTAGGAAAAAAAAAGGTATTTCTAGAGAAAATTATTTTCTACTAATAAAAGCCATCAGATACTGCAAATGCTTTAGAAATCAGCGCTCAGATATTCAGGGCCAGTAAGTGCATTTGTATACAAATTTAAAATCTAAAATGAGTACATACTCCATCTATAGAAAATCCACTTGAGGTAGAAGAAAGCTGTAGGGTGGAGCTGTGGATACTATTTCCTCCTGGGTGATGACTAGCAGTACTTTTAAGTCTGAAGAAGTACTCCAAAGAACCAACTGAATTTATATCCCTCCCCACTCCACCCCACAACAGAGAAATTAAAGCCCTCAGACTTGTACTGTCAGTAGCAAAATAGGTGTGCAGGATTGGAGTGCCCTTTGGGGGCAGTGGGAGAAGAAGTTCTTATCCCTTTATTACTGAGCACAGTGAGCCAGTCTATTAATAGATATTAATAAATTTATTCTCACAATTTCAAAATCGACTGGTGGATCCACCACATGTATCTCTTGCAAGCCCTGTTAATGCAGAAGCTCTGAGTCAGTGTAATTTTGAGCTAACAGGCTGTGACAGTGACTAGAGCCTTACTAATAACTCCCAATAAACAAACTACTGGCAGTGAGAGTAATAGAGCCAGATTTTGATGAAAGGGGTTAGGGCTGAACCTAATAATAATAGCTGAGGCAGGGAATTAGCATCTTTTTAATTATGACCCCAATTACAACTCAAGACAAATGACATCCTTTAATACAACACCTGGTGCTAGATGTGGCCACTTTAAATTTCACCCTCAAAGGAGCTGTCAATGATTTCTGGGTTTCATGACAGTAGTTACTAATTTCTTTTCTTATGATGAACTTCTCTGAAGTTGAGACACTACAAAGATCTTTTACATTAATATGGGCAGGCAATAAAGGCACTTCTGCTAGTGAGAATACATTAAGAAATATAGAAAACACACTGGAGTGTGTTGGTTTAATACACAGTCATGTTCAGTGCTTTCATAAATATGTAGGATAGTTTCTTTGGCATATTTATACACAGAGACCATACAAACACAAGTGACCACACATTCCTAGGTCCTCAGGTACTAGTGGATAGTTTTCTTATTTTTTCTTGCATTTGTGAACTTTTAATTTTCCTGTGAAAATTACAACTTACTTGCACAAACAGAACTACTCCTGTCACTTACTTAAAGAGTCTGGGCCTGCAGCAGAAACCTTATATGCATTTCTACACAACACTTTAGTCACTATTTTTGAGGTCATATTCTATTGCTTAAAGCAAAATATCAGTGATTTTTTTCCTGTCAGCTGAGATCCCAAATCTTATACTCTTTTATTACACCTAAGGAGGTTTGTTGAAGGCAGCAGGCACATCAGACCTGTCAGTATTGAGTTCATTGTATCATGTGCTAGAGCTTCTGTATGCACACAAACGGTTTTTGAAAGCACACAGCAAAATCATCCAAAACTATGGATGATCAGTGCATGAGGTAGCAGATTTCCTTTATAAGTAATGCTCGGTTGCCAAAGAACATTGCCTTTATGCCACAGTTTACAGTTTGTGTCACAATCACCATGAACAACTGACTCTCGTGATGAGAGGCTTTGGCTCAGTCTAGTACCAAAAGCACATATGAATACGTATATGTATCTCCCTTCACATAAACAAACTTTCAGAAATTTACTGTTATTTAGCTAGCTATCTCAAAATTTTTGTTGTAGATGGTTCATGTTAGAATGATGTATTATATATAAACATATATATTATATATTACTCCAAGTATTAAGGAAATAATAAAAATAGTTTCTGTTTAAATCTCACTGAATTTACTAAGCAAGAAGTAATGATACTGCTAATTGCATGCCTAAGAGTAGTGGTACTAGATATTGTCTGGAGAATGCATTAAGACTGTAATTACTGCTGGTCAAAGTAAAACACTCAGAAGAAATCAACATCTTGTACGTTCTCAGCCAGAACTTACAACTAAGTGAACAAGAAATGTGTCTAGAGAACAAGATCCAGATCCTGAAAGGGCCCAGAAAAAAAGGAACTTTGCCAAATTTCAGTTGATGGCATACAGAGTACAGAAAACTTGGTTGCATTCAGAAGACTGTATTGATATTCGTGCTCTGCCAAGATAAACTACTAAGATTTACATTTCATGTGATTCTGCTTTACTCCTTCCTGTCCTTCTGATCATCTCTCTTAGTTGTCATGAAGGAAGAACAACAAGCACGGAAGTCTTGGGATGGAAATACAAAAGTCTTTTTTGTTGTTTTTTTAAATTTATTTTATTTTATTTAAGAAAATCCTTTACTGTTTCTTTGCCTCTGCTAAGTCTACTCAGAGAACCAGCAGAGGAAAATGAAGCATTTGGAATGTTCAGGAAGAGAACAGCAAGGAAAGTGGCAAACTATCCTCTTTTAAGGGCATAGTCGAATGCTCCCTTCCAGAGGTTGCAGAGAGCTGAACAATCATTTTAACGCAGACACCCTAGTTTACTTAGAATCATAGAATCATAGAATCATTTAGGTTGGAAAAGACCTTCAAGATCATCGAGTCCAACCATCAACCATGCCCACTAAACCATGTCCTGAAGTATCCTGTCCACTCGCTTTTTGAATACCTCCAGGGATGGTGACTCAACCACTTCCCTGGGCAGCCCATTCCAATGTCTGACAACCCTCTCAGTAAAAAAATTTTTCCTAACACCTAACCTAAATCTCCCTTGCCTCAACTTGAGGCCATTCCCTCTTGTCCTATCTCCAGCCACCTGACAGAAGAGACCAGCACCCACCTCACTACAACCCCCTTTCAGGTAGTTGTAGAGAGCAATAAGGTCTCCCCTCAGTCTCCTCTTTTCTAGACTAAACAGCCCCAGTTCTCTCAGCCGCTCCTCATAAGACTTGTGCTCCAGGCCCCTCACCAACTTGGTTGCCCTTCTCTGGACACGTTCTAGCAGCTCAATGTCTTTCTTGTAGTGAGGGGCCCAAAACTGAACACAGTACTCGAGGTGCGGCCTCACCAGTGCCGAGTACAGGGGAACAACCACCTCCCTGCTCCTGCTGGCCACACTATTTCTCATACAGGCTAGGATGCCATTGGCCTTCTTGGCCACCTGGGCACACTGCTGGCTCATATTCAGCCGGCTGTCAACCAGCACACCCAGGTCTTTTCTCTGCTGGGCAGCTTTCCAGCCACTCTTCCCCAAGCCTGTAGCGCTGCATGGGGTTGCTGTGACCGAAGTGCAGGACCTGGCACTTGGCCTTGTTGAACTTCACATGATTGGCCTCAGCCCATCGATCCAGCCTGTCTAGATCTCTCTGTAGAGCCTCCCTACCCTCAAGCAGATCGACCCTGCCTCCCAACTTGATGTCACCTGCAAACTTGCTGAGGGTGCACTCAATCCCCTCATCCAAATCATCGATAAAGATATTAAACAGAACCGTCCCCAACACCGAGCCCTGGGGAACACCACCTGTGACCCGCTGCCAACTGGATTTCACCCCATTCACCACTACCCTCTGGGCTTGGCCATCCAGCCAGTTTTTCACCCAGCGAAGAGTACACTTATCCAAGCCACGAGACGCCAGCTTCTCAAGGAGTATGCCATGAGAGACAGTGTCAAAGGCCTTGCTGAAGTCTAGGAAGATAACATCGACAGCCTTTCCCTCATCCACTAGGCGGGTCACCTGGTCATAGAAGGAGATCAGGTTGGTCAAGCAGGACCTGCCTTTCATAAACCCATGCTGACTGGGCCTGATCCCCTTCTTATCCTGGACTTGCCATGTGAGTGCTCTCAAGACAAACCATTGCATAATCTTCCCCGGTACTGAGGTCAGGCTGACAGGCCTGTAGTTCCCCGGATCCTCCCTCCGACCCTTCTTGTAAATGGGAGTCACATTGGCAAGCCTCCAGTCCTCTGGGACCTCCCCTGTTGACCAGGAACGCTGAGAGATGATAGAGAGTGGCTTGGCAAGGACCTCTGCCAGTTCCCTCAGTACTCTTGGATGGATGCCATCGGGTCCCATAGATTTGTGAGTGTCCAGATGGCGTAGTAGGTCACTAACTATTTCCTCCTGGATTAAGGGGGGTATGTTATGCTCTTCATCCTTACCTTCCAGCTCAAGGGGTGGAGTACCCTGGGGATAACTGGTCTCCCTATTAAAGACTGAGGCAAAGAAGGCATTAAGTACGTCGGCCTTTTCCTTATCACTGGTTGCTACGTTCCCTTCTGTATCCATTAAAGGAAAGATATTCTCCTTGGGATTCTTTTTACTGTTAACATATTTGTAAAAACATTTTTTGTTGTCCCTTACGATAGTGGCCAGATTTAGTTCTAGCTGAGCTTTTGCCTTTCTAATTTTCTCTCTGTATGATCTAACAAGATCCCTGTACTCCTCCCAAGTTGCCCGCCCTTTCCTCCAGAGATGATAAACTCTCCTTTTTTTCTTGACTCCTAGCAAAATCTCCCTGTTCAGCCAGGCTGGTCGTTTTGCTCGGCGGTTCGACTTGCAGCACATGGGAATAGCCTGGTCCTGAGCCATTAAGATTTCCTTCTTAAAGAATGTCCATGCCTCCTGGACCCCTTTGCCCTTCAGGACCGTCTCCCAAGGGACTTTCTCAACCAGTGCCTCAAAGAGGCCAAAGTTTGCCCTCCAGAAGTCCATAGCGGTGGTTTTGCTAACACCCTTCCTTGCCTCACCAAGAATTGAGAATTCTATCATTTCACGGTCACTAAGCCCAAGACGGCCTCCGACCATCACACCTCCCACCAGTCCTTCCCTGTTCGTAAACAACAGATCTAGCAAGGCTCCTCCCCTGGTTGGCTCACCCACCAGCTGTGTCAAGAAGTTATCTTCCACACACTCCAGGAACCTCCGAGATTGTTTACTCACTGCTGTGTTGTATTTCCAGCAGATGTCTGGAAAGTTAAAGTCCCCCACAAGGACAAGGGCACATGATTCTGAGACTACTGCCAGCCGCTTGTAGAACGATTCATCCATCTCTTCAACCTGGTCGGGCGGTCTATAACAGACTCCCAGCACAATAACTGCCTTATTGGCTTTCCCTCTTATCCTCACCCATAAGCACTCCACCTTGTCATCAGAATCGTGTAGCTCTGTACGGTCAAAACATTCCCTAACATAGAGAGCCACCCCACCACCTCTTCTACCTTGCCTATCCCTTCTGAAGAGCTTGTAGCCATCCATTGCAGCACTCCAGTCATGGGAGTCGTCCCACCATGTTTCCATGATGGCGACTAAGTCATATCTATCCTGCTGCACAATGGCTTCCAGCTCCTGCTGTTTATTGCCTATGCTGCGTGCGTTGGCATAGATGCATTTGAGCTGGGTCATCGAATCCACCCCTAACATCGGCACGCTGCCCCCAGGCTCATCTCTGGCGCACCTAGTTTTATCCCTTACCCCCTTCGAACCTAGTACTTGTTCACTTTTTAGACATTCCTGAGTTTTACATGGACATTTATTTGGGATTGTATCTTAACAGCTCGCAGATTATAAATACCTAACTACATTTGCTTTCCAGCATCTAAAAATATTAAATTAATTGGGAATGTCACATCTGGCACTTTGGAATGCAATATAATTTGAGAATTGTTTTCGTTTCATCCCTGATGTTACATTAAATTCAGCTGTCTTCCTGAAAAGGCTGCCCTAGCTTTTGTCTTTTTAATGCTGTAAGGTCCAATACTCAGAAAACCAGAAGTACCACCATGCTATAAAATGCAAATACACCACTATTAACTTTAAAAATTCACAGGATTTTTTAAAAAAACTTTTGTGGCACTCAACTATTTTCCACCACTAAAAAAGTACTGATACCAAACATTAATAAGAGAGATAAGCCCTGAAGAGTATAAATTTTACTAATTACTATTCACAACCACAGTTCACAGCAGCAATTAAAAAAAATTATGCTCTTCCTGTACAAGATCAAGTACTTCTTTAACAAATATGATAGATCATTTACCTAAATGATATCTAGGTAATCTAATGGTTCAATGTGTATTGTAATAATATGGGTTTGCATAGAATAATTCCTATCAACAAATATACATTGGTGTGTGGGGTTTTTCCCCACACTGTATGAAGTGTATTTTGAGAAAAGAAATCTAACTCAAAATACAAGGGGGAAGAATATCTCTGGTTTATGACACTTCCATTGTTGAAAAGTTTAGGTATCAGATTTGTACCTTACTACACTACAACTTCAGTAGTATTCATTTTGTACCACTGAAGATTTATGGAGCACTACACATATTGGAATTCACTATATGATTTAAAGTTAAGCTTTAATTAAAGCTATGCTGTGAACAAAAGGTACCCATTAAGCAAGAAGAATTTGGTCTTGAAAAGTTATGTTTGCAATAATTTGTCTAAGATAGTACTTTTAAAACAATTTTCAAAGCCAGAATTGAAGACATGAATTTCAGAAGTCCTAGCAAATTTCTCAACTGCAGTCTTATACAAATAATTCACAAGAAACTATACAATGAAAATAACAACTGCCAACGTGGCTCCAAATCAGGGGTTGGGGGTGACACCATGTCCTGGTTTCAGGTGGGATAGAGTTAACTCTCTTTCTAGTAGCTGGTACAGTGCTATGTTTTGAGTTCAGTATGCGAAGAATGTTGATAACACTGATGTTTTCAGTTGTTGTTAAGTAGTGTTTAGTCTAAAGACAAGGATTTTTCAGCTTCTCATGCCCAGCCAGCGAGAAAGCTGGAGGGGCACAAGAAGTTGGCACAGGACACAGCCAGGGCACCTGACCCAAACTGGCCAACGGGGTATTCCATACCATGTGACATCACATCTAGTATAGAAACTGGGGGGAGTGGGGGTGGGGGATCACCGCTCGGGGACTAACTGGGTGTCGATCGGCGGGTGGTGAGCAATTGCACTGCGCATCATTTGTACATTCCAGTCCTTTCATTATTACTGTTGTCATTTTATTAGTGTTATCATTATCATTATTAGTTTCTTCTTTTCTGTTCTATTAACCGTTCTTATCTCAACCCAGGAGTTTTACTTCTTTTCCCAATTTTCTCCCCCATCCCACTGGGTGGGGGGGAGTGAGTGAGCGGCTGCATGGTGTTTAGCTGCTGGCTGGGGTTAAACCACGACACACCGATGTCTGTGAACAGCAAAGTACATGTTAGTCTGATATGAAAACCAGAATCTTTGCGATTGTGCCACCTTGAAAAAAACCAAACCAAACAAAACCAACCTTAAAAGCACTACTCCAAAACAAATGATCCCTTTAACTTCTTTCACACTGGGGTTCTCCAGAAAAATTTAGCTCTAGAGGACAATTTTTAATATTTTTTTACAGAAGAAAGTATTTGTGAGAAAGTGATTTTCACTACAAGATGTTAACCAAAAGTTTTTTCATTCCAGCCTACCTTAACTGCGACAAGAAATAAAAAGTCTTTTAAGAGAGAGGATAAAATTGGCCCAGCCTGCTTACAGAAAGGTTGTCCTTTCCAATTTCCACATTGGAAAGGACAAAAACACCTGGCTCGGACAGACAGCTCTAAGGTATTTATAGACCTGTCCTCTCAGTGCTGAGAGATGTGGAGTGTCCACCATGCTTACCTCCATCACCACAGCTGTAACTAAGTGGAGTCTGCATCTCCCATCTGTTTGCCTCTCAGGAAGAAATGGCCCCTTTCCCTTCCAAGCATCTGCTAGGGCAAATGAAACACACTCTGACACAAACACTGCAGTCACTCAAACAGGTCATGAAGAGATTCAGCAAAGGCGCAGATTACAAATGTCTGGTTTTTCTCTTCAGCTGTTATACTGCAAGATGGAACAGGTAATGTATCCCCTTCCCACAGGACCAGGCAGCAAGGAGTGCCCACTGCCTTGACCAGAAAGATGGCCCAGAAGACTGAGCAATCACTTAGAGAGATAGCACCTGCAAAACCTGCCCTAGACAGAGGACATACATAGGCAATCTTGTATTCACATTTTCCAAATGCAACAGAACCTAGCTGTAAAGAGGAAGGGGTGTCTCTACTTGCAGCAGGCAACACATGATGTCCTGTCTCCAACTTTGGCAGCCAACAGTCTAGGAAGAAGCCACTGAAGCAGCTAGTGGCTTCACAGTATCTGTCCCACCTTGTCAAACCATGTTAGAAAATTGCCAGAGTCAGGATATACAGCCATCACACTTCTAAGCAGTGTGCTTTTGGGGCAGAAGTGTTTACAAATGGACTCTGCTAGTTCTCTAATGAGTTTATGCCAAATATCTATCCAGCTCTTTAAATGCACACAGATCAAAACCCAGATTAAACAGGATACCTCAGAGTAAGAAACAGTGAAATAAAAATAATAAAAATATAACATCATTCATCATGAACATAAGCTACAGAAGCTTTTATTCCTAGAAAAGATGAACCAATGTATTAACAACTGCTCTCTAGATCAGTGCATAGGGTCTCTTGGCTCAATAAGACAGCAAGGATGGGCCTTGCTTACCTTTGCCTTCTGTGCAGTCATCATGCATGTCTAAGGCACAGAAGCAAACCAGCAATAGAGGTGGCCCAACACTGTTCCTGCTTTTATCTGTAACAGCAAGCTATGCTTGTCTCGCTTTCTCATGGCTTCAGAGGCTCTTTGTTAGATGACAGGATCTATTTGGAATTCCTCTATACACCATGAAAAACAATCTGTTGTGTTTGCCTTGTCAGTCATACCACCTTTATTATCTCAGCAGTTAAAGAGCTGAACAGTTCCTCGGCTTATTTAGATGCCTTATAAAGGTGAATGTTTCTCCCAGGAATGAGGTAAAAGTAAGTATTTGCAATATATGATCCTAAATAAAGCACTGAATATCATCTGTCTGTAAAGAGGAAGTTGCAGAGCTATAGGCAATGGCAAGATGGAAGATTAACATGGAAGTTGCTACACAGGAAGAATGTGAATCATTTGTCAAAACAAAATCAGTCCATTACCTATCCTGTCATTAATCTTGTTATCTTGTTACCTTTGAGGGATAAAAACCCAATAAAATACTGAACACTGAGGCAGAATTCAACTTTTATGTCCTCTGACCTCTGCAGAAGTTTACATCATTCAAGTTAATTGCCTTTTCTCCTACATATCACCTGGGAGATAAGAATAGAAACCCGCACAGTGATGCAGTTAACACCACCAAAGCCATGCATATGCATAGGCATTGTAGAAGGGGTGCCAATAGTTAGGACCTGACAAATGTACTGAGAGACATATACTATAGAGATACCAAAGTAAAACAGCAATTCTCTGCTGTGTCAGGATTTACTGGCCTAATAAACTGATGGAGGTAGTAGCAATGAGTTATTTTGAATATTCTTCAACACATTTAGAAATAAATAAATACACATTTGATACTGCAGCGTGCATTGAAGTCTGTGCAAAGTATAAACAACCATGTCTTAACTTTCATTTCCCCACCTCAGCATTTGACTCCTTCTCCAAAGGAGCTCCTCAACACAATCAGGATTACCTCTGAAAGGGCGATTCTGATGAGAACGACAGGAGTTTTGATATGAGGCACAAAGCTGCGCTCAAGGAGCTTGCTTACTACCTGCAATCTCAGTCAACTTCATTTAGGTTCTCAAGAGGGAAAGTCATCAAAGGCAGAGAGTTTTTTGGTTTTGTTCTTTAAGCAGGACCAAGGCCTACCAGAACAACTGCCAATGCATGAAGAGATCAAATAGCATATAACAAACCCCGTGAAGCAAGGTTAAAAAGCAGTTATGTGTTTCCTTTTGAACACTTAGCACCCAGGCCTAAAAGACAGTAACACGAGGTTAAAGTCAGGTAATATAAAAAAATATGCAGACACCAAAAGATTTGCAAAAGTCACAGTGAGATAACTAAAAAAAAAAAAAAAAGGAATTTTAGAGGAATGGGGTAGTTTAGAGGAACTAAACTCTGCAGGGAAAATTTAGTTAAGAAAAGCTGATGTTAGGACTGGGAGGTGTTTGAAGTGCTTGTTCTTACAGTGAAGACAGGTGGCAAAACAGAAAGGAAAGAAACAATCTCAGTAATTAAATACTGTAGCAACGGACATTATGGATACAAATACATGTGTGAGTAGAAAAGCAAAGCCCAGCCTTAGAAGGCAGGTGGTGCCGAAGTATTATTCATTGTGGTGACCTTGAGCTGAGGCAGCTGCTATTTTCCTGGAATGCAAATTTGAATCATTCACATTTCTGACCTGTCTGGCAAATTGTAATACCTCGTCCTGCTGCTGTCTGATGTCAAGGCAAACTGAATTTCCTGACTGCTCCCTTCAAACATCCACTAAGAAAAATGGCACTTAACATCGCCTCTTAGCTTCCCACACCAACAGATGGAAGTCGTTGAAACCTACAACTTCACATAGAGGCAGGGCAGATACTGACTGCTTCCTGAAAAAAGATGAGTGAGTTTAATGAAACTGTTTTGGGAACTGGCCTCAGATGGAAAGATGTGGATCCACCCATAATGTGGCAGGCTACTGTCTCAAAACCCTATATCCCAGAACATGGTGGTGAAATCTCATAGGATGACACTGACTCCAGCTGACTCAATTCCACCTTAACAGACAGAAGAGGACAGTACTTTCAGCAGAGTGAGTGTTCGGAAAAAGAACATCTATAATAAAGTCCTTATTAATAGCTCAGCAAATAAGATGAAATTGTACATGTACTATTTCTGTTAATTTTCATGTTTTATGGGATTATTTATAAAAGCTAAACTTTCTAAGGGTGTTGATTTTTAACTCTGATATTAGTAAGCCTACTAGTACTTAGCATAAATTCTGCCCATTAACATTTTGTTGGTATGGTCATTTAGGGAGCACAATCAATAACAAAATGTGAAGCAAAGAGAAGACTACATAAATGACTGGTGTGTGAGCGGGGTCATGTCATGAGAGAGATCATAACAGAGCTGAAAATTTTATCTAAGGGTGTAATTACAAAGACAGTAATTCCCCTACTTCTCAAACACAATCAGAATAGATAGGAAAGGTGCTTTTCTTTCATCCACTCTCCCATTTCATTCTCTATTAAAGGTAAAGTGATAAAAAGAGTATCTCATGGATCTGTCTGGAGGGGGGATAAAGACGTGCTTCACATTAGAATCATTATTATCATTATTTTAAAAATCATAAAGCAGTACCCACTGTTCCACTTCAAGGGTCCTGAAGAATTATTAATCTGCAAGTAAAATTACCAGTTTTGAGATTCTGCACCATATGATGAGGAAGATTTTCCCAGGCAAAAAGTTAATGGGTGCAGGTGGCAGAGCATGGTAAATTTTCCATCTTCATAGACTGGTAGTTTCTCCTCAGCCCCTTACTTTATTCAACCCCAGTACTACCTCTCTGGGCACTAATAACACAGATTAACACTTAGCCTATTTCTGTAACAGCAACTGGAACAACAGAGAAGGAAACATCCTGAACACATATTTAATAGTGCTGCAGCTGGGATTTTTTTGTAGTCATGTAAAATCCGTAAAGCTGCCTTTGCCAAAGTAGTGAACATAGTTTCATCTCTGGTTATAGTGCAGAGAGGAGAGTCGATAACTCAGAAATTATTAAAAAAAAAAGAGGGCTAGTTTTGGAAAACATTGCTGACATGTAAAACCCAGACCAGAAACCTCTGATCTCATTTTATTTGGACCCGAAGTTTTGGACTCTCCTGTGCAACTAAACTGTCGCTGCACAAAATTGGAGAAAACTGAATATAAACCATGCCTGCCTCTTTATGATCCTCAATAGTCACTTGGTCCAAGAATTGCCAGGAGTGGCATCTCCAACCAGTCATGAAATTACAAGTGTTTTGGACACATTCTTGTAGAAGAAAAGTTTTTAAAAATTATTTTTTAAGGCAAACATCTAAGTCATTCCTAAGAAAATTCACCATCTTCATGTTTTATACATGTGATAACAAGAATGAGCTCCTCAATAGCTCCAATCATTCACCTCTTATCATATATTAAAAAAAATTATTTTTGATAATTCCACTGAAGGCTGATTAAAATGCTAGGAGAGCACAATCTACAAATACTCTTTACCACGAAGGATTTGACAATGGGATAGTTTTTTCTGAGAGACATTCTGGACACTTTTCTGAAGATATCCACAAATAAAACTTGTAGCTTGAGTGTGAGAAAAATCTTTTTAATTTCTCAAACTATTTGAAAGAAATGGAGACTGGGAGGCAACTCGCCCTCCTCAAGTATTCACATGTTTTCATGTGGGACTGCAGCATAGTGACAAAAGCAACTTCTCAAAAGAAGAGTCATTCATTTCACTTTTGAAAATCCTTCTTTTGTATTTCAGTTCACACTGTCTGAACCACTACCTCAATTCCAAGAGAGAGGTTTCTGCTGTTACCCATCAAACTTAAAAATTAAAACAAGTACAGCTTTCCTTCATTGATATCCAAGGGGGAAGTTACCACTCTAGCACCATAGGTCATGTGTTCATGTTTTATTATCTAAGAAAAAACAGATCCCATTCATTCTGAAAATATAAAATTTCCTATCTGGATCTACGTAACACCTTTTAGTTACAATTGTCTACAAAAACCAAAGACAGTGTTAAACTTTCTGTCATGTAATTATAAAATCACCAGGTTGCTATGTTTCACATTAACTTTTCACCTTCTTTCTTTAGCATTTTGCCCTGGCTCCCACCTTCTTCTTTTGAACACCCATAATAACACCATTTCACACTAAATTTCTTTTCCTTTAAAAAGAAAAAAAAAGCGCCTTACTTGTTAGAAGTTAGAAAAAGAGCTCCAAGGGCACGGTGATATTATGCAGAAGGGAAGTTTATAATGACAAACTTTTGAAGAACTCTGATCTTAAAACCCCACCCTTACACAGACACAGACACACAAATGTTTCCACAAACTTTGAACTCATGACCAACTTTATCCTCAGCACCAGCTTCTCCTTTTCTCATGTACTCATATTCAAAACTTCCACTCCAAAGTACACAGATTTACTTACTGCATGCAGGTTACTTTGCATTTACTTCCTCCTTCTGATCTTTATTGTTTACTGCTAGTCCTCCAGCCCTGCAAATACTTATATACGTCAGTGCAGTACACTACTTACCTAACAATTTTCTCCCAAGTAACTGTACCCTTTTGGCGATTACGTCTTAGTAAAGTAGAAGCAACACCACGAAACTTTTATTACTTATTTAAAAATTGATTTTCCATTGGAATTGATGATCTTAAAGGTATTTTCCAACCTAAATGATTCTATGATTTTATTAAAACATTCCAGGCAAAATAGAAGATAAAATCCATGACATCTTTTGGGGGATAATATCCTTGTAAACTGCCTTAAAAATGGACTTTGAAATCTGAAAGTAAAATGTAAATGTCTCCTTGATGTTATCTTAAATTCAATATTGAATATGTTCTAGAAATTATAATTTTATTAGTTCAGTTAATACTTCATTTTATAGTTGGTTTATATGAGATATAAATCTTTCCTCAGAAAACCCTCTCTTTTTATGTTCTTCAGAACTTCCTCCCACTACCTTTTTCTTGTCGAGCCCATCTTGATTATTTTACACTCTTCAGAGAAATATGAGGCTGAAAAAGGTTAATGAACTGTGAATTTCAAATGCTATTATGCATACATTGAGTGCAGCTTCTTAAGTCATAGAACTATGGTCTGATTTCACCTGGCTGGTTTCAGTGTCCATGTCTATAGCAATTAGCACAAAATTCCTGTCTCACACATACACTGTAAATGATGTATTTTGTTTTGGGGAACTCTTATGTTCAAACTGGTCTACACCAGAATTTAAACATCAGCACAGCACATTGTATGAGTATGCAGTAACATAACTAGAGGGGAAAACCTAAATACATTCATACATCCTTATTAATATATCACTAACTAGAATTGCCTCTACCACATTTTCTTATTAAGCCATAGCTAAAACTAGTCATGGTCTAACACAGCATTACTTTTAACAATTTAGTTCAAAAAAAATTTCTGCAATATCTACAAATGCTCAGAATGATTTACAAGTGACTTATCTATTATAGTTTGATTTAAAATCTACATAAGTAGGAATTTCTCCATTGACAACATTGGAATAGGCTCCTTGTGAAGAGTTTCCCTTTCCATAAATCTTCACTCCTGTGTTGAAAGTGCACAGGAACAAGTTTCAGCACTTTAATTTTGTGTATCTTAGGCACCTTGCTTATACAAATAATACAAATTGTCATAGAAGAATTGAAATAACATTTGCTTTCCTGAAAGTGACATATACGAAGAACCAGAATTTGAAGAGTAATGTCTGAAATTCTGTGTTACTTCCTCCTCACTCCTGAGCTCTGATTATATTAGTGTCTATTTAGTCATATTGGACACAGGCTCTGAATATATTTTACACATAAAGAGAGCAACACAAATAAACTTCTTAGTTTTTTAATGATGGGAATGTTGGAACAAATCTCAAACAAAGTTAGTAAATTTAAAAGCTTTTGCACCCTGCCTTGTCCCTCACCCTGAAAGGCTTTCATTTACAGTGTTTCCTTACAGATAAAATATGGGAAGTAATCTTTAATCTCTAAATACAAATATTTAGGTGAATCTGCAGGACCAAACATATCCCCCATCAGGTCTTCTGAGCATATTTTTTAATGAAATGTAAAGTAAACAATAACACATGAAAAAAAATCATCTTATAGTTCCCCCTGTTTTGCTAAAAGCTCTAGGCTGCCAGCAACTTGGAGTTTGGTGCTTACCTCAGGCAAACATCTATGTGTTTGCTTATCTCAAACACAAATAAAAGATGTCACAAATTAAGGGTCAGGGCAGAGGCTTTTCACAGCATTGTCAACAAAAGCACAACTTAGCATAAATATGTACCATCATACCACAATCGCTCTGTTAATTAACAGAAAACTGTAACAAATGTTTCAGCTACTGAGAAATATCAAAGGCTAGAAAAGGCTTTTAATCTGAAGTCTTCTAATTTCCTCCCAGAGAGTAAAGTATTAAAAGGGATTTAACGTCTACAGTAATGGGGGGCTAGTTAAAAAGGGGGGGGGCAAACTAGCCTGAGGAACAGTTATGCAGCACAGTTCTGTTCTGCCAAATGCACACTCTTGAATGCAACTGGGAGGAGAAAACTGGTCAAACTTCCCAGTCTTCAGCACTGAGGCTCTTTAAATGGAAGGTGAACTTATAAGATAATGAGAGGAACATTTTGGAAGTCTGGACATCAGGACCAGAGTGGGACAGTCTATAATGAATTTACTGAGATCCATGCACCTGGAAGGTTTTGAAAACAGACTTCAAATACAATAAAATTGATGGCAATCAGGAATTAGGAAATACACCTTTATATAACAGCCAAAACATCCATCTGCTTTCTAGAATATTTGCATGAAGAGTTTTGCATTGATGGCGATTATGTGTTCAGTTTTTGCTTCCACAAAGCTTGTTCAAAAATCATGATTGAAGTCTTGGTGTAATGCTGGCTATGACCAAATGATCACTTTTCCTATTTCAGTGGAAATAACTGTGGGGGGAAAAACTCAACAGTCTGAGTAATGCTACTGGGAATGACCAACAGAATAAGACATATTCACATTATTGGCAGAAGGGAACTAGTCAGATAATATCTATTCTAACCTTCACCAATCAAAATTCCCAGCTCTCTGCAGATTTATGCTGTGGGTATCAGTGTTGGCATATATCACTGTGATTACCATATGTCACATGCAATAGTTACTGTCCTGAAGTGATAAATAGGAACAAGAGTAACAGGCCTCACTGCATAATGAGCACAGTATAGTAATAACCACATAATTAGGGTGTTAGAAGTCACTGAAAAAGAGAGGGAAGAACTTTAAATGAAAATCTGTATTAAATAGAAGTTCCTTAAGGGACACTTAAAAGTAACAGTGATAGCAGCTGCAGAAATAGATGAACAGAAAACACCAAGCAATCATAAGTGAGTAAAATAAAAGAGTGAGAAACAAGAAAAGGAGGAAGTATTGTAGTGAAGTAAAAACATGCTCATGCAGTAGTGAAAGATAAAAATGAGGAAACAAGAATAAATGTTAATCAACTGTGGATTTTGCTTTTAGAAAGGACATGGGAGAAAGCAAGAACTACCAGTATAATGGAGATTAACATTTAAACCCTGGGTGTTTGTTTATAAACAAACACATCTGTTTGAATGGAATTAAACTGAAATTTTTTTGTAAAGTAGGCAGCCTGTACTCATACTGTTTTTTTTTAAGGTAAGGCACAATAAATGATTACTAATAATACTGCACAACTGAGGTGCGTGCACATGTGAAGATGAATACAAGATGCAAAGATTAAGCTTTGAATTCAAAAGTGGATTCATTGATAAACATAAAACACACATATACAAATTTCATTAAAATCACTCCTAAATTTGTTTAAGAAAAGCCCATATTTTAAAACTGTGAGATAAACAAACAGGCTTGCCTGCTTTATTATTTCTGTTCTCCTCCAATGGTCCCATAGATTTTTTGTTGCGGTGAACTAGAGCAGTTCTGTGAAAGTAACTGACAGCTTCGGAAATGTCTAAGCTTTTGTGGGAGTTGGAGAGAGAAGGAAGTGAAATGCTATTCTGGGAGGAAGTGGCTCTTTGTCAGCAGCAGATTGGATTCTTACCCTCACTACCTGTGCTAAGCCGTGAAAAACAAAACCTCAAAATTGTGGATCAGATTCTCCAGCCTGTTACAGCTACTCCAGAACTGCTTCTCAAAAATCCCCAAAGTAGTAATTTTTCATTAGTGAAGAATGAAATACGATCATTCTTTCCAGTCTCTAAGAAAAAGTTGTAGCAAGCTACATCAGTTTACAAAGGGCATCCTAGGGTCATAGGACAAGAAGTACAATATCCTCCACAGTTATTAAAAGTCTTTTAGATTTTTCCCAGGAATCAAGGTATTAGAGATCAGAACCAGGAACTGTCAAGTCATTACCTTGAAGAGAGAAGAAAGTAGCAGAAATATGTTGGTACAAATCCCCTTTCTTGCTGATGGGAAATTACCCCATACAGCCCAGAAAATAGAACTACTGATAATTAAACGGACTTGGACATAGACTCCTGGTTTTATCTTCACTGGTTTCAAAATGGCAGCCCAGAATTACACAACCGGAATCATAGTTGGAATCAAATATGCATTACTATATTTTCTAACTGAAGCACCACAGAACATCTTGGTAGCATTAACCATATATAAGTTCTTCCTTTCTTACAGGCACATTATTTCCTTTTTTAGGGAGCTGGCAATACTCCATGGAAATGGAGTAATGGAAAGGTCAAATAAATGACAAAATTTTCTGAATCTTCAATTTCATTTACCTAGCCCTCCAAAATACTAATTAGATAAATTAATTAGACATTAAAAATTCAATTTAGTCCATTAAAACCTATTAAATTAAAAATAAAATTTCCTGGAGGAGATAAAATATTCTATTTCTTGTGGCTAAAATTAACACACAACCCTCTTCACAATCTCTAATTATTCGTGCTTTACAAGGAGGAAGGAGGCATTCATCCTTTTGTTTACCTATCTGGCAACAACACTGCAGTAGACTTGCTCTGTTGCCAGATTTACTCAAACATGTAGATGGGAGAAGTATCTGTACACCTCCTTCTTTTCTAAGTATGCACTTTGAGTTAATCTTCTCCAATATGACCTCCACTCTTTCTCCTCAAAGGCTGGTGGTTCCATCACTAGCTTAAAATAGAGAGGCTATTATCTCAGCTCTGCAGCCAAAGAGGGATACAAACCACCAATGCCTCTTACTGTGCCCCTGAGAGACCATGAAGCAGACAGAAAAATGTGGACATTAAATATATGGTTGGCCATCCTTTCCCCCTCACAGCTACATAATCTTACTTCACTTGAGCTAGTTTCAGATATTATAAAAAACCAAAAGAACAGATACCCTTCCTATTACTTTGCCCTATCGCAGTGTGAAAGAAGACAACTTTTTCAACACAAAACAGACTTAACACAGTAAAGAAAGCATACTTTTATGCCACTTTTGTGCTGAAAAATTTTTTGCTTGCCTGGTGAGTCAGAGGAACTCAGTCTTTCTGGGCTGTTCTTTTGCTAATTTATGGCACATTTATCTGAGTTGCTTATGGAAGGCACTGTAGAGATGCAGATTTTCTTCTCTAAGACAAATTATTCTCTGGCCTGTAATTCTGAATTGCTTTCCTTAGTGAAATATCACCTAGAATTCCTTAGTTTAGTTCAATAACCAAGTGCTCTGAGGTGCTTGATTTGGTGTTGAGATACAGACAAACTTGAGTAAGTCTCTCATGCTGTGGTTTTGTGAACCAAATTTTAACTTCTTCTACACTTATATACAAGTTATTGATTTCAGTTCAAGGACCACTGTGATCAGAAGCTTGGAGTAAAAGAGAAGAGTCAAATATAGAGCTAGCATGAAGTCTACTTGCTCTTAAAATTATTACACATTTATATCAAGATTGCATACAGCTTAAGGTTAACCTTACATGCCATTGTATATCATAGCAAGCTCAAACAGTTTTCCTGAAAGATTTCTTAAGATGCTTAATGTATAGCATGGTTAGAAAATAAGAAAAAACCCTAATTTGTAAAAGAGAATAGACTCCAAGTGAAGAGAGTTCCTTTCTTTACTAACGTCAGATAGAAACTAAATACTAGATATTCATCAGTAATCCAAAAGAAACACAGAAAATATAATATTGTTAGTTAGAAAATTAATCAGGAAAAGACATAATTTAGAAACGTTCGAAACATTAGATAATACTAAAGAGAAAAGAAATCGTCTGTATTTTCCTGATTTTAAAGCAGAATGAAGCTAAGGGCTCCTTGACAGATACACATAACAAGTTGTACTAATCTAATATGTGTTTACTTTTAGAATTAAGGAATTATGCATTTCCTACTGTCAGTAAAGAAATCAGGATCATAAACCTTTAAATATTGAATACTGACTTTTTATATCCCTCTTAAGGACACCGGAAGCGTCTCTTCATAGCAAACAAAATCTTGTAGCAACAGTTTACATGGGACTAATCATGTCATTTGCCAACATTTCTGTTGCACATGTAAACTTTTTCTAGTTCTCAAACAGACTACTCCATGGGGCATCTAGTTGCTTTCCGCAATAAAATGTTACTAAAGATCTGTCTTTTGTTCCCTGAACTCTTTACATTATAAATAGTACTAATTCCATTTCACTCATTTTCTGCTCTGTAGGGTGGGATTTGGGGTTTCTGAATTTTTCAAGATGACAGTTATTGCTGACAAAGTGTGCCTGGCACAGTTCCAGCTCATTTCTTCCTCCATCAAAAACTCATTTTCTGTAATGTTTCTTCCTATTTGCTTCTGCCACTCTGGCACTCAGATACACACAATAAAGAGTGACATTAGGTTATGCAAATGTTACCACAATGATGCGGAGTGCATACATTTAAACAGTAGAATGTTTAAGACTGAAACTTAATGGATTTAAGTCATATTGAGGAAGTTCAACCTTTATTTTTAATGAGGACCAATGCCTAGTGAGAAAATATGCAACAAGATTGATAAATTAATTACGTGAATGAATATTTATAGCCTGTATCTACTGAGTCAGGCACTTCTGAAATTAAGAGTCAAACTTTTTAACTCTTTAGCAAGGGATGGATACTTTCATTTATGTTTGGTCATTCCTCTTCGAATGTTCAGAGAATATTTAGTTTTATTTAGTATATTTAGACACTGGAATCCCTAGATAGTCACCAGAGAGTGCCATTATATAGGATGTTGTAAGTTCATTTTTTCAGAATGTTATTGCTAAAGGCCCTCTGAAAAAAAATCCGCAGCTCTAGTGGGCCAGCGTAAGCTCCTTGGGGGTCAGCTATGAGAAACAGCAAGGCACCTTACTCCCAGCATCAGCTTTCCTAGTTAGAGTCAAACACTGGTAGCATTGGCGTGCAGGTTGAGGTTGCAAAGGGAACTGTGGTCTGGAATAATGTTTTGGATCATCTGTGTTCAAGAACTGCTATATACAGCTTGAACAAGCAAGCTTCATTAAAAATATGATTCTTTTTGCCTAACAGTGTTCTTGTGCTACTATCTGTAATACACAGGATACAAATTATTTCAACATATCAGGTTATTAATCAGATATTTGCATTGTGCAGATGCCTGGCAATTGTTTGCAATTGCAAGTTAATTGCAGAACTACCATTGGTAGCTCCTACAACCTCTTCCATACACAGATGCTACTAAGTTTCCAAGCTGGTGGTACAGAAAGAAGAGACTGAACAACCTTCTACATTGTGGATAGGATCCTCTTAGACACAAATTCTCAAATTAAAAATAGGACCTCTTTTAAAGACAGAACTTCCCCTGCTCGAATTTACTTTAGATATTTGTGTTCTGGACAAAACAGAGACTTTTTTGAAAGGAAATTACAACTATTTCTATTGGAATGAAAATCACTTTAGAGTTATACAAAAGTGAAGGTAACTCACAGTTCACTTAGACAAGTTAATCTCCATAAAGCGTTACTAGTATTTACTTAGACAGGCTTACTGAAGGCAAGGTACTCCTTAATGGCTTCCACAGCAAAATAAATTAAATCAACAGTTTAAATATAAGGAAGTTATTTATGATTGACTATATGAACAGACCAGACCTCACAGGCAGTATAAAGATTACTGTGCAAAAGAAAAAACTGGTAGAACTACAGAAAACATCTCAGATGGGAAGTAGAAGAGAATTAAAGTAATAGTTTCTGAGTGGAGGATATTTTTTTTCTCTAACATCTCCTAAAATGCTACCATTTATTTTTCATGGGCCTCATGAAAAGGTGAGGTACTTGAAGTAAGTACTTGAAATAAACATACAGGTGGGAAGATGATGGTTTCTCTTGTAGCAGTGGAAGGATCATGGAATGTCAAAATGTAATCCTGCTCCTGTTACAACTATATAAAGCAGTAGCACTTTCCTACTCTGCTTTTATCCTGAACCACTTAAAAATGGCTTAACAGCACATTTAGCCCCTGGTAAGACCAAGGTTTAATTGCCTGTTCAGGTTGAGAGGATTTGCAATACCGTCTTCCAAATGGATACACTGTTGACTGGACTCTGTTTCAATGACAAAAAGGTCTGAACCCTATGTGTGTCCTCCATGGGAACATCCTAGCCACGAAACTTAAGAATCATGCTCATTCTTAACAATTAAATACTTCTCAGGGTAAAGTGACGTTAATCTTGTTAAATCATCTTAAAATGAATAGCCTCAGCACACGAATTAACAGCACATCATCCTAAAATATCCCGTAACACAGGAATTCTCCTGTTCACAACCTATATGCCTATGGAAAAGTATCTATCCTTTCAGATAATAAAAAATAAGTTGGTTATAACTAATGTAACAGCTCTGCAGGTTTTTCATTTCCATTGTTTCATTTCTGTCCCAGTACTCTATAACTGCGCAATAATGCCTACATTATACACTTTAATGGGCTAGCTCATTCAGAGGATAATGCCCTGCTTTGGCCCAGCGTTTGCTTATACATAAGAGAAGAAAGAAGCTATCTGCAGTATCCAAAGATTGTAGTCCCAATACTGTAAAAAAATGTCAGGATGAAAAAATCTTATATGTGCATAATAGCTAGATTTATTTTGCAAAATATGATATTTAAAAGTAAATACAGATCTGGTTTTATGCAGCTATTGCCTTTTTGCTATTTATACATCATTAGCACACATCGTCCCTGTAATATCATAAAAATATACAAAGTAACTCTCCATTTCAACCCAAGCAGAGAAGTTCCATAAAATTTTGACTTTGATTTAATAAATCTCTCTTTCATTCTCAAAGCTGTCATGTCAGCACACATGGGAGGAATAAGGATGAATGACCTGAGGTTTAGAACAATATTAAAGAGTATAAAAGTTTTCAAATGTTTCAGCTGGTGATAAAATCTCTTCCAAGCAGTCCTTTTTATGGATGTCTGCTGGGCCTTCTGTAAGATTACTGTCCCTCTCATTTCCAGCAGCCACAATACAGACCTGTGACTATGTTTGTCACTTCTGTGCACCTCTCAAGATAGGTACTCTCTCCTTATGGCTTTGTACAAATGGGTTCTCTAAGGAGAGCACACCACAGCAAGACAAAATCTCAGTTCAGAAAGATCTGTAGATGTTAGAAGCTCTTCCAATCACACATATGCACTTATTTACAGGAAACAAGGGACGTACAGAAGACAGATCAAAATATACTACTTTTTAATCTCCTGACTTGTGGTGTAATCTTTTTAAACAGTAAAGGTAATGAACTCACACCCCAAAAGCTGTTAAATATTGAATCATTTATAAACAGTCCACTAATTCTGTCTTGGCTGTCTTGGTTTCCTGCTTTAAGCATCAGTGTGCTTCCGCAGCACTTACCAGGCAAAACCCTGGAACCAGAGAACAAGTGCATGAACTTGAACATGGTGAGAAATAACTCTGGGTCAAAAGTTAAATCAGTCAACATGGGATTTAAAGTAACAATTTTAAAAGGTATGCTTTGTAACCTAGTTTACTTTGATACTTTCTTGCTTTTGAGATTTACCAAAATATTAGTCAGCTAGCCTGAAGTGATTTAATTCATTTGGGTGTTTCCATTTAACCAAGGTTTTAAGCATTCCAGCAGGAAAGGTTTTTTGTTGGTGGTTGGTTGGTTGGTTGGATTTTAATTTTCTTAGTGAGGCCAAGTATTCCTTTTTTAAATCATAATTTTATGCATGTGACCTAACTGCTTTCATGGTAATAAATCAAAATATTGGAGGGAATACAAGCACCACAGAAAGCACAATGAACACATTCTTCATACGGAGACTATTAATAATACTAAGAAAGGAGAAACTAAGACATTAAACATAAGCAGCCTTGTCTGAATGCAACAGTTATCAACATTTCCATGAACTGCTAGCAGGCTTTCAACAGACTGCTAATTCATATTTCCCTGGCTAGGAAATTAGTGCGATGTACTATTGTTAGAGATTATGCATCGCAACACATGAAATATCTTCATACAAAGTGTCTAAGTGAGGAGAGTACATATAACCTTGCTAGATCAAAACTGTTCTAAGACAACAGCTTTTTGTGCTCATCCCTTTCAAATCAATGCAGAAGTATTTCCATTGAAGTCAGAAACAGTTTGGGTGGAAGGACATCAAAAGAACTGAAATAAATTGTAATTATTTCTAAGGAGAAAATCCAATATTCATTTGCAGTTGCAAACACATAGATGAAGTTTTTTTAATTGGATTATAGTAATTATGTAATTTTTGTCATGAGTTTTTTGGAATTTTTTTGTATTTAAGCACTATTTATACCTAATATTAAAGCAAAGGGATGTTTGAGAAAGCAACATTTCACTTCCTTATTTTTTAAATGAAAATGAAACAAAACCATAATAAGAATTGTAAAATGTTCCTTCGCTAGTGTTCTTATCTTTGATCTTCAACATTATACTTGATATGGACCAGTAAGTTATACTGTGAAGGAAGTACTAGAGTTTAATGCAATACTTGACCTGATGGTAAAAATTCATCTTCAGGTTTTCTTCTGCTGTGAATATATAACAGAAAACAATGTTTTCATTATCTAGATGATTTGCTTCTTAGGGTCACTCAAAATACACCTCAGCAACAAAGTTCCCCATCAGAATTCTCACGAGGAGACACACAGGAAGGACATGTACCAGAATTTTCACATCAGAACAAGATTTTGATTTTTTTTTGTTTTCAGGAAACTCCTTTTGCACTTGTCTAATTTGTTGGTTTGCCTTGCAATAGCACATAGCCATAATTTTCTTCTAAATTCAGTTTATCTGAAAGCTGCCTCAGATGCAATCTTTACAGTCACACTCAGCTCTAAGAGTAGTAAATCAAGGATTAGCAGTGTTTTACAGTTGAATTCATACCTTGCAGAAAGTGTAATAGGAAGATTTAAGGTCTAGTTCCAGAGGCCATTTCAGTCTCAGTACACAGGGTTCCTTTTCATGAAAATGTTTTGGCTTTTGCCTATATGCAAAACCAGAGAGCTCACCACTTCACTGGTTTTGCATATCTGGCTGCCATTTAAGAGCCACAGACAATAGTCACCAAACATCTTGCAACTGCCTACCAGGGAGTTTTTCATAGTATCTGTAAACTCAGTGAGGATGAAGTTCTAATATTAAACATGAGATCTCTATTATTAATGGAAAACATTCATTTTGTTTTATACTGACGTCAGTCCATTTTTCTTGAGAGTCATTCTCCTGATGGGTAGAGTAGGCATATATATTTTCCTACAACTTCCTTACATGTTTATACATGACAAAGGGTACATGAAAAAGACATGGAAAGTCTTTACTGAAAGCTCTTTTGTTGGCTATTGCTATTTTGCATGCTAAAAACAGAGAAAAGCAAGGTCGTAAACCACCATAGAACACACTGATAAAGAATATGGTTTGATCAAACTGCAGATAACAGTTTCTTCCTAACTTTATGTTACAGTATATGTAACTAGAAAAAGGCAGGGAACTTCAAGCTATAAGCTGTCCGGGTTTTGTCATGTATATTTTTAACGTACAGTGATACATTATATAGGGTCCAGTGAAAGATGCTTTCTTCAGTGAGGAATACCAAATGGTCACCTAATAAAAAAGAGAAGCAAAAGCATGGTTACTAAGCAGGAAAGTCACAAGATGATTGTTACTGTAGCAGAAAACATATGCTTCCTATGTAAGCTGCAGGAAGCAGCAGCAGCAACACTGCCTACAAGGCTTGAAAGGGGGGACTGGGTATAAAAGCTAAGATATCCTCTAAGAGAAAGGAGGAGTGCAGAGACTGAGACCCAAGCATTACTGGACCAAGAGAGAAAGACATGGATGAGGGGGGTGGGGAAGAGACTCTACTTGGTACAAGGAAATTAAACACAGGTTTTCTTCTATTTACCCACCTGTATCACCTTGCAAACTTACAGACATTTGTTACTGTGTTTTCTCTTTCCATTGTTGTAAATAAGTGCTTGTATATGTATTCAGACCTTAACCTGACTTGGACAAGGTACCATTTTTCAAGTTAGAAAACAAAGTGTGTTCTTCATCCAAGGCTGTGGTGAATCTTGCAACCAGGCCTGTGGCACAAGTGCTCTCTCTATGCAGGGTGCTCTCCGCTGGCCCTGAGAGCTGCTCCCTGTGCAAGCCAGGCAAAGGCCAGGCGATGAGCAGGCACCAGGGGGGTCAAGGCGATGGGCAAAATGTCTTCAAGTGGCTCTGAGTGGCACTGAAGGCTCCCTCACATTCATAAGAATGACGTGAAGGTCCAGGGAGAGTGTCCCAGGGACTCCAAGCTGTGTCCTAGTGTATCTAAATTCAGTTACTGGAATTTGCTGGCTATATAAACTTGAATTAGATTTATGTTTGATTTATTCCATCATAATATAAATTTTAATTCTCGGGAGATAAACACTTTCTCTACTACTACAGACCATAAGTACATGCTATATGGCCTAGAGAAATAACTTCTGAACAACTGAGGTTAGAGGAATTACCATCTCCTAAAAGCCATAGTTAAGGAACTAAGGAAAAAAAGAGGTTTAGTATTTCTGTTGTTCATCTTTTGAACCTTCAGGTCATGTTTTAAGGCTTAACCCTGCAATCATGAAGTCTAGAAACTGATATCTGAGACTTTCCTGCTATTGCTGAAAATGCATTTTTAAACAAGAGATGCAAAATTAGAAGGCATTGTTAAATCATAGATAATAAACATAATAAAACATAGACAGAACATAACACATCAGCACATCTTTTTCCCCCACTTATGAATTAAAGCGTTTTCCATTGCTAAATTCACTAATTGAAAGCCTACATACAGTCCTGACATTTTGCCCTTTTGCAGTAGGTCTGAAGTTTGCCCTGCATGTGCAATGTCCTGATCAATTTATAACACAAACAAAATACAAAGGAACACATATCAAACCGCCACTTGCTGAGATACAGATTTATTGTGTTGACACAATACAGCCAGTGTTATTTCATCCTCATTTAATAAGCATATTTCACTGTAATTACCGAAAGATACTGTATCATTGTGAGGCAGTTAGGAATGCTTTAAAATTGAAATATTTAAAGTGTGCTAAATGTACATTTGGAGAAAGAAGAAGGATGTTTCCACATTTCTAATAGAAGATTATAGCAAGTCTTGATAAAATGCAGTTCTATTTTATTCAGAACAGGCGCACATTAATCATCAGTAATTTATAGTCTGCATGACTAATACAATTGGTCACAAGAAAGTAACATTTTATATCTTCTTTCATTCAGCATTCATTTGCAATATTATTTATAATTATCAACTACTTTAATCAGAAATAACCTTCCTATAGAAAAGAAAATCTCTGATTCTACAAAACAGATATTTTTTTATCATCTTCTGAGCATTATTTACTAAGTTAGGATTTTTAATCATTATTATATAAATGGACTATCAAACAACATGTGGGCTGTAAGAGTTTTATTTCATGTCACTCTGGAAGTACAAAGTAAACAAATTTTAATACATAGTATTACTCCGACACTGTTGAGGCCCACCTCAGGAGCTGAACTCTGAAAGGAAAATTTGTACTTGCAGAAATGCAGGACAAAAACTACTGGTTCTGCAGCCAGAAAACACTACTTCTGTTGCTGTCATGGCCTTAGCAGAGTTCAATTTCTAAGTTCATAAGGATTTAGGAGCCAGTAGCTGGCCTGAGAACTCTGGCTTATGGTGTAGAGGTGGCCAATTTTAGCTCCTAGAATGACTCATTATTAATAATTCCTTAGGGTGAAATTGAAGAAAATAATTCAATCAAAAGGCTGAACTTCAGTAATAGAATACAAAATACTTTAAACATTTACATCAAGTTTTATTGTGGTTCCTTGTCTAAAAGGCTTATATTATGTTATGATTTCCTTGCTTTTAACATAAGACTCAGTGATATACATATTTCAAGGTTTTGACTTTATGCATGAAACTGTAATCTTTTTCCCTCATAAATTATATGTATAATATTGAACAGTAAAAGCACAAAACCTTATTAAAGAAGAATAACATATTCTTCTTGAAACCTTTGCACAGTAGAAAGGTTAAAAATATCAAATCCTCCTTGAGAAGCTCAGTAAAAATTTGGTATGTCTGAGCTATACAGTCATCCAATTTATAAAACCTTCCTCTTCCATCTTGAGTTTCTTTTCACTCCAAGGTTAAGTTTACTTGCTGTTGACAAACAAAGACAGAAAGAAACAAACAAAAATTTGTTTGAAAATAAAGGATATTTGGTTTTGCTGTTCAGAAAGAAAAGATAATTGTGGAGCAATACAACAAAAGCATTTTCAGGAGCATAAAAAATTGACATGGTAGCAGAACAGTTTCTAAACTGACATTTCTCCATAAGGGTACAATGTTTCCAGAGATTAATTTCACTACAACTGTTACAAAAAAAACAATGCATAAACATGATTAGGTTTCTGGACTTTTTGTTGTTGTTGTTTCCTGCGTTTTTTCCCCCTCCAAATCTGTGTGAAATTGCCTGAATAAAAGTACAAAGTAAACCGCAGCAAGATAAATGCTGAATCAGTACCACCAGTCAAACATAGGCAAGTGTCTTGTCTAACATGTTCATTCAAAGCCCCTATACTGAGTACAATTCCTTTAGGGTACAAGTTTAAAAGTACGATGCCACACTTTTACTGAGAAAATAAAGAGCCAAACTATGAAACTTCCTGCTCTTACAGCTCAGGGAATATAGTGAGAAAGATGAAAAATGTGATATAAGGCCCCCAAGAGATAACTAGGTATCTCCTCTGTCCCAACAAGAACAATGTGAGGAGTAGACAAGTGTGTATCTGTGTATGGTGAGCCTAAATCCATCAGTACAGGTGGCATCAGAGTCCCCTTGCCCTGAGTGACAACGCCCGCTGCCTCCCTCCGAGGTTGGGTGCCAGGAGGAACAAGAAGCTGGCAAAGCCCCTGGGGTTGCCAGTGCAAACGTGGCTGGAAAGCTGAGTTGAGTAGCTTGTCAAACCATTTTAATCCCTAATATCAACTTGCAAACTAATTTTCAGGGTCCGGACACCATCTGCAACTTCCCCTGTTTCTGACCAACATTGCCTTTTTTGTGGTTTGACTTCTTAAAAGAAGTCTTCCTCCCCTTTAAAAACTGTGCCTACTCCTTAGAAAATTATTGAAGATTTAGATACATTGCTTATTTAAAATTAAAAAGGCTGGGGCAAAAAATGTAAGACACTATCTGTTGCTATCAGGGCTAACATGTGCTTGAACTTAGGAAACCTTCACCATAAAGCAGCCCCCTTTACGCTGCCTGCTTCAACCAGGAGTCATAGATGAGTCTTTAAGTGCGATCACAGCAGCGGTATAAGGGACAACGAGAATTTTGGTGAGAAATGCTAAACCTCATATGAGATTACAGCACATCTGTCCCCGGATTCCCCATGCTTGTGCGTATCGGGCTTCACCGGCCAGAGGAGAAAATCGCTTTCCACTAAATAAATCCCAACCGAGTGATGCCACTAGAGGGAGAGCCGACCATATTTATTAACACTGTCGAGCTACATGCTGCTCAGTGGTACCACTGGCTGGATGAGGGAGCTGGGGGCAAAAAAACCAAACCCCTTCGACTCCAGACAAAGAGGACCTCAATTAAAAATAAAAATGCTACAAATATATGTGTAGGCTAGATTATGTCAAATATTTGGGATAATGATAGAGACAAAAGTAGAGGGACTTTAAAGAGCTTTTCAACCCACTGCTAGCAAGACCAGATTCATTTATTGCACTCCTGGCAAGTATCTGTTGAGCTGTTCCTAAGGAGCCCATCAATGACGAGAGTTTCTGGGCAGAACATCACTGGTTTGGAGATCACTGGAGCCTATTTCACTGTTTAATATTCCTCTATGCTGGAAAGGTGTTTTCTCCTGCTAACCTAAACATTCCTCAGAGTAATTTAAGCTCAAGACCCTCTTCATCCTTTCCACAGAGTCTGTGGAGAAGATTTTATATTTCTCTCTCTTTTTGTTAGCAACTTTTAAAGTTTTTAAAGGTATCATCAGATCCCCTCTCAGTCTTCTCTTGTGTAAATCATTCTAATTCCTGCAACTGGTCCTCACACACGGCCATTTCCAGACCCCTGATTGTTCTTATTGCTCCTCAACTAAACTTTCTCTTGGTGATCAACACCTTTCTTAAACTGCATGCCTCCAAATGCAGCCAGCAACCTTTATACTCACTGCTGATTATTGTTACCTGGGTGTGATTCCATACATTTGACTAATTAGACTTGTAGCTGGAAAAAAAAAAACAAACAAAACCATTCACTAGAGGAAAGGTCATCCGAATGCTACTTTACTCTTAAAGTGAGTTTGAATTCCTAATGCAATGGTAGCTGCATATTTGATAATTACTTCCAATTCCATCTCCAAGCCAAAAATGGAAAGTACTGACCAGTACTAGAAGCAGACGACACCCTTTCAGAGTCAAATTCAATGGGTAATTTTAAAAGTGTGTGCCCCCTCTCAATTTATGCACTTGCATAAGAGATGTCAGGTTGGTTTTTTTAACAGGTATCCATTGTTTATGACAGTGTATTCAGCAACTGTGTCAAAATGCTTCTCACAGTCAAAGTATTGTATTAATTGTTTCTCCTTTATGGAAAAGGCCTATTAGTTTGTTTTGGGGGAAAGCTAGGTTAGTTTAACCTGGTGAGTTCCTCACAAGTCCATAATTTTATTTTCTAGGTGCTTGACAATGATTTTATCCAACATGTTTTTTCCAGGAATTGACATTAAGTTGAGCATTCTTCATATTTCCAGCATTACTTTTTGAAAATGCCTTTTTGAATCTTATCAGGTCAAGTGATTATTAGATCAAGTAACTATTCTCTAATTTATTATTTTCCTACACCCACTAGTGTTTTTACCTCTGCTTCTGACAATGTGTTGGCTGCCTGATGAGAGCAAAAGATCCTTGGCAGCAAATGTCTTTTGCCTTTCCTTCTGGTATGTGCCTGAGGAATACCTCTTGCTATTATTTTGCAGGTCAGAAACTGGTGGTAAAAGGGGAGTAGTCCCTCCCTGACAGTAAAAACTATAGCAATCAGCATCTGGTTGTTGATCTTAGGGAACAGTTGAAACCCTGAGTGTCATGGGAAACAAGAATTTGGGATTGGAACAACTGAGTGAAGGAAAAATGCTTAATGATACTGGTGGAAATTCACCAGGAGAGGGGGAAAAAAAAAATTATAATTCCTAATGAAGAAAGAATGATTAAACAGCCACTCACTCTCCTTAAGGTCACTAAGAAGTTAACGGCACTGAGATTTCCAGGAAGCTGTCCAACAAATCAGAAAATACTGATGAGAAGTTGTGGATTCTTTGATACTTAGAATCATACTCACTTCCTAGCTAGCCATCCCACCTTGCACACTTAAAATTGTATTCAATCATTATGGGTGAAAGACACATACAAGAAACCCAACCCAACCCAAACAAAAAAGCCGTACCAATGTCAAAGTCCTGCTGAAGCCCAAAATCCAACATCTATTTCTGTTGTTCTGAATGGCAGAAACATGTGAGTTGTCTAGAACTTCTTCTGAGAAAAAACACATAAACTCTCTTCCTCATTTGCACATTTTTCATGGTTTTAAGTTTGATCTTTTTAAAAACTACATTAAGAATAACAGAGTATGTCAGCTCATCATTCATTCTCTGTAAGCCACTTTTAGCATCAAGCATTATATTTTAGCATAATATTCTGAAAAGCTTTCCTGGCAGAAGAATGATTTATTATTTAACCATGTTTTATTTCTTTGATTTTCACATATACAGAAATCATTATTGTGGAATTCCTCTCTTTATATAGGTTGAAAACCATCATAAAATCATAAAGATGCTTTTTCTTTTAAATCTGATTCCCCAAGAATGCTGACATTTAAGAATTTTGGAAGGTAAATAATAATCTCTTCTTCATTTTGGCTATTCAAGATGGCCAAAATCTCTTGAAAAGAGCTCAGGAGATTTTTGGGTCAGCCAAAGCCAAATCAGAATCTTGTCTGATTTAGCCTTAAACTGACAGAAATTTTAACCTAAAGCTGATCCAAAGCAAAATGTTGTATTTGTATCTCTTTCCTATTAAAAGCCAAGACTAGTCAGAACAATTCTCTATTCATGTTACTATTGTTTGAGGGGATTTTGATGGTGCCTTCTGTAATCTTATTCCACAAAAGCAAGAGTTGGTAGTATTTATATGCCTTTGAAATTTCATGTTTTATTTATGTTATTTGTGTATTATACTTCTGGGCTACTGTGATATCAGCTCTTGGGAAAATTAAACCCTTTTGCTGAACAGACTCCAAAATAGGTTTGGAAAGCACTACCACAATCCATGTTTACTGAAATATCATCCTTATTACTTTTTTTCCATTATTAGCAGGATCAGTGATGGATTTGGCTGCATCTGGAGCAAGGATTTCACTTTCTAATTTAAAGAATGATAAACTAGGGGAAGATAAACAGCTATGCAGGGGAACAAGGTAACAGGTTTTTGCCATTTTGGGCATTAGTTTAACCATTGCCAATATGGTGAACGGAGGGGGTCAGACAACTGTCAGCAAGGAACAGATGGACTAAACGGCAGCAGAACATTTTAAACAGTTTAGAAGATTATTACAAAAGTCAAAGGGTCTACAGAGTAGTATTGGGGAGCAGGGGAAAGACATGGAGAGGGAACTAACCGGCCCTTTGAAAATGTTCAGCAGGTGGTTAACATTACCTGGTACATGTGATGTAAGAGTTATTGCATTAGAGAAAAAGCAGATGCATGCTTGGCAAGAGTTATTGCCAAAAGCAACTTCTGCACAGACTTTTCTGACCCACTCATGTTCCAGCAAAAAGTTTTCAGTCATTCGTTACAGCAGAGCTTCATGCCAGTAGGCACCCCAGAGGTGAAATTTTCATGCAGGTACCCAAAACGCAAGTGAGTGGCTGATAGCTACACTTGTTAAAGGAGGTCCCTCACAGCAAAAGTAATGTGTGCTGATGCTTATACCATTTCATCCTATTGTGATTCAAATACTTGCAAGAAAGACTCACTTACAAATGTTGTCAAGTTCAGCTTCTGTTTTTTAGTTCCATGTGGTGTCATTTTAGATGCAAAGAAAGTCAGTGCAACCTTTATTTAAACATACAAGCTAGACTAATCTTCTTAGTTAATGTCTCCATAATACAATATCCAGAATTATAAAAGAATAAATATTATAGAAAACAGGAATTTATTCTGGGAATTCTTATAAAAAGAACACTTTTTATAATACAAAATATACCCACTTACATAGCATTTATTTAATGGGACCTTTGCCAGCAGTTTGGAAGAAGATCCTCTGCTCCAAAACTTTGATCTGAATTTTATGCAACTTTCTAGTCCTCATAAGAAATTCAGTAGCTTTTCAGCTCATCTCCCTATTATTGCCAGTTCTTTGTAGGAATCATGAGTAACATGAAATCCCTTTTCTTTTTAAAATGGGAGGGTCCTTTAAACTCTCTGTGGTTTTCTTATATTCAGCATCACATTTCTAAAGATGGAAAGTTTTTCTCAAAAAACTTCCTTCCAACGGCCCTATGGATTGGGACTTTCCTATAAATACTGAAGTTCAGGTTCATTTGCTTTCCTTAAAAAAAATTGGGAGAGGCTAATTCTTCCAATTCACCATCATTGAGAGACTGACAGGTAGTAAAAAATAAAAATCATTATGCAGAAAGAATGACAGACTGGAATGAAATATTCCAGAGCATTTTTCACCTGCAGACAGGCTAAAGTAATTATTTCTGTTTCTTGATCCATCAAAAATAGTAACTACGTTGTACTTTGGCAATAAAATAAGTAACTACTGAGTAGATCAGGGAAAAAGCTCTCAAGGCAGTCTCGCCACTAGTCAGAACATCACAGTTGTTGAGTCATGGAACTTCTGAAAAGATCAAATAATACCTTGCTTGCTAACAACATTGCTTTCACTAATGAAGAATTGTTTTTTATTTGATTCTGTCCCTATTGTTCTTATAAGAAGATTGTTTTGGAACCTCTCTGCTGTGATAACTGTATAGTGTTGTCTAGTTTTCAGGTTAAAGTAATTTCTGATGAGTTTGCACACACTTCTTGCTGTGCCTATTGCACCTTACCTCATATACCTCTCCTTCCACTAATGTATTTTTAGACAGTGTTAAGAAAAATGAAATTTTATAAGGATCTGGTCAAAGAAGAACATTCAGATCTCTTCCTTGCTTCATCCTAATAGCCCCTCCCCACACTTCAAGCCGTGTTCATCTTTCTTATCTGTGGCCATAATCTTGCAGAGCATTTTGGAGGAACTCATGTCTGTCCTTTCTACAATGATGCTACATATGCCTACCTCTGCTGAGGTAAACAGAAATTGAATTTACCATCTCATGGCACTATGACATGACTCATGCTCACAAGATAACTGAATCACTGCTTCATGTCCTTCTTTCCAGCTGTTGAAAGCCAAAAAGCGCCTACTTTACATCTGTTCTTAGGAACTTTTCAGCTTAAATATTACATTTTGTACTAATCACTTTTATTCCAATTCTATTCCTTGAGGCTTCAAGATCATCTAGATATTAGTTATCTTTCAGATCTCAGATGTCCTTTATATTGATCACACCTCCCAGCCCTGCATCCTCAGCAAATTTCACTGGCACACTCAGTAAGTGAAAATAGCAGTTAAGCTCCCTGAGGATTTGGTTTAATAATACCTTTTCTTGCAATCAATACTCACCTCTCAGTACTGCCAGCTTTCCCCTCTTCATTAGCTGGCTCCTAAACCATGTTACTATCAAGAATCTAATATTCTCTGTCCTAACTAGTCATTCCTCATAACAGACTGAAGTTTTGGCCATAGCAGCTTAAAAATGTAATGAGACAAGGCTTTAGGGAAGGTTAATATTTCTTACTCAGTCAACTGATCTGAGCATGGGCATAAGGGGAAACAAACAAGCATCACAACACTCGGGAAGAGACCAAACAAGCTTCTCTTCTCATTACTCAAAGAACAGTCTTTGTGTGTCTCAAAATACACCAAATGAACACTTTGTCCAATAGAACATTACATGTGTTCCACTTCTCCCTACAAATAGTACCTCTCTTACTGCAGCTCAGACTGGCAGATCTATTGCATCCCTCTATTACTATCGTTTGGTGTATGTAAAATTGTCAACATTTATTTAATAAACAATAAATGCCCCCCTTGACATAAAAAGGTAAAAATAAACCAAATAATTTGGTCGTCAATTTTCAACTTCATTCTTTTCATTAGAAAGATGAAACTATCCTTCAAAGTATCAGTTACTTCACTAGTTCCTTTTCATGAGTATTTAGTTAGAAATATATAAAAGGTGTAATATAAATTATTTCAACAGGGTTTGTTGATTCATTATCCCTTTCCAAGCAGGTTCATTCTGCCCTGTACTGCACAGACCACTACATAATTAGCAAATTGCTATCTCCCCCATGTTCTGTATTGTGAAACAAATTTAACAGCATTTGAATAGCAGAACTCTTTCAAAGATAGGCTACTTTTGGTCAAAGAAAGAGGGGGGAAAGAAAGAGAGATCAGGACAGGAAGAAAGACTTACCTTGCTTTGCACTGGGTAAACCATTTTGTTCCTTCATAATGAATTACTATGTTCCTCTGACTACTGCGTAGGTTAAGGACTGAAGGAAGAAGCAAATTAGCACTGTATGGGTTGCTTTTTTTGGTTTTTAAGGAGAGACAGTCTGTAGGAGAAAATGTTATCTTCATTTATAGTCATGCATACTGAAACAGTGTTCTTCTAAACAGGACTTAACCATGTTTGTTCTCTTGTTTTCCTTTACTATCTGGTACTCACATTTCAGGTCCACATTTCTATTTCCCATTGCTTTGTAACATTTAACACATTTTAAGACCTGAAAATAAGTCTTGACAGAGATATTTATACATCTCAAAATACATTAAAAAAATGTGAAGTTACTAAGTACATCACTACCTGTAGAATTAATTGTTAGGCAGTCCAAGAAAGATATTATTCCTTAAACATCTGCAAAAATAAATCTGAATTAGTCACCATGTGCTCTTTATGTTGTACTTGCAGCATTTTAAATGGCAAACAGCCCATTCAAAGCCGTATTGCTCCCTATCATATTCTACAACAGTAAATAGGAAGGATTTTAAAAAAAAATGTCAGGAATTATGCATTCTAATGTTTCTACATTTACTTTGTTTTTCAAAAGATCTTGTCAACAAGCATTAGTAGTCAGTACATTAGCACTCAGTCATTACATTAGTATTCAATCAATAGAAACTCAGAATAAACAGGGCATACGTAAGCTTTGCCAATCAGAATTCAATGGCCTCCTTTAAGGATGCCACAAACTGTCTGGTTAGATACCTTTATACTACACGACACAAAACAGAACTCCTCTACCCTTTTCTCACCCCAACAATGGCCAAAAAAAAAATCTACATATCTACAGCTAAAATCTTCATGAAGCTGAGATCTGTGCTGAGCCCATTAGAGTTCGTGGCTAAGTTACCTGAATAAAGACTGGCTAAAACCCTTGCCACGCTGAGTACTAACATCCTCTAACAGCAGTGCTTCAGCTCACAATTTGGCAAAAAAGTTGATAATAGCCTTGAGAATCATCCATAATTTGGTAACAAATACTGAAGGATGGTGAGGTGGTAAGGAATCTTTCAGTCTGGAGTTGGTGGAAATTAAATATAATTTTAATATATATATTTATGTTGCAAATATTGTGTGTGTTTTTTAAACAAATGTTACAATGATTACTGCAATTGATCCAAAATTACACTAACAGCAGTTCAGCTACACCTGTTTTTTTTTCTACAGAATGCCAAAACTCAGCTGCATGTTTTCACAGCTCTGCTCCAGCCTATTGCCAAACCAACTGGCAATTCTTGCATTTTTGACAATGGCGATGTAGTTGCTAGTTTTAGCTAAAGAAGGAATTTTTCAGTGAAAGTTTTTTCCAATAGGAGGAAGGAGGAGGTAGTTATGTTGATTCACATTTACTTTTCTTCTTTGGTATCTGGTTTTATTCAAATTCAACTACATTCGATATTTCTTTGTAAAGAAAAAAAAAATCTTAATAAGCCTTTTAAGTATCTTATCCCAACACAGAACCCAGATTTTACTCATCTTCTTTCACACTTAATTACCATGATCTATATTCTAAACCTTAAAAAATTACTGAACAAACCCCCAAGAAACAAGAGAGCATAACAAAATTTGCAAAATTTGCTAGAATGGTCTAAAGATATATTTCTTGTGGAGCCAAGCATCTAAATGCCCATCAGTAAAGTTATTTTTTCTGCATTTGACACTAACTGATCCTTATCATTTACTCAAGTTTTCACCAAAACTGGTATGTATTGAACCCAAGATACTGGCAGTCGTCTTCTTATAATCTCATGCCATTGGTTCTGCATTCATTTACTTTCCTGTCTTTACCATCTCACTCACAACCTGCTATGTGCAACTGGTATGAATCTTACTTAAAGCCTCTGCTGTTGGTGCATGGTAGTTCTTGCTGTTTGGAACACTGGCTTTTCTGAAATGCTGTCAGACTAGGAGTGTTTGCATGGACAAATGCTCATAGACATTGTGCTGACTGTGTCACAGGGGGCTTTGAGCCTTTTCACAAGTCCATTTAGACCTGCTATTTAACCAGGACAAAAGGCTTCCTTTAGCACTTGTATGACCTGAGTGTCTGGCAACTCCACTTTGAAATTTTCTCCCTCTCTTCACAAACACCAGAGGAAGGGTGATTCCACCCACCCAGTATTTATATTCTGAGTGTAGAGATGTTTTCTTGCAACCAAGGAATAAAACTCTTAGAAATTATTGTTGTGGTTTAACCCCAGCCGGTAACTAAGCCCCACGCAGCCACTCATTCACCGCTCTTACAGTGGGATGGGGGAGAGAATCAGAAGAGTGAAAGTGAGAAAACACGTGGGTTGAGATAAAGACAGTTTAATAGGTAAAACAAAAGCCACGCACGCAAGCAAAGCAAAACAAGGAATTCATTCACCACTTCCCATTGGCAGGCAGGTGTTCAGCCATCTCCAGGAAAGCAGGGCTCCATCATGTGTAATAATTACTTGGGAAGACAAACACCATCACTCCGAACGTCCCCCCTTCCTTCTTCTTCTCCCAGCTTTATATGTTAAGCACGACACCGTATGGTCTGGAATATCCCTTTGGTCAGTTGGGGTCAGCTGTCCCAGCTGTGTCCCTTCCCAACTTCTTGTGCCCCCTCAGCCTCCTTGCTGGTGGGGTGGGGTGAGAAGCAGAAAAGTCCTTGGTGCTGTTTAAGCACTGCTCAGCAGTAATGAAAACATCTCTGTGTTATCAACAGTTCTCAGCACAAATCCAAAACATAGCCCTGTACTAGATACTGTGAAGAAAATTAACTCTATCTCAGCCAAAACTAGCACATTTAGTTTAAAGTCTATAAATGTATGAAAAGTACAAAAACTCAACACAGGGCACAAACCAAAGGAAAAACATTATGACTGTTTTAAAGGTGAAGTAAGTTAATTTTGCTCTGAGGAGTAAACTGTGCAGCAGCAAAGTATTTTTTATTTAAAAGAATAGCAACTTCTAGAAGTAGTCATAGAAGTACTCATTGCATAAAGTGACAGGTTTGAAAGTTACAATAAACTGTCTTGGTTTTGGTACATTTATGGTGTACACTTGCTAACCATAGAGTATACTCAAAATAGACAAGGGAACTGAGTTTCGAGTTAGGCAGCCTGGTGCAACTCCTTTCCCTTCCACTGAATCTGCAACTTGTGTAGAGCTACAAGTTAGAGCTTGAGGGTGCATTTGTTCACATGTTCTTTTAATAATTTAGAGATGAAATCAAGTTGGCAAGTCAGTGCTCGACAAGAGATTACAATAGATCTCAGAACATTCTTGCTCAAGGGTGGCCTTCTGCTTGTCTGAACACCTTAAACTGAAGCTGCCTGAACAGACTGTGCTGTTTCTGGCAGGTGAGTACTGCAGTACTTTCCAGGTACACAGAAATTGCCATTTTTGTCATAGTATGACATCTTGTGGACTGCTGGTAGTACTACGAAAGGACTCACTGTTAAAATATTACATCGAGTAAACTAGTACATGGAGTACCTGCTTCTTTTAAAGCTGACTGGGTCATATACACAGCTGTCAGCTATTTATGGATAAAAAGCATTGCAGAGGATAACCTTGTGAGAAAGGAGATACATAGGCAAAACCTATTTAATGTACAGGCACTAAGCCCTGTGATGGCAATGTGCAGGGCTCAGGATAGGAGAGCGCCTTTGGTCACTCAGCACCTTACTGGCAAGGGGCAGGCTTCTAAGACCGGCTCATTCCTATCTTCAGCCTACTTTTTTTTCTTAACCCAGTTTCTGGCAAGCAGTCAGAAAAAAGGATAAGGATCCCTTGACATGTTGCCTGGCAGGCAGGTGGTAGGTCTCTCTTTCCAAAGCTCTGAGGAATGAAGAATGGGAAAGGACAGACAATACTGAAGAGCCTGTGGGGGTTTTTTTCCCCTCATTGCTAAAAATGGAGAGTATCCAGGATTATTTTAAGGTTTAGAGCATGACTAAAAAGCTTGCTTACAAGGCACGTGAGCTTGCCTGGTTGTATCACTGGCCCGCGTCACTACCACCTGATAAACAGTAATGGAAACTATTTGTCTGATCACTAAGCTTCTGACTACATTTGAATACATCCCTGTATACACTTCATTTATATCTTTCCTGACTGACATATTCAAGAAAAACCTGGTGCTTTATTTCAAATAACAAATAACAGTACTAAATTATAAGCCAACAGAAATGTTGAACTGTATGAAATCTATATAGTCTTTTTTCACAGGAACTGAGGCCAATAGTTTTAGACAAAATGTCTCTTTCCTCTCAGATCCCTTTGTTGCTTTTTCATTTTGCACACAGGGTCTCCAAAACTATTCCTTCTGTTTCAGGCCATCCGTTAGCTCTTCAGATGTAAGAATATCCCATACACCGTTCCAAATGGCAAGATATTGTGAAGTGTGAATGCGGACAAGGAAAGGGAAAGAAGGCTGTACTTTACAAAAGAACATGAAAAACAATCACTATCATTATTTAGATGATACCGTAAAAAACAAGTATCATGAACAGATACATTCCACTGAAATTGTGAAAGATACCACCATTCCTGAGGGTGGATGACTGAGATACTGCCTTTAGACTTTTCCTCCATAGTTGAACTTACCTTTGCAGATTTGACTGAGCAGGGAAATGCCAAAATGCTCTGAGAACTTGGCAGGAGTTTCCTATTCTAATTTTATGGGTTTGAGAGAGGTGGAAATTCTGTCTGGGTATCTAACCTCTGGATCCCTAGTCTAAATGCAGGGAAATTCCAAAGCTTTCTCTTCTCCATCAGTTTAACTTTTTTTTTTTCCTAGTGAAAAGATTCATCAGCTTAAGAATGGCTTTCAAGTTAAAGTCTCAGCAAGTACAGAGCAAATGCTTCAAAACTAGGATAAGATTAGGGGTAGGATTCAGCCCAAGATTAAGACTTCATTGAGAGTGACTACATCTCCACAGTACTGGAAGCCCAGACAGCTATCATGCTTTGGAAAGCTAAATTCAGCTGTCAGTCTCAAGCTGAATCCCGTGCTATACTGGGCACAGAGAAAAAGATGTGTAACTTGTTAAGTAACTGTCAGTGCTGTACCAGTTTTGTAGACACATAGATTAAAGATGACCAAAAAATCACCAGACTAATAAAGTACAGTATCAGAGTTAGGTATGACTATTAAAGAAAAGAAAAAAAAGAAAGATTTCTTTTTAAGGACATGCTACCAAAGTAATTGTTCTCAGTTGAATTTGACCACATTGCATATTAAGCCTGGCACAAACAAGAATGAACATAAGGGGAGCTAGGAATGATGACATAAAACACTAAATCTAGCAGAGGAATCTACAAGCCTCACAGGGTCAAAAGCTGAGCTTTGGAGACCAAGGGAAAGAGTAGCCTTTTTCAAATATTTGCGAAACTAGAATGGTATAAAATCCCTTTGACTCCCTGCCTTAGCTATGCTTTCTCATGCCATCACTTTCTCAAGTGATTGCTTAAGGAAGAGAAGCAAAAAAAATCATGTCCCATAGCTTATACATATTTATTAGTAGCAAGCAGCTGGACGTTAAATACTTGTGTCTATATAAAAAGCAATGGTAATGACTTAGGAATCAGTAAAATGATAAAGACCAGAAATATCAAACAAGAAGTGATCAGTAATTATTAAAAAAATAACACAATGCAGTTCAATTTCCAGATTTCTTCCCTTCCTTTCTTTTCTATGATTTTTATTGGTTCTGCTAATCATTAATCCCTTCTGTCCCTCTTCCCAACTCCTGGCTGCAATTTGCACTGACCATTGGACTTGATCAGAGCAGTCTGACAGATGTAAGGTCTAAAGAATGTGAAATTATTTTGTTGCTCCTCCTAGTGGTCTGCTACATGTCTTCTGTGAAAGGAATGCAGCATTTCCCTGAGGCAGGTAAGTCAGAGGTGGGTACCCCCTCAGCTGCCCACTAGCTAGCACAGACTGACTCAGTGCCTATGAGAGAGCCAGGCTGTAATTCTGAGCAACCTGCTGAAGACAAGCCATCAGATCAGTTCTTCAGAATTGTGGGTACAGAGGTATACTCCGAAACTATGTGTGCACAAAAGTCTTCTGAGGAAGAAAGAGGTTTGAAAAGGCCTGAGAGATAGCAAGTGCTTGGGAGAGAGGATATTGGTAGTTGAGCAGTATGCAATCTGTAGCTGAGTTGTTTGGGAAAGTGCCAGGGGGATATGGATACAGAGAAGAGGAGTTAGGATGTAGTGAATGTAGGGAGGGAAAGAGAGATGACTGATAACTATTTCTCAATCCAAAGTGTATCTCCTGGATAAAAATTCACTGTGTGTTATCAGCTGTTACAAGCAGCTCTTACTAAGCAGTCACCAAAAAAAGGAAAGCAGACAAATACATTTCCAACAGTTAGCTGCTCCAAGCACCAGGACGAAACTGCACACAACATTATAGCAGCACATCACAGCCAAAGTAGCTTCTTGCTCACAGGCAGTTACACTTTGCAGTACCCAGGTGTTATCTACTGCATACTTGCACAGGGTATGCTCACTTCTGGTAAACTGAAGTCTTGGAATTGTTTGGAGTTCTGCACAACTAGTTTACTGGTGGAGGCATGCTTAATATAGGCATGCTTTAAACCCCAACCATTAAACAAGTATGATTCAATAAAATTCTACAGTCTTCTACAGTTTCTATAAGAAACTGTAAACTAAATGGTTAACACCAAAGGGAAGAACATCCCTCCATCTAGAAGTGAATTCCATGCAAGAGGAACAAAATGAATCTAGACAACATAACACTTAAAGTTGAAGGACACCTTCTGATTTCAGAGAAAAAAATCTTGTATATTCTTGAGCACCAGCAGTATGATATTCATAGAATCATAGAATGGTTTAGGTTGGAAAAGACCTTTAAGATCATCCAGCCCAACCATTAACCTAACACTGCCAAGACCACCACTAAACCATGTCCCTAAGCACCACATCTACACGTCTTTTTAATACCTCCAGGGATGGGGACTCCACCACTTCCCTGGGCAGCCTGTTCCAATGCTTGACAACCCTTTTGGTGAAGAAATGTTTCCTAATATCCAACCTAAACCTCCCCTGCCGCATCTTGAGGCCATTTCCTCTTGTCCTATTGCTTGTTACCTGACAGAAGAGACCAGCACCCACCTCACTACAACCCCCCTTCAGGTAGTTGTAGAGAGTGATAAGGCCTCCCCTCAGTCTCCTTTTCTCCAGGCTAAACAACCCCAGCTCCCTCAGCCGCTCCTCATAAGATTTGTTCTCTAGGCACAAGTTGCCTTCATTATTTCACTCTTCTGAACAGATATCAAATGCCAGATCAAGTTATACTTCATTTGCTTATCATTTATATCAGGTCAAAGGCAATGTTTAACTTTGCATGGCTGTGAAGTCTATGATTTTACACTAAATTATAATAGAGTTTTATTGTTATTTTTTCAAAAAGCAAAGCATAACTGTCTAGAACTACAGAGAGAGTGATTGCTATAACATTTGGACAACGACTGTTTCTGTCTGTATTTAAGCAGTGGATCCTAAATATTGCAGTAGGTCAGGAGTACCATATCAATCATTTTTCACAAAAAAGAAGTAAAATTGTGTAGACATCTCCTGTCTGACAGAGCTAGTCAGAAATGACAGAATGAACCTCACGATTTTTCCCAAATTAGTTTAATCACTCCCATATGTTACAAAGCATGCATTTTTTTTGTCTTGGCTAACAAAATTCTACAAGCATTGTTTTAGGCCTAGTAACTAAGAGATAGCTCTCACACAAACGTGTTTTACACCTGAGTCAATTTGTGATCAAACCATTTAGTCTTAATTGTTTAAAAACAGGTCTTAACTACATTAGGAAGAATATGGTCCTGTTAGTGGACACAGACCAGGCTTGAATCATTACGAAAGATGTAAACAAACTGGATAGAGACCAGAGAAGCATAATAAAAATGATAAGAGGTGTGGAAAATTACCTATGAGGAAAGGTTGAAATAATGGAGCTTGTTTAGTCTGGAAGAGTAAAGACTGAACTGGAACATGATCACAGTCTTCAAATATGTATAATGCCCTTCCTATAGAGGACAATGATCAACTGTTGTCTATGTTCCCCAAGGACAGTGCAAGCAATAATTTACAAAATTTGCAACAAAGGAGATTAAAGTTTGATATTAAGGACAGATCTCCAACTAGAGTTGGATAAACTACAGGATTCCTGGTTTGGAGAAGTTTCAAAAGGCTTTTCAGGAGTAAATTGAAGTTTTGGACTGAATCAGAATACTAAAAACAGTACTGCAAAAATTCATAGCATTAAGGCAAACGACAATCAGTCAAGAAGGATTAAATATGATACAATTTATCTTCAAGAGAACTTTCTCAGAGTTGCTTTAAAATTCTATTTAACAATTAAAACCAGTTTTAACTGCTCAGAAAACTTGGAGAGGCTCTTCAGGGTCTGGAGAAGTCATTTTAATGCTTGCTTAAATCTGATGAGGTTTCTCCATATGTGGCATATTTTTTGTCTTATTCACACAAATATATGATATATGACTATTGACACAACAGAGTCCTTTAATATTGTGATGGGTTAACCCTGGCTGGACGCCAGGTGCCCACCAAAGCCATTCTATCACTCCCCCTCCTTCTCAGCTGGACAGGGGAGAGAAAATATAACAAAGAGCTTGTGGGTCAAGATAAGGACAGGAGAGATCACTCACCAATTACCGTCACGGGCAAAACAGACTCAGTTTGGGGAAAATTAACTCAATTTATTACAAATCAACCGGAGTAGGGTAATGAGAAATAAAACCAAATCTCAGAACACCTTCCCTCCACCCCTCCCTTCTTCCTGGGCACAACTTCACTCCCGGATTCTCTACCAACCCCCCAGCGGCACAGGGGGATGGGGATGGGGTTTACAGTCAGTTCATCACACGTTATTTTCTGCCGCTTCATCCTTCTCAGGGGGAGGACTCATCACACTCTTCCCCTGCTCCAGCATGGGGTCCCACCCACGGGAGACAATCCTCCATGAACTTCTCCAACGTGGGTCCTTCCCACGGGCTGCAGTTCTTCACGAACTTCTCCAGCATGGGTCCCTTCCACGGTGTGCAGTCCTTCAGGCACAGACTGCTCCAGCGTGGGTCCCCCACGGGGTCACAAGTCCTGCCAGAAAACCTGCTCCGTGGGCTCCTCTCTCCACAGATCTGCAGGTCCTGCCAGGAGCCTGCTCCAGCGCAGGGTTCCCACGGGGTCACAGCCTCCTCGGGAACCCACCTGCTCTGGCATGGGGTCCTCCCCGGGCTGCAGGTGGATATCTGCTCCACCATGGACCTCCATGGGCTGCAGGGGGACAGCCTGCCTCACCATGGTCTTCCCCACGGGCTGCAGGGGAATCTCTGCTCCGGCGCCTGGAGCACCTCCTCCCCCTCCTTCTTCACTGACCTTGGTGTCCGCAGGGTTGTTTCTCTTACATGTTCTCACTCCTCTCTCTGGCTGCCGTTTTCCGTCTGTCCCAACTTTTTTCCTTCTTAAACATGTTATCGCAGAGGCGTTACCACTATCGCTGATTGGCTCGGCCTTGGCCGGTGGCGGGTCTGTCTTAGAGCCGGCTGGTATGGACTCTCTCGAACACAGGGGAAGCTTCTAGCAGCTTCTTACCGAAGCCACCCCTGTAACCCCCCCCGCTACCAAAACCTTGCCACACAAAGCCAATACAAATATACGCTTAGATATGGAGCCCTTTAAAACAAAAGGACAGCCTTTATTCTTTAATAATATATAATAAAACTGCAGAAAATATCCGTATAGTTTGATTGTCTTATAAACAAAGCAACTATACACATAAAGTGACCTCCTTTGTAAATAAAAAAAATGCTGTAAGTCTAATTCCACCTACTCATCAGAATCTCTGTGTATAAATCATGAATAGCCTATGAAATACTTATTTAAACAAAGGTCACTTTTGCAGTTTATTGAAGAGGACATTAAACTTAACCGGCTTCAAAAGATTCTCTCCTCTATAAGTAGCTAAGATAGATAATGCATACAGATACATACTTAAAAAAATATACACACACGTTTCCAATATGTATAAAAACACTAGGTGGTATATATTACATGAGCATTTTCTGTCTTTTCCCCAGAAGATGTTTATATTAATTTAAGCTGAAGAGGAGACAAGGGTATCTGACTGAAGTCTAAAAATTAGCTACAGTCCTATATAGGCACTCTATAAATCATGCATGTCTATTATTAACTTAAAGATACCATCTAAAAGTTAAAAGATATGTATTTTGAATACAATTGTACAATGCACAATTCAGAACTATAAACCAATTCAAACACCTTTTCATCCTGTCAAGCTAGGAAAAAAAAATCTTTATTTTAGCATCCAAGTGTTCACAATAAATTTCTTACACTTAATATGGGTATTCTTGTAAAGATAGCCTAGCACCTGTGTCGTGGTTTAACCCCAGCCAGCAACTAAACACCACGCAGCCGCTCACTCACTCCCCCCCCACCCAGTGCGATGGGGGAGAAAATCGGGAAAAGAAGCAAAACCCGTGGGTTGAGATAAGAACGGTTTAATAGAACAGAAAAGAAGAAACTAATAATGATAATGATAACACTAATAAAATGACAACAGTAATAATGAAAGGATTGGAATGTACAAATGATGCGCAGTGCAATTGCTCACCACGCGCCGACCGACACCCAGCCAGTCCCCTGAGCGGCGGCGATTCCCTGCCCCCCACCTCCCAGTTCCTATACTAGATGGGACGTCACATGGTATGGAATACACCGTTGGCCAGTTTGGGTCAGGTGCCCTGGCTGTGTCCTGTGCCAACTTCTTGTGCCCCTCCAGCTTTCTCGCTGGCTGGGGTTGAGAAGCTGAAAAATCCTTGACTTTAGTCTAAACACTACTGAGCAACAACTGAAAACATCAGTGTTATCAACATTCTTCACATACTGAACTCAAAACATAGAACTGTACCAGCTACTAGAAAGACAGTTAACTCTATCCCAGCTGAAACCAGGACAACCTGAAAGATGTTAAAACACAGAATATGGCTGTTAGGATAAAAGTTATGGAAATTAATGGCATATGGAGATATGCTAAACCAACACTCCTGTACACTAATACTCATTACAGTTGGTTGCCTGCAGAAGGAGTAAGCTTCATATTTGGAATTAAAAAACTTTCATTTTGATTACAGACAGAGAAGCTGGAGTTCGGATTAGTCATTTATGATAAATACTGGAAGTGTAAGTAGCATCATGCAATCCAAATGTCTCAAGTAAGGTAACATTCATTATGTGAGAAAATCTGCTCCATAAACCGGTCTGGAATACAATTAAACTTGCACTGTTTCCACAAGCTAGGTTAAAGATGGGGAATCTACTTACCAGAAGCAGGGTTGCTTTGAGTTATGCTGTTTGCATGTATAGCCACAGCAGACATCAAGCATTTAACCTAAGAACTTTTTAACTGTAGCTACAGCCACAAGGTACTCTACCCTACACATGGTCTATGGAGAGAGATTGTGTCTGTTCTCCTCATTCTGGGAATGCCTCTTACTTGCTTAGAGAGCATGTAGGAAAGGAGGGACTGTTCCACTGCTCTGCCACAGGATGCATCTCACCTGTAAGCCTCCCATATAGCTTAGTAGCTCTGCAAACTGCAGAGTTAGGAGCGTACTGGAGGCTGCTGAAGAAGTGCCTTCTGCTTTTGCAACGTGTGCCCACATTACATCATGTGGTTTCACTTTGCTGTGATGTAAGAAGTCCTAAAACATCCCAAAGACATTAAGACACCCAAAACCTGCAGCAGGAATAAAGTGGTAAAAGGATCTTCAGACACATTAATATTCTGTCTAAACAGAAAGTTCAATGCATGTTTAAACATTTTGATATATATATCTAAAGTTGCTTCTGTTATAGAGAAGCATTTCAGGAAAATGAACAGGAAGCACAAACACCTAACCTAAGCAAAACACAACTACATTTCACAGAAATTTCAGAAGAGCACAATGTACACCTTTATCTTTCGTTCTGGTGCTTAGATACTCCAGTGGTAATCAGGAAGGACTAGAATCTCTCCTAGAGATTTATGCTACATTTCAGCAATGGACTAAGAAGAACTTGCTGGGGACTTGGGTCCAGATTGACAATTTAATTGTATCTTGACTGCATGTCAGGATGAAATCCAAAAGTGCACACCTGACTCTACACCACACTTAGGCTCCTACCAAATGGGGAATCAGGACTGTGGAGTACACCTCCTCAAGCTCAGATACAGCTAGAGAGCTTGGTTTGAGCATATCTCAAGGGAAAATATAATCCTTGTTTACCAAAGGCCACAATTCTGACCTGTGTCTTTCACTCTGAGAGGAGCACTAGTGACATTTTTCATGGGAAATAAGAATGTTAAAAAATGCACCCTTATATATTCCCAAGTAGCCTTACATTTCAGGAAAATCAAATGAAGAACTGTCACCATGTGTCATAGCTGTCCTTTGCTGCCATGCTAGCAACTCCTCACTCATTAAAAAAACCACACAACAGATAAGCACATGAACATATAATATTCAGGCAGAAATTAATGTAGACACAATAATTAATTCTCAGAATATATTTTCCTACCTTTTTATTTCTTATGGCATTCCATCCACTTGACAGCATTAAAGTTCTGGGAAAGGAACATATCTTTTAAAAATCTCTATAAAGCACTTGTTTTATAAATATGGAAATGTTCAATAAGAACACCTGAATTTTATATGATAGGATGTGGAAACAAGTTGTTGAGTTCCAATGATACATATTCATAGTCTTGAAACCTTTTTGAAATCAGGTCTTTTACCTAGACAATCTGGTTAGTCCTCTATGATGTGGTGCTTTAGAAAGCTAGAAATTTACAACTCTACAGCATGCTATGAGCCTTAGTTCATAATATTAGATTATACTAATTTGGGGGAATGGCACATTGTTAGTACATGTTTTGTATTATTCTAACATAATTTAGCTTTAATCTAAATGACCAGAGTTCAACTCTGGTGTTAGACATTTTGTTCTCTATAATTAATAGAACAAAATTAAGAGAATAATAAAGTAGTTGCAAGGTGAATTTAGGGGCTTGGTCAGGGACTAGTTGCTGCTTGGTGAATGCTGAAGCATATGGCTTATATCATGTCCTGTAATATTTTAACATTGCACATGTGTGCGGTTCACTGTGGAGAACATGTTAAAGCAATTTGTTTCTTAAGGAACACTGCCCTATTGTTGTTTAAACTTACATAAACACACTTACAATATAAATGGCTATTAAAGTATTCCTTATATAAATTGTAAAGCTCTCCTGTGTTGTCACTGAAGATAAAATTTGCATTAGACATGACAACAGCCCTACATAACTTTTAGAGGAGCTCTATACACAAAAGATTTAGGGAACTCCACAGGTAGGAAACCAGGCAAAACCCAACCAGACCAATATTTTAATTTTCCAGCACTAACTGCAGCACCTCCCATTCACAGAGGATATAACATAATGAGTTTTCTGTTGGAACATAAAAGTTATTTGTGTTTGCACAAGGGTCTACATATAAGAAAGCCTAAAAATGCCATTAAAAAGATGTAAGACAAAAGAGACTCTTACAAACTTGCAAAGGCTGAAAGAAACCTAGAACATAGCACTTATGTTACTAGATCATTTTGGTGAATCATAGATAGATTGCTATAGGTGGAGGAACATCCTCAGCTGGAGAGTTCATCTGAGACACATCTGGCCAAATTACTGACAAATCCATCTCCAATTAATTCCAGCTGTGGATCTGGCCCACTGTCTTTTAGTGAAATCCTCCCTAAAGAATGGCATTCATTGTCAGGCTGAAGTAGTTTTAAGTGTTGTTTTTCCAGACTTGAAAAATCCTAAGTTACTGCTTAGACCTCAATTTTCAACCATTGGACAAATTAGTACAGAGGTATACTATACAAAATTTAGCATCTCAACCCTGCATGAAAAAAAAAGTTTTCAGAGGTAACTGTGTATATAAAATGAAAAACAGGTACTAGCTCTTAATTGTCTGTGTGTATAGACATGCATGGTTGTAAAGAGCTAGTTAAAAGTTGGTTCCTTGGCAGTTTGGCATATATGACAACTGAGTAAAGAACCTACTATCCAAGTAGATAAATCCATTTATTTACATTTACCCTCAGCAAAGCACAGTTAATACACCTGCCATTAAATTTTTTTCTGTGAATGTGTACCTATCACAGAAATGAATGTAGTGAATACTCCTGCTTTTTCTTGACTTTTTCTTGATGCTACTTCCATCTCTAATTTATTTTCTTCTTTTAATTTGTTACCCAGTATGTTTTATCTTACTTTCTTTTCTAAAGAAACAAATTCTTTCATTCAGAGATGGAGAGGAAATCCACAGAAATTTGAAATTTACCTGCTTAAACTTGTTTTTGACAGTAAACTTCCCATAGCTGATCGAAAAGGCTATAAATTCATGAAGGCTAAGGGGGCACCTCTCACTAGTGACCTCCCTTGAAGGACCATAGCATACAAGCTGAAAAGACAGATATGACCCCTCAGAAAGAACTTCTCTTCTTACATTTAAATGTTATAATCAAAATCTGTATTTCTACTTTCAGTGCAATTTAAAATTACTTCAGCTCTGATTATTATGGGTTGGGACTGTCATATGTATCACAGCAATTCTGCATCCAGGTAAAGAATCAGGTGCAGTTTTGAAGGTTGACAATGTAAATGCATTCCAAAATTCTGCAGGTTTCCTTCATGCATCACATTTTAGCTGTAGCTTATTAAAGCTCAATTATTCATCTAATGAATGCTTCCACTAATCATTTCATCTGAAGAAATCCAGAGTTTACTTGACATTTATCATATTATTGTATTTTATTTATAAGATAGAAAAGATCATAGTGTGACAGCTTAGGGAATTTATTAACTATTTTAATACTTACATCATCAATACCATGATTAGGGCTGGTTTTGACAGGGCAGGCCTTGTTATAGGGTATGCTGTCAGTTATTCTATAAATTAATCCATGTTACGCATTCTTATCAGTGTATTCACATCAATGCACTGCCTTAGGGGAGCGCAAAAAAACAGGGATTCAGCTCAATGATATAGAAATATAACTTTAAACAGAGATATACTGTGAATTTCTTATATAGCTTATCACTAGCAGTGTGGATGCAGAAGGATCCGCATATGTTTGAGCTAAAGCAGATGAGCAAGCACAGTTATAGCTTGCTGTGTTCATTCTGGGATTCTTAGTGTCAGACCTCCAAGAGTAACTGTACCTACATAATAAGGAATATACTTAATAAGGAATATATTTAAACGCTAAAAATCAAGAATGTAGTTCTGTAGCCAACCCAATTTTATCGATAAAACAAGAAGGTACAACAATTCAAATATTTTCCTGGACTAGTAGCTTTCTTATGTGTTCTTTCTTAAGATTAGAAAATTAGTCATTTGTTAAACCGTGCTGCCTTTTGATAAGTTTCTGTTCAATAATTTTATTGAAAAATGTCATTTTCACCTATCTCCATATGAAAGTATCCTCATGGATATACTAATCTGCATTACTTTTATTTTGTTTCTTTCTAAGAATCTTAACCCTATACTACTAAAGTCAAAGGATAAATGATCTGGTTCATAAAACCAGAGTAGGAGAGGCTGTAAGTTTCTCACAGAAATGAGAAAAAGGAAGAAAAAAGGAAACCTAAATATACTACCCCCTTAACCCTCCAAATATAGACTTCATACCCCCCAATTTAGAATTAATTATTTAGACATGTAACCACTAGAAGAAAGATCTTGGAATCATCACAAGCAGTTCTTTAGAAACATTAGTCCGGTTCTCTAAACAGTAAATAAAATATGGTGAATCAAAAACTGGACAGTATGGAAAACAATATGAAGGGCTTGATAGATCTGTGTGGCAGCTGAATCTTTAAAACATTTCTATGAATATTGGTTAGCTTTCCATAAATTTGTTTTTATTCCTGTAGTAATGTACGTATAAAAGCTTTGAACCTATGCTTTGCACTACACTTCGAGTCCTCAGAGATAGCTCTGTCTCCAAGGATGTACACACAGCACAAACAGAGCTATTGTTTCAGTTCTTTTGCAGTTAGCCAGGTTGATTATTGAAGATCGCTGACGGATCAGGAGTTTAAGAAACATACATTAGAATTAATTCTAAGGTGGTATGTCTACAAAGAAGACATGTATTAGGACTAAAGGGTATTTGATAATGTGATTACCAGGCAAATTAAGTAGAAGATGCATTTTCCAACTTGAGAAAAGTGACAGACCTGCAAGTATTACTGCTCAGAGAGCAAGCTATTTCACATCTTCCACTTTCTTAGTCTTGTTCAAAGAATTGAACTAGAAATATTTAAGTTATTGAAGAGCCACTTATGTTAGAGAGTAAGAAAAGGTGAAAAAGATAACATACAGGTAGAATAAATCTGTCACACAAAAAAAGGAAGGCATTTAACTGAACATTAGAGGCAATTTAAACCCTGAAGAACCTGTGCTGCTTTCTCAAAGACTGGAACATGGTTCTCCAGGAAAGCCAATAAAGATAACTTCTAATGTCAGCAGCAGCAGGAAATTGGAATACCAGCTACTGTTTGGAAGCTCAATTCTTTTTAGAAGTAGGATTCAGGGAAGAAACTAAGTTGAGAGAAGCTGTCTCTTCAGTTATGCTATCCATTAGATAAGTCTACATTTTAGATCCTTAAAGGTGACATATCTGCCTGTAAATACTAGAGGAAGTGCCAATTTGATTAAAAACTAGATGTGCCAAACGATCACTACTTCGGAAAATACTTCACGACAGCACAGGATGTTTTAATCATCATTATATCATCATATATAATCACATTGATTGTTTGAGAATCACCAGCAGCAGATGACTAAATAAAAAATCCCTGGTTTTGGGACAGCCTCTGTTGCAAGGGTCTTCACAGCTTAGTCTTCAGCTGGACTGGATGAGACTCTCCAAATTGCTGTTCTGCTCAGTTCTTACACCCAGCTGACCTGTGGTCCTCCATGACTTCATGATCCATCCCTACAGCTTATCTTAAGCTATGTGTTAAAAATCTTCTACATACCTTACCTATGTACAGGCGACTGTCCTGCATGACTGTTTCTACATCTGCAGGAACAGTTTCTACTGACTACTTACAAGCACAGTTTGATCAGCAGGAACCACTTGGTGGTGTTGCTGGGGCTGCCAGATTCTCCACACAGGATGTCAGTCAACACATTTAAGAATAAAGGAAGGCCTATCAGCAGCAGCCTGAGAGAATCTTCAGGACTGCCCAAAATTCCCACCTGGAGAGTTCCAGTAACAGTTAGTCAAGTATTTCTGGTGAAAGGGGCTAGAACTTCAGTCAATCACTCTGCCTCAAGTCAGCCTAGTGTCTCATCGACATGATGACTAGATGGGGAGTTCTTGGAATACCCAGGGAATTAACCTAAGTGTACAGGGTGTGTACTCAGGCACAGCCCTCATACCCAGCTGCACCACAGCTGTAGTTATAGGACAGACATGAACGTCATCCTTCCATCACACTTACAACTGAAATTCTGCAGTTCTGTACCTCCTGCCACAAGTAGCACTTCCCTTTTTCACATCTGTACTGGTGTAACAGTATATGAATTATTTCATCTTAGATCTCAGCACAGACTACCAAAGCATTACACAGTTTCAACATTTTTCATCTGGATTTGGAAAAAATGCCTTTATCATTTCCTGGGGTCTCAAACTGTATTTTCATGTTTCCTACTCCTTGATAAGCTAATGCCAACAGCTTAATCAAATGGTGGGACCACCTCTCTGAAAGTTACTGTTCCCAATGTTCACTTTTGCTGGTTTAAATGTGAAAGCAACTGCCCATTACACTGACAAACATTATCACCTGGAATTTCCCATCAATCCACATCCAGGCATAGTCTTATATTTTATACTTACAATTTAGATTGTTTTGGGAACCCAATTTTTTGGCAAAGTATTTGTAGTGCGAGCATACTCCAAGTATAATACTAAGGTACAAGGTAAGAAATGGTGTTCCAAGATGCGCATGTGGTGTAAATAATATTTAAAATTACCTTCTTCTTTATTCTATTCTTTAAAGTTTGTGCTACTTCCTTCCCATGCATCCTATGTCTGTGTGACCTGCCCTTTTTCCACAGCTGCTACAACTATCAATAGAAAACTATGTTTTACTTATCTAGAAAGCCATGTTTTCTACCAAGACTAGACTTCAGTGTGACTCCTTGACTATTTCATGGTGTTGACTACCAGGTTCCTTATCTTCCCTCTAAAAGAGCAGCCCAGTACCAACAGCAAATCTAACAATTCTTTTTTCTTTTACAGATGTGATTCTACTGATGGAAATTCAGAGTTTGCACATCTTTAAGTTTACCATTTAAATTTCCAAGAACTTTTTCTCTGGTACTTAATCTTAAATAACTGTTAAGTCTGCAAAACTATTTGCAGATCTATCTCCCTAATGTCTACCCAAAGTTGTGTTACCTTTTCTGATGAATACTTGCCAGAGGATTCTCAGTCACATTCATCTATAAAGGTAGCATTAAACACTTTTACACTAGAATAAGCAACTGTGATACAACTACTACTAGACATAAAAAAAAATATTTTTAAATTGCAAAATTAGAAAACCTTAACTTTACAAGAAGATAAGGCTGTATCTGTATCCTGGTCCTGTGTCATATGTATCACACAGCAATAAAGAAATATGTGCTCCTACAGATTTCTTGTCCCATGCAGAGAATCCTCCTGCAACTTTTAAAAGATACAGCTGGGATCTTGAAATTAGCAGTTTTATGTACCAAATTCCAATGGCATTCAATAAAATACTACACCTAAAAATCAGGTCCTTAGCATGCTTCCAGTGTACACAACTATAAACAGATTCAGAAAGGAGGAGAGCTATTGCTGTCAGGTTTGTAATCAGATCTATTTTCTTCATGAAAACAGTCAGGCTTATACCACACATGGCTTGACAGGGCAACTTTTTATCAACACATATTTTTGTTTCATCCATTCCTGATCAGACGACAGCTGCCAACACATTGTCACTCAGAGAACGCAAACTGACCAGCCAGCCATCAAATAACCTGATATGCTCTGATAGCTTCAGCCCTGTTTTCTAGTTTGTAAAAACAGAGAGTAGGAAGCAAAGAGCAGGAAGGTATTTGCAGTGCTCCTAGTATTAGTCAGGGTTGAGAAATAAAAATCTTTAGCATCGGCCTCTCCTATTTGATTTGTGCATATTTAATACAGATAGGTAAATGATAGATTGGCAAATCTTTTCAGATATGATATTTTGTTTGGGTTTAATTTGTTTAATCACTCTCTCCTTTTAATGTTTTTCTAAATGATCTAATTTTCGCTTGCAAACAACATCCCAAACTGCCTTTTTCAGCCAGTGACTTCAGTGGAATCCAATTTTTCCCCTTGAACATTACGGAATTCACATTTCCTGCCTCTTGGAGCTGTACACTCTTTAGAAAGGTTGTAAAATCTCCTTGTGGACAAGCACAGAAGGAAAATATTCTAAAAGTGCTTTTGTCAAAGAGTAGATTAAAACACATGAAACAAAAGGTTTGGTTAAGCAGTAGAATCTCTCTGTAAATGCTGTGCTAGTGCATCAGAGGCCACTTGTGGAAAAAAAAAATCAAGGTTATATTTTCTCTTCCTTCTCTACTTATAAATGCTTTGGGAGAAACACTGCTAGTATGCTCTGAAAGAAAAGACTAAAAGTAGTCAGTAGCCTATTTCTCAACAGTGAGCAGCAAGAATTTTTAAGAATATAAAACCAGAGCTCAATATGGAGACTTAAAGCCAATTTAAAAATAGAATAATTTGCATTCTGTTGCTGAATTCAGCCAATAATTCTTACCATTCACAAATAGCATGTCTTCTTGACACATATTTTTGAAAAGGACACAAGAAGGAGCCAAAACATTTAACTGATGATTTTTAATCTGCTGTTTCACTCCCACAGCCTGTTGTCCCAAAACACTTTCTCCTTTCTAAAATAAGATTACTGGCTTGGCAAATGAGGGAAAAACAGTGGTTGTTGCTTATTTCAACTTTAGTAAGGCTTTCAACACTCTTTCCCACAACACCCTCACAGACAAACTGAGGAAGTAGAGACTAGATAAGCAGACAGTGAGGTGGACTGAAAACTGCCAGGCTCAAAGGGTTGTGATCAACAGCACAAAGTCCAGCTGGAGGCCAAGCAATAGTGGTGTCCCACAGGGGTTGAAACTGGGTCCAAAACAGTTTAACATTTTCTTTAATGGCATTGATGGTGGGACAGAGTGTACCCTCAGCAAGTTTGCAGATAATACAAAACTGGGAGAAGTGGTTGATAAAACAGATGGATGTGCTGTCATTCAGAGGGACCTCAACAGGCTGGAGAAACAGGCTGATAGGAATGTCAGGAAGTTCAGCAGAAGGAACTGCAAACTCCTGCACCTGGGGAGGACTGCATGACAGATACCAGTCCAGGCTGGGGCCTGACTGGCAGGAAAGGAGCTTTTCAGAAAAGGATCTAGACGTTCTAGTGGACAAGAAGTTGAACATGAGCCAACAATATGTCCTTGCAGAAAATAAGGCCACAATATATTGGGCTGCTTTATAGAGAGTGTTGTCAGCTCTTCCAGAGCATTACCAGAAGTGATTACTGCCCTCTACAAAGGGGAGACACACCTGCATTGCTGTGTCCAGTTCTGAGCTCCCCAGGACAAGACAGAGATGGACATATTAGAGTAAGCCCAGTGAAGGAACATAAAGATAATGCAGGGATTAGAGCATCTGTTATAACAAGAAAAGGCTGAGAGAACTAGGACTGTTTATCCTGGAGAACAGAAGGCTCAGGAGGGATCTTACCAATGTGTATAACCACCTGATGAAAGGGGGTAAAGAAGATGGAGCAAGACTATTCTCAATAGTACCTGGTGAGAGGAAAAGAAGCAATAGGGACAAATTGATATACAGCAAATTCCATTCAAATATAAGAAAAAAAATCTTTATTGTGAGGGTGGTCAAGCACTGGAACAGGTTGCCCAGGGAGGCTGTAGAATTTCCATCTTTGGACACATTCAAAACTCAACTGGACAAAGTCTTGGGCAACCTGCTGTTGTTGACTCTGTTTTGAGCATGTGGGTTGGTCTCCAGAAGTTCCCTCCATCCTCAACCACTTTGTGTTTCTGGTTTCTGGTATGGGTTCCTCTGACCTAGGAGAACTGCTGATTTTGTGTTTAGACTGTTAAATATGACTCAGCATAAGCTGTAGCAAGCTTAAAAACAAGACCACTAGAAGAGAAAGTAGAGAGAAGAGCCAAAGAGAATCAGACCTCACACATAACATGCAGTTGACACTATATGTCATGAAACTCAAGCTAAGATCTTTATATTTGATTGAACTGTAGCAAAAAGACTTCAAGAAAGATGCCTTGTAATCCTCAGACACTAGAGGACTACCTCACCAGCTGAACTGTAAAATTGTTCATCAATGTTGACCAACAGAGACCACATTCTTCAATACATATGTTTAAGTGGTACTGGTTTCCCAGGTCTGTAGTATATGTAATGAAAAAGGCTTTAGCAACGTGGTCCTTCTTGAGGCAAAAAATGTTAACTATGGTTGAAAATAGGACATTTGACTACATCTTGCACCATCAAAAAGCAAAGTAATGAAAAAGGCTTTAGCAACGTGGTCCTTCTTGAGGCAAAAAATGTTAACTATGGTTGAAAATAGGACATTTGACTACATCTTGCACCATCAAAAAGCAAAACCACTAAACAAACCAGAAAACAAGATTGTTTTGAAGTGAAAACTTTGGAAGTCAACCTTGTCATCTAAAGTGTTCTATTATAAAAAACCTGGCTGCATCACTTGAAAGTAAATTATTTAATTAGCTGGCTCCAAGTTTTTTTAAACTTTTTTAGGAAGCCATACTATAGTTCATTTGAGTACATTAAGATGAAACAACGAAGTCATTATCTGCAGATACAATCTTCCCTGCTCATCTCTTAATAAAAAGAAGATAGAGTACTATAATTTCATACTAATAACAACAACAATAAAAAAACCCCACCCAAAACCCAACTGATGGAGGAGATACAAACAAGTAGATACAAAGGATCTACTAATGGCCACCAGCGTCATCCCTTGTCAGGATTTGGCTTCATTTTGTGTGATGTGAGAGTTTGTTAATTAAGTTTGTGGATTTTCCCCAAGAACACACTACTGAAGTGATGGGGAAATGAGTGCAAGACAACAGCAAGTTTCATCCCAACACAAAGCATTTCTAATGAAACACAGCAGTAAAGAGAGTACACAGACAGATCATATGACTAAATTGACTATACAGACTCTCAAAATTTTTCAAACACAATTTAGGGTATTGAATAGCCTTTTTATTTTATGACAGAAATACAATAATTATCTGAGAACTTGACAGACTTTAATTTTGGAGACCAAAAATAAGTAGCACTTCACCCAATGATGACACATATTAATCAACACAAGGATTTCTGAGAAGAACATGCATATCAAGCACAATCCGGTTTAGTAATGCATTATATTAATTGAGAATAAGATTTATTTTTATATATGTATTTATGACTACCACTGTGTATAGATTCCCTTCTCCATATGGAAACTTCAGGAATTGTTGAGGGTGGGGAAATCAGAAATAAGAATGAAAATAACTGTTCTTGTATCATTTGCGTGCCTGCAAGCAACAGTATCAGGTTGGTGTTTAATACCATTCAGTGAGCTCACACACAGAACAGAACTGCTTGAACATGAGACTTTCATCCCAGCCTAACAGGCAGGTAAGATATTCAAGTTGTGGGAAGCAGATGCTACAATACAAAATTCAACAACAACCCACCCCCAACAACTCATATCTGTGCCATGCACAAGCTATGTATGGGAATCACTACACTATTAAGCAGGTTGTGAGAGATGCCTGCTGGAGGTATTCTGCCACATTTTTTAAAAAGGCAAATCTCTGTGACTTGAATTCTTGTATAGATATTCTGTGAACATTGCAAAGGAAAAAAAATTCAGACTGTTTGCCCCATAATTCTATGTAGCATGAAGAAGTTAAGACATTAACAAGCCTCCTTAACTACTTGCATGATCTCTAGATCATGTAGAAAGTAATCACTGCTGCCCCATTATAGCAGAGTTTTAAAGCTAACAAGGAAAAGAAAAAAAAGGATAATTTTATATTCTTCACCATTCAAGAAGAGGCAATTTCCTTTATCTCCTGCATTAATGTAGCAGAGTCAAAGAAAGATGGAGAATATTGGCACTGTCACCTGGAAAGTTTCTTCATGATTTTTTTAGCGTACTTCCCTTTCTCCTTTTCAACTGCCTCAGTTTGAAGGGCCTTAAGCTCCTCCCATTTATGATAGAAAGACTAGTATGTGAGCCAAGCATGTTACTGCCACTGTAAAGTTTAACTTTAAGTCATATCTTATCATGGTGTTACAAGAAGCAATGGTGTAGTCCCAAATTCTGGGTCAAAACCACCTACTTTACCTATTCATTCCTGAGACTGGTCCTGATCTTAGCAATCTCTGCAATAGCAAGGACATCTTTTGCATGCTTATTTGCTAGATCAAAATGATTTATCAGGTCTCCTTGACTTCTTAGTTATACTTTTCATTTTTTGGTGATTGAGACAGTGAACAAATGAACAAAAAGAAAAGAAAACAGAATTAAAGGGAGGACAATATTTTAAGATTAAATTCAACAGGATAAAAAGTCAAGTGGTACTGATGAAGGAGTCCTAGGTCTGTCATTAGTTAGAACCAAGGCACTAGTTAAGAGTGGTTTCAGTAGAGCCAGGAGCCTGCAGAGGGTCTGGAGGATTTAGCATGCCATTTGCACTCTACACAACTTTTTTATGAGCTTAGAAAAGAAAGATGAACTGGTAGCTGGACCTTAACTGGGACAGCTTGTTAGTATAAAAATATCAAAGTGATTAAAAATGCTTTTATTTTGAGGCAAAGGAGAGAGAGAAAAGCTGAGAAGGGAACAGGAGAGATAATGGTCATGAGAGAGACCAGGTGAAGGGATAAAATCAGTGGGGCATGAGATTGGATTAGGAGGATACCAGATTAGCATCTGTGATGAGGAGAGGGAAGGCAAGACAAAGGGAAGAGGAAAGTTACTTAACATTTTATCAATTTTGTCTTGGAATAAGAAGGTTAGGTCTTCTGCAAAGAGAGAAACACATTCATTCTTCAAATCTTCCTCTTGTCCTGCCTCTGCCATGAAAGAGCAAATCATACTGAGGATAAATTGGGGTTTGGGCTTGGAATTTGGCAACACACTTAAGAACAGACAAAGCAAGGTCATCCGATTTGATTTTTCCACAAAGTTAAGAAAAACAAGGAGAGGAAATAGTTATGAGAGGTGAATTTGTAATGACTTTGGCCAGGTGACTTGTAATGAAGGGGGAGTTAAACAAGATCAGCAGGTGCACTGATTAACTATAGGAGAAAATGACTGTGCTAAGTACTGATGGAAGAAAGTGGAGAGTGGGCTATTAAAGGAGGTCAGAGCAAAAAAAGAACTCTAACAGTGATGAGCTAGTAGTGGCAGGAGCTCAATGAAAGGATTTGAAAAGATTTCATAGACAGCTGAAAGAGTTGGAGAGGAAGAACTGAGTTACTGAGAGATGAGAGAAGTGGTAGGTGAGAAAAATTTTAGCAACAGGTGCTTTCAGTAAGTAGGAGGAACAATTCTCAGCTACAAGTAAAGAGATTAAACTGAGGAAACAAGGCAGGTCAGAGATCTGATGGGTCACCTACTTGGAAGCTAAAAATTACTAAGCAATGAACCTGGGAGATGATGAAGGGAAAAAAAGATAACCAGTAACAAAAATCAAAGAAAATTTTTCCAGTCTGTGCTTCTGCTAATGTTTAAAATAGTTTCCAAGTTGCTGTTATATAGTTTCAAAAAACTAGAGAGTAAGAAGAGACTAGACAACATCACAGTGACAGATGGAGATGTCAACACAGATGATATGATGCCGTAATGTCACTGACTGAACAGTAAGACTTGTCTGAATGAGAATTTTGCAGCAGATGACACCTTTATCATTGCAGACAAGTCAAAGTGCCACTGAATTATAAATTATAATTTTGCTTGATCAGTGGAAAATTTAGTAGTCTATACCCATAAAGGTTATTTTCTTTCCTGATTGTATCTCTAAATTTCTAGTATCTTTCGCAATATCTACAACTGCTGCCTCACAGAAAATCTTCTATCTTCAACTTGCAGAATTACTGGAAGCACGAGAGACCACTGTTTGGCTGCCTTAGATTATTAATTGAATACAAGAAGATGGCATGAAAAACTAACATAAGATAATGAGTTAGGCACTAAAGATGAACCATGCAGTGACTGAACTGGGAATTCAACTGAAACTGATAGTTCAAAAGTTAAGCAGTAGACCGTCCAATCCCTTCCAGACACTGTGATCACAAACTTCCTCTCCTTAGCAAATCAGGAGCCCTAAACATCTGTCCTATTCTTTAGAAACCAAAAGAGTAAGTTGGTCATATACACCTAAAACTACTTAATCAGATCACAGACAAATTGATGCACAGTATTTATTCCTCAAAGAAATACAGCAGTATTTCTAAGTGCTAGAGAATACTAGCATTTACTTATAAATAATATATTTTGTATTTTAGTGTAGCCTTTCTTTTGACTTTCTTAGCTCATCTTATAAATACCTTATGTCCCTACAACAACTGCTGAAGAACATTTTTGGTCATGTTAGAAATTTTCCAAAGTACAAAAGCTTTTACCTGAATATCTCACCAAATCTCTTTCCTAGAAGATGATCTAAAAGGCTGTATCTCATCACTCTAGTGGTTTATTTAGACCATACTATCCACTGAAACTGGTGTTGCTGGGTCATGTTATGATACCCATACAGTTATGGATATTTATTTTATGGTTCCCTTTAAGCTGGAAGCACAAGTTTCCTCTATAAATCCTTTATGCCTTGGAAGCCTAATCCTTGTTATAACTCATTTAGGGAGGTATTCACAAAGACAAGCTGTAATTTAATAGACTTTTTTTATTAGACTTCTCTCTGGTGAATAGAGAAAGAGAAGGTCATTCAGAAGCTTATTCAAAAGAGATACTAAACTAGGAGTTCAGAGTTGTTTGACTAGCTGAGGTGCTAGCCAAATGTGTTCTGAAAAGAGGATGTAAGGTTTAGTCTTTCACTGCTGGCTTTTTCTGTTTCAGTGCTATAAACTTTTGGAATAGTTCACAAGGTTAGTTTGACCTACTGTTCCTAAGCATCCAAAGAAAACCATAATCACACACTATTCTACCTAGCACACTGAAATTGAATGGAGAAACTAAAGAACAAATGTGAAATCTACTATATGTTTTATTCAATTTTCTATTCCACAGAAGCAGTTACATGTGGAGATGTGTGAGATTAAATTTTAGTTTGTTTGTTTTGAATGCAATGCTTCATGAATGTAGTTTAGTTTCTTGCAAATTAATTATGGGTTTTTTGAATGTACACATTTCCTAATTACTCTTAATGACTTGTAGTTGCCTGGACATCACCTCATTTTTCAGCTCACATTTCTCAGCTTCACAGTCTCTAGCTGGTTATATGTCACATCACATCTGTTCTACTTTCCAATCTGAGGAGGGAATCTCTAAATATGGAAAGAATGAACAGCAAGCAATCCTGTTTATCAACAATTATCTTTGCTTGTATGTTAATATAAAGAAAAACCATTTTTTTAAAATGTTTACAAAATCTTGTTCACCTCAGTCTTGCAAGGCAGTATATTGTAAGAAAATATGAATGGAAGAGGCATGAATTCTGACCTACCCTTCCACATATGAGACTTCCCCCCAAAATGTCAGAAATGTCAGGATAACTTATAAGGCAATACTGTGTCAAGTGCTTTGTGACAGATATTTCCACAGCCCTAGGCTGTGTCCCATGTGGTTGTAACCTGGGCTATCTAGTTGAAAACACGGGGCACTACCAAAAGCACAGGAGTCCTCCTGGTGAAGTGCATCACCTTACTGAGTACTCGCTTCTAGGAAGCAATACCAAATAAGCAAGCAGAAGTTATGAAGAGCTTAATTCTTATTTGATATGGTTCAAATATGACATACGACATCACAATGAAACCCTCAATCCTGAATGATGATTTGCATGGGCAAATAATTTTGCAATTATTTTTTTTTCAATATCAGGAACTTTAGCAAGAAAATACATATAAGTATAAAAGAATACTTACCCAAGAGTTACAGTGTAGTTTGTATCTCAAATTTATTGCCTATGACAATTCTGGAAAGAACAGACAACTGAAAGAGGATAAGATTAGGTCTCACTAACTCTTTTACAGTTCATTCATTTATTTGTGATGTTACTACCTCACGACAACCCATCCTTTTCCCTCCAGGCTCAGAGACAAACTTCACAGCTTTGACTTATTGGGATGTTTTAACTTTGCCAAAAAGGGAAATAAGAGAATTTTTAATAAATTTTACATTTTTACTTGATAACAAAGGAAATGCCAGTCCATGCACTGCACTGACCAGCACTGAATGCTTATGTTTTACAAAGTCCTGCCATGCTCTTGTTGAAGCTTAATGATTATAATGTTACCTTGTAATGTAATTATGTAAGTTTATTTTTATTTGCTCTGGTTCTAATTAATAATGACATTAATATGAGGTTTTGTAAGAAATTTTAGTCTGAGTTCAAGAGAGTATAACAACAGATGTATGGATTAAGAGTTATATCTCCCCTAACTATTAATTAAACAGTTATGTTTAACAAGCAGACAGAAGACTTCTCTACTGAACCTAAAAAAGTTTTTAACTTTTTCATGGATAGGATGATAGTAACGGGTTTTGTCAAGTAATAATAAAATATCTATAGATATCCACTCTGGCTCCTTGTGGAAGATTCTGTCTGCTTCAGATCCAGGTGCTGAACCCCTGATGGGAGGTTCAGGTTTACAGGGAACAGGAAAGAGAGATGTAGTCCCTCTCACACCAGTTAGTGCAGCTGAGTCCAGCTAGGATATTGCTGCCTGGCCCTGGAGCTGAAGAGAAGGCCTGGGTCATCTCTCCAGGGCTGGGAAAATGTTGGCCTCTCACATGGGAAGTGCACTATGAGTCATGAGCCAGAGGAGCAGCAGGGAGAGGTGAGCAGGCTGTGTAGGGAAAGTGAAGAGATTGACAGTGTCTTTGCAGAAAAGATAAAAGCCTGAGCCATGCAAAGCAAGTGTAAAAGCAGAATGACTTTGGGAGCCATTTCAAATACCCATACATCAATGCATATAGCATGAGGGATGACCAGGAGGAATCATGAGTCTGTGGACAGCTACAGAAGTAAGACCTCATTGGGATTATGGAGACATGGTGGTGTAACTCATGATTGGAGTGCTGCAATGGAGGAATGTGGGCTTGTTCAGAAAGATGGTGTGGGTGGGCATGGAGGAAGGGTTGCACTCTTTGTAGAGGGGTGGCTTCAATGCACGGAGCTTTCCCTTGTGGCAAGTGACAGAGTAGTTGAGAGCTTGTGGGCAAGGATCAGAGGACAGACGAGTGCAGGTAAAATTGTAGTAGGTGTCTGCTACAGATATGGTCAAGAACACCAGGCAGATGAAGCCTTCTTTCAACAGCTGGAGAAGGCCTGACAGTCACATGCCCTGGTGCTCATCAGTGACTCTAACCACACTTTCTGCTGGAAGGGCAATACAGATTTTTGGACCACATCAAAGGCAATTTCTTGATGAAAGTGATGAAGGACCTGGCCTGGGGAGATGCTGTGATGTACCTGCCATACAAAAACCAGGAAGAACTGTTGGATGAGACAGCCTTGGCTACAATAACTGCGAGACCATGGTATCCAGAGAGCAGTAAGCAAGGTGAGCGGCTGAATTGCAAGCCCAGACTTCAAAAGAGCAGATTTTTGCCACTTCAGGGACTTGGTAGGATCCTATGAGAAACTGTTGTAGAGGGCAAAGGGGATTAGTCAGGAGATGGCTAATCTTCAAGGACAGCCTCCTCAGAGCACAGGAACAGTCCATTCCAATGTGCACAAAGTTAGTTACGTAAGCATGGCAGAAGGCAAGAATGGATGAACATGTTACTCCTCACTGATCTCAAACACCAAAAGACAATACACAGAAGGTGGAAGCAGACACAGGCTTCCTGGGAGGAATACAAGGACATTGCCCGCATGTGTAGAGATGGAGTCAGGAAAGCCAAAACTCAGCTGGAGTTGAAACTAGCAAGAGGGATGAAGGGCAATAAGAAAGTTTTCTAAAATTATTGTTAGCAAAAGGAAGGCTAAGAAAAGTGTAGGTAGATTGCTTAGTAGGGCAGAGGACCTATTGAAAAGGGATTGGGAAAAGGCTGAAGTAGGCAGTGCTGCCTTTGCCTCAAATTTTGCTGGTAAGGTGTATGCTCAGGCCTCCCGGGTGCTTGAGACTCAGCAGAATCTGTGGGAGTGAAGCAGTATCCACAGGAAGAAAGAGATCACTTAACCCACCTGGGCATACACAAGTCTGTGGACCCAGATGAGCATGCATCCAAGGGTGTTAGAGGAGCTGGCTGATGCTGCTGTATCTCTATCATCTTTGAGAGGTCAGAGTAATTGGGAGGGGTTCCTGATGATTGAAAAATGCAGACATCACATCTGTCCTGAAGAGGGCAGGAAAGATGACCTGGAGAGCTACAGGACTCACCTGTTTTCAGCCTCATGTGAGTCCCTTGGGAAACCATTTCTGAGTCCCCTGATATTCAATTACTTTTAAAAATTCTAGAGAATATTCTGAAAAATCTGGATATGTATTTTGAATTTTAACCAGAATTTAAGAAGTGTACATTACTTTTGTGTTTTAGAAGAGAAACTACTGTATCAAAACAGTAAAGGGGAAGTTAAAGAATTAGGTTCATTATAGCAAAGAAAAGCCTTTTCTGGAAGAATGATGGATGAGAGCTAAGGAGACAATTAAAATGAGATGACAAAGAGTAGAGTAAGAGTAGAGTAAATAATTAGAGTATCTGCATAGATTTTCCAATAGAATACATTACCAAAGCTTATATATTACTAAAAATAGATATTATACTGCTTTCTAGTAATTATTGTAATGATAATTTGGTTTTAATCCTTTGACAAATTGAGATCATGAATAATGTTATACCACATAAATATGCACATTTCCTAATAAGGAAGAAAAAAATACAGTTGTATTCAGCAAATGATGTATCTAGTTAACACTATAATTTAGTTACTGTTATGTGTTACTTTTGATAAACTTTCAAATGGAAGAACATTCAAAGTTTATCTGAAACACAATTTAAAAACTGTCATATTTACTTATCTAAAGATAAAAAGCAAAAGGAATTTGCAACTGATTGAATAGCTATTCATTCATGTATTATCCATGTATGCACACGACTGTGAGCTTTTGAAATGCATTTGCTTTGAAAACTAAAATTATTGTAAAAATATGTTTTCTTGTAAGCTTTTATACTAGCTACAAGCTGAATTTTCTGTTCCTTAGCCAATGAATATCACTTACCTCTTCCTCAGTAGGATGTGTTGCTCCTACACATTATCTGCCAAATTATCTGGCACATTTTCAGTCACAGGGAGACCCAAAATCTGCTAGTTAATTTTTGTGGAGTTGGCACCTGTGCATATTTGCCTGTAAAAATACGATTGCTTCCTTCCTTCATTTATTTATTTCCTGAGTTTAATGGTTTTGGTTAAAACATTACTGCAAGTGCCAGAGAAGTTATTGCTTGAAAGAAAAACTCTATGACCCAGAGATTCAAAATATCAAGAGGGCATGTATTTTTCCATAATTGGAAGAGAACTCTTCCTTAGCTTCAAATGCATATATTCCTATCCTGATAGTTTACAAAACAATTTGTATTTTTAGAAAATAAAATGAAATGCACTATTGAGAGTATTGCATAAAAGCCACTAGTACCAACTAAAATGAAACCTTTGTCTCACAGGAAACATATGAACAAAGTTTACCTTCTTTTAATACTGCAAATTCATAGCCATAGTATGGCAGTGCATTGCAAAGTTTCTGAAGACTAGTACTCACAGGATCAGGTATAGGCATGGTGAAGTAGGCAGATGCCTGGGCAGCAGGGCATTTATTTCTCCTGGTGGTACCAAGAGGGTGACACCCGGGATAGTTCTGCAGTCTAGCTCCTGATGATGCAGTGTGGAGAGGAAGGAAGAGTCAGCTAATATGAGCCTGGTTCTGCCTCTTTCTCAGCAAGGGTAGGTCCTGTCCAAGTCCTTTGCCTCTTTAGGTCTGTAGCTGAAACCTGGAAGAGTGTGTGAGGCCAGCTGAAGAAGGTGACTAAAAGTCAGAGGCAGGATAGAAAAAGGAAAACCACAGTTAGAGGAGATGGGAGGGCTTGTAGGGGGCTTGGGCAAGAAAGAGATGAAAGTCCTGAGCTCTACAGGGGCAGAGGAATTAGTAGGGGAGAGGAGATACCCACCCCACACTTAGTTCCTCCCAAACCCTGTCCTCAGAGAAGCCTGCCAGAGCTCTTCCATCACACAAAACCCAGTCTGCTACTGTTAGGAATTTGAAATTCTCCTCTTCACCTAGCTCTCACCCAAAAACCCACTGACCTTTTGCAGACTCTCTGTCTTTATCACTGTACCCCCATCAGCCTCTTCACCAAATCATATATTCCATTTCAGTACTACAGTGAGATGGGGTTTCCCTAAGAGGCACTGAAGCAAGCATGAAATACTTCCTTAATATTCAGGAGCTATGCTGTCAGTGAATAAAAAAATAAACGCCCTATGGTCTCCACAAAAGTAATTCCTCCACCTCCTGTCTCACCCAGCCTCTACTGAATCTTGGGACAAGGTACTGCAAATTCTTCTACTGCTTAATTGACGCACTTGCTAAATAAGTGTTAGACTGAGATATGGCCTCAAAAGGGAAAAGCGATTCAACTGTGCAAAAGCGTTAATGTATTTTCTGCCTGGGAGTTTTGGTAGTTTGTTTGAGACCTATGGATGAATATTCCTTCTCAGGACGCAATTTCATTTCCTTTTTTGTTCTGTGCTTATTTCAGCTTTTAAACACATTTCCTTTTGCAGTTGATGTTTGCAAGGAATTTAGAAAACCACATATGTGTCAATGGTATGAGGCTAACAACCTCCCAGACCTGCTCTCTGCCATACAGGGGAAGTTTGATGAGGTTTATAAGCTTCATAAACCATTGAAAGAGACATTGATGTGGGGAACAAGAGTATGGAGGAGAACATAAAAAGCTAAAAACGGGTGTGTAGTAAGGCTGGAAGCAGGCTGAATAATGAAAACCATCTTATACCACTCAACTGAGGAATAGATGAGGAGAAGGACTGGGCGACTTGCAGACCTGAAAAATGGGAGGGAAATGACAGACCAGCTGAACTGATAGGAAGGCCTGATCCACAAGAGTGACATGAAAACCACACATCTCCAGAAGATGAGGGGTGAGGGGAAGGTGTCACAGTTCAAATCTCTTCTGTTACAGATAAGGAAGATAGGCATATCTCCCTTACACAAAATTTTTAGGCAGGAGATAAAATTTTGAAAGAAACCTTGGTTTCTTAGGGAAACAGTATATGGGGAAAAAAGGCTGAGCCCCTGAGAGTGACTGCAAGCCACAATAATATGCTGATGTCTCCAGGAGAAACAAGAGGTGGATTAGTCAAACCGCTTGAGTCAGCGTATTTCTTTCTTCCACAAAATACCAGTGCTTACCCCTGAGCTTCTCCAAGGGTGGATGCCAGCAGTAACATTTTCACTACCTCCTTCATGGCTGGCTCCTGCACCCTAGTTTGTTTCCAACTTATGGCAAGTCTACAGGCCACAGATCCTATTCTACAAAGCTGCCCAAAGAAAACAACCTGCTCTTCTCTGCTAAACACAAAATCATCATCAGGTAAGGCCAATAAGTGTTCCCTCCCATTCTTCTCCAAGATGTGGTAGACAAGGTTTCAAGCCCTGCTTTGGGCTCAGGACCTCCCTGTGAGCTACTTCTTACAGGATATGTATGTGGTTCTCCTGCAGATACCCAGGAACATTTGGGCTTGCTCACTCACATTGTTCAATGGAGTCTTGCATAATATTTCAGAGTTTCAACTCCCCTGTGACTTCAGCCTTCACAAGTGATTTGACCTGGATATCTTTTGCCAGGAGCACGGCTGTTCTCTAGGTCCCAGGTTATTGTTCAGAAGAATCTCATCTCTGGATGTCCTCTGGCCTGTGAAGAATCATAGAATCACAGAACCATAGAATGTCCTGCAATGAGCAGGGACATCTTTAACTAGATCTGGTTGCTCAGAGCCCCGCCCAACCTGACCTTGAATGTTTCCAGGGCTGGGACATCTACAACAGCAGATGTAGTAGCTGGGCTGCTACAAAATCATACTGGATGACATTTCTGGATGACATGAAAGCACGCATTTGATTCAATAAGATCTGTAAAACTTGTAGCTCTTTAAACTGTATCTGGGAAGGAAGTTATTTTAAGTAGGATAAGGGGTACTGGTAGTTACACATTAGAGCGTAACTCCTGCCCTGTAATTAAAAATTATGATGAAAAAGACTTCAAATAATTTTTAAAATAGTACTAGGCCCTATTCCAAATACAGGCTCATGTCAATACTGAAATAAAGGTTAAGGAAAGGACCATTTTGATCCAGGGTTTCCCATGACTATTTTGCAAAGGCTTCTGAATGACAAAAAGTATAGCATATTGTTAAGAAGCATCAGGCAATAAGAACAACCCCTAGGGAACTGATCCTGATAAAGTCTCAGAATTCCTGTGGCTGTGAATAAGGATTCTGTCTCCTTTTTTATTCATTCAGTGCTTGGGGAAGTCAAGAACAGTTGTAAATGAATTGCTAGTAAATAAACAGCACTGTCAAAACCCAGTATATTGATCAATGATCAATTCCTTTTCCAAACTGGAAATATCCATGGTGCAAAATTTTTAGCTTATGTCTCAAATCAAGAAGTGTAATACTTCTCTTAAAATCATACCATTTACAACACGGTTTAGGGGGCATGGTTAATGGTTGGACTCGATGATCTTGAAGGTCTTTTCCAACCAAAATGATTCTATGATTCTATGCCAGAATCTTTAAATTACTGTCCTGTCCAGATCTGCTATTTCTTTACAAGTTCCATGGTGTTCTGATGTTAGTGTATTTTGAATAACAGATGCAAATGTAAATCTTTCCATCTCTTACACTAGCAATGAAGGAGGTAAATTCTGCAATCTGACATGGGCAACCTCATAGAGGTACGATATAGTTCTTTTTTTCATTTGGGTTACAAGATCCAGGCCTCTATTTGGTACTGGAATTCATATTTTCCTGATCCATGGGAATCTTTTATGTATGTTTTCCATTATTCACCAAATGTCCTGTTATATATGTGCTTTTTTTACAGGATTAAAGTTTTAGATCACACTCCTTGCAGTGCCTGGTTTTTTTCCTTTTGCTTCACTTCCATAAGTGCTAACTCTTAAGGAGTACATGCATGAAAAGAAACTGACTTCCTCATAGGCCATGACCTTTCATGCATAATATAAATTCACATATTATGATTATAGTATACTATAGTCATTCAAAAGTACTGTAGAGAGCTATTTGACATTATTGTATATAAAGTGAGGGCAAAGGGAGTTGAGCTACAAAGAGAACCAACTGTTTTTATTAATGCACAATTTCATAACTAATCATTTTGTTGAAGCATAACATAGATCTTGGGAACTGATGTATTTGTGTTAGGCATTTGTAAATCTAACTAAGCATAAACATTTGACTTCAAAGCATTCCTGTGAGGGAATGATCATATTTTAACAATATGCTCGAAATGACTCATCTTGTTTGAAATATTTATACCTAAGGTTAGAAGTGTATTACAAGGTATACTCCTGAATATTAGTATATATGAACATATCTCACTTTGGCTGGCTAAAAAATATGAGATTAGGTAAACATAGTCTGGCAGTGAATACTTCAGGGACCTGAATTTTTGTTATTAAGAAGCACTAGAAAAATTGTTTTGCAAACAAAAAAAAAACCACCAAAGTTTCAGCTCTTGCATTCTCACTAGATATTTAAATTGACAACAGAAGCTTCAAGACCAACAAGCATAATCATGTTTCTGTGCATTATCCAAGCCATAGTAAATAATGCATACGCATATAGACCGTGGAGAAAGAAGAGATAAAGTCATTAGCTTGGAAGTGCTATTGAGTCATCTTGCACTGAAGTTGATAACTTTTACCGACTCGTTTCAGCGTAGCATGCATACCGGGTTAGTATGGCTCATCCGGCAGGCAGAAATGTAGTAATTCTCAAATTTCCTAGAGGTGCTAAGTTGGGCTGTTAAATATACTCCATATCATCTAGCATTCTTAGCTTGGAAGCAGGCCTGACAGTCCCACCAATTTCAATAACCATTTGCACTAATCATTGGCTTTGGAGGATGTGCTGGATATGTGGAAATCCAGGAAGAATGGCCAGTGTATTCTGAGGGCAGCTCTACTACAGCTGGGCTCAGAAGTTTGACTAAAGCTGTGTTTCTGTACCCCACTTTTGTAAGGAGACTGGTGTGGAGGAAGGATTGGACTCGTGCAATTGATTTGCACACTGACGTGTGCCTTGAGTTTGCTCTGGAATTTACCATGTTTCAACGGTCTGTAGGAGCACAGGCAAACATGCCTTAAACTGACTTACAAACTCCTGTTTCAAGGTGCTGAAGATGACCACATAGATGTGTTTGAAAGAAGTGATAAAAGAGAGGGAGAAAGTGATTTTGTGAATATGTGGTAGAGACTGGTGAACAGGACAGGAGGATAAAGCAGTGCAGTAAGAATTAGTGACACTGGAAAGTAGGTATGTCTCCACTACTTCCTGGTGCAAATCAAGGAATACGCCACCATTTGGGTACAGTTTGCAATTATACTTACAATGCAAATTCACACTAAAAAGAACTCCAGTATACTAAGCTGCTCCTGTTAACTCCATGCAAAGTTGACCAAGTGGAAAACGCAGAAAGAAATCATGAGCTGTTCAGTTTCAGAATCTCTAATCTCTGATGTTGTCCTTCAGTTAACTCTTGAAACTTGTCTTTTCGCTAATATTTTGGCTTCAGAATATTGGGAATTATACAGGGATGCTCCAAAGGAATATATGCTATCTGGTGTTGGTCACTTTATGTCAGTACTTGGTTAAGTGTCTTGATACAATCAAGCCAGATTGATTTAGATTCCTATTCTATTTAAGAATTTATATGTCTGTTATCATGATAGCATCAGGGATCTTCATTAACAAGATACCAACTGACCTAAGAAACTTAGGCCTTTTCATTGGTTCATCAAGCCTTGAAATTACAGCTGTGCATTTTTGTATATCTCTGCTAATGTTAGCAGAGCACTTCTCTTTGCAAGACACATGGAACAAAAAAAAATGACAATGTTATTGCTGAGAGACTGAGAGAAACAGCAAAGGAACTGTTCTCTGTCTCTTTTTTCTATTAATCTGCATACAAACACTTAACTATCCTGAGAGAGATCACTAGCTCCACAAAAGAAAAATTCTACCCAGTCTATCAAGCATACTATATGAGCAAGTTAAAACTGAGAATACAAAGTTAGGGTTAGCAATATCTGGCTATGCTATGTGGCTACTATGGTTCCTATTCTAAGATCCTCAGAGTTAATAAATCATTTCCAAATGCAACTGTAACTTGCATTCTATCAATGGTAGTATGTCCCCACCACTCAGAGATGCTCTCTCCATTCTAGTGTTTCTTCAGTTATCTTCTACCCACAGGACTTCTAAAGCTGCTGTTTGAATGTAAGTGCAAGATCTTGCTCTCCTGTTCCCAGTCCATGACAAATCATCATCCATATTTGTCATATGAATAAAATCCAGAAATTTTATTAAAGGCATTATAATATCTTTGGCTTCTGGTGTATAAAGTTTAAACATCAAACAGTAAATAGAAAAATACCCTGTAAAACAACCATAATGTTATTGGAATAAATTAAAACATGGCATTTATAAAATGGAGAACAATTGAAGCCACAAGGTGACAATAACCTCTGCTGAAGAAACTGTTTCTTCATATGTACATTCTGCTGAATTTACAGTGTTCTTGGCAAGCACATTTGCAGTCTGAGAACTGAGAATAAAGATACACTTATTCTTAATTCTAACCTATTCCTCTTTAGTCACTCTCTTGTTACCCTCATCCTTACTGTTCACTACAGCAGGTCAAAAGTTTTGATTGTTGTAAATTTTAACACAAAACCCAAATCCAATATCCCTGCATCTTTATGAGCTTTATTGATTCTACCTTTCAGTTACTTACAGACAGTTCTATGCTGTAGGCCAGCAACTACCAAATACTGCTTTCCCATCAAATTTTACTGGGAAATGCTAAAATATCTCCAGGATTTACTAAAAAATTCCCAGTAAAACTGACTCTCTTCCAAGGCCTACAGGTGTTAGAATGCATGCACAAGTTTCATACTGTTTTTATGGCTTATTCATATAAATATCTCAAAATACTCGGAATTAGCATAAACAAATAAGCCAGTAACCTCCATAGGTGTTTATTAATGATTTCTCATTTAAGTGATTACTTTGTTTGGAAAATCAGTACTTATTGGCCTTTAGTGATGGGTGTGAAGAGTCAGGCTTTTGATTTCTCCCACTTTCAGTAGTGGTTAAGTTCTAACTCTCTTCTGAAGAGACCAATTGTGATTGGAAAATAGATTTAATTCAGCTAAGTTATGAAGGGAATGTGCTGAAAACAACCCTGCCAAGTTAACATCGTGGTGCCGCTTGTGACACATGACTTCTTTTTCAGTCAGATCATAAACTTCACATGAGACAATCTCTCATGAACAAATACATAGTGTTCCATCAGTCACTGGATTTTGCTGCTTGAATGACTCAAAGTACGGTCCTTGCTTCAGCAGCTAAATTAGGAACAACGTGATTTTATTAAAAAAAAAAGAAAAAAGTCATGGAATGTTCTTCAGAACCTAACTGTAGCCCCTCTAACATCTGCAAAACCATGGAAGCAAACTAACTACTCATCTACATGCTCCTATATAAATCAGCCACTGGCCATCAGGGTTTCAGGTGGTCCATTTAGGCCGTATTTATCTGTCTGGTCTATCTGTTATACAATCAAGCTAACAAAAATACCTCTGGTCAGCAAGCAGAAGCAGGCAGCGTGGAGGCACAGCAAGTGGCACTCAGCCATGGCTTAGTTCTTTCTCCCTCCATGACTGTATCACAATTCCCCCCCCAAAAATTCTACAAAAATATTGTGCAGTTGAAGGGTCAATTGTTGGTGGATTAGCACTTAATTCCCTGGAATAGTGACATAGGAATGAGCTCATTAACAACAATATTTATTCCTGGAACAGGGTATAGAGGCAACTACTCTCCTGCTGCTCAGGTTTGCTTCCCTCCTGCAGTAATTCCCCTACCCCATACATTCAATTTCCTTAGACCATGGTGTCATCTGGCAGTAGTTGCACCTTTAGCAGCTGTTGCTGGATGTGCCACACACAGATCCAGCCAGCACACTGTAGACTTGTACCCTCTCCAAGGTCCAGTTGTGTTGCTTGGATAATGCACATTCCCCAGATGCTTGTTGCTTCCCTCCTCTTCCCCAATCTCCCAACCCTCCTCTGCTACGTACAATGTACTTCCGGAAGGCATTCTGTGAGCTCTTTGTAATCTCTTCAGACAAAATCATCCAGTGTAATTTTTGTTATTTTCCTCATCAAATTGAGCTGACCTTGCTGATTTTGTCAACATCACTCCTAATAGTTCTTCAAAGAAATGTGAGCACAATCTACTCCACCTAGCACAAAGGTTAGAAAAATTAATACCTTTAAGACTACAATTCTTGTTCAAATTATTTTATGAATTATTTTATCTGCTTTTTAAATTACTAACTGGAAATGAACTAAAATATTAGATATAGGGTCAAATGGTGAATTGCAGATTGAAAAACATTTTTATCTCAGAATCTAAATAATTCCTCACCATTGGAAAAAGACTATTAACTTCCATTTTTAGCACCTTTCCTATTGGATCTTCCAGGATTTTGTCTTTATTTCCTTGTAAGATCAGTTATGACAGAACTTATTTTCTGATGATGACAAAGTGCAATTATTCACCACTTTTTAATTTAAGAACCTCTAGAAAACATTTCTTTCAAGTGAAAACTCTATTTCAGAAGTTGATCTAGAATGAAACCGTTTTATTCTTCTAACAGCTACATTTCTGTTTTCTATAAATTGTTCTCAATAGCAAATAGGGGTTAGGAGGGGTATTCCCACCAAAAACTCATGCAATTACAAAACCTTATGACTAAGTTTTCTTAGGTGTTGTTTGTAGTCTCAATATCTCATCTTCACTCATAATAAGCACCTTTTGTAAACCAAATTCCTGCATCCTGTACCTTGAAAAATCAAACTGTTTTGATAACCATTTCATAAATGTAAAAGAAATAAAAAGAGAAATCCTGCAGTAATTTTTGAAGTATTCATTTGTGTGATCCATTTTGGCTCTTCCCTCTCTGCTGGCACATAACCACCACCACCTATGTAAGGAAGAAAAAGTTTCCAAAGTTTAGTCTCCTTGGCTTTGCGTGTGGATGAGGAAAATGATTTGTTGAGAAGAGTAATTTTAAACTCTCAGAAGAGGTCACATGGAGGCAGTTGACCAGAGTACATTCCAGGTGTGTATGTTAAGCAGCTTGCCTTGGAAGATTACTTGATGTTGTACTACCAAGAAGAAGGAATGAATAACTGAGTAAGACTTGAGCTCTGGAAAATGCTGAATGCAACTCAATGGAGCTCAAAAAGGTAGATAGAAGGTAGCTCTATTTTTAAACAATCAGTAACTCTAACATCAGTGAAATATGTATCCTATAGAAAAATGAGATGTGACTTCAATGAAAAATTAGGTTAGAGAAATCTCTCATATTTGTGAACTACACATTTTTAATAACAAAAATTGGTATGTATTTATAAAATACATTGAGACATGAAATTCAAAAGCTTTTAAAGCCTTTAACAAATAAAAAATCATCCAACTGAGAATGCAATTTCAATGGAATTAACAGTATTGGAGACAGAGTTGCCTATGACTGAGAAACCAAAATACTTATCATAGCATCATAGAATCGTTTAGGTTGGAAAAGACCTTTAAGATCATCAAGTCCAACCATCAACCCAACACCACCATGCCCACTAAACCGTGTCCTCAAGTGCCACATCTATGTGTTTTTTGAACACCTCCAGGGATGGTGACTCTACCACTTCCCTGGGCAGCCTGTTCCAATGCCTGACTACCCTTTCAGTAAAGAAATTTTTTCTAATATCAAATCTAAACCTCCCCTGGCGCAACTTGAGCCCATTTCCTCTTGTCCTATCACTTGCTACTTGGGAGAGGAGACCAATGCCCACCTTGCTATAACCTTCTTTCAGGTAGTTGTAGAGAGCAATAAGGTCTCCCCTCAGCCTCCTTTTCTCGAGGGACTTGCCAAGTACTTTCCAAGTAGATCTGATGAGCCTAATTACCTAAACCAAAGCCATAGAAATAAACATAAGAAAATGCATGCACTAACAGTCAACAGAAGGCAGGCATATGGGTAATATTCTTGAAATACAGAAAAACTCTAAACAATGCGATGTATCATACCACATTGGAAGACTCTTCAAATACCAGCAATGCTTGCACTGTTTCAAGAAAATATGACAACAAAATCATTATTTTAGAGGTGTTCCTCACAGGAACAGGAAAAAGCTGTCTTCTTTTTTTTTTTTTTCATTTTCTAAATCATGTAGTTCAGCATCGAATACCCAAGTTTAAAAATACCCTTCTCTTCCTGAAGGGTAACAGTCACACAAGAACTGAATGACGCATAAAAGGTTTGGAAAGAGATACTCCTCCTGCCCTTACCCTCAAAAAATCACTTTCTTTTCCTCTAACTTAACAGTCACTTTGACTAAGGGAGAGTCTTCCCACTGGCACAATCAATTTAAGAGCTTAAAGGCAGATTGTAACAGTTTAATGGAGAAGGGGTCTGTGGGTTGTTTGGTGTCCTAGAGCTGAGTTGCCTGTCATTCAGGAGTAGCCAATGCACTCTAATTATGTTTGCTCTGCTGCCGTGGGAATGGCACTGCATGATGTCAGGTTACCAAGATGATTTTAGTATTCATCAATATATAGGACAAAAGAGTTTAGCTCTGCTGAAGTTTGAACTTTAATATGTTTCTTGTAATGGAAACAATTATAAAAGAAAAACACATGACAAGAAAACAATTCTAGACTATCAATTCACGGCTATTTGAAGAGCCTCATCGTCTTGGCTAAAAGTGAGGCTGGCCATTTAACCTTTCCTCTCTTCTCACTTCTCTCATGACACAAAAATTTCTGAGAGCTGCCTATTTCCTCTTCCTCTTATTAAGAGATGGATTTTCCTCTCCTTAGTGTGCAGACCATATGAGGGGCAGACAGTTGTGCCTTTCTATTCTTCACACTCTACTTCCCATTTACTCATCCCTCGTAAGAAATACGATGATGTTTACAGATTGATACTTCAATAGATTAGTTAATTTTCTACTCCAAAACTTAACTAATATTCCTATTGCATTTGCTTAACTTAGACCATTTCTTCCTGTTTGCCTCCTGTCTCTATAACCAGTTAGTGAAGAACCATGAGTTGGACTATATGACCCCAAAGGTCCCTTCCAAATTCAGCTATCCTGAAAACATCAATAAATTTCACACCTCAAAAAACAGTGCTTATAATCTTCTTATTAAACACTAAAATATGGAAAAATGACATAGTGAACAAGTTCCTGCATTACTTCTGTAACACAGAAGCAGTTGAAACTAAAATTCTAAATAAAACAATCTAGTAAGCATCTTGTTTGAATGATTACTGAACCCACCAAGGGCTGGCTTATTTTGTTTATGGATATGCAGATTGTCCCAGATTTCACCTGTCCCCATGGACACCTACATCTCCTCTCCAGTTTATTTGCCTAAGAAAACAGAAAATCAGAGGTGGATTATGACTGAATCAAACCAGCTTACTCTTCTATCCCTAGGAAAATGTATTTACACATTTCCTCTATATATGAATTTTGCAGCCAAGCTATACTTGACCCTTTGACAACTTTTTTCTCAGTATGAAGCATGGTGCTCTTGTCATCCTAGAGTTTAGTAATCCTATCTTTCCTGTATAACAATTGTGCAGCCAAATTGTATGGTCATAAAAAAAATGTCCAAAAATACATGCAGATTCACACTTCAAGTAAATAGTAAAAAGAATATTTTTTCCTACAGTATAGTACGTATTCTGGATTTTTTCCGCCATTAAAAATCCATTTATTAACTGTTTATTCTCTCTAAATCTGAACATCCAGCTGAAGTTTTACTTAATAGATTCACAGTCTGATTGCTCTATCTGGGAATACTGTGGCAATTTCAACTGTATGCGCATCCGTTTCCCCTGAACTACATCCTCAGCCTTTTATAAAAGTCAGTTATGAGTTGCAGCGCTGAAACATGGTGTTTACTTGTACCTCACATCAAGAAGACACAGCTCAAGTCTATGTACAGAAACATGGAGTCTCTCTTTCTATGGGTGGCTGAATTGCCCCTAATGCTAACTGTATTACTGAGGGCTGCAGATGTGGAGCTTGAGCCAAATAGTTTCTATTTTTCTTCTGCTGTCAATTAAACTTGCCAGGCAGACTTCATTCTAGCTCTTGCCTTACAACAAGAAGTTTAGAACATAACTTTTGGGGGTTCTAGGAATTAATATGGTTTCAAAAAACCTGTTTTATTGGAATGTCGTGCCTGTATCTCCTTGATTCTTCAAGAGTAGACAGCTGCCACACACTATGAAAGAAAAGAAAAACTTACTTTCTTTTAACCAGGACTCTTCAAGTTCATCTTGCAGATTTCCTGCTTTAACAGATGCTTAATTCACAATACATTTTATAAACACTGTATGGTGGTTTTGCAGAGTAATGTCTGCTTAGCATAAATAGATGACTGTCTCATGTCTAAAAAGCTATAAATGCCTATCATAGGAGAAAAGAACTGCATGGATTCATGCCAGTGGAAAAAGAATTTTTAGTCAAGCTGCATAATGTGAAGCTATGCCATTTTTGTTTTAATAACACTTCCCTTTCCTTCAGGTGCAAGTGTGCAACCAGGGGCAGATAAATCCTTTTGTCTGAGATACTTCGACATCACTTTGCAACAGTACCTTAGGTCTGTGATCAAATGGCATCTGAGAGCATTTTTCATGTGAAACTACGGTTCTTTTTTTCTTTTTCAACACTAAAGCAAAAGGAAATATTTCTTTTCCTCCAAGTACGTTCGAAGTTCATTGTTCTATTTAGGTCCAATCTGTTGTGTGTGTTTCAAAGCTGCATTTGAAACTTGTGAATTAACCACACTACCATGTGAAGGACAGTTTTCTGACGGTGGGAAAGAGATTAAAAGAATGACATCTCTCTAGATTTAAGTGGTGCTACAGGGTATTAAGCTCCATAGGAGAGTTTGAACATGTCAAAAGTGTCAGGTACTTTATATTCATGGACAGCTTCACAAAGGAGTTGATAATGCTGTCCTTAGTTATGAAAGGCAATAGGAATGACATGGTTACCAGTTCAAGGATTTTATAGAACTGGGCCTGTCATGTTGGCTGCTAGAGAGCTCTTTTTATTGAAATGTTTTAAGGCAAACATTCTTTTAGGTATTTGCTATTAAATTGTTTAATAAAGACCACATTGAGCTTTTAGTCAAGCCCTGTAATGTTCTCAAAATACTGAAAATTTGCATGAAAGCCTTGGGGCAAAATGTTAAGCTGATATAAGTTAAAACATCTATTGCAGGATTTAACCCAGGGTAATTAACTAGAGTTGGCATAATGGAAAGAAAAAGATTTACCACTCAGCTATATAAACCTGTGGCAGGGAAATAACTGTTGAACTTCTCTATCTTAATATTTTTCCCCAAATCACATGCAGTATTCCATTTCATTAAAATGAAAAGAAAGTTGGGTGTTCTGTATACTAACAGAGAAAATTACAGGTGCGTTTCTAGCATCTTTGTCTTTTAAATTCTTGTTTGCAACTCTTGCATGTCATATGAAGAAATGTGCAGATTATTAAAAGCTACAAGTTATTCCAGGTTGGGGCTTATTCATTATCTCTAAGGGAAGCTGTCCCACTTTGTGTGAAACACCTAACATACCACACCAGCAACTCTAGATGTTACATCACTGGGTGAGTTTGGTCTTTCTCTGTGCAATTAGCCCACCCCTAAATGGAACAGTTTCAAGCAAAAGAGCTGAGAGACCATGTCCACATACAACTTTGCCCTCTAACTTGGCAATGAGGAGTATGAATTTGGCAATGAGGAGTATGAATCATGCCAAGAAATTGAGGGATTTCAGACTGGGCCTTAGAGTGATCAGAACTGAACTAAGAGGTTATATTTTTCTCCCCTGCTGTGTTTTATCTGGGGATCAGCATTATATGCTTATCTAACAGAATGCCTCGCTTCTCTGCAGGGTCCAGAGAAACATATATACATCTACCCCACACATTTGCCTAGGACATCTGAGAGTTCCTCTGCCAGCTCCCCGACCTCACAGACACAAGCCAGCTGTGGCCTGGAAGCTATAGATCCATTTTAGCATGGCCCTGTGCCCAGACTAAAACATCTTGCCTCAGCAGAGCTGCGTTAATGCCTAGATGGCTTCTGGACTGCAGCTGGTAAACGTGGCCAGCTGCAGAATGGGCAGCACAAGATCACTTGCCTGCGTGTTGAGCTATACCTCTGCTGGAAGTCCCTCAGCCATTCAGGCTAATGGTGTTCACCAGTTCTGTCAAGATTTCAACAGTGCTGCACATGCCAAGCAATAGATGGGCAGGCACCCCTGGAAATTGTCTGCTGAAAACTCTAACACCTAGAGAAATTTAGTCTTTCCTAGGCATAGGAAAGGTTTTGGGTGCCAGGTAAGTGCTTAGGACAAGAGCATCTTTGCCTCCTTTGTGCATCTAGTCCATAGTCTTGTGAAGCACCTGAATAACCTTAGATTAAAGGCACATTAATGCATTATAACCTTGAATAGCATTTAGACTAAATATTCCATTTATACTGTGTATAAACTTGTGTATTCTGCTCAGCCTAATTAGGATATTAATGATGCAAAATTAGAGAAAATGTCAACTTGTTAGACAAAACAAAAACTGTTTTATTTCCACCCAGTTTGTGCACAACTGCTGCATATACTTCAGAGACTACATATGGTAGAAATGCTTTTGGTTTTCAGAATCTTCCCAGACAAGACAAGCTGACATTTCCAATACACTATCTGAATAATTCTGTATACAGAGTCAGTTGGAGGGGGGGAGATTTATTTGCTTTTGATTTTAAAAAAATTGCATGAAGCCAACACACTATCCTAGTCACATGACTGACAAGGATTAAATGTTTAATTTTTCTGACTGGGACAGTTCTACTGAGTATTCTGGGATTTTAATTGCAAGTTTCAGGTTCAAACCTGTCAGTGACCAGATTAAGGAGTAGGTCATTTATTCACAATTTATGTGAACGAATGAAAATGAAGAACAATGCCTACAGATACTTGAATGATAGTGTAATTGCTTAGTAGCTCACAAGCATTTCATAGAGGCCTTAGATTACTGCTGGAACGTTATTTGCCTATATGGAGGTGTTGCAGCATGAATGGGATCAAATACTCTCACTTGGTACATTATATCAACCAGATAGTAATGAAATAAATCACAGAAGTATATTATTTTATTTAGCAGCAACAGTGTAGCATGATTAAAGTTTGGATGGATATCAGAAAATCTCAGATGTCTGAGTAGACAGCATGAGTAATCTAAGCTGTGCACTTGCCATTCTTAGTGCTGTGCTTGAGGAAAAAAACAGACTAATTGCTACTACACCATGATTGATATATTAGCTATTGCTGTCATTATCACTTTGCTATTGTGAATAACCTCTAAGGATGTCATTGCAAAGAATTCAGACACTTTATATTTCATGTATGATGAGGCATGCAGATCAGATGGGTCAGAATGGTAATACATTTTAAAATGTCTATGCATACTCAAACACTACAAACACAAACCATAAATATCTGAAAATTCACTGATTAGATTACTCAGTGGAGTTCACTGATCTTTTTCCATTATTTTCTATATTCCTATGTCTGATAAATAGTCATATGCATATAAACAGCGTATCTGCGCATACTACCTGAAATAGATACAGCATAGGTTTTCAATAGATGTTTATCTTTGTTTTAGTCTGTTCTCTAATCCAAGATAAGTTGTGTTTTTAACTTACACTACCAAGTGAGAAGAAAATATTACCATTCATAATCATTTGTTCATTCCCTGAGGACAAAATGATAAAAATATAAATTAAATGATGTCAAAACATGACTAATCAGCTGACAACAACCAAACTTTCTGTGCAAAGGAATTTTGTTAAATTTTCAAAAATAGATTTTCATTTTGTTGCTACTGAGTAAGGATTCTTTAATAGTAGGCAGGATCATTTAGCCATAACAATGTATGTAGACACCTGCGATTCCAGTTCTATACATATGCAAAACCAGTAAAAACATAAAACTCAGTACTACTTGACTAGTAACCTGCTCAAATATGAAATATTATTTCTGTTTATAAAATATTTTTGAATAACTGGAGAATAAATATAATTTCATTTTAGCTATGTAACATAATTTCATCAGAACTTGACAAGCTGCAATCAATACAGTGGGCCAAAACTGATCTTGGTTATGTGAAGTTATTCAAGTCACACCACTAAACTAAATCTATGTAAGTGAATCAGATTTTGACCCAAACTTGGTACCACTAACAAGGAAGTGTTTTCACAATAGGAGGAGTAGTACCATTTTAGACTTGCACAGGTATCTGATTTGCGTTGAGCTAGCAAATATGAAAAAGGACCTATAAGGAACCTTATGTTTCTGGATTTGGGACCAGGATAACCAAGGGCATCTAGAATGATGTAAGATTCCTATCTTCTGTGTCACCCCCTTCATGGTCTGGAAGAGGAATCATGCTTAAATATATCACTATAGAAACCACTATATCTCAATGTTTAAGAGCTTACTCCAAATACTTCAATAATATTGATTAAATAAAAATTGAAAAGCTAGTTAGAACATGCTAGTTGCTTTTAAGTTACAACTGTAGGTTTGGTAAAATATCATTTGAAAAACAAATGCAGGAAATATACACACAAAATCTGTAGGAATTATTCCTTACTTCAGCAGAAACAAAAATTCACACAATCCCTCCAAGAGCTCTTTTTAAGCATTGTTGCTTTCTTCTTTCCTCATAAGTGGAAGTGCATGAATATTTTTCTGCCCTGATCATATGCATGAAAACACACTTTAATCAGGAAACTTTAGACCAGTTTGTAATTAGTTTAACTTCAGCTTTGCCACTGCTTGTGTTTGAGTCTCTGTCACAATCTCAACTCAGGTATTAATTCTTATTTGATTTTAATAACCCTTAATTATAGGTGTGCTGCTAGTAATACAAACACATTATTCTGTGACTTTATCTGCTGCCAGCCTTCTAATAAACTGGTGTCTTTCCATCAACATATACCCAAACATAATAATATACCTTAATTTCCACTGGCATTTTACCACTGCTACTCTACTGTCATATTTCTGCCATACTAACGGTCAAGTTTCTGGAGTACAGATTGTTTTATTCCAGCCAAATAAGCTTAATACAGTATAAACATTTGTGGATACAAATACAATTCCAATATTTTATCAAGCTGGCCAAAAGCTACTCACATATCTGGTCCCAGGGATTTGACTACTGGACTTTGAAATACTAAAATTATTGAGTTGATTGGCAGTCTAAGGAGGTAAATATGACAATGACTTTGCAGGAGATAAGTAGTAGTGAGATACAACGGAAAATAAACTGCTACTCAGACTCAGGAACATAACCCTACATGAGGTGGTTCAGAGAACAAAACATTATTAAGCAGTGAGTATCTTAAAGAACGGATTCCTACTGAACCACAGAAAGCATTGCTCTCCTATTGTTTCTTATGTTCCCATGCTATCATGACCTTAAAAGGATACATTTTGAAAGACACAAATACAGAGGTATTTTAAATGTTTGTTCTACTATTGAGCACTGTGGAGACAATGGTTGTGAGCCTAGAACAAAAGCAGTGACTACAACTCTGGGCAAAGCATGGACCATATTACAGAACAGAAAACAAAGAAAGTGCTTCAAGGAGTGAAACCAGATCCTGAAGCAGCCAACAGCAGTTTCCTCTTCCTGCCATTACTCCCGGAGTTGCCTCTCTGGGTTTGCATTTTGGGCAGGGAAGAAAGCATGGCCAGTAAATCTTGGGAAAGTCCCTTGATCCCATCAGCCTGCCCTTAGGCAAGGGAATGCAAGTGCAATCACTCTTTAGCTCCAATTTCTGCTGCAGACTGGGAATAGGGACTGGAGGGGATTGGGGGAGGGACTGGGAAGAGGACTTGGTCCAGGGAAGAGAGCAGGGCATCTATCTCCAAGCCTCTGGAGACAGCTGAGGCATGAGTCCAGTGTGTGCAAAAGCTTAATCTTATCCATCTTCCACATTTCTTATGTAATCAAACTGAGCTCTGCAATAGCATACGAAATCTTGGATGTCTTATTAACCAAAATAGAGACATTGCTTGCCAACTGTGTTTTTCCAATCTCCCTCAGCTCAACTCTGCACCATCTGTCTTTAAATCATAAATATACTAATAACATTTATCCTTTCAAGTTCTAATCACCTAGGCTCACTGATCTCTGTGTTATCTTTGATTTTTTTTTGACATTGAATGTCACTCACTCATCAGCTGCTGTTGTTGAACTATCACACAGAAAGTAAAGACATTTAAATGAAACTAATGCACAGTTCATTGGACCCCTTATAAACTCACATACAGACCTTTTTGTTTATAATACATTGTATTGATATCCTACTATTTTGAATAACACTTAGATCATAGACTCATACCCAGCTCAAGCCCACTGCACAGTCCAAGTGCAGCAAACAGAGATAAGCTCTGCAAGATTTTGTTGGTGATGAGAGCTTCTGAGAACAGAATCTAATTCAGAAGCAACGGCTTTTAGGTCATGGTATCCATTTTTTGATAGCAGGAGTGTTCCCTACAATATATTTTTCTAAGTATTTGTTCAAATAATGTTTAAATATTCAAGCAGTAAGGCTTCCACTGTATTTCTTGGGAAATTATTTTACAGAAATCTCTACAAAATGAAAACTCGAATGAACTTAGTTCATTATTTTCCCTTAGTTTTTATGTTTTTCCTCATTCTCCAATTTGAAACAAAAGGTGCTCATACAAATGCTAAAAAATTTAGGAGGCAGCTGTATCACTCAATGGTTTTAATATTACATTGTTTTTAAAATGCTTCACCATCTAGTATAGCTCCAAGCCAGCTTCTGAAGAGAAAAGCAAAGCAGGAAAAATAAGAGGCTGAAGAATGCCAAACAGAGAAAATCCTCTTGGCCTCTTTATACCTTCCTGTGAATACTTCTAGGGCCAGATTTAGCACATGACTCTTCCTAGAAAGTTTGCTTCTGACATGGTAATATTTCCTGTGCAGATACACGTGCATGGATATACACATCTGCATAAGACAGGAGAAACAAAGTAGATATCCTAAAGCAGAAAGGATACAGAACAAGTAGAGAAGCTGTGAAGCTGAAAAAAGACTGCAATAAAAGGCCAGAAGAAAGGTTGGCCTTAGCAGAACATACCCAAATATTTATACTCACTCCCTATGGAAAAACACACATGTTGCATCCTCCTTATTCACAGTGAAGCAAGTGTGTCTTTTTCAGCATATCTGCCCACTTATCATCTCCATGATAGTGTAAGCAAAAAGATAGCTACATAAAAACAGAAAAGGAAGAGTAAACTCAGTGTAATTCTCTCCCTACTCTTCAAGCAATATTCCTTTCTCCTAGTAAGGTTACAATTTCACCTGTCTTCCCCAGTCCCTGAGCTTGCTTTTGGTGGCAAACACAGCTTATTCTACAAAGAGCACTACTACCAAAGCTGCTGGCGTGTATTCTTCTACTGTTCTTCATAGTTAGTATTTTCAAATTGTTTTAGAAACTTTGATAAGCAAAATCCCATATCACCTACATACAAAAGGCCTATTTAGAAGATCCTGTTATATGAACTGGTGACACAATATTAAAGACAACAAATGAAGAAAAGCACTGATGCATAAACATCCATAGAAGAGATGGAAAATCAAAGATAGACCATTGCCTTGTATGTGTGATGGTTTGCTCAGATTTGCTGTATTTGCTTTGAATGATATTTTATGCCTTCTGAATGTTTTAAAAGGAGTACATTTTTACCTGAAGGAAAATTAAAAAGCTTGTGTTTATTGTATTTGAAAATATTACTGTCATCCTATTTTCATCTTATTAACTTATTCCATGCTCAAATGTTTATTGTGGTATAATTAATCCCCTGAGAAATAAGTAAAGCCTACAGCACTTAGGCAGATTTCAGATTTATATCCTTGCCAAAGTAATTATAACAATATTAATTCAAAGTCACTTGTGGTTCAAATCAGTCTTAAAATATACACACTATGTTTTGCATCAAAGTCTATATTCTTTTCCTCTGCACAATATTTAAAATTGTGTATTGATATACTATTTTCTTATGCTTCAGTTTCATTCTAAAAGCTATGGAACTGGATTCAAAACCATTTATCCTCAAAGTTAAAAACACCCAACTTTTAAACATCCTTTCAGCACTGAAATTTTAACTGCTGTTTCACAGACCTAAACTGTTTTTCAGTTTTTCCTGTTCTCAACAGCTAATTAGGGCCTGGCTGATCTGGGCCTCCCTGACCTGGCCAGAGCAGACTTTCACATGGCTTTCAGGGAAGGTCTGATTTGACACAGTCCTGCACAAGGCCTGGGAAAGTGCTGACCCAACACAGAACTTCTTCCCTCACTAGAGACTACTCCAAACTTGACATTTGAGATTCAGGTCTACGCTTTTGAAATTTGTCAGAGAAAATGGTCCTTCCACCAAATAATAATCTTCTTTAAAAACTTCACAGAAAACAAGAGGGCTTTACAAACAAAGCTGGCATTACCAGCTCTGCAAATCTCTTTCGATCATGTAAAAGGGTTATGACAATAGCACAGAAGTTTTTCTTTCTATATAATGCATGTTGAATTGTTGGCCTATACAGATTTCTCTTGAGATTTATCATATTGTTAACAGCATTGAAAGCAAATTCTGTGTCAGTTCTAAAATATAAGGTAAGCTGAAAGATTAAAGTTATGTCATTTCTTCTTCTGTCTACTGATGATTGAAACAAAGCTCAGATACCAAGACCTCAAATACAGCTCAGGTACCTGGAGTAGCAAACCAACCTCTTCAGATAGGAGTAAGTATTCCTAGTTCAGTCTAGAGATAAAAAAATCACAGCCAAGGAAAAAAAATGAGAAAATGCAGAAAAAAAGGGCTTTCCTCATGAAACAGAAAGTAGTACGTGTCCAAAACCTAATGTGTCAAAAACGTGAAGTAGAGATATGTTGTCAAGGGCAGTGTTTACCAATGACAGCTATGTTCTCTCTCCTTCTTCCCTTTCCTCGCTTGTGCAGTGTGACATGGGGGATGGCTCAGTCATGTGAGAGGAGCAATTGCATGGCTCTATGGCCACCCATCCATACAGCAGCACCCAGTTCTGTGGTAAATGGGAGCTTCAGTCTCCATCCTGGGAGCTGGAGTTCAAGTGTTTCATATCTCTATCTGAGCAGGGTTCAATCTCCATTTCCTGTGAAGCATCATGCTTTTCCTTCTCATTGACCCACTGAAATTTATCATAGAAAGCCATGTGTGCAAAGTTTAAATGAATGTGTTGGGTTTATCCCTGAACTATTTAATTTACATATTTTTTAAAACATACTTTTACAACAGGAGTTTCTAAACTCTGCCCAATATATATTTTTTCAAAATGTTAGCTGAGTAAAAATTCAAGTAGTATGAGTCATCGCTGCTCTGCAGCAAATTTCCTGATGCCTCTCAAGTGAAGTCATTGAGATGCACAAGTGATTTACTTCATAACTTTAGGCAGAGAATGTAATAAGCCAGTCTCCTCACACTTCCTTTACAGCAAATAGAGAGAAACTGTGCTCTAAAACAACATTCCATGGAACTTACCTTTCTATCTTTACCACTAAGAGATCCTAAGGTAGGTATTAAAGGTTAGGAAGTAGAAAAACTCCTCACAGACTTCTTACAAAACAGTGGCAAAGCTAAGGGCTGAAGAACTGGATGTCATTAAAAAACAAGCAAAAGCAAGCAAGCAAACAGTGACCCTCAACACACACATGCATACTGAGGAGGGTCACTTAGGCACTACCCTGCAATTGTGACTCAAAAACACAAGCTCTTTCCTGGAGTCAGATTTTGCCACCAGCCTATTCCTTTCCATTATAAAGCACAAGGTGGTAAGAAAAGGATGCAATTCTTTCAGGCTCCAGTAGATAAAAATGCTTTATCTTACACATAACCCTCCAAAAAATTCTACATTACTGCTTCACTTTTTCTTACTAGATTTGAATCCATACCTATTTTTCACAGTGTGGGTAGCTTTCTCTCTCTCTATTTGAAGTTATTTCACTACACAGTAAGCTAAAATAGTTCCTCAGGATACAGAAAGGCAACTATAAGAATAACCCATAGTCCAGACACTTGCATTGGCTAGACAACACAGGTTAGTCTTCCTATTAATGAAAATTTCATATACAAGGTACAGCAGAGCCTAGAGACATTGTCTCTGCATTTCCATTTCTTAGAGTTATAATACAGTTAACACAGATTTTCTACCTCCAAAATTTAATTGTGAGGATGAATAAATTAAAAACTGGGCAGTACTTAGATGCCACAGTAAAAAATAAATGTTTCAATCTGCTGCAAATAGATTCACTTTTGTCTTCTCCATTTAACTTGATTTGTAATGAATAAGCACCTTGAGTAAGAAAGCTGGATTGTTCACATGAAAAATATTAACTGCATTTCTGTGTGAGCAGCTGGACTTTCTGCCAGGAAATACTGTACAAAGTGATACCTGCAAGATGAAAATTGAGTATAGTGATGTATGTATGACCATATAAAAATCACAGAAATATTAGCTGGAAGAAAATTCTGTAGGTCCAGTCCAATCTCTCAGAGCTGGGCTATTAACAACACTAAATCAGGTCTGTAAATATAGAGGTCAGATCTAGACCATAGAGATGTGTATACATATGCATATAGATTTGTATGTATATCTACAAGATTACTGATGGATAAGTATGCAGAAAACAAGTAGAGGAGAAAAGAGTAGGACATGAGAGATGCTAAGGATATAGGCCCAGGTAATCTGGAAGGCTGTTGCTGCAGTGAGATGGCTTTTCAGCTATTTCCCATGCAGCTCCCATGTGGACAACATGCTGGCCCGGCGAGGGGGAGCATCCCTCCATGCTGCGGAGGGGTATTTCTGCAACCTCATCGTAAGCTGCGATGAGCTGGGGTGGAGGGACAGGACCACAGGGCTGCTGGTGGCCATGCCAGCTGCTGTTGCCAGCAGGTCCCCAGCGCTCCCCTTGCTTTGTCTGTCAGTTCAGATGGCTCTCGCATCACCCCCTTCACCACCTGTGAAAACCAGCCCTTCCTCATGGCACTGTCAGCAGCTTTTCCTGGCTTCTCACCGTGTCAGTCATGGCCAGTAGTTTCTCATGTCCTGTTTGTTTGGCTTTGCTTCTAGCAGCCTAGCCACTGCTCTGCAGCCCCAATACAGCAGTTTGAAAGAGGTTGTAGTGATGTTCTGCTAGTTGGAAGAGATCCCAGAAACTTTTACATGAACCGACCACAGCAGATTGTCACGATTTCAATAAGACCAAATGTGACTGAGGTTGTCTGCAGTGTCCTCACTTCAATCTCATGAAAGCTGGAAGACCCAGGTGCTTGCCTTCAGGAGACAGTAGAGTCAATTGTTTGGTTGAGGAAGCCAAAACCAAACTTCTCATTTTATATATATTTTTTTTTTTTTTAAATTAAGTTATATAAAAAAGATGGAGACTAATGAATACTATGATAGAAAGAAATACTACATTTCAGACAGCCACAAGAAAGACATTTACATCTTCTGGTGGTAAAAATAAGAACAAAAAAGACAAGCAGTATTTATTTTTGAGTTATGCCATCTTTAAGGAATAATTAACCTTTTGGCTTGGGCAGACTTACCCAGACCAGCTGGGCTTGGAGAGTTCAGGCTAGAATGGCATCAAGGTGCACCATGCAACTTTGCTTGGCTGCTAGAAACATCAAATCCTGTGTAATTCTGTGAGCTTTACTTACCCACTTAGCCCAAGCAGCCATCTGCTATCATTTATTTCCATTTTACCAATTGACCTAGAACACGTTGATTCTGTTAGTGCCAACTCTAATCTAGCAAAATGTTGTATTTTGCCAATTTCATTATGTGTTAGCCATGATTTTTTTGCTTAGCCGTTAAGAGTTTTGCTGGGCACAGCTAGTGATTCCTTTTCTGAATTGTTCACCCAAAAGTATACATTGAGAGTGCCTCTTTATCATAAATAGTGAAACTATCTTCTATCTTACAGGCTGGCCTCCCGGGTGGGTTCAGCAAGTTCCATGGCCATGGTCCTCTGCTCCTCTTTCCCCCTCCTTGCACTATGCCCTAGTCTCATTCCTGTCCCAAACAGTTTCCCATATCCCACCTCACTGGCAATGCACTCTTTCAACATATTGGTCCCTTCCTCACCTGCTTGAAAGCTGCTGTTCTACTCAGGGAAAAAAAACTAAAGAAATAAAGAACGAAAGAAAGAAAGAAAGAAACCCCATGAATACCAAAATGGAACATGCCTTACACATTCATCTACTGTATCAAATGGCAGCATTAACATAACTTTTTCCTTACAAATGGAAGCAATTTGCTCCATCGCTCCATATTTTACAACATTTGATAGTCCCCTACTTCCTTCAGTTAGGAGGGAGCACTTTCACAGCAACCCACAAAATCCTCTATCCTCGTTCCTCCTCCTTTTTTATCTTCCTCATGACACCAGTAATTTCTTATCTCTTTTTATACACCAACACCAGGATTTTGGGGTTATGTGGACTCATAGTATGTCTCCACCTCTCTCCCTTCTTTTACTATATAGGGAAATCAGACAAATTTACTCTTAATTTAGATGGGATGCATTCAGCCCTAAACACATGACCACATCCCAGAAGTAAACTCAACAACTCCAGCAATGCTGCTACTTAGACAATGTTTGTCAGTATCTCAGTGTATAGAATTTGAAGCATTGCTTTTGAGGATAGAAATATAAACAAAAGAAGCACTGATCAAATTATTTTTCCAGCCTTGCTAATTGATTTTGGGCAAAGCAGCCAGTGACAAAACTAAGTGCTGTCAGAATTTACAGCTTTCTCAAGATGGGCAGCAAGTTAGGTGACAGTATTGAAAGTTTAACCTGAACCATCTAAGGACTTTGGAAACAGTAATTTTACTGTCTTCCAAACAATCATGAATTATTCAACAAGTAACAAGCACTCAAATTGCAAAAGCTTTTTATTTCTGTAGCCCAGAGCACAGAAAAAATAAGTTGTGATTTCAAAGATTGCCTATAGCTGAAGAACCATCAAAAAGATAAAATAAAGGATACAGAGTAGTATAAATACAAAAACCAAATGCTACCACTTCTTTTTTCAAAAGAATACAAAGGATTTTCCAGAAAATCAGTTACAAAAGAATTGGCTTCCTTTTAAGCACCCACAGCATGGACTACACTGGCAATAATTTCTAGGTACACTGGCAGATTAAAGAAATTTTCGGAGCATGTTCAGCTACCTTTTTGATACTGAACAGTAACTCTCCGACACAGATATAGGACTCAGCTCTCCTATACTTAATTAAAGATATCCGGAGACAAAGTCTCAGGCTGTTAAGTTCTGTCTACTGTACAAGTTAATTTCCTAAACTTCCTCACCATTTTCAAAGTAGACTTTAATCTTTCCATCTCTGCTAAGATATAGCAGGAAAGTACTCCGAGCTGACCAGGTAAATCCAGGCTACTTTGAAAGACAAGTGGTGCATGATGACAGAATTTTATTTGAAAATAGCAGCTAGAAATTTAGCATGCCTGGTCATACCAGAAGAAGAAAATCCTTCCTATAAAAATAAGGGGGAATAGCTAAGCAAACACAGGACTTCAATTTATGTACTATATATTCTTTCTAGCAGCTCACTAGCATTTAATTGATCTGTTCTGAGGAAGTAAACAATTTACATCATAAGAACTAGTCGGTAGCAAAAGGCCAGTGGTGATCCTTACATGAAAGTATCACTGCGCAGTGTGCTCAGATAGTTCTGATTGACAATAGCACACAAGATGACACAAGTACAGCAGAAAAGAACAAGTTCTGCACAGCTCACCAAAAGAGGTGTATGGAACTACTCATATATTACACACAAGGTTTTTTAATGATGTGCTAACATCCACACTATGCTATTGTTTTCAGACAGTCTACCTGTTCTTGCAGTTTTCTGACATGTCAGAATATTCTATATAAGGCAATGCATGATGATCCAGATGACCCTGATGATCCAGAGCACTGAAGTAATCTGTGTAACTGGATTAATTGGTTTTCAAAACACATCTGTGCTACAGAATAGAGCATTTTTCTAAGTGATGATCTATATAATTATCCTTAAGATCAAAGGGTCAAGATACACATGTTGCTGTTGCAGAATAGGTCTGGCACAGTGAACATTGTGGACAAGTGTGGCTGAGTGCCAGATAGCATAAATGTAATGCTAATGTGATATTCTTCTGCACATAAACGTAGCTTCACATTCTTTGAAGACACACACCACTGGTGTGAATTAGTGCAAATCTGCCCCCTGCAGTCACAGGGCTCTTGAGAACATGGCCTTCATGTCTCTCCTCATGTTTTATATCAGCTGATCCTTGTCATGATTCAGATATACAAAGGATGTACGGTGCAGATCTCTGGCATGCAGGGACTCAGATTTGGCCAAATGGGAAGCAGGCCATGCAGGACACAGAGAGAAGATCACTTTCATCACAAGCCAAGTCTGTGGGAATTGTTCTAGACATTAGCAGACCTTTATGTAGAAGTTGTTCAGCATGGGAGAAGATGCATAACCTATTCCATGACAGCCAAATTAAACAGTACTAGCAGGACTCCTTTATTTCTCTATTCTTGTACTAAAAGTCAGAAACATTTGCCCGTGTGATGGTGACATATATAAATTCAGTGCATAAAAAAACCCACCTTGCTATTCACTGGCAATACGTTAGTGTTGCCAGTGATCTTCTCCTGTAGTGACCAGTTAAGCCAAAGACTGTTATATATTTCTTTTTTAGGTATGTCATATTAGGGGAAGGCAGGCAGAGGAAAAAAATAAATAAAAAAACTCTTTTAAAATACCAGAAGACTTCATTTTTTACAAAATTATGGGGTTAGCATTTTTAATCACAGCCTGATTTTCGTCCTCAGACAATTTAATGTCACTGTACAGCAAGAATTCCTGGGTGTTTTGTAGTTTGGATCACTCTGAAAAGACATTTCCTTTTCCATTTCTCTCTCCATAGCAATTGTACAGGGATCACATGGCTGCTCATAGTCAGCCACAAAAGACACATGCCAAATATAGCATTAGAATAATGTTGGGAAAGCATGGAAGTGTTTTAAATATTTTTAAATAAAAAAGAAACATTCACTGTGTTCGGTCAACTTCAGAAAAAGTTAAGTTACACAGAACAGTCGTTTTCTCTATCTGATCTCCCATCACATACACAGCCACTAAGAGGGAAAGCTAAAACTATGTGATGTGTCATTACCTATTAACTCAGTCATATAACAGGGATATTTGGCTTGTTCATGTCTGTTCTGTGCCTAGAAAAAAGCTGTCAAGAAAGAGCCTTAATTTTAATAGTTTAGCGAATAGGGAAGGAGAAGTGTCAATCAAAATAGATTTTATTCTTTACCCTGGAATAACAAAGTGGTTTCCGATAGAGGTGCCTTTGCATCTGAAATTTCAGACACATCAAGCTTATTTGTATGGTATAAGTACAGTATCAATAAAACTGCATTTTCTTGTGGAAAAGGGCAGGCCTATCATTTTTTACAGGAATACCTAATTATAGAGTATAGCCGTTGCCAGTCTCCTCCTGAAGTCCTATTTAGAAGGAAACAGGCAGAATGAAAAGCACAGGTTTAAAGGCCAGAAAGGATCATTAGGTTATCCAACTTTTTATGTGTTCCAGGCCAAGACATCTAAATATGTTTAGCTACTTACTATGCCTAATAATTTATGAATTAGTACATTTTTTAGAAAAACCTCCAGCTTTAATTCTTTCCTGATGTTTCCAGAGAATCCAACATACCTTGACAGATTAACTTTTTGAACAGATAATTACTGATTTAGTGCCATTCCAAATTTGAATCTGCATAACACCAGCTTCCAGCTTTTGGTCTTTACTGTACCTCTCCATACAAATTTATGAAGTCCCTTTGTGCCTTTCCCTTGGGAAAGTAATTAAACATGGAAACCTATTCATTACTTGGTAGCCTTTAAAAATCCTCTAGGCAGACTGAGCCCTTTAATTCTGTCTTTCTAACGTATACTTTCCCACTCCCAGACATTTGTATTCCTTCCCTGCTCTTTCTCCACTTATGCAACAAATATACATACCTTGGAGGCGTACAGATAAGATACAGTTATGGAGCTATAAAGGTAAGATAACACTGTGATGCAACATATTACAAAGGTAGCACCACTTTTGTCTCTCAGTAAAAAGCTTCTTAGCACACCTAATATGAACCTAGAACTCTTGCCAGAGTTTTCAGGATGTAAACCTTCATTCTGTATATATGGTCTATATTCTGTATTTCGACATGTATAGCCTTAGTTTTGCTAATATTAAAGCAAGCCTGTCTTATAATCAGTCTGGTCATCAAATAATCCATATGATCACCATATTTTTGTGATTACTTAACATGACTGTTACTACCAATAACTTCATACTTCCAAATCATAAAGAAAACAATATTTAATAGGCTTTAAAAGCATTAATTTCTACATAGCCCCTTTTCAACAACTCTCCCCATTAATAACTACTTGTCATTGACAATTCCTTTAAGATCAGTCTGTTAGCTATTTATAATCTGTCTAAATGTGCCTTTGGATTCTACACAGACAAACTATAGAAAATATAGAAAATAGAAGACAAAATATAAGTGAGATCGTGGAAATGAGAAAGTTTATTAAAATGAGAAAAGAGCACATACTGCCTTCTTCAGGAACAGCTGCTTGAATTCACCAAATCTAGCACATAAAACTCATATGGATAAATGTGTCTAGCATTTGGAGAAAAAAAGCAGTAAGAGTCCTTACTTCATGTTGTGCCCCTGATATTGTCAGTTCAGATCTCATAGCCTCTGAGGCAATAAAGTGAATAGACATGCTCTCCTCCCTCTTCTAATCTTCTATTTTTCCAGACTGGCAGCCTATTAAAACACTTCTCTCTTTATTCACATACCCGACTTTGCACTGGGAGATGGTAAAAATGTAGGAGGCACATATTTTTTAGCAAAGACTACAGCCACAGAAACATAGTGCAGCCTGATACTAGAATGCACTTTCCAAGACATGTGGTGGGATTGGAATATCTTAGTTAAAAGCTGTGATGTTGCTGATTTTGTTGTGCCTAGGCAAGTCTCATCATTTTCTCCCCATTCTCCAGGTCCCTTCTTTCCTATGATTAGATGCCAGAGATAAAATAAATTAATCTAACTTTTATCAGTGAGGGAGAGTGCTAAATCTTGTAGAGAGTGAGTCAAGTCTCAAGGTCACCTCTAAGTCTTTTTGTTACCATTGCATTTTCTTTAGTTAACAAGTGACAGGAATTCTATTTAGGAATGACAGATTTAGCGTACAGACAGCTTCTTCTAGTGGAAGTTTTGGTTAGATCTCACCTTCCTTGAGATATTTTGCAAATATCATGTTGCAAGTTATTATTAGACCTTATGTTGATTTAAAAATAAAGTTCCACATGACAAAAAATATTATCGTACATGTGCCTCCTCTGGCTCAAAGCTAGCAATCATCATGATGGAGTAGACATAAGTTATGAGATTTCCATGGAGGAAAGAATACTGGACCAGTGAGAGAATGTTATAATCCAGCTGTAGCAATAATTCCAAGTAGCTTTCAGGCAGTGAAGTCTTAATAAACTTAAACACTTGTGTAAGCCAGATTTATTGAAGCAGCTTCACATATTGTGGTTCTGGTTTAGGGTTTTCTATTCTGGGCAGAGCACCAACTGGAAAGGTGCCTTGGAATATGTACTCCCTAGTCCACCAGAGAGTCTACTGAAAACATTGCATACCTTTTCCTCTGCTCTTCCCTGTCTCCCCACTGCATGTATTAGCAATGTTAAATACTGCTGTAGTTCACTATTTTTTGCTGGAAAAGTTAAAATTAAAAGAAACCAAAAGGACTGTGTTTTATTCACCAAAAGAGGATGCATGTTACTAAGCTTACACCTCAGAGAGCAGGTTTCTGACAGCTCCCATGTGGGCTTGCCTTGAATATCTGGAAAAGCTTTTACAGTCCTGTTTACTTCCTTTTTTTAATTAGGAAAGAGATAAGTATGCTCTAAATTTTGTATCTGCATACTTGATGATACATTTTGTCACTCGTTCATGCCATCTTGGACTGCCCTTTTTTTGGTTTAATATAATTTGTCCTATATTTCTCCCTCCAGAGCTATAGGATGGCTTGTATTTAGATTTTACATTTTAGTCATCTCCAGGAGCTTTTGTCATTTCCACGATCACTTGTTCTGTCAAGAATATTGGTTTTGTTCCTCATCCCTGACTTATTCAGAGAAGTTTTTCTACTGGCACCTGCATTTCATTTCTGTTTACAAGTTCAAAGGCATATAATTTAATTTTGGGATTTCTAAGCATCGTTCCCTCCTTTCAAACATGAACCAGTCTGGAATTCATCTCTATTCTTTCCAATAATAATTTACACATATGAAAACAAAGCTTACTTCTCTTTCAAAGCACATTAGTCTTCACCATACTGTGAGGTCTCCAGGGTCTCTTGAGTCCAGGGAGATTCTCACTCAGTTCTAGTCTAATAAACTAAAAGTCATACCTGACATACTCTCCTTTGTCTCATGCTAATAAAACTCTGAGTTCCTTGCTTCTTCTCCAAAAATCAGTATTGTGATGAAAAGATAAAGAGTGTGACTCAGTGTTTCTTGTTATTATTCAAAGTGGATGACAAAACTGAAAAGAAAATTCTCTCAGATTGTTACTATTAGTGATGCCTTCAAGTCTTAATGAAAAATGACTAGAAAAATCTTTCAATCCAAAGCCTTCTTTGATCAAAGCAGTGACAATAACTCTGCTACTCGCTGTTAAATTTGCACTGGGCCTGAATAACTGCTATCCATCCTGGCCCAAGGATATCAGACAGTGGAGAACAAGCTAGTTCCTTCAGAAGCCTGGCACTGAGTTTGGTGTCACTTCAGCCGTGAGCCTGTGTATGGATTAACTGCAAGAATTCAAGCAATATCATGGTTACACTTATTTTGTTTGGGAAAATACAATATAACTGCATAAACTGACAAAATCCAGTCTCACCAAAAAGAGTTCAGCCTCCTATAAACTTAAAAAAATATTCCTGTTATTCAGGTGGCAACTATATATAAGCTGCTGATTTATGTGCTGTGCCAGTCTGCTATGTAACCTGGGTCTGTGTGTGATTGGGCATGTTCAGACCTCTGGTGTTCAGAACCAGTGTTTTTATGCTTTGTGCCTGGTTATCACCTGTAAATACACCATAAGCCTACTTAATGTGCCCTGGAAGCTGCACAATTCATGTAAGAGTGGTACAGGTTAATCTCAGGGTATAAAAAGATGAATGAACGTTTCAAGAGCAGGTGAAATTTAAGACCCTTTTCCCCGCATCTTGCAAACCTCAGTCTCTGATGCCAGTACCTTCATTTATTGTCTTTCTTTGTGGCATAGGAATGGGAGAGACCTCTTGAGACACAGAATTTAGCTATTATAGGAAGGCAGCTTATAATCTTTTCACTCATAAACATATTGAGTCCCATCATAAAAATGTTAAAAACTTCCATTAAAGGCCATTTCAGAATCTGACAGTTAAACTAATTAGTGTCTTAGACTTCCTAAACATCATCTTAAAGTTTGTCCATAGCCAACTCCTATAAAGTACATCACCATATAGACTTTTCAGATAGTGAATTATGCCAAGGAGTTTGCGATTTACACTGTATGGGAACTGCAGTAAAGATGTTGAGATCATGTGTGATATGACAACAACTGTGAGATATGTTTTCAAAAGTGAAAGTCTAGTCTACTAAACTCATTTCTCTGTCTTTAAAATGTCTTCACCTACTCAGTTCAGAAAACCTCAACAGTTAATATAAGTTCTTGGACTTGCAGGTTCGACTGTACAATGCTATCCATAAATTAAACAAGCCCTGAAGGACGGACTGGAGAATTAAAATGCTTTTTTGACATTTTAAAACATCAATGCTAAAATTAAATTCTACTGTCTGTAGAAGAAAAGGTGCTCAGAGGATGAAGAACTTCTGTGTGGTTGAAAGACAGACTACTACATAGAACCAAAGCTAAGAAAGAAAAATAAGAGCTCTGGAGTATTAAAACCATGTAAGATAGTGATTACTGAAGACCTTCCTCATTTTTATAGAACTGATTTAGCTTCTGCATCTTTCTAAGAAAACAGAGAAATTTGTTTCAACTCAATATTTCAAAATTTTCAATGCTATCAAATGACTAGTATGAACACTAATAAAGATTAATAAGGAGCGCAGTCCAAAGCACTCCAGAGAAGATACATCCATTTTAGTAGAATGGACTCCATTTTCTTCCCACTTACACTGAATGGAAAGGGGCAGTTTGGTTCTGGTTTTACTAAAAAGAGATATAAAAAAAAAACTTCCAATAAATTAAATATAATTGATACAAGTTAGGAAGTTTCCTTTCTGAATAGATTAGTTCATGATGTTCATGACATTCATGATGTATTTTCTTAAAACTTCCTACAAAGTATCCATGAGTCCCGGTGAAAAACTCAGGAAGCAAATTGTGATTTCCTCTAGCTGTGTAGTATATTTGGCTCGAACCTCTCATCCCCAGAACCTGGTAAAAGAATACTTGGGACATACTTGCATATCCCAGCAAGTTCAAGCATTTTGTATTTCACAGGCTAGGATATAGAATGATATATAAGATGACTGGCAATCATGGAAAAGAATTTGAATCTCTTAATCCAGACTGGTTTTACCCAGCAAGAGATCTTTGAATGGGTCACATCTTTCTATGCCAGTCTGGCACATTTAAAAATAAATTGGGTACTTTACAATATATTTTCGAAATACTTCCTCTTAAACACCTGCATAATTCATGTTCAAACATCCCTGGCCACATTTGCAAAACTGAGTAAACTCAGATGTCACAATTTTGTACACTTAATTCCAAATGCATTCTTACATGAAATATTTGGGTATAAGAAATACCCATTCTCCCTGCCCTTCACTATTAATTGATTCGTTGGGAAGCAGGACAAATTATCATTCACATACAAGGTGCTAAATAGCTCATTAAAGACAATGCAATACTAGCTGCTGGTTGGAAAACAATATCTAATAAAACCTTAGAATTAACTTAGAAAGGAAGAGACAATAATTACATCAGTATGTTGATTAAAAAGATAAAGGTAAAAGTTATAGATTGAACAGATCAACAGAATAAGATATAAGGTACACATATATAAGCCAGTAGGTTGTTTGGTAAATGTTTATATATGTAGCAGGTGGAAGGAAGGATGAAGACACTTTGATTGAAAATATTCCTACGTATACACTACCTTCAAGACTGAGTTAGCTCATATAACCTTATTTGCTCAGTGGGGATTTTACTTTGAAGTGCAGAGAAATTCTCTCCCTGGGAAAGCTCTCCTATGCACTTCTGAAAGTATTTCCTCCCAGTATTTGGAAACAAGGTATTCAGCTGTACTTAGTAGAGCTGTTTGGGAAAAGCAGAGAGCTAGCAGAATAGAAAAAAAATCCCTGAAATAAGGACTCATTTTTTAATTAAAGTGTTATAAAACAGATATTGTCAATTTTGCTACTAAAGCACAGTTTAGATGGAAATGATAAAATATAGGAATGGGGACAGCTTTTGTTTTACTATGACTGGAAACATTCTTGACGGATGTAATGCTGATGGATACAGACAGAGAGTTAGCTGTGTTTATCTCTGTACATCAGACACACAGAAGCTCTGAGAGAGGGTTAACTTCCAGAAAATTATTGCAGCTTTGGGTTTGTGATGATTATATACAACTGACAGAGCCACAAAATGGCAGTCTGCCCAGCCTTATGAGGTGCAGTAAAAGTTTTCCCCCTACACTTGCCTCTTTCAAATCTTTTGTTTCTTTTGCATCATGAGTGTTCAATAAAAAGTTTCAATCCTCCAATCAAAACCAGAAAGAAATCAGAGTAAATTCAACTTTGCTGTTAGGCACTGCCATGGTAGAAAGTTCCACTGGACACACGTATCAGCTTGCTTATGAGTCTCCAGGGCCAGGTCTTGAGAACTTGCAGCTTTAAATATTTAAAGCCATAGGTACACAAACTCTTAATTGTGCAAATAGCAGTTGGTAATTCAAATGAAGACAGATGAGATGTAAAAAAATGATCACAGTAGAAACCCAGTAAAGCATAATGAAGATGTACATTATTCTGCTGGACCGATTATTCTCTTTACAGTATGTGATGCAATGGACAGACACGAGAGCCTACTGTTAATGTGATGTGACAGAATTACTCATGAGGGATATTGCAGTTTTATCATTACCACAGTACATTATTTAGGTTAGTTCAGGGGCAAGCTGACCTCTTCAGTGACATAAATTAACGCATCTTTGTACAACAGAGTATGACAGACTGTTTCAAAATCATTCACTTACAGACTTAAATAATTTAAAGCAATTGAAATTATATATTGTCCATAAAAAGTACCTATTCTATACTTTGTCTGAATTCCTGCATTGCAACCATCAGGATAAAAATCCAGGCATCATAACGTGATGATTCTCCATCTTCTTTTTTGACCTTTTTAATGAGAATAGGCTACAAAGGGTTTTTTTAAATCCTCTATCATTACCATCTGCTGAGATTCTCATTCTCAGCCCTTCCCTTTCTAGCCAAAACCTAGCAGAACACCTATGGCTTTATGGGTGTCTTCATCTCCAAAAGGCAAAGAGAGTAGGAAAAAAGACTGAAGAGCAGAAGGGAATTGCATATGGCTCTGTCGTGGTTTAACCCCAGCCAGCAACTAAACACCACGCAGCCGCTCACTCACTCCCCCCCACCCAGTGGGATGGGGGAGAAAATCGGGAGAAGAAGCAAAACCCGTGGGTTGAGATAAGAACGGTTTAATAGAACAGAAAAGAAGAAACTAATAATGATAATGATAACACTAATAAAATGACAACAGCAATAATGAAAGGATTGGAATGTACAAATGATACGCAGTGCAATTGCTCACCACCCGCCGACCGACACCCAGCCAGTCCCCCGAGCGGCGAATCCCTGCCCCCCACTTCCCCGTTTCTGTACTGGATGGGACGTCACATGGTATGGAATACACCGTTGGCCAGTTTGGGTCAGGTGCCCTGGCTGTGTCCTGTGCCAACTTCTTGTGCCCCTCCAGCTTTCTCACTGGCTGGGCATGAGAAGCTGAAAAATCCTTGACATTAGTCTAAACACTACTGAGCAACAACTGAAAACATCAGTGTTATCAACATTCTTCGCTCTGAACTCAAAACATAGCACTGTACCAGCTACTAGAAAGAGAGTTAACTCTATCCCAGCTGAAACCAGGACAGGCTCCCTGCAGGGTATTAAGACTGTCCTCTGGTTAGTTCCCACCAGAGTCGGGGAAAGACCACCTGTGGCTCTACTTCTGCCCTACACTAGTGTTTCTGTATGAGATAAAATTTCTCATCTCTTTTCAGCTCAGCAAAGTATGACTGCTTAAGCTGGGATGCTGTAGATCTCAGGAATCCAAATGCTCAGTGCCTGTGTCTCTCTTAGGACCTTGCTCCTCATCCTGTGCTCTATAGCTATCCCCCCTGCACATGCTATACATTAGTGTCGTGCCATTTTCTGTAGCAGCTTTGATCTTCCCATAGGAATTTCCCACGCAAGCTATTTTCTCCAAACCAGTATTCACATTAAGCCCTGCCAGTTCCTGAAGTTTCTGATTTCCATAGGTCCTAAAGGATCAGCGACAGCTTCCATTTTGGAGCATTTTTACTTTTGTTCTCACACTGTCTTGCTCTAGGTATCAGGAACGTTACCAAAGAGCGCTGAGTACCAGTTCTACAACATTCCCAGGAAATTAGACCTACAGTAAGAAATACCGAGGTCCAGACCCCCTGACAGAGGGAATGCCGTAGCACTGAGGCAGGTGGCACAAAAGAGTTCTATCAGCAGTGTAGGCAGAGCTGGTGTATGTACTGTTGAGTTCCCTATGCAGTCAGCTGCAAGCGGTTGTCACAGCTTATCTTCACACTCCAGTTTTTAGACATTGGTACAATCCTATCTGTGCACAGAATGAAGGTGAATGGGTGGGGAAACATCAGCTTGTGTTACGTAACCAAAAGCATGCTTGGAAGAAATTAATATTTATGTCCTATCCCTTCATCTGAGCAATCTGCAAAGGAACTATGGAGGGTATGTTCACCCATATTTCTACCTAAGCATTCAAGGCGCCATGGAGAAAATGCATGAGTTATATGGCTCTTTATACCTTTTAGCTGGAACAGGGAGAACGCTGTAAGACAGAGGCATATTTACTGGGAGGAGTAGGCTTCAAAAGAGGGAAGAAAGGAAAGCCTGCAGCCTGTTCTCTCTCTTATCCCTCTCTTATGACCAAATGCAAAATATACACCTCTCTTATGAAGCAAGATCAAAAACTGACCAATCGTAAATATTTTTGTTGCTGGTAAGAAGTCACACTGGGTATCAAAGATGAAAGTTGACCTGTAAAAGTTTGCTAACAGACCTGAGCGACAGGGCAATGACTAGAAAATTAAATTAAGTGTGGATAATCATAAAGCAATGCATATGAGAAAAGTCGTATTACATACTTACGCACACATACAATGATGGGCTTTGAGCCAACATTTTCTACCAAAGGGTGAGATCTGGAAGTGAAATATTTCCATGAAAACATAAGTTCATTGCTCGGCAGTAACACAAGTGAATGTTACTAAGAAAGAAATATCGGTTACATGAATTGGAAACACTTAACATACGTACTATTTAGACGATGTGTTCTAAGGGAGGCAAATGGAATAAATGGAGTTCATACTGCAGAGAACAGAAGACTACTGCAAAATGTGCTTTGTAAGTAAGAGTGTATGACCATCAAGGAACATTTCAAATAAAAGATATCAGTTTTGTTTGTAGTAACTGAGGTAGTAATCATTCCTTGAACTTGTTGCTTCATATACAAAATACAAAAATCACCATATTCAGCATAAAACTGGACAGCAATTTCAATGACAAGACTATTCTTTTTAGCAGAAATGTCTTTAATAAGAGGGCACAGAAATTTTCTGATACTGCAAGTACGCAAATGAATCAGATACTAAAGCAAAGGGCAGAATTACAGCATTTTCATAGAATTATAGGACTGATAATGACAAATGATCACCAAAGCTAAATTAATTACACTCATTACATTATGTAATGTAATCACATTAGTAACACTTTACATGGACAGTAAAGTGATGCTGGTATGTTTGAAAATAATACACATCCTTGGGTCAAAAAGCAAAACTCATGCTACCAAATGGTATAAACTTGTCTGTTGAAGTATTTAAGTACTATTTTCTTACAGTGAAGCTACATGAAAGCTTCACAAATTTTTTTGCACCCTGTTTTTTCTCTGAAGTCATCTCTTTTATGCACTCATAAATCTTGACCTGGTGGATTTTTAATAATGATAGCTTATATCTGATTTTTTTTAACATCCGTCTGTGAGCAGGTGATAAGGCTTTTGTATTCATGGAGACAATGAGGAGGTAATGTCCAAGACTGGGCGGCAAGCTGAGTTGTTAGATGGTTAATGGAGGAGGAAAGAAATGAAATGTAGGCCAGCAGCAAATATTAGCATAGGGAATTCAGTCCCATACTCTAGTGCAGGAAGTGTTGCCTACCCTCACTCCTTTTATTTGCACCTCTCCTTTATTTCTCCTTAGCAATCTTTCCCAGCTCAGGTCCAGTGCAGGTAGCACCTAGCCATGGGATGGTGAGAGCAGTGGGGCATATGTCAGGCAGATTCTTTCCCAACATGGCAGCCACTCATCCTAGCCTTCTGCACCAACCAGATGTTGCAGCTCAGAGTCTCTCATGCTAAACCATCTTGTGCTGGGTTGTTCTGACATGTCTGAGAGCAGTGTCTCTATTTCTGCTGACCAATGCAAGCTTCTGACCCAGGTGCGTTAGGGATCCCATGGTGGGGCAGGAGGATCAGGTGAGATTGAAAGGGATGTCTGTGAGGTGCTGGTTTCTTTGGCCAGGTTGAAATAATTAGGGTCGCTACATCAGGGGTCTCCTGTGTCCACTGTATTCATCTATCTGGTCACCAAGTCTCAACTTCATCCAACTCCCCCCCGCCTCCCCCCAGATGAAAAACACTATAGCCATTTATATAATCTTTAAGATATGATCTGAGCATATATTCATGGTGTTATTTTACATCTCAGTTACTCCACCATCACTTTTACTGGTATTCACAAAAGGTGACCAGGTGCCTGTGTCCAAGGTGATTCTGCAAGTTTTTGCTTTCTATATTTTTGCTTGTCCTCATTTTCAAGGTCTTCTATGGTTATTATTTTCTTTTTAAAACTCATGTCTCATTCAATGTTGAAAGTTCACTTTCTGACCCTTACAAAGTTTTTGTACCATCACTTATTGCCTATGTAGGTTTAGAGTTGTTTTTTTTGTTTTTTAGAAAAGCTTCCAATAATCCACTCTCTGATCAGAGCCAACTCTTCATGGGAAGAGTTCCTTATAAAACTGCTTGGCTGTCTTGCTGTCTGCTGTCAAATCTCTGAGTGATGCCTTTAGACAGCCCGCAGCGGAGCCATTATCCACCTCACCGATCATCACAAGGTCATTATTTCCATATACACTTTCCTCACACTGTTTTACTCTATGGCTTTAACATCTTTGAAATGAGAATAGGGTCTTTGTCCTGTATTTGCATAGAACTCAAAACACAGACTAGGACACCTTCTACAGTGTTGTGATAAAAAAAATAAGATGGTCTCAGCAATAAAGAGAGAAAATTGAACTTTGCTTTATAGTCTCCCTTCACCCAGATCCAGATTAAATTGCTGGTGGCCCTGTGAATACCTCTGCAATATGCTGGAGGAACAATATTATTTGCCTACATTGGTTTTCTTTAAAAATTCAGAAGTTTGGAGCAATGAAGTTGCTTGAGAAAAGTAATCAGTTAACTGGAGTGAAAGACAGGGATAAGGCACTACTGTAGCTGCTGGCCCTGTCCCTATCCAATATTCTCCATCACGGCAGAAATTAGACAGAACCTTTTGAACCTGCAGGGACAACATGGTTATGGGAAAAGCTATAAGCACACCTTGTTTCCAAAGCCAAAATATTATTTAGATTTAATCATATGGAAAAAATTAAAGGAAAGCTGGAAGAGACAACCATCATGTGTGAAATCAATGTAACCCAGAAAAAAACACAGCTTACTTAAACGTGTATCATCTCCTCTCAGCTTCTATGGCATTTGGTTCTTTACTGTGTTTCCAAATAACTACACTCTAGACTTGATTCCCCAAAAGTAGGCCCATTAACAAGTTTTAGAACAGAAGAAATACAAGGTATGTTTCAGTTTAAATAGTAAAGTGGCTATGCTATGCTACTTTGTGATTTTTGTACTACTAACTTTAGTAGCTTTGCATCTAAAAACTATGATGAACAGTGCCAAAAGAATGTATAGAGGGAGGGTACAGAAAATCTGGGGTTTATTCCAGCCATTCAGAGCGTACTGAGCATCAAAAAGTCTCTAGGGCCTAACAGAAAGAAGGAATCTGTGCCACAGCTGTCTCAAAGAATAACTTGCCTCCAGAAAAAATCTAAGCCATATGACTTCTGCAAAATTAGAAGAACTGTTTTTTTAATCTTCTTATTCAGTTAATGCAGTTCTTCTTTTCCTTCATCAACATTTTAACTTGCCATACTAATCTCTGCTTAGAATCTTTGTAACATCTGTGAATCTTCTCAAAGATAGAGAGTTGATCACTTTTCTACTCAATAGGAAAAGGATGCCTTTATTTTCACAAAGGTGAAGCTCTTGATTTAGCACATTAGATATGAGGCCCCAAATTATATTAAATAACCCAAATTACGTTTTCTTATTGGAATTCAGATATCACAAAAAGTCACTGTCAGAAAAAAACCACTTTTTCTGCTTCTCCTTTCATTGTTTTTAGTCCCTTGAGGAGAGAAAGGAGGGACTTTTTTAAAAATTGAGAAAACAAACCAGAGTGGAATCACAAAAGCAGGACAAAAAATACAAAAAATACAGATGCTTTTCTCGGAGCCTCTGATCTCTATTCTGGGCCTCATCCTTTCTCCTCTGGCTGAAGTGTTTTGGTTGATAATCCTTCTATGAAGTATGATACTCACACAGAAAGAAGGTTATCCATCTCACCATTCAGCCACTAGGATTTCCCATATGCTAGTATATCTTCAGTATGAATACCGCCTCCAACATGGATTAGAATGAGGCTTGAAAACTTTGCTCTTACCAAAAGAACATGATGGCAAAAAGTTTGAAAAACAACCGTGTTAAGCATAAATACAAATGGCACAGGGGAACCTTCTAGCCAGGACTACAGAGGGAGTAACTACTTCAACACCTGCGACTAAGGAGCTGGTTAGAAACACCTTCTGTAATATATTGTTGCCCGGACAGAACATGATAGATAGCACCTGCAGAAGTTCTGGGTTGGACTGCCTGGTGCATCGTAGGACACTGCACAACTTCGGTGCTGAAACACACTGAACAATGTAGAAAGAAGAAACAAAACCCCTTTCGATAATAAGGCAGCTGTTTGGTATTTGACAAGGAATACCAGGGCAGAGCTTCCCTGCTATTCTGTAGAGGGAAAAGTGCTGGCCATAGGAGTTAAGGGGCTCAGGAAGTCCACACTGAGGGAAAGGATAGAGGCAACAACTAATCTGAGGGGATTAGTTTGAATGGTCACTTAATCACAAGAATTGCGATTTGGGCACAGTAATCAATGTGTGTTGTCAATTACTCTGGGCCTGACCATAAAAACGTCACTTCATACTGGCTTCTTTGTAAAGCAATCATATAAGCTTGCAATAAAAGAGCTGAGACAAATGGGTAGCAAATGTTATCATCACAATTTGATTTTAAATAAGAAAGATGCAGCTACTGTGCTTTGGATTCTTCCCTAAAAGTTAAGCTTGATGTGTCACCAGCCAAATTAATTCATTATACCCCTTGGTTTTAAGATATTATACTTTAAAGTATTTTCTCTTCTACTGGGCTATTTTATTGCCCTCTCTTCATCCTCATAGCAGGTTTCTCTTGTTCACAGTGGGTGCATGATGCATTTTTGTTTGCACCTCGTTCAGCTGAAGAATGAATATCTGAATAAAATTTACCACTTGAAAATGAAATGCTGTAAAAAACTAAAGCCACAAGTTTGAAGTTCTCCATGGAAAATTATTTCAAGTTCACCAGATAAATTAAATTTATATATTAAATAAGTAACCTCTTAATAAATTTAAATAACCCCTCCTGGAAAACTGTTTATTTTTATGTTCTTTATTCCACCAAAACTGCATTGCAGTTTTCCAGTCTTTATATTTACATTATTTGCAACTCCTTCCGTAAGTGCCAGTACAAATGTAACTGATGAAAATCCAGAATAGTCATACAAATGTTCCTGAAAGCAAGGTGCATTTCTGAGCAAATTTTTTTTCTGATGCGCAATAATATATATGTATATATTAACAAAGCTTCATAATATAAAATATCTTCCATGGCAAGTAAAACTTCCCCACTTACAGCGTATTCAGATTTCAGTTACATAGACTTCTGCATTTCAAGTTAGTGCAAATAATGAAAGTAAGAGCCTGAGCAGAATGATGTAAATACAATGGAACAAGAGAAACAGCAAAATTTTACCAGCTCCCTGCATACGGTTATAACGTTTAATCAGTATATCATTAGTATTCTTTATATACAATGTATTTAAATAATTGGCTTGTCTGAACTATAGGCAACAAATTTACAAATTAAAATAAAATAATGTTTCACACAAACATGGAATGTCTGACAAATATATGAAAATAAAATGCATCTAGTAACAAAACACTGTAAATCAAAAAGGTAAAAGATGTCTTCTCTGTCTTGGAAGATTTCAAGGCACTTTCTTGGCAAATCAGAATTCTCTCCTTAGTAGAAAGTCTGCAAGAGAAAAGGACGTGCCATTTTATAACTAGTTTCAAAACACAGAGGCAGTCCACTTAGTATCATTCTGTTTATAAATCAGAGTTTCCTGTGGATTGCGTAAATCTTAAGATTAACTCCAGAATGCCAGTGGGTCTTGCCCTCCTGTGAACACTAATGAGTTTTTTCCGTGGCAAATCCTCAGCGTCGATGCTAGGAGGTTTAACACATAGTGGTCCATGCTGCTGCATCGTACAAGGAAGCTTCCCATGCACAGAGTCATGGGCATTTCTAGATTCTGGGTTTCACCAAATTCTTTACTTCTATTTACAAGGATCTGAATTAGGAAGAAAAAAAAAAAAAACAACACAAAAAAAACCCCAACAAAAACCCAAAACCAAACCTAGAAGCCGTAAGGGCCAGTACCTGCCCCGAAGGGTGTGCTTCCAACACCAGCCCCGGGCCCGCGCCACCGCCCCCGCGGCGGCTCTCTCCATGGTGCTGAAACAGACCACGGCCGCCCCCCCCCCGCAACTCCCGCGGGAAGACCGGCTTTTCCCCGGCAAAACTTCATTTCTAACGGGAAAAGGGCACGTCTCTTTTTTGTACCCGGGCAATTCCAGGAGAGGGAGGAAAATATTCGCATAATAGCCCCGCAGCTCTTTTTTATGAGGAAAATGCAGCCTATTTTAGTGCATGTGGGAGAAATGCTTAAAAATAGCTGTCAGTCCTTCAAGCGGGAGAGCCTCCTTCTTCAAGGCAACCGAGAATCTCCAAGAGTCTCTCAGGTGTTAAAGCAAAGGCAAATTCCCTTACAGCAAACAGGAACTATGACCATGTCCTCTCTAAGCTAGTGTGAGGGTGGTGAGGAAAACAGATCCTCTGTGCCAAAAGATGGAGTAGAAGCAGTCACAGAATCATGCTAGAAATGCAGTGTTATCGAGGGATGAACATATATAACTCCTGTGCTGCCCGATCTATTTGGAGGGAAGAGAGAGCGACTCCTGCCACTCTTCATCCTGCTGAGGAAAATGTTTCCATTCCAAAAAGATACTGGATATGAGTAAACAGGAAGACCTAAGCCCATCTTACCTCTAGTGGAAGCTAGCCACTTCTACCTACTTGGTGAAGGAACAGGGTGAGGGAGCACAGAGGCAGCTGGGAAACACTCAGATCATAGCTCTACTTTTTCCTATGATGTTTTCTCTATTTTTAACAAAGTTGAGAGAAAGTCAGCCTAGATAAAACTTAAAGTGAACATGAGCTGCCAACATTGCTTACCGTTCAAACCCTCCCTTCCCCACATGTCATCTCTCTGAGTGTATTTTTGGCAGGCAAATTAGAACACCTGGATTTGCAAATCATAGCAACTTTTGATCCTTTTGTATTTTAAAGTTGGAAATAGGATGAGATAGATGCTTCTGTACTGTGGATATGGAGGCAGACCTTTGACTTATCCTCTTGAAAGAAAAGGAAGGAAAGTATTGGAACACCCAGAAATCTTTCAGAAAGCCCTGAGCTATGAACCCAGGGGTGTAAAGGGATACAGATGAGGGAAAAACACAGGCTAAATAGGTGAAAGTGCAGAAAAGGAAAGAGTGCTGGGATGTTTTAGAAAGCTGAGACTTGAAAGAGAACACTGACAAACAAACAGGAATTTGGACACCTTAAAAAAAAAAACCCAAACTTTATTAAAAAAAGGGCATTCAGAGAAGGATTCCTGCCCTAGTCATGAGAGGGAGATCCTGGCAAAGTAATGAGATCCCTAGTCAGTTTCTGGTTCAGTGCCCCTGATATATTCAAAACTATCTGCAAGACCTCGAAGGCAAGAGGCCAAACAGACTGAAAATAGTTAAGAAAAGAAAAGGAGAAGAGAAAGAAATGATGTCATTTCTTCTCAGCATTGAAATATTGCCATCTTCGTCAAAGCATTTTCTCACAGCCACCAAAATGAATCCCACCTCCACTTGGAAATCAAATCAGCTAACACTGACTCATATCCTACTCTTCCTTTCTTATTCTTGATTAGTATGAATTGAAGTCTTGATGCAGGAAGAAGTGACATACACAACTCCCCCAAACTCCAAGCTTGCAGTACTTGTCAGGAGGAGGTGGTGAAAGGAAACCATCTTTGAAGAAATTTAAATAAATTAAATTCACTGATTTTTTATATTTTATTGGTCAATAATAACCAGTGCTGTTTTTCAAATTACTGTTGGAAGTGCAACCATCTTATTGATATTTGAACAACTGGAGGAAACAGGTCACTTGAAGATGTTCCTTTTATCAGTGACAATGCTATTTAACACATTTAACATGCTATTCATAAACAAGAATGGACTGGTTGCTTCCACAGCCTGTTACTTGAAGCCTTTAGCTTTGTCACATCTTTATATTCAGTTTACTTCCACCACCATGAAGTGGTATTATCTTTAGAAAAACTCTCAGGAGACAATCTGGGAATGAAAAGTGGTCCCAAAGATGAATATAGTGACAGGGTATCTATGAAAATTGCATTGGCAGACCTGAGACCAAGACATTCTGCTTCTTCCATGGATTAACAACAAAGCCCTCTTCTGAAAGGCCTGAAATAAATGTGTTGACGAAGTCCTCATGCATTTTTCTTTCACCAACCAGACTCCTTAAAATTTTGAACAGTACGAGGTCACCCAGTACATAATTATGGACTATGGTGCCACAAGTGACTTGTAGGAAATTACAGTGGGGCCTATCAGAGGTATCTGTGCTTCTCTCTATTTCCATGAGGAACCAGTCAGTCCCTATAGCAATGCCAGAGCTGCATGTTGATGTACCCTGTTAATATCACATTTCTGTATGCACGCCTGATAACAAGGTACAAGTGTGAAGTAAATCACTAGACCATTCAACAAATAAGAAAATGAGTGGGAAAAATGGTACTTACATAGCAAACATCCTAGGACTGTGTACACAAAGGGCTCATTGCTAATCTTGTTAGCAACCTTGCACACCTTTTATAATCTATAAAACAAAATTACCCACAGCAATAATGAATCTCAGTTACCAGATACCCTCAAAAAACTGCATAAAATTAATGTAGAATTTGTACTAGAATTTCAGACACTCTACACAGTGAAAACATTCTCTGATGGAAATTCATGAAATCATGTGTGCAAGATGTAAAATTACATTGTACCTTATCCTAGCTAGGGCTCTAAAGGAAATGTGAGTGATGGTAGCAATTAATTTTCTACCATGTAGTTTCCTCCTAAGGTGTAGAAGTACTGGTTCAACTCCTAACTTTACTTGAAGGAATTTAACTTATTAACTGGGAGGCTATTCTAACCAGCAGACTATGAGGTTGTCTGAGGTCAGGCTCTTTCAAACTTTTTTATTGTTCCACTTAGTATTAATATTGATGGAAATCCATATTTGCCATGTCTAAGTACATCTCCTAATAATCAGACTAGAGATACTCATGTCCTACTTGCTGTCTCTCTCTCAGGTGTCCTTGGTTCAAATAACCACTTGGTTCAAGTGGCCCCTGAGCCACTGCCATTCTTTCTGATGGAAAGATCTAACTATTTGGTAACAAGAAATACTTAGGTGAAATTTTCTTCTCTTGCTTGATAAGTATTTTAATAAAACTTAATAGAAATTGTGTCAAACAGCAAGAGACTGCTAACCCGAGTTCAGTTCTTCAGGGAATGTTTGTACAGAATATAACCATGTCAGCAGGAGAGGAATTAACTCATCCTCAGACATCTTATGGTGGTTAAGGTGGCCTTGAAAGAAAATATCAAACCCCTTCAAAGAGATAGGAAAAGATCCTGGCTATGATCAGCCTTGATAGCAATTCTAAACCCTGAGTGCCGGATAAGGTGGAGACATTTCTGAGGGTTTAGCTCTCCTTTTCAGATCAAGAGAACATTTCAAGTTGATTGAAAATCATTGTCTGCTTTGGGTTTGGTTGACGTAAAGGAGGAAAAAAAACTTGCTTTGGTTTTAATTGCATTTTTTATTTTACATTTTGCTTTGATAGTTGAACTTAAAAATCAGTTCTTCACACAGTCCTAACCACAATCCTGTTTTTAAATTTAGAGAAAAGCTATTTAATTAGAAGAGAAATATTATGACTGTGTTTCTTCATAAATAAAGGGAAGCACTCAGGCAATACAGGGGACTCCAATTAATATTCATATACTCTGGATCCATGTATCAAGGTATGCAATATGCAACACACATGGTATTTTTGTTATGCAGCATGTAATAGATATATGTCTAGCCTACTCATATGTCTACTTACAAAGCTATACGTATATCTTTTGAGGATCAGCCATGGATTTCTACATTCCAACTTCTGATCAGTGTAAGGGCGGATGGAGACGAGGGCTGCTGCAGACCCTTTCAAAAGCCAGATCCTCTGAGATGTGGAGCTTTGGTGAGAGCATCTCAGCTGCTCACAAAAAGTGTTTACCATCTTTCTAAGTCATGCAGACAAGAAGTGTCATTATTTTTTCATGTTAAATCCTGAAAAATTTCCAAAGCATCCTGGTCCACAGTTTGTGCTTACACTTGACTAATGAGATTCACCTTTTCTAATTAAATGGTATTGCTTATTTTCCACTCACTTTATTTGAATTGTCCATTGCACTAGAGAATGCCCAAGTAACTTTTTTTTAAGGGATTTCCATTTTGTTTGGGGTTTTTTGTTTGTTTGGTTTTGTTGTTTGTTTTATCCATTTAATAACATCTTAGGACAGTTTTATTTTTCAATCTCTGACAAAATTACATTCAGGCTGTGTTAAAGCAAGTCTGTAGATCTCATATTGGAATATTGTTTGATAAGAACTGCAAGTATCAATAACAGAAATGATGAATTAATTGACTTTGTGTTCTTTAACAATGGTCATATAATAGAAAATTATCATCACAAACTGAAATATTCTAAAAAAACAAGATATAACCACACTATTGAGTGTTAAGAGAAGATGATAGAGAATGGTTCAATTTTATCTTATTGCACAAGTTAGTAAGTAGAGGTAAAGGGAGCAGGAAGGAGAATATGGCTTCATATCTGCCCTCTGCATAAGCATGCCTGACTGGTTTTTCAGGGTGTAGTTTTCATTTCATTTCTGCTAGTCTCACTTTGAAGGAACTCCATTATTTGCAGCTGACTGCAAGTGCATTAATAGAAAATCTTTGTATATTAGAAGACCTTGGGTATATTTTGTAGTATAGTGCTAAAGTAAAGAGCAACAGTTACAAAAGTACCAGCACATCAAACACTTAGTAGGAAAGGTAGGTTGCTTTTAAACAAGCATCACAGCTATCATTATAAGGTACTTTAATTACTACTTACAGGCTGGTGTTGAGCAGTCCCTCGTGTTGTGATACAGTCGATGAAAGTGCTTGCTACACTCTGACGAAAATGTGACTGGCCCTGTTTGAAAGTAAGCAGGAGTCAACCATAAGCTTTCAGTGCCACTGCTTTGCAGCTTCAATGAATGACATCAACACATAGAATTAACTTCCATGTGTTTTGACAAATTCACATTTAATTTTTTACTACACCTTAAACAAATATGATGCAACACAGTATAACAATGCTACTGAAATGACAGAAAGAAATACTATTGCTATGCTATTATGCTCATGATCTGAATAACAGAAAAATGGCCCTTGGAAATAATGGACTAGCTTAGCCTTGAAATTCCAGTAATTCAAAATTAACAGTAAAATTTCTTATATGGTGAAAAATAGAAAGGTGCAACTACAACAGAATTTCATGTTCTCAGTAGTCAGTATTCTAATGTAGAAGGAATAATGTAGATGGAATGCAGGTATTATTTCTAAAGATAAATAAAAGATACATTTTAAGCAAATATAAATTTCTAAGCCCTGGAAAGATGAAGTAGCTTCATGTACTAATGCTTCTAATTTGCACATACATGGTTCATGAAGTTCCTAATGTACAATGTGGGTGTTGAGGAAAAAAAATGACAGTTGAATAGCATCTAGGAACCCATCTCCTGTTAAAGTAGTCCTAGCAAGAAAGGGTGCAGATGTGCAGAGGGCAGCATGTGTTTCAACGTTTGGGTGAGGCAAAGCCCTGTGTGCCCAGAGTCTAGCATGCCGTGTCTCTGTTCTACCAGCATGTGCTCCCTTCTCTGGATATGTGTCATCTGCCCACATTAGTATTTGATAAGCTACTGGTCTCCAAAACATGGCTTAAAGGTAACAAGTTGCCAAAGAGCCCTTCCATAATTTCTGATGACCCAGGGAAGGTATTACTGATGGCATCCCAGTTGAAAAGCAGAGCAAAATGTAGTATTTGCATCATGTAACCTGCCTAGGAATACAACCACCGACAGCTGGGGATGAGTTTCCCGTGATTTGGACAGAAAACACTGACATAAATTGACACTAACTGCACGAGTAAATTTAACTTGCATCCTCTAAATTCAGCACAAATAGAAACCCTGAATAAGAGGAGCTTGTTTCAAGCAGCGCTACAAAAGGATCAATATGAATCATGCTGCTTTGACTAACTTTCCTGTCAGAGGAAGATAGTAAGCATTTCTGGGCAAAAATTATTTCACAACTTGAAAGGTGGCTTATCAGCCTGGTAAAACATAACAAGCCAATTCTGTCTGGATAGTGGAGCCAAACTACCACAAGCTTGAGAGAAGATTCTTCTCTATGACAGTGAACACACTTGAACATTAGATATATTTCACAGTAATATGTAGATTTCATGAGATTTTTCAGTCACAAATAAGCTTTTCAATAAACTGACAAAGCAGCCTTTGCAACTTGGAACTGGAAAATTGTTGCCATTTTTTATCTGAGTGAGTAATTAGGCTCAAGAGAAAGTATGTAATTTGAAATTATCCAAGATATATGGAGATAACATCAGCTTTTGTCAATAAATAAATTCCATGTCCCTTCAGATAATACATGGTTTACTAGCTCTCTTCCTTGCCATCAAATACAGGCTGTTAATTTTATTTGTGCCTTACAGAGCACTGTCAGCTGTTTTTTCAAGCTGAATTGATAGATAGCTTTATGACTCACAAGATTATTTATGATTTGTCCTATAGTCGAGGACTGTTACATATGGTTCTTACTTGGCTTTAAAATGTGTCTACTATTGGCATACTAAAAGTGTACAATAGTTTTCTTAACCCTGAAACTTAAAGATTATGGACTGTAAAGATAATGTTGATTTCCCCTTCTCTTCTCTTTTTTACAACTTCATTAGTTTAGGATGTTCTCACTCTTGAACTGGTAAGGACTATATCTGAACAGTTTACTTAACTAAGGTTAATAGAAGAAGGATTATGATTTGAACAGAATCAAGAAAAACAATGTTAGGCTGTATTTTAAGAAAATGCCTGCAGATTACAGGACCTAATAAAGCTGTGGAAAAGAAAAAAAAAACCAGGCAGAAAAGCCCATCACTGATGATCTTAGGAGCATAATTTAAAAAAAAGAAAAAAAGATGTAGGCAGAAATTCTGAGCCAACAAACTTCAAGAATTTTGGAATGAACTTGCTTTCCTTATTGATTCCAGCTAATGTTAGTCAAATAATTTCAGCAATTTTGATGGCAACAACTCATGGAGAAAAGGATTATTAATTTAATGAATGGCTCCAGAAACAGACCTTCAAGTATTTTTTCCTCTTTTTCTTTTCTGTGATTTAGTATTCTCAAAATACCTTCTGTAAAACTCATCATTGTTTTTCACTGTTGTTTTTGAGTAATGAAACTTGTGCTGTATTCATTATTTAGCTTCCTCAGATTCTTATGTTGAGCTTTTTTATGGTATCTGAGCAGTTTCCAAAGTTAAAAATGAATAGGCAATTATTAATATAAGCAAACCTTCTTTGTGTCTCCTCCCCAGGAGAGGAAATTTCAGTATTCCTGTGCTGTATAAGATAGCATAGTTGCAATTTATATGTTCTTTTCATTTCTTTCTCATATGGGCTGAAAATGGTAAGGTTCATAATTACTCTTGTTTACTGTAGAATTGAAGGGCCAGCTGGCTGTGGCATGTTTCTTGTAGATGCTGTTAGCAGTTGGCAGAAAGATCCTTAAAGTTGTGCATATCCTAAAGGTCTGAGGACACCTCCCCCATGCAAAAGAGACAACAAATTCTTTCCTTTCTTGCCAAGGACTGTCTGAAATTTCCAGCGAAGAGGAAATGCGCAATTATTTCCAGTTCTCTTTTTCATGCTCCAACTGCCAACTATTTCTCTAGTTTTTAGTTTCACTGATCTCAGTAACATTGAAAATCACCAACAGATTTGCAGTGTCATACTCTGAGACCTTCACTTTTTTGAATTACAGAACATTTGGAACTGGAGAGTAAAGAATCAGTGCAAGCATCTTACTGTTGGCAACTCTTTATGCTTATATTGAGAGGGTACAATACTTTTCCAGTTACAAAATAGAGTCCCAAAGGTAAGTGCGTTATACAACTCCATCTCAGTTTTCAAGTACAAGTACTTGACTGTAATCATATTAAACTTTTATATTTGAAACAGCAAATGATTTTTCTGATTGATTTACACTGTTTAATCCTTCCTTGTTCTATTTGTTTGCATCCACAAGTATACATCATGAGACAGAAGACAAAATGTGTTTCCCTGATACAGTGAAAACTTACATGGCCACATAGGTCTGTTTCTGAAAGATATATGCAGTCCAACGAGAAGTTTTAAAATTAGTGAACTTGAAAACAGATTCGGTAGGACTGACAAAAATTATGGAAAAAACATTTAAAATTACAAATGTACTGAGTTCTCTCATTAAAATATTACTTGCCAGAGATAGCAGATAAGTGCTCACATATCACATTTTTAACACCATACTGCAAATTGCTTGCACGTAGATATACAATGCAGTATCTAGAGCATACAGATGTGTATACATTCAGTACCTACAACTATTAAATTTGTAGTATAGCTGCAAAACAACAAGCAAAAATAGGTTGATAAAAATAAAACAATAGGTTTTAAATCATGAATGTTTTAACTTACCATGTTTTGAAAGTTATTTTAGGCTAGATTACTCAAAGAGAGACTCAAACCATAATTAGAGTTCTGTAAATCTTCTACTCCTCAACAATGTAAATTTAACTTCACAATGTTAAACTTGGTGAATAACCTCAAAAAAGCTAACGGTGTGACTCTTGTGGCTACTTAGAATATTCACATGTAGGTAAATTAAGAGCAAGCAGCTGCCTTACCTGTAAAATGTTTTATGAATTTGTCTTTTAGACTGGAATCTCTTGGAAAAATTTCTGAGGATAGAAGAAAAAAAAATGTTTGTAATATAGGAATTACAGTAAAAGCTCTGAAAGCATAATATGCCAAGATGTCTGCTGTAAAGACACCCAATAGGTTCCCAAATTAACTATGAAATTAATTTTCATAGTTTTGTATGTGTGTGTATAAAAAACATTGTGAAATGTTTCAAGTAATCCACAGATGAATACCAAATGGTCATCCTACAACACACTCTGTCAGATTTTCTGACAAACATTTCTACATATCTTAGGTCTTATTTGAGCTATAATTTTAGAAATATTTATATAAATAATATAAATAAGTTATCATGTTATGACAAGTATTTGAGTACCTGAACAAATTATGTAAAATACCTAGATAAATACAAACTAAATACCATATTTGAGGTTTTGAAATAAAAGATACCTGAAGAGAAAAGTCTCCTACAGATCATCTAAGAAAGATATGGGCCATGCATATTTTCATTGCACTATTAGTCAAAAAATAGTACTCCTCTCCTGTGAAAATTGTTGTGTATTTTAAAATATTCCCTTTCCATGTATGGTATTTTTTCCAAAAAGTATAAGAGAAAATACAAGTCTCAGAACAGCCAAAGGAATCAGGCAGAACAGAAACCGGAGCTAACAGAAAAACTCTACTCACTTTGGGTTTTTGCAGTGGGATGCCACCTCTGGCTTAGAGCAGAAACTTTTGATGCAAGTAAATATTCTCAGAACTAGCACATTTCCCCTCAATCTCATAAATTTTTCACTGAAAAACTGTATTAAAAAATTCTTGGATAACTGCGGTTATTATTGCAGACAGTGACTGTATATAACAGTTGCATGTTATGCTAAATTCAGAAGAAATGCCTTTCTTAGCACTAATGCAAGGAATGTGATTAACTCACAGTATTAGGACCTGCAGCTAAACATATTTATTCACTAAAAATATTTCCTTACCGCTAATGTAATTTTAAATCTTTGTATTCTCCTACTGTTTTTTTTCAGTTCTGTGTCTGAATTAACATTTAGCTTAGAAGAAAGCAAGTTTCCTTTCATACTATAGGAAGATGTTTTGCCAAAATAAATTCTTACCACTGGCTTTAGGCAGTTTCTCAGAGGTCACATGAGTGTATTTTTAGGCTGGGATTTTAAGCTAAAATGTCCAAGTCTTACTCAACTCAGCAAGTTTAGGGGACCTAATTTACTTAAGATTCCTCAAAAACCTGTTTTAACTAACTTGTTTCTTTATTGCAAATGAAATACCACCCCTTCTCCATTAAACTTAGAATTTTACTGACATGAAATGTCAGGTAGTTTAAAATTACACAGAATGAAGCATATGAAAAGCCAAAAGAGTGAAACAATCTGTGTGAATTTTGAATGAGATGCCTCAAGTGGACCAGTACTGACGAATAACCGAAGCCTGGTTGGTGAAGGTTGGCCGTTCTTGCTCTGACAAAGGACATTTAGACCCAGGTCCTTTCAAAGTCTATTGAATTTTCTATGGGAACAGTAGCTGCCTTTTGCCCCATAAAATTCTTTAGGAAAAGTCCATAATACAGTATACAGCCAAAACCCCACCCCTCAATGCACGGAAGGTAAAACAGGATAACAGATTTGATGCGCAGGCAAGGAGCTAGGCATCGCGAGCACAAAATTGCAGCTGTAGCTGTGTCGGTAAGCCTGAGAAGGAACGCTGCAGGGGCTGCTTCCCACGAGTAACCTACATTGGCCCAAGGTTCACACCAGCCTGGCTACGCCTGTCCCAATAGGGAAAACTAGGTCAGGCGTGTGTTGGGAAGCGGCTGAATGATATTGAGTGCGTGCCTGCTCCTCCCCTGCTGCGGCTGCCATCCCTCCAGGCAGCAATCAGCTTTTCAACATGTGCCCACGTCTCAGCTTTCTTCAAGTGTTTGGTTTTTTAATAGTACAGTGCATTTGCTTGCTAAAGCACAGTGAGCCCCTAGCTCTCCACAAAGACAACTTAAGCTCATTTGTATGAGAATCACGGGCAGCACAGGTTACTGGAACACTTCTGTCCGCTGGCTCTAACGGCAGGGGCAACTCCGCCTGAACTATGAATTGCCCAACACAAGCACAGTAATCTTCTTCTGTCTTCCAGCAGCATAGCCGAGCCCTCCTATCTGTACACAACTGTGAAGTTGAGGTCTCAAAGGACTCAGTATTTCAATCAAACTAATGGACATCTTTTCTGAATAGAATATGTATCACTGACTCCCGATCAGATCACAGTGCAGCCAAAAGCAAGATCTCAAGTCCATAGAGGATGCTTCCAGAAAGCAGTGAAATATCATCACATCATCACATCATCATCTACGCCAGCTTTTCCTGGCTTCTAACAAGCTCTTAGTTACTCCAGTCATATTTCATGGGATATCTATCACCTATTAAGACAGATAGCATAATATCCATTCTCACAATGTACGCTCACATCCTCACAATGCAAGTTAAATTCCTTTGGCATATTAATTGCACAAAGGAAAAGCAGAAACATGAATATAGCAAGAAAGATTGGCAAAGCATTACTAAAATCAAAACACTTTAGAGTCACACTGGGCAAAAACATAAAAGAAACAGGAAAATGAAAGAATAAAATGTTTTAAGTGTGCAACCCACAGAGTTTATTCAATCCATTCTTGACCATGTTACACAAACTAGTAAAATACAGCCAGTATGTATCCCATGGGATATAGTAACTGATTTTTTTTAATCAGCTGGGAGAATATTCAGACTGTGGCATTCTTGTGCCCAGGCTTACAAAATCTGCACTGCTCACCAGAGAGAGTACATCTAGGTTAACAGGCACTTGTGCTATTGACCCTGGGTTCGTTCTGGGTATAATCTCAGTTTATAATCATAAATAATCTTAGTTCAAGGATTTCTTTCTTATTTACATTAGGAGCTCTCTGTGTGTCCTTAGATAATTACTCATCTGGAGCAAAATGCTTGCCCATCCTACACCCCTTCCACAGACAGCAATGGTCATGGACAACTATTAAATGGTGCTAGGACAGATTTACTACTGGATCTTCTGTCTAAAATACTATTTATGGCAAGATCTAGAGACAAGACAAATTTAGAGGGTTTTCCAGCTCTGCTTCACAGACAGAATGGTTAAGTTTATACTGCAAATTTGGTTCTAAACCATCCATACTGATGATTTTCTCAAATTGTGACACTTCACAGAAGGTCTGGTGGCTTCAGGTAAAAGGTGACAGGATCTGCCCGAGTTTTATCCCATTCTGGGATAAATGGGATGACAGAGAGAGCTAGCAAGGTCTGAGCTAAGAAGCAGCAAGCAACAGCTGCTCTGGCTCCCCACTCTTGCATTCTGTTGTAAACTTTCCAAAGTTGATTTAAACCACTGTTGTTAAGCTAATGCCCTAGAAAATTATTCTGTGGTCTTTTCAGTTGTTATTCAGCACCTGGTAGCTGACATGAATGTTTAATTTTTCACTAATTTGGACACGATTACAGAGAGGTAGAAGACTAAATAAGCCACAGCCCTGGGCTCAGGCATTTGCTAAACCTGCAGTATAAGACATAGTTGCTTCCCCTTGATGAGGCTTTTCACCTTTCTGTGCTTTCAGTTTCTCTAAGTTTTGTCTGTTCAGACTGCAAAGCTGTGACAGCAGGTGCTGACTTTTACCCTGTGTTTGCACTGTCTCCAGCACCATGTCACCGTAACTGTGCCTGGAAAATTCATGTCCTGCTGGAGTATAAATAACAAGAGCTGTGCTCGTGGCATTGAAATAAGCCAAATCCCCACAACTGTTTGTTGGCCTGGGGCATGAAAAATCCACATCTTCAGATGATATCACTTTGGTGGAAAAAATCAAGATCTCAATTTGTTTATGCTCCCAACAGGCAGCCTTTGCTTATTTTTAGCTTATTGAAAGAAGCAGTGTAAATCAGCCAGTGAAAATTACTCCTGCTCTTGGCCTAGTTCGGGTCTACACCAGGGGATCTACAACGTCTCACTGCAGGCTGTACTGTAGGCAAGCGCAGAAAATGTGAAGTAGCAGAGCTTAGGCTCTGCTTCATTGGCCAAGTGCCTTAATCTTCCTATGTAAGAAAAAAAAAGTCTTCATCACGCATCTCTTTTTGTAAGAATATTCATGCATCTAAAAAAACCCCAACAAAATCCAAAGCAATTTTTCCTCAATTACTTAAAAAAAAGAATTTAAAAAATCAACTTGTAAAGCATTTGTGAAAAACTTCTCCATGGCAGGTAAATGTTTCAGGGAAATGTAAGCGTATCCAACAGGACATAAAAACAGAAATTACATCGGTTGTCACTACACCTTTGTCTGCCAACTAAATGATATTTGTCAGATTTACATGAAGGTGCTAAAGTACTCTCTACAACACACTTCAACTACAATATTTAAAGCTTAGCATTTTTAGCCAGGTTTAATAATTCATTTTCCAGCATGTCCATTGTTAATTCAGAACATCCACTGTTATGTTGTACAACATTCCTTGAAATGACATATCGCCTAATGGAATAACAGACATTTCTTGGGTTTATGTTGTTCTGCACTTCCAATAAGTTACTTAACAGAGCTAGGCAGTTCAAAGTATTATAATCTTGCAGAATTTTGTTCACAATATAATGCTTAGTCCATGATATAGTCAATAGCAATGATAATATATCTTATTATATCTTACAATGTTTATATGATCTGATTTGGTTTTTATTCACACTGGTGAAGCCATTTTGAGTTAATGTAATTGTTCTTCAGAAAGAGCAATGCTTTAGAATTACTCTTTTTTCTTTGCTTTTTATTCTTCTTTCCTAGTCATATTTTCTCTTATTTTCTAATCTTTTTCAAGCCAAATTAATTTTAATACAAAGCAATACATTTCAGCAAGTCTTGTATTATCAAACTTACACTAAATTTTTCCTAGTCTAATATAGATTTATCTAAATTTTGCACAACTGTCACACATACAATCTTATGCAAATCTTAATCCCCACATATTTTGTTTAAAGTTATTTTATAACTATGGCATTTAGAAAACAAATGTTTTGTTGTGCATTTTCTTCTTTCTAGCTGTAAAATGGCAGAAGACAACTGTCAGCAGTAAGATGCAGCTGACTTGGTTTGGCATGAAAATAGCATGTGATTTTTTAGTATTTTTTTAAAAAAGATCATTTCATGTCATGAAACTGCTTACAACACAGTATATGTTAATGAAGTTTTAAATAAAAGTGATGTTTTGAAGGACAAGACTCTCCAAAGCTTCAACTTAAGCAAAGTCTGTATTTGTTCATAGTATAGGAATAAATCTTGCAGCGGTTGAAATATCATGCTTCTACAAATATTGGAACACTGTCAGCAAAACTGTCTCAAGTACTTACATAAACAAGTCCCATTTATTTGGATGGAGCTTTTCTTTACTAGAAACTCTCCGCAGTGCCTAAAGATGGCAACCGTTGTCTACTGTGACAATACCACAACGTGAAACACTAGTAGTAGTAATAGTAGTAGGTTTGCATACATTCAGCAATGTCAAGATGGATTTAGTTTACGCAAAAAAAAAAAAAAGTATGGTGATAAAAGTGATAGTAAAATCTTTCAAATGTAAATTCATAAAGAAATTGATAAAGTATCAGAAGAATTTAAGCAACAGAGATGAAACTAGACCAGAACAAGAGAAAAATACCCAAGTAAAGCGATATACTAGAAAGATGAGTGAATGGAATGACATTGCAATGCCAGGATGAAAGTATCCTCAGCTTGATTGTCTTAAAAATACATGAAATCTTTACAAAAGCAGTACTTTAAAAAAAAAACCACAAAAGATATTCAGAAACCTTAATGACCCAAATGATCCTTCTTCTGCATGACTTAATTTACATATGTAATAATTCCTACAAATCATAGAATCATAGAATCATTTTGGTTGGAAAAGACCTTCAAGATCATCGAGTCCAACCATTAACCATGCCCCCTAAACCATGCCCTGGAGTACCCTGTCCACTCGCTTTTTGAATACCTCCAGGGATGGTGACTCAACCACTTCCCTGGGCAGCCCATTCCAATGTTTGACAACCCTCTCAGTAAAGAAATTTTTCCTAATATCTAACCTAAATCTCCCTTGCCTCAACTTGAGGCCATTTCCTCGGAAGAGATGTACTGCCTCAGTTAAAAAAACCCAAACAAACAAGTTTTGCTCAAATTCAACAATGAAAATAGAAAACAGTGCAAAGATAAGGCATACTAGTGGAGAAAAAAATGTTAACATTCATTTTGATAAGAGTACGGTGTGGTATTGAGTAAATGTTGTGGTTTAACCCCAGCCAGCAACTAAACACCATGCAGCCGCTCACTCACTCCCCCACCACCCAGTGGGATGGGGGAGAAAATCGGGAAAAGAAGTAAAACTCGTGGGTTGAGATAAGAACGGTTTAATAGAACAGAAAAGAAGAAACTAATAATGATAATGATAACACTAATAAAATGACAACAGTAATAATAAAAGGATTGGAATGTACAAATGATGCGCAGTGCAATTGCTCACCACCTGCCGACCGACACCCAGCCAGTCCCCGAGCCGCGATTCCCCGCCCCCACCTCCCAGTTCCTAAACTAGGTGGGACATCCCATGGTATGGAATACCCCGTTGGCCACTTTGGGTCAGGTGCCCTGGCTGTCTCCTGTGCCAACTTCTTGTGCCCCTCCAGCCTTCTTGCTGGCTGGGCATGAGAAGCTGAAAAATCCTTGACATTAGTCTAAACACTACTGAGCAACAACTGAAAACATCAGTGTTACCAACATTCTTCGCATACTGAACTCAAAACATAGCACTGTACCAGCTACTAGGAAGACAGTTAACTCTATCCCAGCTGAAACCAGGACAGTAAAGCATAGTGTTTGACTACAGTGTCATACATGGGAATCACATGGTAAAATACCCTGTGAATAAATGGAGCATGAAGCATGCACCTAGAGATCTGACCCAGGTATTTCTGCTGCAGGTAGACAGAAATACGTGGTCACCACTGTGGGTTGCTGTCCCAGGCAGTCAATCCCCCTCTCTGGCTAGGGCATTTGCCACACTACGGTTTCACTGTGCTCGGGAGAACAGCTCCTAACGCAACCCTCAGCAGCACATGATGTTAAGCAGAGTTGGATCAATTAACATATACTTCTTTCTTCAGTACCCTGACCAATTAAAAGATCTTAATTTCCTACTTTCATTATTATACTTTGGCTGTGACCAGATTGCACAAAACTTTTACTTCTGGGCCTGTGGCTGGGCAAAGTTCTTACCTGCAAAACTGAGGATTTCCAGCAGCTTTGGCTATGCTAGAAATGCTATTTTTTTTTATGCTGCTATTCCGTTGCTACCAGAATGGTATTCTTTTTTGTTCTGCAAACAATAGCCATATTAATACAGATTGAAATGTTCCTCTGGATTCTCATGTGGTGTCTGATACAGCAGAGAAACAGATTATGCAGTTCTTTGTTGAAAATGTGTGACATTTGTATTCCCTACTCGGGGACCATCAATTGATTCTGGGGTCTGTCCAAGAGTGCTCAAAATCCTTAGGATAAATTTGTGGTTGTGTTACAACTCAGTTCACTGACTGATATATTTAATGCACTTTCTATTGCAGTTTCCCATAGGGACGCAAGAAAAAACATTGCTTTGTGCAATGGAGAGCAACTCCTTCCATTATTAACAATCATAAATCATTAAACATTTCCTATTATTTGTGTTAGAAATAACTGCCATATGAGAAAATATCTACTTAAATGATGTAATTTAATTCTCTTAGCCTCTTCATCTGTGGTTTCTACCACATAAACTGTACTTTTGCTTTTGTTTTGTTCTTTTTCTTCCAGTTTTCAATAACTAAAAGCTTTATAATAATTTCTAATTGTCTTAGTAATTTGTTTGCTTATACACACGCACACTCCACTTCCGCCAAATAGATCTGCAATTCATTCCTTTAGACAAGGGAAAATATCTATTTCTGTGCACACTATTCCAAGACGTCACTGTGTTACTACTCCTGTTAAGTAACACACACAGTTCCCACTTACTGAATACTTTTATTTTGAGACTGATGTGTACATACTAAGTTCCACAGGGCATAGATGGAAAATGAGTCAATGCTCCAGACAGACGCATTCCTTTCTGTATGTAATACCGCTGTTTGAAATTCAAAATTTACCAGATTCTTCCAAGTGCTGTGTAATGAAGATTACAACAAATTGGCAAAATTTTTTGCATTTTCTACCACTGTCTGCTCTAGCAGGTGAAAAATTATCTGGTATCTCGGTATTTTCTGAGAAAAAAAAAAGCTTCAAATAAACCCTCAAATCAACACTGCTTGGATTCACAGAGATGAAAGCATCTGCTCAAGAGAAAATCCTGAATTCATCTACAACTGCATACCACTGCCATCTACTGAACGTAGAATATGCTGAATGTACTCATGCATAGCTTTCTGCTCTGAGAGCAGAGTTTACTAGGCTTCCCATTTACTCCACCTAGCAGGAGCCCTTTCAGTTCTCACAATACAAAGTGTACTCTAGAGCTCAAGGGTTACAAATAGAGTGCAATTAAAAATTCATAATGAATGACTTTTAGTCAATTCATCTTCTGCTTCTCAAAGAGTAGACATAAACAGTATTCTAATCTCTTTGGATTTATTTGCTGTCCCTAAAATCTTTGTTCGGTATTTCAACTTTATTTATAGACAATATTTGGAATGCACATTGTGATATATGATTGTACCTCATTAGTCAAGTCCTAAAATGCTAGTCCTGCTCCCATGTCAAATAAATGTTTCCATGCTCATTTACTTGCCAGGTTTGAAACAGTGCTTCTAAGGATACTCAAACTAGTGACTGAACATTTACTTTCCCTGGTATTCATTCCAGTAATATTTTTCTGATGTGAGCATGGCAAATAATACTCCTTTTAAATGCTGAGTAATTGATACAACCTCAAATTCTCCCAACTTTAGTTATGAATACAATATTTGGTGTTACATATATAAAATTACAAGTCTTTATTCTGTAACATTCATCAGGAACTTGAGCAATAAAGTGGGCTGTGACATCAGTCAGTTTAGAAGTACAATGGTATGACCCCAAAGAGAAAGCCTAACAGGGTTTGCTTTCATTACGGCTGATAAAGTTTACCATGTTAGTCACCACTGGCAAGAGCACTACATTAAAAAATATCAGTGTAATTCTTAAATGTGCTAAAGATGGGCATAAAAGGAAGCACCAGCTTCTAAAATCTCAGTCTGGGATTTAGTCACCATTTCTATTTTTTGCCTCTCTTCTCTCTGCCAATCCATCACATGCAGTGCCAACCATTCATTCTTATCCCAAAGTCTCTACTCACCTATGTCAGATCTCTTTTACTCACCCTTGTAAGCTTTATCTACATCAGTTGCTCCCTTAAACCCAGGGGGATTAGTATTCACAGGTCATTGACAAGAGAGTAACTGCAGTCTATTTGGTTCTACCAAAATTGCAGTATTGCAAATACTGAACATTTTTAAAAATGCACAAAGTATTGTACGAAGAAATTCCTAAAACTGGCAATAAAAACAGATAAGGACACCTGCTAAAACCATAGTAAAGTCAGAAAATGAACACATTAAAAAACATATAAAGAGCAAAGGCATACTGCTTTCCTAATTCAGCATGCCTTGTTTTTGTATGTAGAACTATATGTTTATATGTCCTCATAATATTTGTTTGATGGATTGACATCTGTGCACTACAGTTTGGAGTAGATTTGAAGTATTTCAAATTTCTAGTTCTTCACCCGTTGTTTGTAATGAAATATTTTATATTTTATTTTAAGATTTCTAAAAATAGTCTTGAAATAGTTTGAAATGCTGCCTTTTTATAGTGATCAGGGTCAAATTCCACTCTCACTGATGGCTGCGTAGTCCTCCTCACTCATCAACACCCCATTAATGTAACTGCAAGGGAATTATGGAAAGGTTTTTGGATCCAAATATTTTTCAGCTGTGTTGTTATTACAGAGACCTTCAGGTGGGTACCAAGAAAACATATGACTAACTTTAGACACATGATTTCAGTTGGATGTACAGCCTTTATTTGCGCAATGGGGCAGTAAGCTTTAGCAACATGCTGTTATAAATAGTATGGAAGATTCTGTATATACTATAATATAGTATAAATAGTAACACAAAAAAGCAAGGCTAATGTAACTTGGACATTTCTTCAAGAAGAAAGGGATATTTATTTATCTCTGCTAACTGATAAACAGGCAAGACAAGTCTTACATTAGCTAGGCACATTCCAGTTCTTTGAAAAGGTTATGAACAAGATTCTAAGATGTGTTGCCTGAAATAGCAGATGGCTGGATTTAATAAATCCAATAGGTTCCAGCCATATGATTCTAAGTGGGAAATACTAGCTTTAATTCAACAAATAACTATCATCTCAGCTATGTTCTATGTGCTATTATCCCCATTGGGTCATGGCCTATGAGCACCTAAGAGGGACAAATTTCTCCTGGAATCCCTACTACTCCTGACTCTATTGGAGTCCTTTTGATTAAATGCTAAGTCTTACCTAAAGACTATGCAAGCTTGTAAATATATGACAATGAACCATGCAAAACATGCTCTTTTACCCTGAGAAGAAATACATCTGCTTGCTATAGTGTTTTATTATTAACTCCTTCATTCTTTGTTTACTGCAAATCATTAAATGGAGTTAGTTTCTGAATTAATTCAATTTATTTATTACTAAATTACAAAGGGGTACATGGGATTAGAAATTAAATGTCTCAAGCTCCTTGCCACATTTCTAGCACAGGGTAAATCCATAAGTAACATCCTACTGATTCAGCTAGTTTTTATGAAAAAATGTCCATTATCTAGCTCCTTTTTGGACATTTCAGATCATAAAACACTGCTGTTTTCATGAAAACTAATTCAACTTCGGTGTACATCATGAGACAGACAACTTTTAAAAGAGTCTGCTTTCTTCAAGTTTCTCTTTCTGAAACACCAGAACCACAATTGTGATGCTGCCTCAGAAGGCGTTATGTGCTCATTTGTATTATGAATTTTCTTCACTGCCGCAGTTTTCTCGCCATTCATCTGTGGTAGAAAGTGAATGAAAGTGAAGTTTGTCCTCTTTTTTAAGAAAGTGTGACCTGTAGTCCCATAATCCTTGCACCTCTCTACCGGATCTCATAGGACATAATGGAAGCAGAGTTCCCAAGTCAAAGCTCCTGTGCTATTACAGCTAGCATCACGGCACTCTTCCCAACACAGTCCCTCCCAAGCACAATCACTGGGAGACCTGCCTTCTTTCATGCAAGTGAAAGGCGGTGAAGTGATACAAAGTCCTCTGACACAAACTTTTGTCTCTAGGGTTTTTTATGCTACAGGTGAAATCAGTCCTTCAACAGAAACTTTCACAAAATCAAAACAGTAAGAGTAAACAAAGCAAATACATACTAATTTTACTTGGGTTTGCTCTTTTTCATTTTATTATGCTGCTACTTGGGAAGGATATGAAAGTTCTTTCCTTTATAACCCAACTTTCTGACTTGAACTTACAGGACCATCTTTGAGATACCACAACTGTTCATGTTGTCTCAGTTTACGACTCCCTGTGCTCCACATTATCATACTGTACAAAAGTGAAAGCACCTGTGACAGTACAATGGAGGAAGCTGGAAAACACATCCAGAGGTAAGAGAACAAAAGTAGGAGAAATAGACATGGAAGCATATGGTGTTCATCTTGTATCACTTGCAGCACCTTCACAGGATACAAGGCACAGGAGAAGGACATGTACTTATCAGTCCTACCTTCACTCATACCTAGGTCAATTCTTCAGAAGCTATGGAGGAAAACTATTTTTAACCAAGTCTCTCCAGTAGTCTTAGCAGCAGAAAAGGCTGACTTGCAGTCATGGGAGGGTGATAAAGACTTGTTCACATCTAGAGGAAGGACCTAGCCAGCTGCTGTCCCCACTCTTCCCTGCCCATGCCCTGCTCTTGCCCAGCCATTGCATTCTGCCTTCTCCCCTCCCTTGCACTCTGCTTGGTCTCCTCACCTTGGCTGGTTTCCGCTGAGCTGTGAGTGGGAACAGAGAGTGACAAGAATAGTTAGCAGCAATCGTTGCTATGAAGACAACCAACGGCATGAACAGTAATTCCAGGGAGGCCTTCCTACCTCAGCAGAGCAATGACTATTTACAGCCTGAAAAGGGTTGCCAGCCTCCAGTTCAACACCCTCTTAAGGGCAACAGATTATCCCCAGAGTTGGCTCCTCCAAGCCTGCGCACTGAACTATGGAAAGGACATAACCTGAGGCTGGAGGGAGCTAACTCGCTTGAGCTACAGAAGAAGCATTTAATCATGTCTGAAGTGTCAGGATAGGCGGACAGAGGATGGGGAGGATAGTTTTGCCTGCTGTGATCTATTCAGCTTTTTCAACACTGGTAATATTATGTTCCTTCTCTCCCCCTCAAACCGATTTTTCTTTGCTTAACTCACCGTTTCTGAAGGGAAAGTAATTGCTTGCTAAGTGCTTGGACACTGTACCGTACTTTCACTTCTCTTTTCAGAAAAAGAAATCACACCTTGTTGCTGGTTAAAAGACTGCAGTAATGGTATTATCATCAGCATGAGCTTGGAGAGGCTGAACCCTGCCTGGCCAGGGGACAGAGGTGCTTGCCACCCTCTGATGCCCTCTGCAGTGTGAATGCAGAAACCAGCAGCTAAAAACTGCCCTATCTAAATCAGAATATTTCCCACAGTATCTTCTGAGTATGTCCAGAAATATGATACTAGGTAATTTCTCTATGCTCCGTTCATTTATAATGTCATCAGTTACATGCTGTACCAACAGTCATTCATCATCCAGACAGAATTTGTAGAAATACATGTCAGTCCGCAAATTGGCTGTAGATCTTTCTAAACATTTTTCTTTGTCACCTGTCTACCAATATTTCACTCTGTCAGTCGAACTATGTGAAGGCTCTTCACCAGGTAATGGAAATGTACTTTCAATTGCACATGTGAAGCCTTCTCCCAAAATCTTTCCGTTCTTCCTGAATGTAAGATTGTCAGTCAGCTCCAGGTAATTTATTTTTGGTTATAACTAAACAATGCTTTCAAGTTTTCAGCTGCCACTGTCTTTCTTCTGATAGTTTCCTCACTCCTGCAAAGCCTTCATGATTAAACATGTGGTTTTTTCATTTAATAGAGAATTTTAAAATGCTAAAGGAAATATGCAATAGTGTAACAACAAGAGAAAAAAAATGGTTTACTTCCTTTTATTCATAAAGGTAACAAACATCTCTTATATGTTCATTAAGGAAGAAAAAATAAATTTTCACTATAAAGTTATAAGGCTTTCAGAACCCCAGTTTCTCAAGGGGATATTTATAAGCTAATGTCTTTGTGTTGGGGCATAGGTCTAATTCTGAGACTGTCAGAGCTGTAATCTGAGACTGCATTAAAAGGGGGAAAATACATGTACATCTCAATGTATCTCTTTGAAATTGGCTACTGTCAGAAACCAATGTCTGAACCTGGAGTTCCAGTTTCCACGGTTAGAGTCACAGAAGCCATTGTTTGAATGTCAAATTTTGAAATAAAAACCAAGAGCAGCTAAGGAAATGCATTCTGTTTAGAGTCTTAGCTTATGTCTACAGTAATAAAACATAAAGTACTTGGGTACTAGCAGCTCTCTGGATTCCCAACTGGTACAAGAAATTATTCTAGGAGCTGTCGTACTCTCAAATAACACAGTTTTGAGAGCTGAAAGACACTGGAAGGAGAGTATGGCCCGATTCTGTTCTCCTTGATTTCAGCAGAAGCAAAACCAGGTCCTCAATCTGTGTGTAATTCACATGATCTACTTAGCTAAACAATTAAGTCACAGCTCTGACATCTGATATTTATTTTAAGTTCTTTGAGCCAGATTCTCTTCTCTGAGCCAACCCTTTTTTCTATTCTGGTGGCACAAAGGCTATAACAACCATGGATTTTCCCAGCTGGAGATTCTCCCAGCATGAATAAGTCTTCACCTGTCTGGCAAAACCAGCTTTCATGTTGTTTCCTCCTCCTTTGCACCCTCGGAACCTTCGCCATCCTCTTATGTGAAAGAGTAAGAGGCCTGGCTACAGCCCTCATTACCATGCTTCAAATATTCTTAGCCTGAATACTTGCCTCTTCAAATTAAAGCTATATGTGGTTAATTTTAAATAATCCAGAGGCTATTGTAACTAAAGTGAAAACATAGTCTGCTATGATGCTCCTTCTGCGGTATTTCAGAAGACGTACAACGGAGGATCCGTCTGAGGCATGTTACCAATGAGACGTCTCAAAAGCTCTGAACCCTTAAACTATAGGTCACTCCTATCTGTGCAGGCCATGCTTAAGAATTTTATCATATTGCAAGGTCATCCTTAAAGAAAAGACCCTCAATCCAAGCAAGCCAACTTTTGAAACCCTCCTCTCCACCCCAAGAGAGCAGAGGATGTGTTAAGGGGTACCTTGAAGATGGGATCAACTGAAAAAAACATTGTTTGATTAGAGTGTTTGTCAACCATTGCCTGAGTGAGGAACCTTGTGGTTAACGGCTGCTCCATTTACATTATTTTAGGTGATGTACACAATGAAAAGATCTTTAAATGAGACTAGTTTAATGGAGGTGAAAAGACCAGGATGTAGTTTATCACTGCTCTTATTTGAGTTTACTTTAGGCAGCATCCCAGTGTGGAACTGATCTGCTGGGAAATGTGAATCCTCACAGAGGGACTGCCCCATCAGTATGCTGTGGGAAGCAGTGGAACAATGCTAAGCCACAGCACCAATTACTCAAACTTCATCCACCTCTTTGAATACGTTTACATTGTCAAGGAATTAGTCAAGGATCTGATTCCAGTCTCAAGATGAGATGCACTCATATCCTAATCCTTTATGCCTGTGCTCATGTTTCGTTACCTAAAACCTGGAGCTCTCTGGAAGAGAAAGCTCAAGTATATGCTGATACATAGTGTAGGCCCAAGCCCTTACCCAGCAGAGTGCAGCAGCCTGAGTGTCACAAACAGGTATTTTCACATTACAGTGTAGGCTCTGCCTTGGACAGCTGAAGAGGCATTGAGTTCAGAAGCAACTGGAAGCAGGAGACAAGCAGATCCACCACACAGAAAAAAAAGTAGGGGAGCAAGTATTGAAAGCATGTCTAGTCTAAGGAGAAACTAAACTTCTACTTGGACATCCCACTTCTTTTGTTGTATCCCCTTTAGCTACAATACAGTAGTGCCCCACTTCTGGGCAGAATCCTATTCTAAGGTGTGAGCTTCAATGAACACTTACAATGTTCACTAAATAGCTGCCTACCACACTTGACCTCCAGACATGCACTGGGATATAATGGCCCAGCAAAGCAGGCTCACAGCTTCGCGTACCAAGATTTTTGGCCACAGAAATGAGTCAACTTGGGAGGTAAACAACATCAAAGACAGTAACATTCAGAATGCAGTGGCCCCTTCTGATTCGATGCTTTCTAATCAGCCACTTTCCAATAATTCATTAAGACTTGAACAAAGAGGTTGAAACATTGGCTTCTCCTAAGGCTTCAGCCAACCATAATGAAATTATAACGGGATATATTTACAAGGATGAATATCTTGAACTTAGCTATAATGATGTTTATTAGTAATTCTTCAATAGCTGCTCAGAAAGCATATTTGTATTAGTTAATCCTTGCCTGTGGAGACCTTTATATTTGTTTGGCAAAAGAACATTAAGAAGCATGGATTTCTTTTTTTTCCTCTCTGTAAATCCCTGTTTCCATCATAAAATGCTGTGGGATCAAGAAATAAGCCAAACGTAGTGTATATGATGACTTTTCTGCTATTACTATTAGAGATCACTCTAGAAAACAGAACTGGAATGGATATAGATCTAGATTAACATATTCTGACAAGTTTTACATTTGAAAAAGAAATGTAAAAAAGAATTTAGCAACTACACTTTGCATTGCAAGCCTCTTGAGAAGCACCACACACATACAGGTAAGCACTATGTGCATAATTCAAAACCACCCTTTTTCTTCTTCTCTCCTCTGTCAGCGATATGAACATGGAAAACACTGAAGCACATATCTATTTTGAAAAGTAAAAGAAAAAATCTCAAAACAATTACAGACCTGATGTATGAGTTTATGCAAAAGAGCTCTCTTTTCCTAAGAGATTCTAATAAACAGGTAAGGATATCCCTCGAGCAATTCAAATGAGAAAATGTATGGCATTATGAAACCCTCACTATTTTGAATACTAAGCTGTGAATATGTACTTCATTCTTTCCAAGAGGAAAGATGTATTACAATACTAATTGTTCATTAAACTATAAAAGGATAATTCACTGAAAATAATAAGATGTATAGGTAAGACTGGCCAAACTATTCAAGACATTAATTTACTGAAGCTATCTTTTCCTATTCATAAGGGGGTTTTATGTAACAGATAACAATTTCCATTCATTCATCTATCAGCTATTTGAAATCACTGAACTATCACGGCAGATATTTCAGCTGAATCCAGAGACTTCAAATTATGCTGGAAAGTTACTGGAGAGCTCTTGACTGAAGGCAGAACCACTCTTAGAATGAGATATAGAGACTACACATTGATAAATTTGAAGAGGAAATTCACTTCTTGCAATTCTGCAGCACTCTATACAAGTATTCTGTTTTAGCTATCATGGTTGCTAATAAATGTAGATTCTAGAATATTTGCATAAATTAAACACAAGAACAGCTGCAATACATCAAAAGCAATATATGAACTAGTTGAATCATCTGAATGAAAGCTGATGACATGTGCTTAACTGCATACAAGCCAAACTCAGCACTGACAAACATAGGCAAACTCTATCGTAGTGAAAGGAAATAGAATTGAGTTTGCCAGAGCTTAATTAGACCCTGCTCTTTTTGAAATATGAATAGGCTCCAGGTTGAGTGCTGTGCAAATGGTAATGTTTAACTGTACTTTACATTTCCTGTGCTTATTTTAGAAATGTTTCTATTTCTTTCCGAACTAGAACAGATTCAGAACTATCATAACAGATTAATAATCCACTGTTTCTTCCTTACAAATACTTTATTCTAAATTGTTATCATCTTAAAGGTGTTCCCAGTGAACATATGCCATGTTTGTGCTCAGGCTAAGGTCATTTCTCCCTATCACAGTTACATAAGGAGACATCTTATGAATGGTAACTGGGATAAAAATATTTGAGTGTTACATATAAATGCATCAAATGTAGTGAGCTATTATAGACATACTAATATTGGAGGTCTTATCTTTGAGGGTCTTAAGTAGGTGTAAAATACATGCAAACCATACATTTCAGTGGGCCAAAATGTGCTGAGCAGAAAGTGCTGGTCTTAAATAAAAACCAGAAAACACTTTCCATATACTGGGACTGAGCAAGTTTAATGTTTCTCTGTTTTTCAATACTGCTCTCGCTGTTATAATGTTCTGGTACTCTGAGATGGAGAGTGTAACTGCAGAGAAAAGGAACTGTTACCCTTAATATTCAAGAGGTTTTCTATCTATTCTAAGATAAGACCTACCTTGTTAGTATTATTTAATCTCCAGATTTACTCATTTCACTCCTTGCTCTGACAAGAAAGGAATAGCTATCCCAGACAAAAGTAAAGGAGAAGCAAGGCTTTTCTGGAGGTGCTGCTCAGTTCTGGGTCAGTGGACTTCAGTGTAAATGTGCAGTTTGGATCTGGTTTAAGGATTTTGAAAGCCCTGACTGCAGCTTAGATAAGGGATCCCTCTATAGTCCCATGCAGCTGAACCACAAACGTACACACAGAGTGACTCTGCCACGCACGTGATGTAGACTTACCCTGTTCATAAGCAGTACATCTGGGTGTTAAATTTGCTGTACCTGTGCACATCTTTCTTATGCACAAAAATGATTTATGTTGTAGTAATCCCTTTTCTGCAAGTCTGAAAATTGCCTGACATCTGGAAAAGCATCTTGTTACTGAATGAGGGGGGGAAATCTGTGTATGTTAACTTTACACACAAACTTGGGATTTGATCATATAATAATGGGAAACACAAATTGTATGGGGTATCTTGCTAAATTAGTACTGACCAACAGGTCCACTCAAACTCTAGGCCCACAGCATAAAATGAAAGTGATTAGCCTGCTCTAGATTGTCTTCTGACCCAGAAGATTTCCCCAGAGACCACAAGAAATCCTCACATTGGTATGTTTTGGTAAGGTTTTGCCCACCGTGTAGAAGATGAGTTCTGAAAATATTTTTCCTAAATTTCCTAAATTAAAATTTCAGTGGCAAAAGAGAAGTCTCTCACGTGTTAGGCATCCTATGCCATTAACAGACAAGGAAGAAGTAATTACTCTATCACGATTACAGCAATAACATCACAGCTATCTCCTCAGTTATTTGAATCCAATGGGATTTAAGGGGTTTACTAATCCAGTGCATATACCCAGTACTGCCACATATACTGATGCGGATGCATTTCCTAACACGTCATTTCAAAGGTTGCTTCTACTGAAACACATCACATCATACAGCTTGATATCATAAACAGTAAAGGTTAAGGAAAAAAGGCATCTGACTGTTTTCCAGCAGGGTTTTATTTTGCTTTTCACCTTTATTTTACAGGCTCAAGTAAAAAGGAGAACATAATTTAAGTAGCAAAGCCTTAAGTAGATTTGTGACATGTCATTCCTGAAGCTGTCAACATGACTATAGTTGCTTTACTGATGCAACTTTAAATGTTTTTCTTTAAGCCAAAGACACAGATTTCAAATCACGTAGTAAGAGAACATGTACTAAAATGCAATCTAACCAATATTTACTTGAATTGACAAAAAAAGACCTAACAGGCTTTAAAAAAGAAACCTTAGAAAAAAAAGTTTAAATATTGTTAGTATGCAAAATTGTCCCTTTATCCTAAGTGGTTTTTGTTTGATTACATAACCATTTTAATTGTATGTTTAAAAACAAAATATTAGGATTAAAACATAGCCACAATTTGTAACTCCAAACAGTATTTTCCATTGGTGTTAAAGCCTGTATTAAGCAAACACATTTTTATGTACTGTTTTAGTAACATCAGTGGAGCACTGCACATCAATGGTTTTTTTGCCCAGCAGACATAACAAAACATAGGATAACAAAAAAATGGCCACTAACCAATCAAATGCTTGGATCCTTCATGTGTTAAATCTTGTTTATACCCTACGGATAAAGAATTGCACCCTCAGTATGTAATCAATAGTCAATCAATTCCCTCACTGGAGCAAGTGTTTTCCAATTCACCAACATTAAAAATGCCCAAAACACGAATGAATAGCCTGTAGGACTTCCACTAAAGTAGTAACCTCTAATTCACAAGTGACAAAATGAATCACTCATCCTTAAATTGAATAGAAAAGCCTAACCATCAACTGAGGCTAACACAGGAGATCAGCTGCACTTTTCCTAGCAAAATGCTTTCCATCATGTATCTTCTCCTGATTTCAAGTCATTTTGCAAGTTTCATTTTGACATATTTTCTTCACCAGAGTTAAGTTTTGGTTGTGGTCTCACGGGCAGGGAGTATATGCAATTGCTTAAGTGTCAAAAGAACAAAAAAAAAATGTCCCAGAGAATACATTTTTTTTCCAACTAAAAAAATATATCTCATCCCGTGTAACACTGTTCATGTGTGCATACATTCAGAAACCATTATATTCTTTTCTAACAGTCTGCTTTAATATTCTCCCTCAACATCAAAACCAAATGTAAGCAACAAATTAACAAAAAAAATTATTTTTCAGTATAACATCAGCGGAATGCTTCTACTGAAAAAGAAGGTATTTACTATGGCTATTAAAGTGCATTTATTTGGTACGTTTTAAAGCAAGTCTTACAAAATAGTAACATAAGATTTACTCACCTTTAAGTCTTTTTTTTTTTACTTTAGTGAAAAGTACTAGATAAACACCACTGAAAATTTTAGTTCTCTAGAAAACAGGTAAGTGTTAATAAGGGGGATATTCTCCCCCTTCTACAAATTACTTTCAGGTCAGCTGGAGAGATCTTTAAGAATAAAATGATCCCAGTGCGGATAGTGGCAGTACATATACTTTAGACATGGAACCAGCCACCTCCTCTCTCTGCAGCCTTCCGGTGGCTATTTTCCTAGACGGTGCATCTTTCTCAGGTCCCTCAATGATTATGAGGTTTTGCTTATAGCTTTGCACAATGACTACCACTATGCAATGATTTTTATGCTGTTGTAAGCACTTTGGAAAATACAGTCTACATTTATAAGCCACTTTTGTAACTTTCAAATCACGTGTAGGTCTGAAACACCGCATCATTCTCCCTCAACCTGCCCTCAAAACCCATTAATTAAAAGATAAGTGTGTGTGCCTATATACATGTATGTATGTATGCATGGTTATGCTTCTCATCTTTTTAAATCTTTCTCCCTGTATACATACAGATTTAAAAATCAACATCATCTCCAGACATGAAGCAGTGTATTTTCAAGGCTAAAGCATATTTACCACACAAAAATATTGCAAAGTCTTACACCTGTGCACTACCATTCGCTCATCTCTCAGAGGCTTTTCCTAGCAGATTAACACCTGAAATAACAAACCAGGAAAACACAGAGACCTGCCATTCTTTCTTAATTGAAAAATCAAATCATGCCTAAAGTAAAGAAAAAGAATACAAAATATATCAACTCTTCAGTTTGCTCACAGGCTCAGGGCCAAGCTAGACTAATTCAAAATGCATGCTATAGTTCCTGAGTTACAGACAGTTATGCACTTGGATCTACTTTGAAGTGAAACTTCTGTTTTATTTGTTATTCACTTCCCTGCATATTGGAGGAGTCCTGGTGTACTTCAGGCCCAATCCTGGTGTAATTCAGTGAAAATTCTGACATTCACTTTTCTGGGGCCAGAACCGTACACATTAGTAACTGTGTCTCTTGTCACACTAAATACAATTTTTATAAAAATATGAAATAGAACTAAAACAAAAACCATAAGATCTCCCCATATTGAATAAAGAAAAAGTCACGGACTTTTTGTACACAATAGCCCAACAAAAAAGCTCTTCCACATGCTGACATCCTATCTTGCTCCTGGCAGAGCACAGTGCCATCTGAAATGCTTGCTGCCCGGCGGCGTACTGCAGCTCCACGAGGTTTCTCCCTTCACGTGCCAGGAGAGTGCGCCACATCAGGTGGATACTGTAAGGCATCGAGCACCCTCGTTTTGCACTGTGATTAATGGAAGTGAGAGCAGAGCCCCTTGGAGAGCCAGCATCATCATTTCATTTGAAGGACTACTCTGATGGACTTCATTATAATCTAAACCTCCATGTACGTAACAACTATGTTTTGTCTTTAATCATTCACTCATCTGCTGTTGGGGTTGGTCCATGGGCTTGACATTCTCCACTGTGATATGGAAGATTTCTGTCTTATCCTAGATTTCAGATGCCTTCTCTTCAGCGGCCTACCTCTACTGATTGGCAGTCACGTTTGCCAAAAACACAATATTGCTATTACAAGGCATAGTGCACAATACACCTAAAAACCCAAGCAGTCAAGGAAAGAAATGTAGCAGCAGGGTTACAGGTCGTAAAGGTGTCATAACCATGAAGGAGCAGGACACAATGATAGATCCAAGCACCTGCGCAGAACTGAAGGCTAAAGGAATATACTCTCTGCAGCATTTGGGACTTACTTGAATTAGAAACTAAGAAAGCCAGCATGCAAACTAGAGGCACTGAGATCCCGGACATCTTACAGTTTGGGGAACTAGTACAAAAGTAACACTTTCTGGAAGGAAATGCTGGTTATAAATAACAGCTGACCTGAATGAAAGGTAGTAAAGTCAAGGCTTATTCCATTAAAAACAGCAAAAATGGTGGAAAAAGCAAAATATGCTTATGAATACAAGTACAGTTACAAATATGCACTTGTCAATTAAACCTATCGGTTTGTGGAACTATGTATTTCTTACAGGAAACAGTAAGTAATGGGCCATTAAAAAGTGACCAATATCAACTTGTTCAGGAGAATTTATCATCGAAATTTTGAGGACGGCTTTGAGATCAAAATGCTATCAATACATTTAATGAAAAGTAATTCTTTCTCCCCACCCAAATGAAACACTAGGTAACAAAAATCTATCCTGCCTACTCGTATTTTGGGGGTAGAATTGACACCTAATCTTGGTACGAGCAGAGATAATGCTTATTTCCATTGAACTCATTGGGACTGTTCATATTTTTGCATCATGGTGTCGTGAGATCCTCGCAGCCCCTCTGATACTGCCTCAGTAACCATTGGCCTGGGCAGCATATTATCCTATGGCATCTTTACTGCTTCCAATACCCAAGCCAGTTGCATTCTCCCATGAAGACTGCCACATCTATATGGCAGGACAAGATGTTAAAAATGTGCTCTGTACCACAGCCGGGGAGAATGGCCCTACCTGGAGTCTCCAGCAGAAAGCACCTCGGGAGACCTGAGGTCGACAATTCTGCTACCTGACGATTCATTCAGTTTGTTAATTTATGAGAATACATTTTCTTTTAATTACTAGATCTTGAATATGCAGAGTTATAATTTATTTGCCTATCATGTCCATCTCAATAAAAATAAAGAAAAATAAGTCCCTTAACCGTTTGGAATACGGATTATATTAAGCTTTTGAAAGCGGAATATATTTGCCTGGTTCTGTTCCAGAAAAGCCTACCCACCAACTTCACTGTAAAAATAATTTATTCAAAAACTTCAGATATGGAATCAGGAACAATTACTATGAGCCAACAAAATTTATTTTGATTTTTTAATGTAACAGTTATTCTTCTTTTAAAACAATTTATTCCACTGTTTTACTAATTTCTGAGGTAATGTCTGTTTTGGTAAACGTGATTTTGGAGAATGTCATTTTTATTAACTCTCATCTTCTTTTAAGCCTCCTGAATGAAAAGAAAAAAAAAAAAAAAAGCATGCTATTTTATTAATAGAAATAATAATTGGACAAGACGTAAGTATTACAAAGGACTCTGTGTTATGCCGTACCATACACTTTAATTTCCTAGAGACAAGGTTTACATTCCTCAGTGGACTCCTTTTTTTATTCCAGATCTGTAATTACATTCACTGAAGTAGTTTAGTATTAGGCACAGCAGGTCTTCCAGCATTAGGGACTTCCAGCTGTAACTATCACTACACCTACAGGAGATTTTTTAAGTGTGTAAAAAGAACAGAAGTTTTCTTATGCCTTACATAAGGTTACATGGTTTTGATTCAACCATAAACTAAAACAAACCTCAAACATATCTTTCAAATCTAAGTCATTATGAATAATGGTTAAATTAGCACCATGTCATGGGACAACTTACAGTTTTCTTCTGCTGATGTGTAAGGAATTTTGGCATAAAATTGAACTCTTAAGTTTAACCTCAAAGTTTAAATAGTTTGAGGGCCAGATTCTCTTCTCTGATATGTTATTCTAAATCTGAAGTAGATATGCTCAGGAGGCTAATTTGAACATACTGGTAAACTGAGAGCAATATTTATCTTCATTCCTTCATGTCTGAAAAATAACTAATCAAAATGTTTTAAAATGTCTTGCTGGTCTCCCAGCACAAAGACAAATTTCAGCCCCTTACCCCTTGTAAGTTTAGATAGCTCATTTCTCCACTGTCGTGGGGAGTATGTAAAGAAAGAACAGTTAATGCAGACTTCTTTATTTCCCAAGACTTCTTTAAATCTAATTACATGGAAGCTATTTTGGTTCTGTGGAAAGTGTATGGATAAAGGTAACAAAGAAAATCTGAGAAGAATGCCAAACTATTCTAGTTCCCCCAATGTGATATTCAAAAATAACCTGATGCTGAATCATCTTTGTGAAAATACATATTTATTTTGGTTCTCTGTAAAAAAACCTGACCACAGTTACACATCAGAAGCAGGGGATAGTTAGGAAAAAGACTGCCCATTGAGGAGCTTTCATCTCTAAGCTTAAAAACTTTATGAGCCGCCACTTAGTGCAAAAAACCCCACACTCAAGCACAGAAACTTCATGAAAATCAGGCAAGTAAAGGATGTTGTGACAGAAAATTTAATCCCACTAGATATAATAATTCAAAGGAACAGCTTGTATTTTTAGTGACATCCTACTAGAAATCCTAGCAAAAGATGAAGATTGCTTTTTGGTTAGTTGGAATACATTATTTCTTCTGAATAGACTCTTCAGAGTAAATGCTCACTCTCATTAATCAGGTCACCAAGAAAAACAGGTACAGATCTGTGTGAGAGAAGACTTCAAACATGTAGGCCTAAAAGAGGAAAGTTAAGACAGCTAAAGTGATAGTGAAACTAGTGTCTTTATTTCATGTGGGTGTCCTTCTGGGACCTACAAGATACAGGATACAAATCTTCATATGGACAAGAAGCACATGACACGGAATATGCCCCTGATTATTAAGGGGAAAAAAAGACCTAGAGAGTCATTTCCAGGCATGTCACAAGAGCTCACTGCCCCAACAGGGCCGGGCAGGTCAGGTTTGCGTGTCCATCCTATTTCAGTGCTGTTGTGCCCCTTTGCCCCCCAAGGAACATGCATGAAGCAGAGCACAGCTGTTATTCCCGTGACATAGCTCTAGTCCAGGACCTGCCCTTGAATCGCCTGCAAGCCACAGCCAGATGGGGCATCAGAGACCAACCACTCTTGCTTTTACATCTTATTTATGTATCTATAAACGAGTGGTACATGTAGGATGCCTGACAGTTAGTGCCTCACCCTTCTTTTTCCAACCTCACTGAAGACACCCTATGATGCTGTGCTTTTCTGTTATGGCCAGAGCTAAATGAGCAGGTCCCCATGGCAGTAAGGAGGAGGTCCCATCCCCTCTCAAACCTCACCCCTGGTCACGTGCTCCAGCCACTTGCCTTGTGCTGCTCCTAAAATTCATCCGGTGGCACTCCAGGCCAGCTCTTCTCACTATGCAAATAGCTAACCAAGCCTCCAAATGAAATAAAAGAAAGGTGTGTGTGGAGGTGAGGCTCAGCGAGTTGAATTAGTTCATCGTGCGGTTAGACTAAAGCTAGAACCAGTCCTGAGAGTGAGGGAAAGAGAGAAGAACCGGAGGGGAAGCACATTTCAGCCCTCCTGCTATTCAGCTCATTGATAATATGGAGCAGCATCCTCAGAAAAGAAAAAAGAGAAAACACACAGAAGTGATGCTCCTTGCATGCTCTGTTCTGTATATGGCACTGTTCTGGATGCTTTTTGTTTCAAACAAAAGAAGCAATTGAGCTGCTCAATTTTCTTTTAAATCAGACACTTGGTTTGATTTTAAGCAATAATATGTAACACCAGTTTTAAATGCTTGGCTGCATACTCAACTGAATGCAACACCTTTCCTGACTGAGGGGAAGATGAACAGTTCTCTTCAGCTGACGCTCAGGTACTACCAGCTGGAGTAAAAAGCTGCTGTTAACGTGTTGGTGAGAGGAGTTGTAAGAAAAGGGTTGACGACTTGTAAGAAAAGCCTTGTCACAGTTCTCTATCCCAAAAAACAAACACACACCATCACAACAGGTACTAATTTGTATCCTTGCTGTTTGTTATAAAAAACGGAATATGAAAACTTGACTATTATTTAAACTGCAGATCTGCCCTTTCTAGGCTGGAGAGAAAGCTACCTTTGTGGCTGCCCACAGGACACTGCACCTATGCCAGGGACAACTGGAGAACTCCTCTAAGGATGTTCAGAAGTTCCACTCCTTTTGTATACAAATAGTTACTAAAACTAACAAGTAATAGAAAACAAAGCCTTATTATGTATAATACTGATGAATTCCAAGAAAAGTCCCTTTCAAAGTTATATAAATATTATGAAATATATATACTTTCTATTTTCTAGCTCAATACAACTATTTAGTTAGGAGTAAACATCTCAAATGGGAGATACTGTTGTCCACAATAGACTTTTTCCTCAAGCCACCCGATACTAGTAACTATTGCTCTCAGGTTTATACTTTTTTATATTTCATTCTCTTGAAAAGAAGACACATGTAAGGCTTCAAGTATTCTACCTTGAAAAGAACCTTTTTAAATTTTTTTCCTGGAGAAGTATACACTGAGGGTTTGTTCACAGCACATAAAGAATTCAAGCCACAGTAAGTAATCACTCATGACAAGTCGTGCTGATAACCAGCAGCATCTTTTCCAGTCAGCAAACAAGTCTGTGGCCATCTGGTTTGGGCTGGCTTTCCGTTAACTACCAGAGACTTAACGCTCTGAAAAATCAAGAATATCTGGAAGTTCGCTGGGACACTACAACCCCTTACTGATGGACTGCTCAGTACTTGGGGCAGATCACACGTAGAAGCTTCCAAGGCCAGAATATTAATTACTTTTTGCTCGATTTGTCTTTTTTTAGTCCAGTTTCCTTAGACTGTGCAGCAATCTCATGGCACAAGTGCCTGCCCTACCAATCACTTACTCACCTACTAACTTCTGAACTTGTCACCCGACTTCAAGTTTTTCTGCAATGGGGTTTAATTTCCTTTAAAACAGACCACTGGACAGAGAAGAGCAAGTCTACCAGTGTGACTTGGGGAAGGCTGCATCTCGACCTCACCTATTACCAGCCATCAGCCACATGTGTGCTCTCCAGGGACACAAATCCCTAAGAAACCAAACTTCCCTAGTTTTCCTCATCTTGGTTTCTCTCCAGTAGGCAGGCAACAAGAGAAAAATCTTAGTGGGCTACAGCCAAAAGACAGTCACTATAATCTCCTTGCTGAACCGCACCATCCTAACCCACACAAATCCCTTGGGCAGCTCCACTCTAGCAGGAAATGTTTTGCGTGGCTCTGCATCAAAACCAGCTGCAGCAGAGGTGACCTGCTGCCCGGTCTCCTGGCCAAGCACAGCCTGTGAATATCACCAGGCAGCTCTGCTTGGCCCTGAACCGCCCCTGCTTGTCAAGGCCAGCCCTGACCCATGCCAGTGCTGGAGACGGCTCCCTGCCCCAGCCTGAGCATCCTCCTGAAGGTGAAACAAGCCCCCATGCCCAGCACAGCCCGGATCTCTAGCACCTGCCGCGGCAAAACTAAGAAGATGCATCACATGGGAAGCCGTCAAGTTGAAGAGGAAGTTTAAAGGAATAAGTCCGGATATCTGTCTCTCAGATTAGTCATTTTGCCTCTTGGTGCAAATTAGAGGAGCAGTCCTAAGTTTGGGGAGAAACGGGGCTCCCTCAGTGCTGGCTGCGTTGCAACGCAGGGAAGTTGTGAGGCTTGCTCAGAGGGCCTGCCTGTAGGTCAACTGCGGTGGCAACCGACCTCCCAGCAGAGCAGAAGGTGCTGAAGCCCGAGGGACCCTCGCCCCCCTTGCGTCTCGGGTACCCCCCACAGCTGAACTCCTGCCGGGGCGCGGGGCTGGGCTGCGCTGCCCTCAGCGGGGCTCGACCCCCGCAACGGCGGAAACCTCCCCGGGGGCCGCCGCCTCGGGGACGGGGAGCGCACCCTCGCCCCCGCTTTCCGTCCGCCCCCCTCCCGCCTGCAGCGGGCCGCCCCGGCGGAGGAGCCGTCGGGCTCGGCCGCCGGCGGAGAAGCAGGGACGGGACCCGGAGGGGGCGGCATCCCCGGGCTCCCCCCGCGCGGGGCAGCGCGCTGGCTCTTACCTCCGTGGCGGGCGGCGGCGAAGAGCCGGGGCGGCGGCGGCGGCGGGGCGGCGGCGGCGGCCGGGGGCGGCCGGGGGGCAGCGGCGACGGCGGCGGCGATGGCGCGGGGGTCCGGCGGCGGGGCGCCGCTGCCACTGTACCGCCGGGAGATCACCCGCTCCCGCCGCGGCGGGCGGAGCGGCAGCGGGCGGCCGCCGTCGCCCAGGGCGTGGAGGAGGAGGTCGAGGAGCGTCCCCCGCTCGGGTCCGGCGGCGGGGACGTCCCTGCCCTCGGCGCCCGGCGGCGGCGGGGCCGAGGCCAGCAGCAGGAGCACGATGGCGGGCAGCGCCTGGCGTTTCTTCGCCCCTCGCATCTCTGCGGCGCTGGGAGGAGGAGGAGGAGGCAGAGAGCGAAGGCGGTCAGCGCCGAGCCCGGCTCGCCCCGCGCCCGCCCGCCCCCCATGCCGCGCCCGGGGCCACCCCCGCGGGCGCAGAGGCGGTGCGCGGCCGCCCGCCGCTCCCGCACGCCCGGGCCGGGCGCAGCCCCGCAGAGCGCCGGCGGAGGCGGCGCGGAGACCCGACGGGCCGCCACCGGCCGGCCCCGCCGCGCCTCCCCGCCAGCCCCCGAGCAGCCCCGCCGCGTTCTCCCGGCTGGCTCCCCGGAGGGCGCATTTATAGACGCGGATTAGGGGAAGGGTATTAACCCCGCCGCACATATTTGCGGTCCAGGGCTTTGCGGGGGATTTGCTCGGCTCCCTGTGCCCGCGGCGTTCCCGCGCCTGCGGTTGCCTCCTGCCTGCGCCGGCGGAGCGGGGCGGCGGGGGACCCCCCGCGGGCCGGCCGGCCGGCCGGCCAGCCCGCCCGCCATCCGCCCGGGCAGTGCCGCACGGCGGTTTTCGGGCGAGAGCGGGCGGACGGGCGGCTGGACGGAGTTCGGTGAGGGGCGAGTTGCATCGGGAACTGCTGCAAATCGGGGCATAAAGGGCAAAAACAGTTACAACAGGCGGAGGCTTCGCGAGCAGTGCTTAATGCCCCTAAGTAAGCTATTCTAATTATAGCAAACGGTTCGGATTAAGGGGGAGGGAGGAAAATTCTGTTATTTACGAACTGTTTTATACTTGGCCTCCCTTACAAATCCTCTTGGGCGAAAGAGTTAATCGGAGCCGCCAGGGAGCCGGCTCTCCCCGACGGCTCCGGGCTCTCTCTCCCTCCCGCCCTCCGCCGCCGCCGCCGCCGGGGCGCGGGGCAAAGCCGGCGAGTAGCCGGGGAACGACCCGTGGGGCTTCGCCGCAGGGGCAGCGGCACCCCCTCGCTCCACGCCCGGGCCCCCCTCCGGAGAGCCGGCGGGCGGCTGCTTACCTTCAGGCGGAGGCAAGTCGGGCTGAGTGCGTGCGGGGTGGGGAGGGACGTCCTCGGCCGCCGCCGCGGAGCCCGTGTCCCCGCGGAGGCTCCGCCGGGCGCGGAGCGGGGCGGTCGGTGCTGCGCCCGGAGAGGGGGGATGCGCCCTCCAGGGCCATGCGCTTCTCTTATATAGTCCGCACCGGCGTACTCATTTGAGTACTATCGACTTTAGGTGGGTGGCAGTCGATGGAGACACTTCTGGTAATCACTCTTGGGCTCAGAGAAGGTCTCTTCTGACAAACTTCCTCCTCCCCGTTTGTCCCCCGGTGGATGGCAACTGAAAGCTGCGTTTGAAGTGGCTCTGATCTATCTGTGAAATTAGATTTCCCTGAAGATTGGGAAACGCTTAGTAATAAAGCTGCCGGCTCAAGAGATTAAAATGTGCTTTAACTTAGCGGGATTCCCTTGGGAATACAGCAAGAGAACTATTCCCCCCCCCCCCCCCCCCCCTTTTCTCATTGAACAAAGAAGCTGTGAGCAAAGTCTGAAGTGTCTAGAAATTTGGTTCTGGTTTGATGGCAAGGAAGGTGGTAGACTCTCTTTGGCAGGTGAATTCACAAACTAGGGACCTTGTCAAAGTTTGTTTTTCCAAAGCAGCTTTTTAAATTTTTGACAGTGAGACTTAATGAAAAGCTAGCAAAAAAGGTACTGACCTAATGAAACCATTGAACCCATAGGTTAAAAAACTTGCCTCCTAGAGCCCTAAATATGTAAGCAAACAATTATTGAATGAGATCGCAACTTTCAGAGAGGAGTGCATACAGGTGGTCTGGGTAGATTGAAAAGCAATACAAATTTTTAGAATTATACCAGACATTATTTCACATTATGACCAAATTTGCAAGTATAACTCTTTGTCAGAAGGTACCACTGATATATTTACTTAATAAGAGCGGGAGAAAAAGAAAAAGGATTTGAGCTATCCTTGAAGATGTGAAAATGGGGAATTTAGATTTGAAAGAGATTTAAACTATTCTGGATCTGTCTGACATAGGACATTTCCCTACAAACTCTGTCTCTTTCCCAAAACTGTACATTCGTACCCTTCTCTGGTTATCTCAGGCAGTGCACACTCAGGGCCGTATCTCACAGGGGCTGCATCATCGCTGGTGATGGGAGCCAGCTTCTTCCCCACATCCTCCTACTCTTGTGCCATCCTCACTCACCTTGAAGGGGGACGGGGGACGATACCACAGAGATCAGGGATCAAACCAAATTTAACTAATGAAGGGTTACAAAGGGGTTTATCACACAATTTTTTTTAGAGGTCAGTGTACCGCACTAGATAAACTAGTCTGACCTGTGGATTCTCAGAGTAACAGAAGGGAAGTGTCAGTCTTTTCCTCACAAAATGATTTCCTGCTTTTACCTCTTTATTGGGGGCATATAAGGAGTTTTATTTGGTCAAGCTGATGGTTCGGTTGAGTGAGGAAAAGAGAGAGCAGTGATAAGCTGAGAAATAAAGCAGGATATTAATTTACCAGCTCGAAAACAAATCCCAAAGCTTCTCTCCATTTGCTTTCTGTTTCTTTCCTTTTATTTTGTCCTCAGAGACACATATTGCCACCACAGAATCAGACTGAATTCTCCTCTAGAAATGACCAAACTGTTACCTTAACTCGAGCTCCTCTGCCCACCTTCATAACTAGTCATGGATTAGGTTTACATCTTCTTCTAGCCCTTGGAGCAGGTCACACGGGAAGGAAATCTGTGGCACTGTTAAGACAGAGTAATTTTTCTGCTCATAAAAAAATCAAAGTCTTCATTGGGTGTCTGTTTGAGGCAGGTAGCAGAATACTCACAAGAATTAAAAGCAATATTGCCAAGGGCAAGTAAATAGCCCCTCTCCTGTTCCTTACATCCCCCCAAAAGATCTAAGAGGTCTGCAAACTGCTATAACAGACTATGCAAGCTTGATAAACAACATCCTGGAGCTGCTAGTTTGAGAAAGTTTGTCACTCCTTAAGCAAAGATTGTCTAATATGTCACTTACATTTAGTGGGTTTCTAAGATATAAATACTGTTGCAAACACTAAGGTCACTAAATTTTGTTCTTTAGCTTACATGATGAGGATTTAAGGTTTTAAAGCTCCGTATTGGAACCCTGCTAGGCTCTTTACCGTTGAGAGCCATCCAGTTTTACCCTTCTTTATCTCCACTGTCACTCACTTGCCTCCTTTGGAAGAGCTGCATCTTTCTTTCCTTGGATTGACATTATACCCATCCAGAGGGCAACAAACATTTTTTTAATTATTGTTTTAAATTAAACCAAACTGACAGGTTATTTGCTTCATTTGTTACCAGAACTTTTTTTTACTTTTTAAATTTTTTAAATGTTATTCTTTGTGTATTTTTGAAAGAATAAACAAGAAGTCAAGGAAACAAGAGAGCGGGTGTCCCTGCAGAGCAGCTTGAGAGGCAGATCTGTCAGGCCCTGAAGTTACTGCAATGATTCCCATTCACTGCTGTAGGAGTTGGAGCAAGACTTAAAATGAAAAGAAAAAATTAGAGCCACAGCACATCTAAATCACAAGTTCTAAGTAGCTTTTTCAGGTTCTTTCTATGCCCAAGAACAATAAAGACTTATTTAAAAACAAAACAAAAGATTTATTTTCTATGATTGTGCAAAGCGTTGTCTCTCTTAAGTTGTTTGGATATTTGAATTCTTCAGAGAGCATTTGAAAGAATGGCAACCAGAGGAAGATGACTGTTTTGCTAATCCCAGGCAATTCTGGCAAGTTGAAAACCAATTCTCGGGTCACAGTTACATTGGCCCTATTGTTAGTAGCTCTAATGTCCCTCCTCATCATTATATGGAGAAAGAACCTCAGCATGAGATTTACATCAAAGAGAACATCTTAAGACTGCACTCAGTATCTTATTTAGGAACTAAAAATCTGTTCATAGTGAGCCTAAATAAGTCTCGTTATTTGCTTCTTGTAGCCAATGGATTATACATCACATTTTTTTCATGTGGCATGTTCTTTTTATTTTCTGATCTGTCTTAGCCACAAGTCTATGTCTGACTGAAGTTAAAAGCAAACTAGTTAAATTGTCATAGGGGTGACAGGGACTTGGAGAGATGATCTAGGGCTTTCCATTGCCCAAGGCAGAGCCACCTGTACCTATGTCATCAGGGCTCAGTAAAAAAACCTAACTTTTAATTTTTCCGATCAAGCTCAACACTTCAACCCAAATCCATTAAATGAAAAATTGGTAAATGATGGGTTAGTAGTGACATTTTACTTTGGGATTTACACTGAAATATAAAAATTATCTAGATGTATTCCCAAAGCACACACTCAAAGAAAAGACAGGCTAAAGCAAAGATTTAAAATTTAGGTGTCTCACTGTTTCTAAATAAATCTGTCAGCCAAAGATTTCCATGGCCACTCATCTAAATCAAGAAGAAAAACAGTGAGAAAACCTGGTTCTGTTAAAGTCCATGGGAAATTTCCTGTTGACTTTTTTGAGCTGGGATTTAATGCAGGGTTGTTACTAAAGGAGAGGTGAGGAAGTGAAAAATTACCTCAAAAATATGAATGTATTAGCCAAGGCAGTAATTTATAGATGGTTGCTGTAATTTCTGATAAGTAACAGAGGATTCCAGCTGGTTTTCAGATCACACTATTTCCTTAAAATGAGAGGTTTTAAACAGCCATATGTATATATGCCTGTTGAGGCTGTTATACTGGGTCCAGCCTCAGTGCAGAGGACTTGATCAGATGATCTCTTGAATACCTTTTACAGTCTTTTATTTCTATGAATCTATAGTACTTTTGCAAGCAGCTTTTAAGGCACAGGACACACTAATGAACTGGCAAACAGTAGAAGGCCATACAGTTAAAGAAGTAAAACAGTATTACTAAAAGAGATGTGAGAATCAGTGTGCCATATACATATCATAACTTAAAACTTAGTGCGTCTTGGAACTCGATGCTATTTTTTCAGCATTTTTTTGTAGAAATAGCACAGCAGAGAATTGTGGCATGTTCTTAAGTGAATTTTAGGTAGCAGCTTCAAATGCTTATTCCATAAAATAAAGACCATTGTCTTTCCAATTAAAAATAGCAGCTTAGTTTTATTAGTACAAACATTTCTAAATATTTTTTGTACTACAGAGCTATAATGATCTTTACTGGCTTTATCATTAAGAAATTCTACCCTGAAGTCATCCCCATGTGGGTTTGGGGGGCATTTTGCACCTGCAGTTAAGACACAGCGAGTCATTTTTGGAGGACCTTTGGCTCCCCTGCACCCTGGAAGGCTCAGCCGGAAACATGAAGCAGCTTCTGGCTGAGGTATTTCAAGCAAAAACCCAAAAACTAACCTACAAGTTGTTCAGCAGTAAGCAAAGAGGGGATAGGGGAGAAAGCTGGGAGGAGCAGAGTCCTGTAGGACTGTGAAATAGTCCTTCCTACTTTTATTTTTCCTGAAACAGTTTCAGTAGTGAAGGTTTTGTTCCTGCACCATCTGACTGACTGTCTACAGCTGGGACTATTCAGCTGAAGGCAGCATATGGGACAAAACTACTGCGTTCAAAAGTAGAGTCTGGGTGTATAGATATTATTTCACAAGAATCTAACCCAAGTAGTTTCTCTCTTAGGCCAATTGATATTGGGAACTTAATAGCAAGAAATGAATATTGCTTGCCTTTTAAATTGTCCCCTGGACAAGATCTGCAAACTTTCCAAAGAAGAAAAATGGAAAGACTTTAAAACCCTGACAGATTTTGCAGGACTCAAGAGTGGTGTATGGAAGAGAACAGGTGTCAAGGGCCAAGCAATAGCAGTCTGACCAAGGGACCCTTTTGAACTGCTTGCAGTCCTTCACAAACATTGTGACATGGGTGATTTGAAAGCAGTTATTTGTATTACCATGACTCTGAAGACTGACAGTTTATCTTAGAAAATCTCCAATAGTTGCTTGGTTTATTGTCAGCTTCTGATTTTGACCAGAATTACATTTAAGAAGGAAGTAGCAGACACCCCCTCAAGAGTCCTGCTGCAGGCACCTGCTGTTACCTTACCCCATCATCAAATCAAAAATAGGTACCAAATAGTCCCGCTGGTTTGAGTCTTTCTCTTTTGAACCCAATCCTGGATTCTCAGCTGTGTTGGATGTAGCGCAGAAGACAAAGTCCTGTTTCTAAGGTAATGACAGCTTATTACACCTGTCATTATAGCTGTTAAAAGAATTAATTTACAGATGCCGTGGGTCAAAAATGAATCTCTTGCCTGACACAGAAGACATCTTCATCATGCGCCCTTCATGACAGCAGATTCATGACAGCAGACAGCAACTTAGTGACACCACCAGAAAGCTGACTGGTGACCAGAATAACTGTGCACGTGACATGGGTTCCTTGAAGAGTTCTGTCTGGCCACCATGAGGACCATCATCTAAACAGACAGATCTGTTTCCATTCAACAAAACCAAAAACTGAGTGGCATTTTCAGGGCTTGGCTACTAGGGCAATGTCAAGCAGAAGACCTTACATTCATATCTTGGAGTCTCTGACTCAGAAGAAAAAAGTTTGATTTCCTTTCACAATGACAGCCTTCAATCAGGGGAACCTGGACCTAGGGATTTTTGGAGGGAAAGGTTCAATGGCAGCCTTCACAGCAGATGGAGAGTCACTGCAGGTGTGCTGCATCAGAGTGGCCTGAGTCTAGAGCTCACTGACCCCCTCTGCTGAAATAATCGTCTTTAAAAGAAAGAAAATGTTGATGGAAATGTTCTGTCAGTGATGAAAGAGGGGGCTTGAAGAGTTTTAGGAAAAATGAACTGTAGGGACCACCCCAAATGAGAAAGTCAGCCAGCTCAGGCTCCTGCCACCTCCAGAGCAGAAGTTCAGACATTCGATGTCATTCCCTACAGCAAAGACATTTTCTGACAATGTATTACATAAAGGAGATTTCCACAGTGGGCTCTTGTGATTGACCTCTGATTTCTTGTCTGATTTCTCAGTAGGCTGGCAAAGTTTCCAGACCTGCTGCACACTGATGGTGTCAATGCAAGAGATTTCTAAGAAGCATTTGACTTTGTGCCACGTGACAGTTTAGTCACAAACTTCAAAAGTTAACCTGGCCTGAATTCAGTGGATTAACAACTGGTTCACTGAGAAGCTTCATAATAAAAATGTTTGTGGGGTCACCTCATTTAGTTGAATAACATGCATATCAGTGTTGATTTGGGAAGAGATTTTCAGCAGGATTGGATTTTTAGACTGGCAAGCAATAAAGAAAACTGGTCTCTGTTGCAGGCCAATATGGGTGCTGGGACCAAAAGGACAAAATCAATCAGGATGCCGCCAGATGCAGAGAATGAAGCTATCTGAGGGTGGGTTCCTACCTGAAAAACAGTTGCTCTGAAAAAAAACCCCCAAGTCATAACTGGCCAAAGCAATGCTGTTGGTGTCCAGAAAGAAGAATCTCAACTAATACTATTTCTCACTGAGACTGCTGCTCAAGTCTTGTACTTGAATCACCAATTCACACCTTAGGAAGAATAATGAAAACTAGAGACAAATAAGGAATATGTTTTTAGGTTTGGAAAAAATATATTAAAGCAAGAGACTCAAGCTTATCAAAGAGACCCTTGAGCTTAGCCTAAAAATATCTACTCAGAAAACAGAAATTTGGTGTTAGGAAACTCTTTAATTTAGGAACATAAATTTGGAAAAGACCATCATGGTCATTCAGTTGATAAAATTGATATTGCAAGTAAGAGTGCAATAGAGACCTAATTCAAACAGAGTATAAAACATACACTCTACATGCCCTTACAGACTTTGGATGACACAATATTTTTAAATAGTCTAGAGCAAATTTAAAAAGCCTGTAACAGGCAAAAAGACAGATCTATAATGTCTGAAGGTACATAAAGGAAAAAAAACAAGAGCAATGCCAAAGCCTTAAGGCCTTGCAGGAATAGGGAATTTTTAAAATAAACTGACCTGAGGAAGCAGGTCATCCCCTTGCTATGAATGTCAGAATGCTTCTGCCTACCTGATCTAGAGGAAAAATTTCATGATGACTCCAGCCCTGGTGACTGATTTATATCTGAGCGTGTGATTATGATACACTAGCCAAGCAGCTGAGAATTTAATGAATTACTAATGGATCTTTTTGACATACTGTCTCCAGCTGTGAAAGTCTCCAGTGACTCAAAAGAAGGGAAAAATACCAATCCTTTCCTCCTCTCCCCCTCCTGAAGCAAACAAGGCATCAAAGGGATCCTAAGGAATGGTCCCTATTTTCATCAGGTGGCTAGTAAAAACATGGGGTTAAAGCAATAGAACTGTAATAGGTGAGCAGTGATCCTATAACCTCCAAATTCACTTGGATACAGCCACTGGTTATTTTTAACGGGCTACTTCTAGGTGCAGCACAGTTCTGGTAACAGAGGCAGTGGGACCAATGGCTTTATCTCCCCCCTCCCCCCCAGCTTTTTTATTAATTCTCAAAAATCAAATAACCATTTGGAAGAATATTTGATAGTAGATTTTGTCTATTTTTAAGATGTCCGTCCTTTAATAAGAGTTAATTTGTAAAAGTCTATAGCCAATGACAAAGAAAATCACATTATAACAAATTATATCAATGTCTTTGGGTCTTATAAACAAAAGAAATAAACTGTTTAATTTGTTTGAAATTAAAAGATTTCAAATCCTTTTAAAGACCTTGCCATATCTGTGGTCCCAACTGAAGCTTTTAATGATCATGAGTGGCACTAATAAATTACACATGATGTAAATGTGTTGTTTCTGATAAGTTTGAAAAGAACAAACATTTTGTTTTGCTTTCCCTTCTCCTGTATGGCAAGATTGAATCATTGCAGAACCCAGCTCCAAAATAATACCCCCCAAAAAAGAGCTTGATCTTCCTAACTCTTTTCAGTTGTATCTCTTTTTGTCGTCTTTTCTTATTCCCTTTCTGTCATGGTACTTCCACATCTGAAATACTCACCTTACCTGTTACTTCAACAGCTTCAGTTTCTTGTTGGTACACATTGGTTGATCCTGCCTTCCCCTTTTCAGCCATGCATCCCCCATGCTGTTCTTTTTCTTTTCATTTAAAATGACACATGACACTACAGCTGAAATATCAAACGTTCACTCATGCGGTTTTTTACACGTCCCTTGTATTTTTAACAAACAGAAAGCCATATACTAAAGTTCTCTGTTACCAAGGAAAAGAAGAACAAACCATAATAAACACACACAGAATTTCTGCTAAACATTTGTTTCTTGGAACATGAACTATGACAATTTAATAAACAAAGTAAGTAACAGTTTTTATGGGGTTTTATGTTTAAATTTTAATAATTTTTTATTGTTGTTGGTATATTTTCTTTTTTCTGTGGTGTTCTTTTTTTCAAATTGACTTGGACATTTTTAAGGGAATAAAGATTGACTGACAGAAAATCAAGCTGTGTTAATTACATGCTGTATTGTTGTTGGAGATTATTTTCAGTTTAGTTGAAACCAATATTAAAACTGGAAGTTGTGCTGAGGTTGTACATTCCATGTTCTGAATGATTGCATCTTTTGCCGCAAATCCTGGCAGTGTGACCCTATGGGAGCTAAGCTGTGCCTATCTGATAGCTTCCATTGGATTCCTTTCTGTGCGCCAGTGAAGAGGCTTCTCAATTCACGTAACCCACTTTGCATGAGTGTCATCTCTCTCTTAAAACTGGGGATCCAGTAACAAAAAGGGAACTCAGACAGCGTAGAAAGGACCAAATGGAGCAGAAAAAAAGAAAAAACCAAAGATGTATCAACTCTTCCCAATCACTGGCAGGATTAATATGAGGCACACCATGATGCTGCATTAGAGATTAAGACAGCCCTAAAGGTGCTCCCTCGGCTGCTCAGAAGCAGTATTGCCTGCAAATGCCCCCTTCCCAGACTCAGCGAAGCTGCTGACCCTGCTCTGACAGACAGCAGAATGTAGGCACTGGCAAGTGGCCAGAGCATCTGATTCCCAGATGATGAATCAAAGGCACAGGGATAGGGGAGGCTTGCCCTGTCTAAGGGAACATCCCAAGACACAGGGAAGGGTATTTATTGGTTTGGGTTGGTGAGTGCTTTTTGGATGATAAATGCCTATTTGGAAGGGCTTTTTTACCAGAATGGCCATGGCAGTTATGTGCCTGACCTGAAGGACAGAGAGGACAGCCTACGAAGTCCACCTGCAGTGATTTATCCACTGCTCAGTTTTGCCTCTCAACACTACTCCTGTCTTCATAACTGGAAAGCAACATGAACATTTATTATACCTTGTTAAAATCTTTCTTTTTTTGGCCTGTTTTCCTGAGGCAGTGAATTCTCACCCAATTACATTATTTGTCTGTATCTTCATGCACAATTTAAACCAATATGTAATTTGAAATGGCTGCCAAAAAGATCAATGCCATACACTGCATGCCTCTGGCCACCAAATTTCTGCCCTTGAGCTGTTAGGCTGGTACAGGAGTTCAGGTGGTTGCTTGCTGGACTGGGTCAAGATACTGATTCAAGCTGAAATTAGTTCCTAATGGCTAGTTTTCCCATGCAGCGCACTGTATAGCTAACAACTCCTCCTGTACCATGGAGATGTCAGTGAAGAGCTGGTAGCAAGGGAGAGGCAGGACTGCATCTTCCAGAAGCAATGCTGACTTAGAGTGTTCACAAATATGCAGCCGCAGATGAGACCATGATGGCCTCTGCCCGTCCTAACAGCATTTGAGTGCAGCGGCCATTTCAACTATGTTGACCAATGTGTAGTAACAGATAAAGTTATCCTCATATTTCTCTAAACATAAAAGCCAAAGACAGAGGGAGCAATTCATTAGTGCACGGAGTGTGAAATGAACTAAAAATCTTTATGAGGGATGCCCTGCTTTTCTGCCCTCCTTCCCAGAAGTTCAAGAGAGAATTGACTCAGCAGGAGGTGGGCCCAGTACTGCATTCGCTACTGCTCCATCTCTCCTGTCTCATCGCCTGTTTTCCCTCCTCCACAATTCTCATTTCATTTTCATCACAGGAATTTGAATATGTTGCTGGGCAAACCACACAAGGCTGCTGCACCAGCTGTGCTAGCACTCACCTGCTACGCAGCACCAAGACATGCAAAACCCGACTGAAGGCTAGGCAAAGGCTGTATTTCCCAAGCCCTTTCTTCCCTCCCCTTCTAAATAAAAAACTATAAAACAGATTTCAGCTGCCAGACGTGATGCTTTAGAGAGTTTATAAAACACTGTGAAAAAATGTGTTACTAAAGCTGGTGGATCTAAGATAAGCAGATCTTCTTGGCCCAGACAAAGACCCTTAGCTGTTTGAGGAGGAAGACTAAGAGCAGGGATAGCCTCTCACACGGCCTGCCTGCAGCATATGGACCTTTACTAAAGCTGATCTGAGCAGGTTTAACTTATTTGGATGTAAGCCCTACTAAATATTTGGAGAGTAATGCAGATTAAAAAAAACCCAAACAAACAAAACCAACAACCTCCCCTTTTCCTTCTGTATGACACAGTGTCAGCTCTGTAGGGCAGAAGAATAAATACTGCAGACAATGCTGAGAAGGAAGAAGAATATAGATGTCTCTGACAAATGGTTCCAGTGACACAGTTGAAGCACTCCCACTCAGTTATCTGAAGCAGCTACCTATCTAAAATGAGCTTCGCAGGTACTTTAATCCATAGCTCAATCTTCCTCTAGTAGAAGATTACTTAAACAACAAAATGATGGAGAGCTAAACAACAAGGACTTCATTGTCCCATTAGGTGCCATTGCCTTTTTCAGCCCTATTCACCTCATCTTTGTCTCTATAATCTCTTTTTATATTGTTGAGTTCATTGGCAGAGACCTTCTCTTTTGCTCTCTGTGGAAAGCTGCTTTTCTACTATTATTATTAACAATAATAACACTAAATGAGTCAAGGAAAAAATTTAAGTAGGAAAGATAACAAGCTGAGTGGAGGTGGAGGAGGTAGAAAAATTGTTGAAAGGACTGTTGAGTGAGTGCAGAAGCAGTGTTGCAGGGAGAAGGAAAGATGCAAGGCACAGAAGGGTTAAGAGAGGAGGAAAAGAAAGTCTGAGTCAATGCAGAGTAGGAGGAGGTGATTAAGAAGAAATCAAAAAGTTGCATGTTAAAAGGAAGGAAGAATTTTCTTACAGTGAAATCAGAAGGGCAGGGAGAAAGAAATGGAAAGACAGAGAAAATCCTGAATAGGCTGAAGGAAGGAAGTTGTACTCCACCCCTTCTCTATAATGTGAAGAAACTGAAGCAAATGAAGAAATGAAGGAACTGGAACAGACTGGACAGAGAAGAAGAAATGATACTGAGCTGGGGTAGGAGAGGAAATTAGAAAAAGTAAAAAATATGTGTTTGATATATGGAGAAGCAGCAGCTGAGGGATATAGGTAGTGGTCTAAATATTACATTCACCTTATTTTCTTAGAAAGGGGTCTTTCCACAGGAAGAGTTAAGTTGGAGTTGACCAACAGAAAAGGGAAATAAAAAAACCCAACAACCTTTTATAAACTGGGGGAGGGGCATTTACAAGAGAAATACTGCTTTAAATAGAATAATTTGTGTAGAAAGACCATTGACAAAATGTCACCAAATACATACCTGTAACACATACAGATAAGTCAGATACATTTCATACACTCTTCTCAAATACGAATTGTCTAAAATAGATTTTGTTTGGTATGTTAGTTGGATTTTATGCTATTTACTAGCTGAAAAAATCCCAAAGCAAAACATTTTCTCTGGCATAGGGCATTATATTGGCATTTGGCTTGCTACTGAGGTAAGTGCAAGACGATGAAGTTGGCTTTGCTGTTGCATAACCACAGATGATGTTCTTTAGCTATTATCTACTCGTGTAACAATCCTGAGCTTTTATAAATTGACTCTGAGCATTTATGAAGCATGACACATTCATAGCTTTCTAATGTCTAAAAGCTAAAGACATTAGCTTGTCAGGAATTCCCCCCAAATTCCCCCCATTCTCTTAGATCATTCCTATCCTTCTGAAATGCCCTGCTTGCGACTTTTTTGCAATACCTGAGTGCCTTTCACTGTCATCAGCTTCCAGTACCTCCACAGTTCTCTCTTCATTTTTCTCGAGCCCTATTTGAATACTGTTCTGATACATCTGCACATCTTGAAAGTGTGTTGAGCATGCATTACTGCAGTCATAGCTAAAGGACACATTTGAGAAGAGCACTTCTACATAAACTACACAAAAACACTGAAGCTCGTTAGTTTTTGTCCCTGAAGAAATACTGCTCCATCAGAGAGTACTGATTAAACAGGACATATGGATCCTGCAGGAATCCATCAAAAAATTCAACAGAAATAATACAGGTTTCCAGGCAGCCTGCCTTGACAAGGCACTAGCCAGTTGGCCGGCAGCGGGGTGGGCAGGTTGCTGGCTCCCCGGGATCCTCCACTTCCCTGTGGGAGCAGCTGGCTCCTCGGGCAGCCAGCAAGCCAGCGTGGCAGCTGGGCAGCTGAGCATCCAGGAAAGCAATCAGAGGGGTGGGAAGCAAAGGAGTTTGGCAGCTGGCAAATCAAGAGAGACATTAGAGGGATCTCATTCCCATGAAAAGTGTCAAGTTTCTGACTTTTCATCCTGATCCAGGAGGAAATATATACACATGTGGGTGTATGTATGTCTATATATATGTAAAAAAAAGTTATATATATGTAAAAAAAAGTTATATGTATGTAAAAAAAGGTTATATATATATATATGCCTATGTATATGACACCTATTTTAAAATGCTGTTTCTTGTGAGAAACAAAATCCTTATTCCAACTGGCTGAAACGAATTGTTGCTGTCCTCTGCCATGAAGTTTCTAAGTAGGCAACTAGAGGCCAAAATTAGGGAAGCTAATTTCAGGGACCCCAGCTGATTAAAGGAAATGTCATGACATTGTCAATGCACATTATTACAATTAAATATGATCCTGGAGATGGGGTTAAACTGAGAGAGTGTAGCTTTTTTAGTCCAATCATCACTGAATGCTTTTTAAAGCTATATTAAGTATGAGGAAAACAGGAAGGCAAGAAGAAATAAATTTAAGTAATATATTGATATTTACAAATATATATGTATGTAAAGTAGGGCTTCTGTGTCAGCAATATTTGTTCTTACCTTTCTCCTGCTCTTATTCTTTGTAAGAAAAAAATTCCTCAGTTTGACAGTCTCCAGAAAAGAAGATAAAACATGATCTGAGAAGATCTTGAGCTCTTTCTGAGGACTTTCTGATCCTGGTTCTTTAAACCAAAGGGCAAATTAAGGGAAAGATTAAAGAAAAGAATAGCAAAAGCAGGAAACACTGTGGTCTGTGTCTAGTACAAGAATCACTGCTGCAGAGAGAAGCAAGCTGCCCATCTTGACAGCTGCTGAAGGAGGTGGCCAACAGAGCCACATGAATCTGCTAAGGATGTTCCTTTCAGCTGGTCAAAAGCTCAAGTAGTGTGTTGAGGGACACAGTCCCAGCTGGCTGAACCAAACCTTCTTGGTTTCGTCTGGCCAATGTACAGAGTAGGGGAGAGAGAGAAGACTGAGGCAGACACATGGGTGTCCTGAAAGCACAGGTGACTGACCAGAAGGACAAACAATACAAAGCCACAGTTAATGCTTTTTAAAAACTGTTTGCCTCCCCTTGTATATATGACAAGGGGTAATTATAACATGAAAGTAGTGAAGTATATAAGAAGCAGGAAGCCTCCTCATTTCAAGAATTTGTTGTCTTGGATGTGGAAACCACTCTTTCCCCTAAGCTTTAAACAAGTACAAAAACCCATGACATTTTGTTTTCTTTTAAAGAAATAATTTTTCAAATCTTATTTATTAGATAATGGCAAATTAAAGACACTCTCCTGAAAAAAAGAAATAGTTTAAACTAAAGTTAGCAATATAATATTCCTTGTATTGATAGTGAAATGTTTCTTCTCTTCTAAAGTACCTAAATAATTTAATACAGTAAACCTGCAACATAAATATAACTATCAATGCCAACATGATTTGATCTTCTTAATACTGGCAGGCCTCTGTTGCCTCCCACTCTTGATTTTGTTAACAGTACTTTAAGCAGCAATCCTTTTGAGATAAAAGGATTACAACTTTATGAAAATATTCTCTTACAAAATTCAAACAAACATTCATAAAGCTTGTCAGGCAGCTTTGCTTTGCCTTGTACTTTCACGATGCACGACTTACTTTGATATTCTGGGTCTGTGCTGAGCAGTTTCCTCACACAAGCAAGCAGCAGTTCCTGGGGACAGTTCCAAGGTGATGCCAAAAATCTCTTGCTCTGCTAAACTACAAGTGTGACATCACATCGTGTGCTTGTTTTGCACAAACACACATTGCAGTAAGTGCCACTGTGGATGTGCAAGCCTTGCTCAGCCCGTAGCTCTAACAAGCAGCCCTGGTGCCTCTGTGGAGTCAGTATCTTCCCTGGGCTGACTGCGGTTCCCAGGGTCAAGTAGGAGCTTAGTGCACTTCTACCTGGATACAAAAAGGAGAGAAGCAGGCCCAAAATATGTGGAAATAGTCTGTTAGTTATTTTAGAATAGATTTTCCTATATAAAAAAGAATAAAATAAATATTCTCTAATAATTTTCCATATATTCTTATGACATATAGCTGCTTAATACTGCCGGAAACAATTTTTTTAAATCCATTTAGTTTTTTGAACTGTAAATAAACACATTTTATTTCTCATGATTGGTCTGAAGTTTTTTGGGGGGTTCAAGTTTCCAAAGGTTTGTTTAATGCTCCAAGGACCTGGGAAACACTCATTTTAATGAATTAGAAATGGAATTTTAGGCTATCTATTTGAATCACTATTCTGTTTTTACATAGAGTATCAGTTTTCATCTTGGTGAATCTAGATTATAAAGTGATTATTTAGAGAAAAAGATGTCAGCTGAAGTAATTCAAATCCCAATTTATAATTGGCAACACAAAAATGGATTAAATTTGAGGCTTCTGACAAAATACATCAGTTAATTTGTAAGAGAACCTACTTCTCTTGATGTATTTAGGAAGGTCTATAAGCTATTTACTAAAAAATGGAAAAAAAAAGTTCTTTCTTCCAAATTTGTTATGCCTAATTCCCTAATCTAAAGTCCAAATAATATCATTGAAGTATAAAGCTACACACAGCAAAAAACTTTATTTTTGTGTTAGTTATAACACAGCTGCAATTATGGCATCAGTCATGGTAAATTTATGCTATCATCTTTCTAGCATAAATAGCTACAACTTCTAATAAAGTTAGTGACATTGAGCCATTGAAGGTGTGCTTAAAATTAGTTTTGAATTATTTATTTGTAGGTATGCAAATCTTCTGGATGCTCAACAATCAAAATAAAGACATTGAACAAAATTACTTAGTGCATTATTAAGTTTGTTAGTTCTGTACATTTAGTACCCTCATTAAAGGCTATTCAGACATTGGAGATGATAAATGTTTTATGTATTAATAAGAGGTTAGTCACTTATTTTGCTTTGCCTTTGATTAATTTCATAGGTGCTGGTAGGGATAATTCTCCTTTACATGTTTAAATGGGTAGAACTCTCATGCCGCAAGTGGTTCCCTATTTTTTTCTATCCAGGCCAATGTGATAATGATAAACAAAAATGTGGCAATCAGTGCCTTTCGTTGAGAAGCTCTCACAGTACTTCTTCTCACAAGATTTGTGCCATAAGCAAGGAATTTCTCCTTTAGGCAACCAAGTTATCTCATACTTTGGAATCCCATTTTGTTAATGCCCTGGAGCTTAGGGCTGGTTGTTTTCTGTTGAAAACAAGAGCATGGTCTCATATGAATCATATAAATGGAGAGCTGTGTTGTAACAGACAAAAACTTCCAAGAAAAGCTAGCATAAAGGGTGCAATTTCATGTGGTGTGATATTTTAATTTAAAAAAAAAAATCATCATGAGACTCAGTAGGCTGAGAAGACATATCATCATCTTCAACAGTGTAGCATGTTCAATTTCAGGTAAATTATGTAACTTCTAGTGCATTACCTTAGTGGGACATAAGGTTAGCTTATTTGTTACCAATAGATGGCAGTGATCACTCAGTTTCCTGCAGGAGTAAAAATTGTGGAACAAAAGTCAGGTGTCAGGAGATGGGTCAGTATTCAGGCGGATCCTTTTGTAAATCCTGGAGTTATTGTTATTATTATTATTGGGCTTTTAATCAGAACATTACCATACTTTCATATGTTCCAGTATGAGGTAGTTCTTCGATTAAGGAAACCTCTTTTGATGCCTGCTTTGAAACCAATTCCATGTCCTAGTATCAGCCTACTGGACTGAAGCCTTCCCAATAAGCTATTCATCCCTCCTCAGGAGACAAGCGGACAGGTGTACTTCCTTTGCTATGTTACATGGTTTGTAGGCATCTCTTCTCTGCAGCCTTCCCCTTCTGCTTTCTGACATCTCTCACACAATGGGCAGCTACCAAGGGTGACTCAGCAGGCAGTCACCACTCTCTTTGGAAAGGTACAGTCAAAAGCAGAGTTGATGGACAATAAGCTTTGGAGGATGAGAATGGCAAATTGTCTGAATAAATGGTTTTGTGTCACTGGTGATGCAAAGAATCTCCTCAGCTGGTGTATGAGATAGATTCAGAATTTCTCCTTTCACTTCCTGTGAGCAAAATAAAAATCAGCTAGGATTGCTGTGCCATCAGCATGAAAGCAACAGAAGAGAAAAGCAAATCTTCACCAAGTCGCTGTTAGTCTTTTTCTGATCCAGATGCTACTTACTGGGCTTGAGTTCTCTGTAGCTCTCAGCAGTGTGGATGCATTTTCTTGAGTGACTCAGAACACGCAAACATTCATGTTCACTCCTCACAAAGATCAGCAAGCTCCTTGAAGGAGCTGAGTATGCAAATGGTGAAATACGCAACACACTCGAAATTTTGCCTTCCAGCACTTGCACAGCTTGCCGAGACACAAGGTGACTTCAGCTCAAATCTTATCTCTGACAGCTGCGCCTTCGCCAACATATTTCATTCCATATCAAACTATCTTATAGCTTTGGTAAAGGAGTTAACTACTTTCTTTGTTTTAACTACTTCCATGGCCACTCTCAGTTACTTACTTTCCACTGTCTTAAAGGAAAATGGACTCTTCCTAACCATTTCTCGAGTATGCAGGAGTCTTTGAATTGACTAATCACCATAGATCCATTAAAGAACTTAGACATTTATCTCCTTCTTTAAATACCTAAGTCCAAACTGTAGATGCTCAAAATATCACACTTATCTGTCACCTAGTTATGCTTCTATCTGTAGTCGGAAGACACTTCTGTTTCCATAGAGTCTTCTAAATATTTGATGATCAGCCAGGCATCAGTACTATACCAAAGCTCCAGCAAGATTAACAAATGAAGACTTCCCTTGTTGAGGCAACTCTCAGAACAGTATTTACAGACAATGCCCAAAGGAGAAGCAACAGTGGCAGCACATTTTTACTCATTAGCACAGTGGTTACGGATTTACCTGGAATGGAGAAAATCAAGGCTAATTCCCTTTTCTACCTGAGAACCGTTCAGACCATAGCTCTGAAGAGAATGGCCTAACTCCAGGCTATAAAATGTTTCAAAATTTTCCAGCTGCTCCAATCTGTATAGCTGAAAATTCACAGGAACAGAGGCCGAGCCCACTCCTCCCATTCCATAGAAACTTCCCAAGCCATTATCTCATTTTTCTCCTTCCATTCGCTACCTTCTCTTTCCTACCACCATTTGGATTGCATGAATATTTTCCTAATACAAGATAAGTGTCATGGATATGAAGACCATAAGAAAGAAATACTGTCTTTCCAGCCTCCAGCAAAGCTCCTAACTTCCTAGAGGAGCTACTGATAGCTGCAGATCCATGTCAGAGCCTTATAGAAAGACAAAAGGGATATCTCCCTATAGTACTGCAAGTACCAACTGAATTTCCACTTCATTTCTGGTACAACTGACTGAATTTGTAACCAGGACATCAGGACATTTTCCCTAGATGCAAAAGTCTCCTCTACTCAAAGGACTAGGTTCTCCGGATCACAGCTGCAGTACTCTAATTAATATGGACCAGTGAATATGTGAGGACAACTATTCTTTACTAATTTTGGTTACAGTATCTTAGGATGGTAACATCTTGGGGTTTTAAGACAGATCATGGTAGGAATGAACAGGTTCCTCACCTACCAAGTAGCATTAAGAACTCTCCATGTGAGGCAGGAGCTCTTTTGTAGTAGATACTTTCATAGGTAACAAAATTTTGCCCGAAGGGATTCTCTATATAAATAGACAAGACAGACCAAACACGTGGAAGTGTTGCTATCTCTGTTTTACGGATGAGACATCAAGGTACAAAAAGATGAAATTACTTGCTTACTTATGCCCACAGGACTAACAGAAACTGATCTGAGCTCTTTGAAGTCCCACATCACCACCTTAAAGACAAGATAATTCTTCTTGCAGTGTGAAGGTGACACCACAGGAGATGCTCACTTACAGTGAAATATTTCTGAGTGAGGTCAGAGCCCTAGGCAGCCTGCAGATGGCAGCTGCTGAGAATATGTAGAACACAGCTAGTGTTGGTCAACTGGCATGTGTGTTGTATAGGAAATTCTAACATTGCTTCTGCCCCCATTATCATCACATTCACATTTCTTCTTGGAAAGAGAAGCAACATTATTATTCCTGTTATAAGTGAGCTGGAAATCTTGTGAATTGATACCAAGTTATCTAAGATGGCAAAGATGAGGGCTAACAGTGAAGAACTGCAGAGGGGCTACATGACTGGACAACAAAATGGCAGAAGGTCAATGTAAATAAATAGATAATGATTCACATGGAGAAAATCAATTGTAACTTATAAAATTAAGCTCTGAGCTGACAATTAGCGCTCAGGAGTAAGATGTTGGGCCTGTGAATAACAGCCTCATGAAACTGCAGTTCAGAGCACAGAAGCAGTCAGAGAAAACCCAAACCAATTGTTAGGAGTTAGTAGGAAAGGAATGGAGAAGCAAGCTACAGTGCACAAAGCAAATTCTGCCACCTATAAATCTTCGGTTTACTTACACTGTGTGTGTATTCTGGTTCTTTGTCTCAGAAAGGCCAAAGTAAAACTGAGAAAATATTTAGAGGTGGACAACCAGGCTGGTAAAAGGTATGGAATGGCTCCTACCACAAGAACCAAAGAAGAAATCTGGAAAAGAGAAAATTGTGGGACATTATGCCAGAGGTCTACAAATTCATGATCGTCACAAATAGAGAGGTTGGATTGTTCACTTTGTCTTCTATTACAAGAAATCAGGGAGCATCAAATGTTTCTAGAAGGACCCAGGTCAAAGCAAACGAAAGGCAACCATACACCATGCATGAGATATCTGAGCTATGCTCTTCCTTGCCACAGTGTGTTGCAGATGCTGAAAGTTAACATGAGTTCAAAGGAAGACTGTACAAGCCTTCAGAAAAAGCGTCCATCAAAGGTTGTTAATTATACAAAGAAATGTGTCGTAAAACACACACAAATGTGTATACAATTCAAACAGTTGTGAGTAAGTTTGTAAGACACAGAAACATTTCTGTTTTTTTCTTTATTTGGACAGTATATTCAGAAAAAAAGTCAGTCTATTTTACATTGATCGTTTGAATCAACCCTTGCATTAAATTTATTGCCTTGTGATAAATGTTCACATTTTATGACTGTATTGGATCTGGCTGAGATGGAGTTAATTTTCTCCTTAGCAGCCCTGATAGTGCTGTGCTCTGCATTGGTAGCTAGAAAGGTGTTGATAACACACCAGTGTTTTGGCTACTGCTGAGCAGTGCTTGCACAGCATCAAGGCTGGCTCTCCAACATCCCCCCCCTGCCCCCAATAGGCTGAGGGTGGGCAAGATCTTGGGAGGGGACACAGCCAGGACAGCTGACCTAAACTGACCAAAGGGGTATTCCATACCATATGACATCTGCTCAGCAATAAAATCTAAGAGAAAGGAGGAGGAAGGCAGGGAATTAATGATTTACATTTGTCTTACAGAGCAACTGCTATGTGTAATGAAGCCCTGCTTCCTGGGAAGTGGCCGGACATTGCCTGCTGATGGGAAGTAGAGAATAAAATCTTCTGGTTTGCTTTGCTTTCGCATGCAACTTTTGCTTTATTAAACTGTCCTTATCCCAACCCACGAGCCTTTTGTTATATTTCCTCTCCTCTGTCCAGGTGAGGGGGGGGAGTGATAGAGCGGCTTTGGTGGGCATGTGGCATCCAGTCAGGGTCAACCCACCATATAATAAAATACACCAAAAGTTATGTTATTCATATGATCTCCCCAGATCAGAGAAACTAAGACCAACCCCATTTTATTCTTTTCCTCACTATGCCCCAAATCATGAAATTCCAGCTGTGACATTTTAGGTGTGAAGGTGGAAAATGTGATACAGAACTGAAGAACTTCAAATGGGACCTCCCTAGCTCTGTTTTTAAGAATAAACAGACATAATCTGATAGCCCAGATGTCCTCACTGATCCTCGATATCTTTGTATAATGCAAAAATAAAGGTGGCCTCCATACAAAGCAAAGAGGTGATCTCTTAGCAGGAAGTTCGATACAACAAGACAACAGCCTACTTGCCTGGGAATATGGTACAGATCATCATGATGGAGAAAGGAGAACTACCAGAGGAACACCCATACGCTACATGAGGTGAGGCTCTGATGAGGTGATTTTCCTTGTTTATCAGTCTGCATATAAGACAACAGGTTGTAAACACCATATTTAATAAAAAATATCAGGGACTGTTCAGTAAATACTATAAAGCTAGATGGGGGAATACAGAACTCATGGTCTCAAGTCCATCATCTTTAAGCAAGTCTGCAATTATTTATAGATGAAAGAATCAGCTTACATCTGTCATTACCATCTTTCAGGAAAATAAGAGCTTTTGGCTCAACTCTGACTGCTTTCTGGTGGCATTGGGAATTCTAACTTCCAGGAAGAAGTAAATCTTAATCTTAACAGGAAGAGGTATGTAAGTACAAGCAGGTATGTACAAGTCATAGCTTATGTTATGGCTAGAAAAATCCAGTGAACATAGAGTATTTGTGGCATACATGAATAGTGGAGCCACCACCTTTTTGAATTTTTATTATCCTGACTCTATAAATTAATTGATTGTATTAAGGCTGACTTTCAATGTTACTTTGGTGCGGCTGCAACATTTTATTTACCTCTTTAAAGCTAGGCGTACGTGTTTTTAATATTATTTCCCATTTAAGCTAGTCTAGCCTGGGTATGCTCAGCAGAACTAATAATTACCATCGTACAAAAAGCCCATGTATGACAACAGGAATATGGCAAATAATTACTTGTATCTTTCTCCTTAAGATGCCTCCAACATGAGATGCACAGTTGAATTGGACAAAATCTGAACCCAAAACACAGAACTTGCAGCCAATGTCCTTTGTAACACCTTATTCCGCTATTGTACCTGTTTGGTAGTTGGTACCAGTAATGTAACAACCCATCCAACATTATTCCCCTTTCAATACTATTCAAAAGGAGAAGAGAATGGAAAAGAAAGGACAGAATGTGAAACAGAAGAGCCAAAGAAAACAAGCTGAATTTTCTTTGCTCTCCTGCCTCATCTTACAAAACTAATCAGTCAGGAAGCTTTTAAAAATGAGTGTGCATGTATTGCCTTGTTTCTCTTCATACATAAATCTGTGTTGAATTTGGCATTAGATTTGTTTTCTGCTTTGAGTCTAAAGTATCAGCCTAGACTCCAGAAGAATAGATCTTTTTTTTGGCATGTATTTCACTAGATTTTATTCCAGTGTAAAATTTTAACTTGGCTATGGCCCACACTTCCACAGCTGACTCAGTGCATGACATCCATAAATGATGTAATTTATGACACAGAACTTAATGCCACCAAGACAAGGTGGCAGGAAGTTTTCCCAGATCAGAATGCCTTTTTTCATGTGAGCCTTGATAGGTGTTAACAATATCTCTTTGACCTTTTTAGAAAAGAGTTCAGACTTCTCACTCCTGAACTCCAGCTACTTGATGCTTGCCTTGATGATTTCCTGAGTGTCCAGTCAGTACCAGAAGAGTTGCCAGAACAACCTTACTGCTGTTTGCTTATGAGTTTCATTGGTTTCTCATTCACTTCTGAATAAATTCAGTCATTACTGCTTATCTTAAACCTGCATGAGTTTTTCATTTCAGAAACATAGGAATCTACCTCTTTTTTCTATCTGTTACAGTAGCTCTGAAACATTTAAGCTCTTCATCTATTTGGCTTTGGAAGAATTTTATGGTTGTATTGACTTCTAGGTCACAGAGCCAGTTTCATTGCTGTCTTCAAACATAAGTCTGAAAGGAGTAGAAGTCATTAAGAGGCTGAAAATACACTTTTTTATTTTGAATTCTTGGACAAGCAAGAAAACATTATTAGATATTTAATTCCATACTGAGATCTATAACAAGCATATATCATAATGCACTTAATATATTAGAATCAATCCATTCATAATAAATAATAGTAATCCAAGATTATTTGTTGAATCCAGGTGTCAAACAAGCTGTTTCTCTAACCATACTCTTCATTCAGTGAGAGATCAATCGAGAGAACACAACAGCAGTTCAGTAATTATATAACCTATACTTGGATTAGGAACAGTCTCCTAGGTAGTAAAGCCCCATGCATAATATGCAAATCTTTAAAACAGAAAATCACCCCAGAGTAGTTAGTCACTGCCAGAAATGTATTTCAGGACTTTGTTGGTATCTCTCTTTAGAAAAGCAAATCATTCCATGGGTTTCAAAGATCAGAGCTCCTCTGTCCATCGATTTTCCTCTCTGTTTTATAACAGAGATTGCATTTGAGTTGATAAAATGCTTAATTTAAGCCTTAGTTGAGTTAATATATGAGTTACAGTCTGTCACCAAATGCACTGGGAAGGAGGGGAAGGCGATGCGATACAAACTGAGGCTGGTCCTATCACCACTTGGCCAGTCACCAGTCAGGATCATTTCCAGGTCACACAGAGAAGTTGCAGTGGATGCTGACCCTGATAACTGTAGGTGGCTTAACTCCTTTGGTAGCTTTATTAAGACTCCTTCTCTCTGGTGTGTCTCACTCACTGACATAACTAGAAGAAAGTTTACAGAAGGCTTGGGTCTAGGTTTAAATCTATTAATTTCAAAGGCAAGGCTATGGTAAAGTAAAAAATCAAAGTCAACATGCCATAAAGCAACAAATGCATTTTAATATTTCATCTATAATTTGCAACTGTTGTATAGGCTCTGTTCTGGAATAGTTATCTTAGTGATAACATAGAGTTTTTGAACCATGTCAGATAAGTAATACCTTTCTCTCCTGGTTTCTGGCTAACTTGCTATGATGCTAAGTATAAAAATTTCTTTTGTAAAACCCAAATATTTCATAATAACTCAAAAGTATTAAAATACAACACAATCTCTCAGTAAACAGAAAATACATTTTAGAAGAATAAACATGTTCTCAGGCACATAAAGAGGGGCTACAAACTCAAACTACTTTCTATTAAAACACTGTGCACAGTTCTAATGTACAAAGTTTACAAAGGGTAAATGTAATAAAGTGCAAACTACCAAGGCAATATTCTCAGCTGAGAAAAATAATTTGTCACCAGCTCTAACTAAATTTTGAAACTACTATAGCTAGAGTTAACCAAGTTATCAAGAGTATGAGCCACTGCAAAGAGATAAAAGGTGGTCAAAACAGTAATGCTACAGACACAGACCATAGAGATATACAACTTGATGGCAAAAGAAAACGGTTTACATGGCTCACATACCAACATTCACTTGGGAAGCCAAATGCCCTAAATAGGACATTGGGAGAAAAAGTAGTTCCCTAGTAGGCAATATGTGTATTCCCTTCGAGACACAACATCTCTGATCCACTTCCTTTTGAACTCTGTCTCTGCCCGATCAAGAAGATGGTCAACTCAGATGATCTTCATTTCAGAAGGAAGATGCTGGGAAAATAAGCTTCACAACCCTCCTGTTCCCTCTGACTCACTTCTCTTGCCACTTTTCATTCTAAAGGGTACACGTCTTCTCAGGAGTTATCTGTCGTAGTCAGTAGAGAGACGTAAAATTCCACAACAGGAAACACCCATTTAACTACCTGTTGCACTGACTGCGAGGCACAGAGATAGCACAAGCAGCTGGTACCTAAAGAAACAAAGGTTCAATCTGCCTCGTAAAGGAAGGGGTCTGCAGTAACACCCAAGGGAAAAATGGGGTTTGTACCAGTTGAACTTCAGGCTGGATTCACAGAGTGAACTTTTCTGTAAACCTCTTAGTTTTCAATTTCATCAAAACCTTTTAATGCAGCTCTAGTTTAAGGGTGATATTAATCCTAATTTACATATGTTTTTCTGGATGAAGTCCACCACAGTTAATGTAAATCCCACAAGTGGCTATGGAACAAGGCAGTGAGGGACCAATGGATTATACAGGGGGAGAAGTCTGGTTGTGAAACATTTATGCACAAATTTAATCCCTCAAAATTACAGCAATATCACTCCATTGTACTCAGTACTTACTAAAATAAAATCACTCATTTTCCCTGATTTTATTGTGGTTCCATTGCTGGTTTAAACCTGTCTCAAAAGAATCCTATTATACCAGCATTTTGTTTAGTGATATGATTAAGTTCGGACAGAGTGTCTGTCTGTATTAACCGCTATAACATTTCAGCCAACAGGATCTTTGACATGACATAACAGGTGAACACATTTCCCTGGGGCTGGAAAACAGGTTTGCACTGATCTGATAATTGAAACGGCACCAAAGATGTCCACTTGAGCAAATGCAGATGGAAATTATTTAAACAGTTATGGAGTCTTCAGAATTCTTTAATCCATTTGTCTCAGGAGACAAAACTTAGACTTGTCTTTGAAAAGAGCATGTGCATTTGTTTGGTTCCACTCTTATGTTGTCATTAATGGAATGAAAGCCAGAAGAGAATTCATGGACAATTCTCCACCTGCTATCATGGAACACCAATAGTCTGAATGAACCAACGTCTTTTTTGCATTAAATCTGTGTAACTCCACTGGGTTTGATTACTTTGTACCATTGCTGAACTCAGCCCCATGAAGCTACTAATTTAATTTGTTAGGCTGTTCATTCCTCACTACGCATAAATCTCACATATATGTATATACACACAATTATTACTACCTGCCTTCATCCTCTTTTTCTAGGCCAGAGTCACCTTGGCCAGAGATGAGAAGCAGAACTGGTGTGTTGAATAAAAAATAGTGTATTGGCTTTGTGTGGCAAGGTTTTGGTAGTGGGGGGGTTACAGGGGTGGCTTCTGTAAGAAGCTGCTGGAAGCTTCCCCTGTGTTCGAGAGAGCCAATACCAGCTGGCTCTAAGACGGACCCACCGCCGGCCAAGGCCGAGCCAATCAGTGATAGTGGTAACACCTCTGTGATAACATTTTTAAGAAGGGAAAAAAGTTGGGACAGACAGAAAAAACGGCAGCCGGAGAGAGAACATGTAAGAGAAACAACCCTGCAGACACCAAGGTCAGTGAAGAAGGAGGGGGAGGAGATGCTCCAGGCGCCGGAGCAGAGATTCCCCTGCAGCCCGTGGGGAAGACCATGGTGAGGCAGGCTGTCCCCCTGCAGCCCATGGAGGTCCATGGTAGAGCAGATATCCACCTGCAGCCCAGGGAGGACCCCACGCCAGAGCAGGTGGGTTCCCAAAGGAGGCTGTGACCCCGTGGGAACCCCGCGCTGGAGCAGGCTCCTGGCAGGACCTGCGGATCTGTGGAGAGCGGAGCCCACGGAGCAGGTTTTCTGGCAGGACTTGTGACCCCGTGGGCGACCCACGCTGGAGCAGTCTGTGCCTGAAGGACTGCATGCCATGGAAAGGACCCACGCTGGAGAAGTTTGTGGAGGACTGTCTCCCGTGGGTGGGACCCCATGCTGGAGCAGGGGAAGAGTGTGAGGAGTCCTCCCCCTGAGGAGGATGAAGCGGCAGAAAATAACATGTGATGAACTGACTGTAAACCCCATCCCCGTCCCGCTGTGCCGCTGGGGGGGGTTGGTAGATAATCCGGGAGTGAAGTTGTGCCCAGGAAGAAGGGAGGGGTGGAGGGAAGGTGTTCTGAGATTTGGGTTTATTTCTCATTACCCTACTCTGGTTGATTTGTAATAAATTGAGTTAATTTTCCCTAAGCTGAGTCTGTTTTGCCCGTGACAGTAATTGGTGAGTGATCTCTCCTGTCCTTATCTTGACCCACAAGCTCTTTGTTATATTTTCTCTCCCCTGTCCAGCTGAGAAGGAGGGGGAGTGATAGAACGGCTTTGGTGGGCACCTGGCATCCAGCCAGGGTCAACCCACCACAAATAGCTGCCATGGACAAAAACAATCAGAGAAAAAAACTCTCATACTGACTGAGAAGTAGTAGAAAGATGTCATCTGTCAATCAGAGAGAATGGAAAGTATCCACACATGTTGTGCAAGACAGATAATAAGAAAGAAAGAAAGAAAATTCAGTCTTATAACTCAATAGGCATTTTCCACCCCGTGTGACTGAATGCAGTTTCTGAAACTGCTGATTTACTATTAACTTGGTATTACAACCAGAAAAATAGTTACTGCTATAATTATCCTTTAAAGAATGTGTAAAGAATGTTCTACTTGGCTACTTTAGCTCTATCACTAAAGAACGTGGCCACCACTCTAACATCTCACAGATACACAACTAAGTGAAGCAACATCTATTTGATGATGAAAAGCAATTACCATAGAAAAACTTTTCTATTGTGTTTCTACCAACAGAATATTCTTTATGACATTCTTACCCCAAGGCTATACCCTGCAGATTCTTATAAAGTAAATATATTCTCAAGACAAAATTCTCTTTAAGGATATTTATGTGATTTAGAGAAGCCTTGCAATGTAAGCTTGGAATATTAGCTATGTAGTTATAACTAGACTTTCTTTCACTTGCTGATTACTTGATGATTTTCACATTTTTTTTTGTTACAAAGCTTTGAAATGGTCACTGTTTCTGTTAGCTGCTACACCCTGGGATGAGTACTCAACCTTTCACTGTTGTCATATGCTTCCTTGGTTGTGAATGATTTGCTGTTCATGGTATTAATGACTTATTCATGGTGACACGAAACTGAAAATGCTTCAACTGAAGTGTTTCCTTCCAGTGTTTCTGTTTTCCTTTTGTGTTATTAGGGCTTGTCACCCACCAGACTGAGACACAGAACATGGAATAAGAAGGTCAAGTCAGTGGATTTTGGTAAGTAGAATCTAGGTATCACTGGAGTTGTGCTGAGTTTGTTAGTTGGAGGGTAAAAAAGAAGATGGCAAATGCAAGATCCTTCGGCCATGTGCTCCAGTATGACTTGTGTTCCAGACAAAGCATCCCTTTCTGGAAGGTTACCAGAGGTCTTTTCACTCTTCTGAGTTTATCAAGACTGAAATTAATTGACCTATATAAGGAATGCTCAAACTTGAAGAATTCTCAGTGTTTTTCTTTGAGGGTCTCCTGGGAATACAGTGCCTGTCCATTTGGCAGTAGGGACAACAGCATGTTGCATTCAGCTAAGAACAACTAAGCAAACTCCTGTTTTACCTAAGGTTGAGAGGGAGCTCTGAGTACCTGACTGCTTTTGTGCGACCTTGAACTGCCACTCAGCCACTCTGTGACCCATTTTCTTTACCTGCAAAATGGGGTAGGATTGCTTGAGTAGCACCCTGAGATCCTCAGCTGAGAGACTTTATATAAGTGCAGTTGTGCAGTTCTTGTATGCTCAGGCTAAGCAGTAACCGCTGAAAGGCCAAAGCAATAGCTGAGCTCTCAGAGCCTGGTGCCTGCAGGAATCACACTGTGTGTGAGGCAATTGTGTCAGTGTCTCTCCTCTGGACATAGCTGGCAGCTAGTAAATGCTTCCTCTTCCATTAGCATCAATGAAAGCAGAGTGAGCTTACACCTTACAGGCACAACAGAGAAATGGCACTGCCTTCCCCATCAACCTTCCATTACAGGTCATATTGCTACTCTTCTGCTTGCCTTATATATGGGTTGATGGTCCAGCGTTGGCACCATATGAAGCATACTCTCCACTGTCTGCTTTTAGAGGAGATCAGTCTTACTCTTTCTGCTTGCAGTTCTCAAGTTCCTTCTTCTCATAGGAAAGTAGAGCTGGAAGTGATTATCACATAACATCCAGTCTCTCACCCTACTCCAAAACACACCACTGGCACTTCTGAAGGATGCTTGTCCATTCTATTCTGAAGAGCCTACAGTGGCAGTAGACACTCCCATCTCTATAAGCAAACTGCTTCAATGCTGTAAGAAAGTTTTCTTCCCATATAATTTATTGTCGCCTATTATAACTTAGACCCATTATTCCTAGTCCCACTTAAAACAGGGTGAGTGTGCTTAGTCTTCCATGTCTACCTTTAACATAATTGAAGACTATTATCAAATCTTCCTCAAACCTTCACTTCCCTTAAGTAACACCCATCTTTGGGCAAGACAAGTGACTGTGCTGGTTATTTGTTTTCTGAGGGCCAATGGCATAGTAAGAGCCCAGGAGAAGCTTTCTGCCTTTCTGTTGTTTTTTCCTGCAAGAGAATTGTCTTGACCACTGCTCCAGGCTTGGCTCTGGGAATGGCTGGTACAACAACAAAGCCTGCACCATATCCTGAAATATATAGTTATTTTAGATTGTAAAGGCAAAAGTTATTGTCTAGAAATATTAAATCATATCACTAAGAATTACCTAACCCTTGAACCAGGTTTTAAACTGTGATTCACTGAAGACATCAATCAATGATAGAAATAAGCATTTTTCCAGGAAGGCAGAAACTACTTAATAGAAGACTAAAGCCAATAGAAAAAGATCTGTCTCTTAAATCATAGTCCACCTTACAGAGAAGCCAAGAATCTATAACATTGCTGCCTTACTGAAATTGCCTATTAGAGTCCTTGGAGAATTTCCCTTAAGACTTTCGAAACATTCAGACTGAGAAAGGAACAGGAAGAAAACTACTCTTGATTTTCATCTTGTGTTATTTAACTTGAAAGCAAAGATAAAGCAAGGCAGTGAATTCAGCTGGAGGCATTATTTTTTGGAGGATGTCTTTACCTGAAATATTCTGACACCAGCGGTTAGGAAAAAAAAAGGAATTTTACTGTAAAAGTATCAGCATTTTCACAGATCTGGGGCTCTTCTTAGTGTTACTTTGCCTTAGTTTAGTAAATCTGACTCTAGCTTCATGAAAAGGCATACTGAAAGGGTTCATCTGAAAACTAGGTGTCTCAAAATCCCCTTCCTTCTCCTTCCCTCTTCTGTCGAAACTGTATTAGATGTCAATCCCAAGCACGATTCTTTCAGTACATGTCCATCTACAAACAATACACTTGGGTAGCAAACAGATATGAGGAAAAAGAGTCATTACTTAGTGACCAAACCTCCATTCTGCTGTATGCTGAAAAAACAGACTAAAAGCACAGCGCTCTCTCTAGAAAGCTCCAAATGAGGTATCTGTCACTATAAGAGGAAAGGGATTGAGGTTTTCCCATAGAAATGGTATCTCCCTGTTCATGCAAGCCAAAGTGAAATGAAAGATTGCCATCACTGTGTAGATGATATACTACCCACAGAAGATGGATTTCTCTCTTTTACTTACTAAATACTCAGAAGTCCACAGAGAAAGGTGATATGATCACAGTAATAAATTTTACAGCTCTTTTGCTCTGATTTCTGTCTGGGAATTGTAAATCACTTTTAAAATAGAAGCTTATCGCAGAACAAAAGGCAGTTCCTGTTCATACCTCTCTGTGAGCTGACAGGTTATGAAATAGACTCATGGAACAAATTTGTGTAATCTGTCTAGAAAAGGCATTTTGTTGCATGGTATAAATTTCTATTGGATAATCTGTAAGAAAGGCTAAAACCCCTTAATTCCCTGGTGAACTTCTTAAGCCTACTCAAGAAAAAGCACTGGACAGGCAGGAGAGAGGTGTGACTTCCCTCCTCCATCATCTTACACTGCTTATGAAACAGCCCAAACTCTTTTAAAAGAACATATCGATCCATCAGCCCTCTTCACCTGAGATGAAGCATGAAATAACTGGGTGCCACCATCTTCCTAAGCCCTGCTGGAAAGCAGAACCTAGCTCTTGCATGTCTTGGTCTTCAAGGACTGTGAAACAGTCAGCTTGGCAGCATGTTCAGTGCACACCACCATGATTTTGTGTCTTTAAAACCACAGTTTGTAACCTCTTTTCCTTTCAAAACGGCTGCTTGTTTTCCATGTATAGCCTTGCAATTAGAGAGTGTGCCTGGGAAGGGCGTGAAGGGGCCATTTCTCCAGGGGTGCCCTAAGACCCACATCTACAACCTGCAGCTGAGCACTCAGCCCAGTCCTGGGCCAAGCATGCAAAAACCCTGTGTATTACACTACCCACGCTGTAAGTAGCTAAGCCACAGACATCCCCTGACCCTTTGATACTATCTGTACAGGTGCCTGTTACAACCGGCATCTTCATCTTCAGCATGTTGCTTATTGGCCCTGTCAACCTGAAACATTAGTCCAGAAACGAAAGGGGAAAAATATGTCATAAAAAAATGGAATAAAGACTGATAATATGCCAATGACATTATGACGTTTTTAACAAGATGAATAAGTTTATTTTGAAATATTCTGCCTCCGTGGATTTTTATTGAATTATTAATCTGCTATTTAATTATGGATCAATTATTGTTGGTACTTTCTGAAAAACATTCTGAACCTCTTCTTAATCAGCTAAGAACTGGAAATCTGTTTTCTTAGAACCTTGTTTATATCACAGAGTAGTAACTGGGAAAAGCTGGAAAGAAACTACAAGAAACATAAAAAGGAGTGGTGAAAACAAGCCAAATTTTCTTTTCCTGTCTAACCTGTCCAAAACCTGATACCAATACCTAGGGCCAAAGTTTTCATGGATGGTTTTGTAAAGGTGGACAAAAAAAGTTATGTTTAGGTATCTGAAATCAAGGGAAATGTTCACCAAATTTGGAAAGAGAAAAAGAATTGAAGTCAGTATTTAGGTACCCAACTTTGCAAATTTCAGGCTTTAACTATTGCATCTCACAGTCAAGAAAAAAACAATAATACACTCACTGAATTTCTCCTCAAAATGAGTGAAGTATCTTCAATCACTAGAAGTTCTGAAACATTTTATAATCTTCAGTATTTGGCAAATAATACCCGATACATAATAAATAAGGATACTACTTGTATTTTTTCTTTAAATCATAAAGGTACCAACTATAACAGGGAAAAACAGGTATGGCAGGCATTATACGGATACCTATAATGTGTAATCCCCCTCCTTAAAAGGCTTGAGTCCTTCATTTATAAAATATAAATATATAATATATAATGATCAAATATAATTTCCTTTCCCCCCCAGATCAAACCATTTTAATTCACATACATGAAAAATTTACCAGTGCAAGAACAAAGGTGTAAAATAAACTCAAATCTGGAAAGCAGTCTATATCTCCATAATATATACTAGTTTTGAAAGCTAACCCTGATATCACTATAATCTCTGCCCAAGGATATGCTTATGAAAACTTTTTCAAAAGAACACTTCTTTTCAAGCAACAATGTTCCCTTTCTGTGTGGCAGATTCTATTTTCTCTGACTAACAAGTTAATTCAATTACAAAGACTCATGCAGCAGTACTAAATACTACAACTCAGATTGCAGTATGAGCTGTTAAGAAACACTTCAATGTGACAGCCAGAAGTTTTAAGCCCATCAGCAAAAACTCAATTGCATAACATAGGGACAGGAGCTGGTTGCAGGTGTAACTCTCTCTCACTTGATGACTCATTTCATTGACTCATTTTAATTATCTTAATGACTCATTGTGATGATTCCAGCAACATAAATTCAGTTTGTTTTGTCAGCAACATACAGATATCAGCTAAATGCTCCAGAGAGAATCAAATAACATAAGTAGCCAAAATTAAATAAAAACTTTTTTTTTTCAGAATGAGTGTTAGCATTGATGTCAAACACATAAAACCAGTTTTGTTTACAATACCACTACTTTGCTTGTGGCATTTCTCCGAGAAGAAAGTGGCTGTTCACTTGTTGAACAGTGTTTTGCAGACCATACTCTTGCATTTCTGTTGACCTTGATTGATGAAGGCAAAGCTCTGAAAGGTCAAAGCCACTGCTGTTTAGCTACTGTGACTCTCAGCTTGTAATTTCAAAGCATTTGTTACAGCTGATGTGTTCATGCTAGTACAGTGTCGCTCAACTGAATACACTACTTGCCCTCTCTCTTTGGGAGAGGGGTGACAGGGCAGAGTGGAAGAAGAAATCGCCATCCATCTCCTCCCTTCTGCAGACTTTCCATGGAAGCTGCCAGACACACCCATTTTTCTTGAACTGCCTGAGTCCGCAGCACCCTGTTTCCCTAAGGGGTCGGTAAAACCCCAAACCAGTCTGTATCACCATTTCCTGCTGGAGCTGAGAACTGCTAAGATAGGAAATACTTCTGTCATGTACCAGTTTACTGCATGTTACTGAGCGGCTGGGCAGGAGGACATCAACCTCGTTCCCGTGGTCCCTGGTGCTTGCAGAGGTCCCTCCGTGATGGGAGTGCCAGAGGAGACATGATTTCCATACCTAAGATACAAAGAAGTATTTCCTAAATCACGTGCAGGCTAACAGGCAACTTGGCTATCTACACATACATTCAACCATAACTACCAATAAGCTAAAAACTTACAAACAAAATCATGAACCAAATTAAAGCCATGAGTCGTTTAGCTCAGCAGCAAACAAGAACTGTGGGCAAAATGCCCTCAACTAAGCTACAGAGCAGTCCCCTTAAAATTTCAGTACCCAAAGTCTCAATTAAGCTCACCTTTAAAGTCACCTTTGAAAAAGTAGGCTAGTTAGTGTAAAGTATTCTCAGACATGCACCATGCCAGAGATTAACTGTCATCCACATCACTGAAATCACAAAAAAGTGATACTGTGCTTATGACAAGCCTATTCTAATTTTTTATCATTCTACAGTCTTAACATGCAAAACTTTGATCATATCAAAAAGACATTTTGTTTCCAATACTGATAAATAAAACTGTAGTCTGTAAAATATATCATATGAAGGGTTTTCATGGCATTTAACAGTCCTAGAGTTCCTATGTTGTTAATGTGAAATACTTCAATTTTTCAAATTGTTATTTTGAAAAGATGGGCCAAATTTTGTTATCAGGGATTTATCTACATTTTTTCTTTCAATTTCTTATTAACTTTTCTGCATCTCAGATGAGAAAATATTTAACAGCAAAGTAGACTTCCTCATTAACTATCTGACTATTCAAGTACTGATTTTTTTGTGTGATCTATTTTCCTTCATGTTGAACATTTTCACATAACAATTTTACCACAGATCTGTGGATAACATGTCTAAAGAGCATCCTCTTGGATTTGCTCTCACTCTTTCTGTAGCAGACACCAGAATCTGAGCAGAAAGAAAAACTCTTCAGAGAACAGACCAGCACACTGCAAATTACCGTGCAAAATGGTGTGTTGCAAAGAAAGTTACGGCAAAATAGATCAAAATGTATGACACGTTTTCACTGCTGAAATCACATCACTTTGATATGAAAATAATACCTAGTCTGAGAAGAAGTTAAAGAAAATAAAAGTAACAAAACACACATGGCTCTGAAAGTTAGTGCAAGAGGCAGTTTTTTCTGGGCCTGACTCTACTAAAGCCATTGCATCCCAGGCTGCCTTAATATAAGTCATGGCAATTTCACCTAAATAGCAATTTGATTACATGATCTATTAATTTTAGTTCAAGTGCTCCACCCCTGATGCCTGACCCCAACTGCCCCATGTACCAGGAGGCGTCTTCTCAGAAACAGGTACCAAAGCTGGAGTTTACTGTTGTGCTGGTTTTGACTGGGATAGAGTTAATTTTCTTCACAGTAGCTAGTATGGGGCTGTGTTTTGGATTTGTGCTGAAAACAGTGTGGATAACTCAGGGATGTTTTCATTCCTGCTGAGCAGCGCTGACACAGTGTCAAGGCCTTTTCTGCTTCTCACCGCACCACACCAGCGAGGAGGCTGGGGGGGCACAAGGGGTTGGGAGGGGACACAGCTGGGACAGCTGACCCCAACTGACCCAAGGCATATTCCAGACCATATGACGTCATGCTCAGCCTGCAAAGCTGGGGGAAGAAGGAGGAAGGGGGGGACGTTCAGAGTGATGGCATTTTGACTTCCCAAGTGACCGTTAGGCGTGATGGAGCCCTGCTTTCCTGGAGATGGCTGAACACCTGCCTGCCCATGGGAAGTGGTGAATGAATTTCTTGTTTTGCTTTGCTTGCATGCGCGGCTTTTGCTTTACCTATTAAACTGTCTTTATCTCAACCCACGAGTTTTCTCATTTTTAACCCTTCTGATTCTCTCCCCCGTCCCACCATGGGGGGAATGAGCAAGCGGCTGTGTGGGGCTTGGTTACTGGCTGGGGTTAAACCATGACAACGATGCTGCAGGAGGATAGGTCAGAGAGGAGGGAATATTTATCATCATTTTAGCTTTGGAAAATTCACCATTAACAGACAGATCTGGGGATTTTTGTAGTGCTAGTATTGTAGTCAAAACATCTGTAGCTAAAGTAGCCACAAAAGGATGAATTTCTAGTAGTTGTGAAGACTGCAATATTGTCTACAGTAGAAACAAAAAAATCTGTTCTACCCTGGAAATAGAAAAAGAGTATCAGGAGGACAGAGTATCTCACCTTTGCACAGTAATAAAAAAACTGGTCTCCAAGGGGTGGAAATTAGTTTATTGATATATTATTGATTGTTTGATCTTCTATGAAGTTTTTCTTTATTTTTCATTCACCACTGGGATGCATGGGGTCTACTGGACCTATATACACATACACTATTGATTTGTTACTTGGATCAGTAAGCTGTCATGTCATTGCCGTTTTAAATTCTACTTATACGGGCAGCAGGGTGACACAAAAGTCAAAGACTCTGTCATAAAATCGTTTTTTGAAACTTCTTTTCTCTGCTCCATTTGTTGTAAATTGAATAAAGCACCATCATCACATGAGGATTGGTTAACTTCTGCGAGTACATGAGGTGCAGTATCCAGATGGATTGCTTTTTCCTTTTTTTCCATGATTGCAGTCACAAACCAACTGGAAAGTTGCATGTAATTCAGGATGAGCCCACATCTTCCAGGAACCAAATTCAGTGTAAAGGATTTCATAACTGACTTTAACCTCATTACCACCAACTACTCTTGGCAAACAATTTCTTGAGGAGCTGATGGCTCTGGCTTTTTGAATAGTTTTCCTTGATAAAATGCAACTATGCATTTTCCTGTGCTTTTCTGTCCATAAAGATAGAACAGATGACCAGAAGTATTTAAATACATATTTGTTGATACGAGACATCACAGAATCTTCACAGACTCATCATTTATAGAAATTCAAATTATTTCTCATATCTAAGTCAAACTACCTTTTGTTTTATACTCTTTATCTTCTGTTGTCACATCAGATCAATAATATTAAATACTTCCTTTCATCAGATAAACAAGGTGGCCCAGCCCTAATATAAGAAACATACCAGCAGCTCCTCCTAGCTCCACTGAGAGGGACAATACAAATTTGTCCTCACAGGAGAGCCCCAAAAGCAAGCATGCAGTTAATCACAGCCAGAAGCCCAACCAGTTTCTTTAGGATTGTTCAACTGGACCTACTTTTCTCCTCTTCAGTGCAGGGCTCCACATCTGCAGAAATGTTTCTAAGGGTCAGCAGAGGAGATAACATCCTACTCTAATCCAGTTTTTGCAACAAGAAAAGCAAAATAAACCATCACCATTTGGTCTTTCTGATCTGGTACCATGATGGATCTTACAGATAGAGAACTTCTAATAGCTTCGTTTGGGATTTGTTTTTCCAATAGACAGGCGTGTTCAGGAAGATAATTTTTCTGAAGGATTTATCATTCTCAGAACCTCTCTCTTTGTGTACGTTTACCACAGTATGAGACCAGAGCAATGTTGGTATGGGGTAAAAACCCAATAAAAGATAGCTAAACTCTAAAAATAAAGCTTTAACTCACCGTGACTGAGCAGTCTGGGTCAGTGGGCATCCAAACCATTATATCTCACCAACTTTAATAATCACGACCTTTGAAAAAAATAATTAGTTCTGTTTTGCAATGCTGTTAGTCAAGGCCAGCCCTCTGGCCTTCCCCTGCGGCAGGCTGAATGGCGTGCAGCGAGCCTGCAGGTGCTCCTCTCTTGCTCTGGCCTTACCCACCGACACCGGCTGTTGGGCACTGTGCTGTAGTGCAGAGGCAGGTTTTGTCTGCGTAAATGAGACCAGGACTTCAGGAGGGAAATACTTGATAGCTTACCAAATACCAAGCAGAAGCAACTCAGACCTGCCCGGTAAGTTTACAGCTAACCATTCTGGTGTAAGAGGTCATTTTGGGGACAAGGAATCAGCACAATTGCAATGAGAGGAGAGCAAACAAATTTAGGAACCCTAAACTTTCACTGCTTCATCAGTCAAATGGAACTGTAAAGTCAGACACATTAATGTGCATTAGTGACAGCAAACTGTTCAGGCCTTCAAAGCACAAAATTTACTGAAAATTCAGTACTGCTGCCTGTCCTGGAACTAGCTGTGACCTCTAGTAATCACCAAACTCTTCAGCTGAATGGGGGCCTTCAGGAACAAGGCACTAGTTTAAATTTTAAAACGTCTTTGAGATTAAGTTTAAAGAAAAAAATCCTTTTAAAGTGGTGCCATCAGGAAGAGTTGTGAAAAAGCCTTGGGAAAGGGCATCATCAGGTGTAAACTAACATATGAGAAATATGTCCTAAAATGTTGACTAAGTCCAGTCCCTATTAGCAATGGCCAAAAAACCATAAAGGTGTGGGAAATTTGGTGATCAGTTCAGTATTCAAGTGACAAGGCAGAGAAATGATGCAATTCTTGGCAGATGATGGACTGTCTAAGAGGAAACGCATCCCTACAGTCTTTTGAGGCTAAGAGCTGTTTGTGTTATGCTGGGCTTGAGCCACACTCCCAAGATCTGGAGGAAGCCTGCAAAACTCTTCTATGTTATACTTGTTCCCTAACTAGATAGCAGCTTCCAGAATTTAAGGGTTCTTTATTGTTATTTTTCCAGCAGGGCTAAAGTATGTTTTTACATTGAAAACAGGGAGCAGGGCAGAGTGTGGACACTTTTTGGAAGAGACTGGGTTGGTTTGCAAATACTGGAGAAGTTCAGACATTTGGCTACACTCTGACTTATCTACAATAGCTAAGAAAAGGTCCTCAGCCTGTAAACAATTTCTTGTGGATCTTACAGTAGTCAGGTCAGGTATAACTATCATTTGGGAAATTAAGGCAGAAGGTAGCCTCCAAATATCTCTGATCTATGTATTATATACCCCAACAGGGAAATTTTGCAGTTTCTCACTTCCAGACTGACCTCATCAACCAACATGCCTTTTAAAGAGGCAACAAAACATTAAATTAAAAATGGTGGGAATAAAAGGTAATTTCCTGATAAGAGGGCCAAACCAGAAATTTCACCTAAAATTCTGTCAAAAATGTCAAAGAATATTTGAATAGTTGTTTTAAAACAAGAGTCCACTTACACACAGTAAGTAGATTTCTGCAGCGCCAAGCCAAATAACATTAGTGACAGCAGTTAAACCCTCCTCCGTTTTCTGTTCATTTTTAATATGTGGAAAGGGACATTTTTTCCTATTGCAAAAAAATGCAGCGTTTTGCATATTTCTGTTCTCTTGCTACTGAATTTCTTCTAACAATTAGGAGAAAGAGGGTCTTCAAAGAAGCATAACTTTAAGGACACCCTTATGATAAATAACTGAATGCCTCCCATATAAAAAACACCCACTTATTTTTTACATGTCAATTTAGTCAGTTCAGCCATTAATCGAAGTGTCTAATTGCTTCAGTTAAGAGTCAGAGAACTCAGAAGCTTATACCAACCAAGACTGTGGCAGGAAATTATGCAGTTTATTATGATTTCTAACAGAGATAAAGGAATTGAAACAACTGAAGGATTGCCTGGGAAAGTCTGTCTTTTCAATCAAGTGCAATTACACAGAGCTCAGCTGGAATCACTCCTACTAAACTTCCTTTAATCATCCACACTTTACTAATTTTTTTTTTAAATCATAAGTTCCTGTTTGACTATTTTTTTTCACTTGTACATAAAACCAGCCAAAATTTCTGAAGAATTCCCCCCTGCGCCCCGTTTAATTGTAACAATTCTGGTTCCTGGCAGCAATAAGTGTTTGAATTCCCCTAAAAGAACACTTTAAGGTTGTTGGGAGGGAGATATCTTCAACAGAAACCAAAAAAATCCAATGAAACAAGAAAAGTTATTTTTATTCAGTTAAGAATATGTAGCTGAATTTTAGCCTGATCTGTCTGCTATTACTACAGCTGAAAAACATTTCAATGAGAACTAACAGAGGTTTAATTCTAGCCTTTGTATAAATACAAAGATGTCTTAAATCACTATTTAAAGGTGAGCAACAAACCCATAAGCTTCTGAAACTCCATCTGCAGTGCCTAGAAGGTAATAATTAGAGGTTGTCTACTTTCTGTGTTGCCAGTCCATTTGTAAGTCATAAGACTTAAGCATCAGATCTGCACTGCATTTATGGAAGAGCTTGAACAGTTCCACAGAAAATGCTGTATCATATCAAGTAAGCAGCCAACCAGCTAAGGAAGGATATTACACACTTAATCAAACAGCAGAATAGGCTGTATTTCAGATCTCAAACAATTACACAGTTACTTTCATCTGTGTTGGTTTTTCTAAAAAGTTGGGCTCACTCAGAGGGAATGGTTTGCTCTGTGTTAAGGAGTGGAGGGAGCTTAAAAGACAGAATTTTTCTGAGCTCTTTTTTTTCAAGTTACCATAAAGTTTAGGTTTCTAATACTGGGAACACAGTATAAAAATTTGAGCATTCTTACAGATATCACTAAGTCGTTTAGATTTTAATAGTCTCTGGCACATATTGATTTCTCAGTTTATTTTATTTACATAAACTGGTCCACAGTCTAGATAGAAATACACCCCCAGGGAAAAAATAGAAAAGCCTATTCAAATGCCTTTCCCTCATGAGCCCCTGTGGTCCAAAAGTAATTTTAGTAGAATCTGCAGAGAAACCAGGTCAGTAACACAGACCTACATCTTAACAGGGTTGCTGGTGTTTCAGTAGTTGCTTGTGTGAATGTCAGAAGCCAGAGATTATACCCTATAACTTAAATAACTAAGACAAAAGAACACTTGACTGTGCAAAAATACAACCTTACACACCTATTTAAAGAGAGTAGCAACATTTTAAAATCAGTGTTAGTGGTATGACCCAGGGATCCCTCTCCACAGTAGTTACAAACCAGTTTCCCTCCTCCTTGTTCCAGCCTGTTTGTTTACTGTCCTGTGCAGGTCCCACTGAAAAACAGGGCATAAACATTTTAATCAAGGCAAAGATAAATTCCACTCAAATACAATGAATTCATCACAGTGAATGTGAAGTAAGCTGTGTCACATGCAAATGTCAAAAGAAACTTCGCTGTGGTCCGAGTCCTACATTAGTAGCAGGTCCCATTTTCAGGCACCACTGGTCAGACTATACCCACCCCAGACATAAACTTGCAGGAATGGGGAAAAGGATGCATTAAACTTCTTGGGATTTGTCTTGGTGTTTCGCTTCAAAAAGCTTTCCTGAATACACTTCACTATAAGGACTGAAGCTTCCCCATCCAGCTCAGTTATCTTCACCTTTAATTAAGGTTAACTCCAAAGTTACTCACTAGTCCTCATCCACAGCTTATTCCCAATTTGACTGCCACCATCCTGCCAGCCTGAGCTTTGAGTTCATGCTGGGCTGCCAGGTATGAGCCTTTGCCTGGTCCCAGTCTTTGCAGTGCTCCTCTCCCCATCCCACTGCTTCCAGCAACAGCAACAAGTCTGAATTCACTGGGCAGCTGCCAACCATCAATAGAGCAAAACCAACCAGTGCTCAGTGCCTTGCATTCGGCCCTTGTGAACACTGTTTTTTCTGGGTTTTTTTTTTGTTTTTTTTTTTTTGTGCATAGAGGCAGGTGTTGTGCAGAGCAATTCCTAGCAGGACTGTACAAGAGAGCCCATCACACCTCCTAGTAATGGGCCAGTAGAGCAAATGGCTGCTGCATTTGATATCAAGCATGGAGAAACAGTGCACATGGTCCAGACTGACTGAGGCAACTTGAAGATTGGCCCTCAACTGAACAAGCACACCCTGGTTTCACCCCTGTGATTGGTAGGGCCACCTTAGGCTACTTTGTCCCCTGCACATGCTTCAGCCTTTTGTCACATTGGATCTTAGCTTTCTTTACACTCCCAAGATAAGCAGATGGAAATCAAGAGCTATTTCTCTCAACACAACTAAATTTTAACAGCTTTTTTGGACAGTAAGATGCTATCACTGTTTGCAGGAGTGTCCTGGTTTCAGCTGTGATAGAGTTAATTGTCTTCCTAGTAGCTGGTACAGTGCTATGTTTTGAGTTCAGTATGAGAAGAATGTTGATAACACACTGATGTTTTCAGTTGTTGCTCAGTAGTGTTTAGACTGAGTCAAGGATTTTTCAGCTTCTCATGCCCAGCCAGCAGGAAGGCTGGAGGGGCATAAGAAGTTGGGAGGGGACACAGCCAGGGCAGCTGACCCAAAATGGCCAAAGGGTTATTCCATACCATGTGATGTCATGCCCAGTATATAAACTGGGGGGAGTGGGGGTGGGGAGGATCGCTGCTTGGGGACTAACTGGGCATCAGTCGGCAGGTGGTGAGCAACTGCATTGTGCATCACTTGTATATTCCAATCCTTTTATTATTACTATTGTCATTTTATTAGTGTTATCATTATCATTATTAGTTTCTTCATTTCCGTTCTGTTAAACTGTTCTTATCTCAACCCTCGAGTTTTACTTTTTTTTCCCCCGATTCTCTCCCTCATCCCACTGGGTGGGGGGGAGTAAGTGAGCAGCTGTGTGGTGCTTAGTTGCTGGCTGGGATTAAACCATGACAAGGAGGAAAGCCAAGTGGAGTTGCTGGTCTTGCCTTCATGCTGCAACATCTGTCTGAGCTCCCCCCAATAGTTCCTTCTGCACTGGGAAGCCCTCCCTGGGGTAACAGTCTGCAAATGCCCAAGGGCTGAAAATTTGCCCACATGATCTAACATGCAGACAAAAATATTAACAGATATCAGAATAGAGGTTATTAAAAAAACCCCAAACCATAAATTAAAAATAAAGGGCTTTCTTATGTTTTATGTGTAAAGAACAATTCCAGCACTTCTAACTGGTGAAATGGTATACCAGCATTTATCATCCAAAAATTTTATCATTCAGTTTACCATACCTCAGAAGTCATCTCCATGTGTTAAAGAATCAGTATTACTGAGATGAACAAGAAAGATTGCAAAGCTTTTCTCTAACTCAAAGTCCTACCACAAGAAAAAACTCTGCTTAATATATGTTCATTCTTTCAATATAACGTTAGCTTTCTCTAATGTGAGCCCAAAAGCCTTTGGGCTTTTTTTTTTAAAAAGAAAAAACAACCCCCCCTAGAAGTCAAGATCTATTCCCTTTCTTTGAAGATTTAGGGGAACTGGTCATGTGCAATGGAAACTTCAAGGCTTTCTCGGCTGATGATCTGAGAACCTTTGGCTTACGCTGGGTTTCACTGGATAGGTGTCAACTCAGCCCATCTCATTGCTGCCTGGAGCCTTACAGAATCAAACCTGCATTTGTCTGAAAGTCCTGAATACACCACTGATGTGCCATTGCTCTAACTGCCCCAGGATTGACTCTGAAATAAAAGCAAGACATTTGATGATCATACAGATGCAGTAATTTTCACACCAAGAGTCATCTGAAAAATTCCATAAAAGCAATAGATCAGAGAAAAAAAAAAAACCACACCACCACTTTATCTTAATTTACTGTTTAAGCAATTTCCTCCCCCCCCCCTTTTTTTTTAAAGGGCTAAAAGTTTCCACTTTAAAATTCTTTGTACTGAATTGTTTCCAGATAAAGTGTGGCACCTGATTGGGTACCTGAGAAAAATTACATACTTTAGGTACCCAGTTTTCACCTCTATTTGCAGATGCTTTCACACTTTGTAAACACTGTTGGATCCAGTACTGTCAGATGAGCAGTTGCTTCTGTGCCCATAGTGTCACTGCAGCAGAAGTGAGAAGATATTTAATGTACTGTTGCAACTGCAGGTTTGGAGGGCAGTTTTGGAGGGGCTGTGGGTGTTTGGTTTAACTTATTTATACAGGACCACAGGCACTAGCTGGTGGAACACTTGTGAGAAATTGGAGTAACCAATAATAATTATTGAACTGTTGCATGCTAAATAATTAAACTCCTGCAAACTTCCACCTGCTCAAGCTAAGAAAGTGGGAATGGCCATATGGTCTAGACAAAGGTCCTTAGCTCAGGTGCTCTGGCCCAGCTAGTTCTCATCATAGCCAGTAGCAAAAGCAAAGGGAAGGAGTTTAAGTGTGAACAGTGTCTGTGCTCAGTTTCCAGCACTCCAAGGTTTAGAGACTTCCTGAGCCAGCAGTTATATTGGTACCTTCACATACAGATATATCTCATTGCAGTAAGCAACAGAATTTTATTATGCTTTGTGTAAAAAAACATGCTATCTTCTGCTTTACACTTTCTGCCTAGTAATTCCACTTGGTTGCCCCACTTTTTGTATCAAGAAAAACAGTGAATAATCATTCTCTGTGTATAGCTCTATGGCAGCCTTTGAGACAGGCTGCTCCCACACACAGGCACATCTCAGCATCACACAGCTGGGCACTGAGTCACCCACCTGGCTGGTAACAACAGTTTGCAAAGCAATCAGCATCACAAAACAATTACCCTTGTTTGACAGACATAACTAGTGTTTCAGACACAGCAAATGGATTGTTGAGAATAGCTTTCTCCTTCTGTGAAAGAGTAAAGAAATCATTTAAAACAACCTGATACATTCTAAAAACCAGTTTCAGATATCCCAGGAACCCACGTGTGATCCTTTGAAAGAGGGGAAAACACTGCCAGGCACATAACTGGCTCTTTAGCTGCAACTGTTATACAAAAATAAGCAGTACAGGCTTAACTGTGGTTGCAAATGGAGATCACAGCCCTGGGTGATGCAGGAGTGCGTGTGGTTGTGCTGTGGCAGAATGACAGCAGGCTCTGCCCATCCCAGCCCGTACCTCACCCAACCTCCCCATCAGCTACCTCTGCATCAGCTGCCTTGGCATCCTCACGGGGAGCACTGGTGGGTGGCATGGCTTGCCAGATGTCATGCTGGCTTCAGGTGGATCTTGCTGCTGCTGTGCCTGACCCCTGTCTCTCTCCCCACAGCCTTTCCCAAGGAAATATGGTCTCATCCACATCTCAAATTTTTTCACTCCTCCATTTCCCAGGTCTGCTTTCCTATTCTGTAATCCAAAGCTTTGCTTAGTACCATGAATTTTGCCCCTGAACTTCTCTCCCCTGTCCCAGGCCCTCCTACATAGCTGGCCACCGTGGTGAGTGTCTGAACGTCAATAAAAAATTTCAGTTAATTCAATGGGGCAAAAGGATAGCAAAATCATGAATTAATACGTGGTTGCAGTAGGGCTATGGGTTAGACCAGGAATCTGTAGTCACTGTTGATTTTAACTGCTCTGAAAAATATGGGGTTTGATACACTTAAATGAAAAATTAATCTCAACCAACAAGAAGCATGACAAACCTGTCTGTGGCTATATAGTCACACAGAAATGGAGCTGGCTGCATTAGAGTGAAGGTTTAAGCACTGATCAGTAGTTTATCAGCCACTAGGTCACTTGTGGTTCATTCATGACCAGTGGGAAGTGAGGAAGGAGGAGGGCAGGAACTGCGGGAGAGAGACCTCCCTAATCCCAAACTGCAGGACACATTAAATTGTGCCCTCACGTAAAAATAGCCAGACTAAGCACAAGTAAGATGGACACCTGCCTATTTATGCCTCTGTCTTGCACAGACATTCAGGCTATCATGGTTTCAAAGCAAAAATTTTTGATATACCTATGGCATCAGCTGAAACAACAATAAAAGCATTGCCAAACAAACAGTGCAGATACACTGTAGGATATCCAGAACCAGGGATGTTACTCTGTACTTACAAGGCCTGTATCCCTAGCCAGCAATTCATAATCCCACAAACAGCTGCAGCAGTCCAAAACCTTTCCAGTTTACAAAGCCCAGTAAAACAAGATTGCTCCATTTAGTCTCCCAGGCAGTCATGATCCCTTCATGGTTTTAGTTAACTGCTGCTTGTGTTTTGAAGCAGATAATAAAAACTCTTTTATACAACTTAGTCAACATAGATAAACTCGACAGACCAATGTGGAAATGCTCCCTGCAACACCACTGTTCTTCATAATGAAGATGCTATTTACCATTTCCTAATTGGATGCCTCCAAATCAACGAAAGGTGATTGCATCCTCTCAATACCATATTTAAAAATTACGTCAGTAAAGTTCATGCAGTAGTTTTAGAACAGGTTTTTCTGTAACTGGTGATCTGTAGTCATTTAACACTATGCTGATAGTGTAAAACATTACACTATTTGTAGTGTTTATTGGCTCTTGGAAAACTAGAGGGTAAATTTTTCATTGCAAAATTGGAAACCGTTATAGGAGGAGGAAAGGAAAGTATTATAAAAATTTATTTCAGCATCACACTTTATAATAGTTTCTTCTCAGACATTTCAGTATTTCATCCCGGATGGGGGGCCTGCAAACTTTCCTGCTTACTCTATCCCTCCGAGCACCTGAGACATCCTTTCTCTGAGCTCTTCTCACTGCTTTTGTTAATGATGACATTGCCTCACACTCTCCCATCTCTCTCTCTTCAAGAATTTCTTTGCTGGTCTTCACCCCAATTAGCAAAAAAGCCCTTACTCTGCCTTTGAAATTTCTCCGAATTTACTATGGGCAGCGTGTCTCACTTAACACGTTCCTCCTGCCATAGGCAGTCCTGAGCATCAGGGTCAGAGAGATGGGCAAACATAGGAAGTCTAAGAGATGCCCCGAGGATGATCAAACATGAAAAAAACCTCTTGATCATATGAAGTAAGATTGCGAAATTAGCCTGAAAAGGAGATGAAAACTTGGTGCTGTGATAACAGCTTACAAAATAACTATCATAGAAATAACCAGTGCTCCAGAGAATGTAGACAAGAAATTTCTGTGCTCTTTCCCTGTTAATACAGGAACAAAGTAGACTTCCAAAGCTGTTTTCACCCTGAGTGCAATTAAAGGGTGAATAACATACTGCCATGAAAAGCTGTGAAGGTCAAGAACTCTGCAAAGTTTGAGGAGAGAGTGGTCATTTCTGTGGATGACAGGAACATCCACAGTATCATAATTCATTACAACTGATTCAGTGCAAGAGACATTAAACCACAGCCTTCAGAATTTAAAGCAATTTCAAATGATTAAAACTCAGAATAAGCCTTCGAATGTCTATGGAGGAGCAAAGGCCACGTAATCCCATTTTCGTCTGAAGTATATGACACTAATCATTGCTGGAGACATGGTATAGGATTAGGTGGGTTTTGGACCTAATCCAGGATGGTATTTCCTATATGTCTGCTCAGTTCTACTTTTAGCTTTTCTGCTAACCCCTCTCCAAGGTGCCCAGAAGCAAAACAACTGTTGCCTGCATTTGTCTTAACTTGCAGCCTTGAGACTAAAATGCTCTCAAAGACACCCAAAGACGCAGTGTATCATATAAGGGTTAGGAAATTAATCCTTCTCTCCAAGGAAGAAACACTATTAAAATATCTCCCAATTTCCATAATTTTCAACACTGCAAAGGGAGAAGCAAACATTCAGGGAAAACACAGAACTGAGCAAAACTTTTTAGAAGTTCAAATGCATTGTCTGAACTATACTTTTCTAATTAATAATGGTTTCTTAACTCTGCTTTTTTCATGCTGGACTTGGATGGAAAGGGCAAAGACCTCTAGCCAACTTTTGCAGAGCCAAGAAGGTTGTTTTGAAATGCATCGGGATTTGAGAAACCTGGGGAGATCCAGGACTGGCTATTCCAAGCATTCCAGTACTACAGGTCAGATCCCAAAGCATCACTTCATAGGCCTAAAAACAGAAGAATTTTTTAAAAATAATTAACTTTCAATCTATTTGTCATCTGAAATTAGAACGTTTAAGTAAAACTATTTTTCCAAGTGTACACATACACATAAAGCATTAAATTCCATGGTTCAAGGCATTAAAAAAAAATAATCACAAGATTACAAGGCCTGGGAGTTCTCAGTTCTAATGCCACTACAAAACAGCCAGCATGCCAGCACTTTTTTCTTTTTTCCTCTGCTCTGATCAAGCTGTGAAAAAAATGAAAAAACAGGGCAAAGTCCTGATATCAAATAAAAAACTCCTATTTGATCTCCTGGAGCCAGACTTTCATCTCATGAATTGTTATAACATGGCCAAGAATTATACCCAGCTATTGTTCAACTAATCCAAGATCCCCTTGATAGCAAACCCATGAAATTCAGTATAAATCAGCATTCAGAACTATGAAAGAATTCCTGGAAAACACCTAAGTCATCAATTCTGTTACAAATAAGGAATGTGATTAAAGAAAACAAAAGCAAAAGCAGGCCCTCGCAATATTGTACTTTTCTTCCTGGAGCTGTTCTTTATTATTGCAAATTAAACAATTCATATCTTTTTTCCTCTTTTGCATGCCCTGTTTGCAAGCACATACTGCATCTGTCTTCTCTTCCAATTTCCTTGCTGCCTCTGGAGCTGCTGAAGACTCATCTTCACCTTTTTGATATTCCCCAACTGCTAGTATACTTCACACATCTGTTCTTCCAGAGTAACAGATGTTGTTGCTCAATGAAGACAACAGTCTGTATGTTTAGGCTAGGAAGTGCAGAAAAAGCATTTAGAACTAGTTTCTGCTTTTTCTCAGTAGATGTTTCAACAATATAGATTCTGTAAATAAAGTGTATTTCCAGTGCATGTGCCCAGGGTTTACAAAGCAGACCAAACTGCAATGGATCTAGATCATTCTTGCTGCTCAAGAGGACAAAAGGCAGCATCTTTCTCATATATATAAAAAATTAAGGCTTTAGCCCTCAAGTTGTCATTAATTGTATGCAATTAAATCCACTACAATTATTTGATGTTGAACAAGGTATTAATATATGATGTATTAATGCATACTAATGGCATTAATGCAATTCTGCTTTATTCTTTTGTGTTCTGGTTTTGGACCTTGTTGCTCACTGACATACTGCACCATTTAGCAACAAAATACCTCTGAACTTAGAGAGAGAAAATAGATTTCAACTGACATCTAGCAACCCAGCCAGCAGTACTTGGAGACTGTCATTCGGCTCATGATTGTTATTTCCCTTAATGACTGTTAAGTTATTTTTATGTATTAAATGAGTGTTTCCTTTCCTGACATTTTCAATACTATTGTAACTGAATCCATGTCTTTAATGAAACCACAGGTTTGTCCTATATGTGCTTGCAGTATAGCTTGAAAGTTACATGGCTCCACAGAATAGTTCATAAGTTCTGCTAAAGTGACATGATTGTGTTAGAAGTTGACGTAGGCATTGCTACTCAGTCAGTAAGCCAGAGGTCTGTGAGGGCCAGAAGTTTCCCTCTCGTTTAAAAACATGCATCTGATACATAACATGTCTGAGGAAGCAAATGCATCTCTAATCCTATGAGAATCCACTAACTTCTCTATTACTGATAGCTGACATGTTCTGAATGAGGAGATTATAGTCGTCTTTTGTTTTGGGTTTGGTTTTCATTTTTTTTTTTTTCCTTCAGTTTTAACTGTGAAAACTATAGCTGCTATATAGCTGTACATATAAAATATATAAATCCTCATCAAATTCATAGGATCATAGAAGTGCTGGTTGGAAGCCACCTCTGGAGGCCACCCAATCCAGCTCCTGGATTGAGTGGGAGGACCATCTTCAGCACTAGAGGACGTCAGCCACGGCTTTGTCCAGCAGAGTCCTGAAAGCCTCCAAAAGCTCTTTCTGGCAACCTACTCCAGTGCTGCACCACTGGCCTAGCCAAGAAAGGCCACTCCAAACTTCCCAAGTTGTGATTTGTCCCATGATTTACCATCTTTCACTATCCAAAAAAGCCTGGCTTTACTGTGCTTGTAACTCCCCTTCAAGTAATCCGCGGCTGCCCACCAAGTCCCCCCTTAGCCTGCTCTCCAGTAGTTGTATGCTGCCATTAACAACGCCTCCCTGCCATAGTCCCGTAGCCCCTCCCCACACATCAGGTACCTCTGACTATCTTGGTAGCTCTCTGCTAGACCTTCTTTCAGTCCAACAACCTTCTCGAACCAGAGGACCCAGAAAAGGACACACTACAGCAGCCTCCGCAGTGCCAAGCAGACAGAATAAAACCTTCCTGCCAGCCATGCTTCTTCCAAGGCAGCCCAGTATGGGTTTGCCTTACTAGTGATGAGACGCCACTGTTGACTCATATTAGCCTGATTTCTGCTGTAACACCTGGTCCTTTTTTATCAGAGCTATTCAGCTGGTCACGCTACAGACTATGCTGATGGAGTTATACCTCTGGCGGAGCAGAGCTTTGTACATCTCCCTGCTGAAATTTATGAGCTGGTTTTTTTTAACCCAAATTTCAGTTTTCTGAAGGTCCATCCTAATTTGGTGTCATCCACAAATCTGCTGAGGCTATGCTCTGGCTCATCATGTGAGGCATATCGTTCATGATCTTTCCAGGAATGGGGGCAAGGCAGCCTAAAGCTCCCCTGATCCTCCGTTTACGTTTCCTATCCACCTTCCATAGTGTCTCGCCTGTTGCTCTCAGGGATGGCTCTCCCTCTTCCTCCCAAGCCATGATGGATTTAGTTTTCCTGTGAAGACTAAGGGGAGTGGGGGGAAGAGAAGAGGAAAAAAAGAAAAAAAGAAAAAAGAAAATAAGTGTCAAGTACTTCAGCCTTCTCTGTGTCATGCTTTCCTCAGTTGTCTCCCACCATTCACCCAAAGCCCATGTTTTCTCTGAGCTTCTCTGTGAGCAAACTTGTAAAATGCTTCCCTTAAGACTCTTACTACTCTTAGCTCCAGCTGGGCTTTGGCCTTCCCAATTTCATACCTACATGTCCAAGCAATGTTTTATACCACACCTCTGCAGCCTGTCATCATTTCCCCTTTTTCCATGCTTCCCTTTTGCATTTTAGTTCATCAAAAAGCTCCTTGCTTGGCCAAGTAGGCCTTTTACCAGAATTATCTGTCTGTCTGTAAAATGGGATGATTTACTCCTGAGCTTTCAGGGCATTTTCTTTGAAAATCAGCTGCTTTCCTAGGCACCGTGGCAGCTCATTTTTGCCTGGCCAACCCCTAAACAAGCCAAAGTTTGCTCTCTTTTAAGGGGTATTGGAAGGACTGACAGATTGCCCCTGCCTTTGTGGTATCTTTCTGTAACATTAAATTTCCTGAGTTCTATGTTGACAGAGAAGTTCCTAGCATATCACTCCGCTCCATTTGCTGCTTTATGTGTGTATCTTCCCTTTACATACCTTCCTTCTACAACAAGCACCTTATTACACTTTCCCACTTCCTTCTTGTTTCCCCCCCCCAAAATGGAGCCCTTTTTTCTTCCTGTTGCCTTGAATGTTCTCATAATATCATGTAGAACTGCCCTCAAGTTCTACAGAAATGTAGAATAAACTGTTCTTAATGCAAACATTCCCTCACTGGTACTTTATAAAAGTTATTGAGGGTAAAATATTGAGAAATTTATTATTTTGAAAGATATGGTATTTCTTGCAGTGACCACCAGCTAGCATTTCCTGATATTCAGTAGTGTAGGACACTGGATGTCTGGGAACCCTGGACAAATAGGCAGAATGTGGAGCCAGTGCAACAACACACTGCACAGCATATACATACCCGGTACCATGGATTCAGTCTGTAATGCAACGGAGGGTCTGCCCCCCTGCGCGTACCCTCAGCCCAGAGCATCAGGAAGGCACAGAACCCAGAGACTCCTTGCTTTCCCCAGTATGCTTTCAGGCATCAAAAGACATTGCTCACTATCTCACTCCAGATACGTCCTGGCTGCTTCTTGGACCACGCTGCATGTTAAACAGAAGACTATATGGTCTACAGACGTAGGCCAGCTGTCTCTTAAGTAGAGACGTTAAAATAATATAAACAATATAAATGTAGTAAAATGCTCTTTAAGGCTTCCTTAGAAGTAAATATCTGTGATCCCGTAATTTAATTATCTTATTTGCTTACAACTTTGCTGTTTGCCATTAGAACTTGCATGCGCTTGTAAAAAAAACCCTGTTTGCCCATTTGGGTTTGTTCAACAGCTATAATAAGAACTTCCTGAATTTCTGTAGTCCTTCTGTGGAAAAGGTGTCACAGCACTCAACTGAAAATAAAAATATTTCTAGATGGTTGTGGATTTTTTCCCTTTACAGAAACTTGCTGATTTCCTAATTACCACATTTTGAAGGCTGCAAGCCTTTTCCCATAATACATTTTGGAAAATATTGCTCCCACCTATGTCATTCTGCTAAGTATCCACTTTTAAGAACATTGTTCCAACTTTAGACTCACCACTCTCCTGCATTTACTATTAGGTCTACTTTCTCCTATGTGTTAGTTTCTGCAGATCTGCTGCAGCACTGGTTTTTTTTATTACCCATATTTGGGTGATATTCCTTTCAATTTCATTTGCCTATCCCTCCCAGTTTCAAGAAGAAGGGATAAAAAGGCTGAGAAAGGTACACGACAATGACCAAAATGATTCACAGTTTTCATTCTGGCAGAAGGCAATGTAGCTCCAAATACTTGATATTGCTATTTCAAATCAGCTCAGCATATAACTGTTTACACAAGACCACAAAATCAGATTGTATTTAACTAATTCACATTCACTTATGAGGACTATCATTATTCTAGGAGAGAATTGTTTTTAAGCTATTAAACAAGGCCAATAATTTCTATGACATAGCCGAATTCAAAATGTATATATGCTACATGTTACTTACTAATCTGTAATTTAATCTATTACATTTATGAACAAACTTAAATGTCAGATAGTGACTTGATATAAATTCATTATGCCATCCTCTGAAAATAATGTCCTCACACCTGAAGCAGTGTAAAAGCAGCACCCTTCACCTGAAAAAAACCAACAAAATGGAAACACAATACTGCCCTCCACTTACAAACTCCCATTGCTCTCAGCGGAGCCCAGACCTGCACTGTTACAGCACAGATTTCTAATATAACAAAATGCTATATTAGTCAAATATTTTTATAAAAATGGGTCATGTCTGTGCTATGATGCACTTCACAGCTGTGATGCACTTGTGTCTAATGCAATAAAACTATCAAAGCTGAAAGTTTCTTGCAGACAGTTTACATTTTGTGATGACATTCCCTTGAATCTTAAATGTAGCAGCCTTTCTTGTTTGTGGGCTTAGAGCTCTCCTCCGGGAATGGAAACATTAGCAACTGATGAAAATATTCATGAACTCTTTGTCATGCTGTTTTTATGGAAGGAAATTCCATCTATATCATGATCATGAACTGACAAGTAAACTAATCTTTGCTCTTATGTATTAGTCATATTTTCCCTTATGTTCTTTGTAGAGCAAGTGGCACATGCATATTTAATTTAATTCTGTATAAATATTCAACAGGGCCTTTATCATATCACCTTGATAGCTCATTTGGGCTAATAGCATTTAGCCTTAGAGCCAGAAAAACAATGAATTTTTTACACTTAATACAACAGCATGTGACGTTTATCAGCACTCAGCACTGCAGAAATGGATGTTGATTTAAGAACAGCTAATCCTAAATCTGCACATCTTAAGAAACTAGCCAATGACAGCTAGGATCTCCACTTTATTGTTCACTTTCAGTTACAGTATTCATCAATTTATCTGCAGATTTTACTCATTATTGTGTGCAATCATTATTGAAAGACGCATTCAAGCGATGATGCACTTGAATTCTCCAGTTAGCATGTCAGTTGGTTTTCTGTACATTGTTAAATAGTTAATAGTGGACAGTGTAGAATACGGATACATCCTGCATATTATAGTGATTATTGTTTAATATTCAGAACAGCTTTCTGACACAAGAGAAGTAAAAAAACCCAAACCTCTCTAACATGCTTATTGCCCTCAGAACAGTGCCTGCAGCTTTTTGAAGGGATTTGTAGTTCCAGCTCACCAAAGACCTCCAAGAAAGTTTCCTATCTGTTCTGACTTTTATACATTGCAGAGGGAACTTCTCATTTTCATCTTCATCAGTGGGACACATTTCTGCATCGCTATTAACATTACATATGCCATTAAAGGTGCAGGGCAAGCACCTTCACTGCATGTAGCTGCACAGTTTTCCTAGGAAGTGATGGGGGGAAGCTTCCCACCTAGTTTACCTCTTCTTTAGAGGATATACCATCCAGTGCTCTGACCCCTTAAAATGCAATAGCTAACATGGGTGAGAGGGGAGGGAGTCACAACCGTGCAGCTGCACTAATTGCATGTTGGATGGGGCACAGAGAAGCAGCCTAGGAGCTCTGTGCATGAACTTGAAATCCCTGGCTCTACTCCTGCTTACTATTGCCAATATTACATCATTCCACTAGGACTGCCATTGAACTGGAGGACAACTAAGTTCATCTTTCCCACCTGTACTATTTATACACAAGATTTTCCGGAAAAGTATATTGCACACTGCTCTATTTCTGACCCAAACATATGCTTGCAAGACAGCCTACGATCACGTACAGTTTTGAAATACAGTGGGACGTAGGAAGGAAAAAATTCTTACATAATCTCCAGCATCATTTACACTGTAATACACATAAAATTTGCCCTACAAGTCAATGATAGGGAGTTCAGAGTTATCAAAAGTGAGTTCAGCCATCTGAGGAATGCGCCTGGGCAGCCGATTTCCATGACTGCCTATTCTGCTCCCCGATGCCTTTCTTACATGGGAAGACATTCTAGCTGTTTGTCTCCCTGGAATGTGTTTTGTAAATGTTTTAATAAGTTATGACCCTACTTGTCCATGCAATGCAGTTCCTCAAATACTTCAGCTGTGCTCCTCTCCTCTCAGCTGTTTAAGCTGCAAATTCCATAACGCCTGGGATGTTTAGGAAAAAGGGAAGTTTATACCTTGCTAAACAGGGCTGTTGCTACCCCAGTGACAAATCCTCTGACTGGATTAATATCAGACGACTTTTTTTTTTTTTTTTTTTTTTTTTTTAAAAAGCATGTTTATTATCTTTCATGACTCCTGGGAAGCCTTCAGGCTGCCCTGGATGTTTTCCACCTCCCACAGTGCAAGTGTGGCAGGAGACATAACCTGCTTGCAGATGTCTCTACATCTGGCAGCAGCAGCAGCTGAAGAGATGCTCACAGAGAAAGAGCACACTACCTCCCACTTAACTGCTCATTCCCAGCATTGGCATCATGTCCTGCTTAGGCACAAATCCTAAGGTGTGGGAAGCCTTGCTGTTCACTGGCTATCAAGGGGCCTCTGCCTCCAGGAGCAGCTGTCAGAGGGACGTCATCTGTGTTTGAATGAATTCTGATATTACCTATACCATCAAAATGTTTTGGTAATCATTTTATTTAACAAAACCAGATCAGAGAAAGATCAAAAAGCTAAAGTGTCTTAAAACCACGGTGGGGGGAGAAAAACCCCCAAAACCAACAAACAATAAACCCAACATATCATGCTCATCACATTTCAAGGTGGCCAACCTGAAGAGACTGTTAAATACTGTTTTGAAGGAGTCTTGTAAAGCGGAATTCAAATCAGTTTTTGGCTTACTGAGCCAACAGAAACAAATCCCTTTGAAGATGTATTAAAACCATTACATCTACATGAATGCTAAAAGTGTAAGTTAAGTAGTGATACTTTTCATTAACTGTTACTGCCTTGAATGCTTTGATCCCTCTTGTGTTTCCCCCTTGTTAAGGCCTTGAGAGACTGCATGAATTGCTTTTTATATGATTTTAAACATTATATTGTTCTGTCTTCTGAGCGACCCAGAGTCTCGTTCTCCAACAACCAGCCTGACCTTTGGTCTCTGCAGCTTTCAGGCAGTAGCAGCCAGTTAGCAGACATACTCCTCACAGCACTTCACTACAAAGGAGATGCCAGTGTGGGCTGTGGAAGCAAGATTTGTCAGTAGGACCTAGGTTCTCAAAAGGACTTTGTTGTAAGCTAGCACCTGGCAACGTAAATAATGCTAAGGACAGCCAGCAACATAGCTATAAGATAAAACACGCTCACAGAAGCCAACTCGCATAGTGGATGTCCACAGGCATTCAGAAGGAAAAGCAGAGGAAAAGCATGAGGAGTCTCAGGGAACTGGGTTTTCTTTAGGCAACACCCCAGCCACCCTGCTAGGCAAACCTGGGACCATTCCCAATGACTTGCATCCACCAGCTATTTCCATTTCTGTGGAAGTTAGGAGAACTAAAAACCAACTGTTCACAGAACAACTGTGAAAGTGCTACCCTCCTCCTGTATAGAGGTTTAAATCCCAGGCCTGGCCAACAGGAGACCTGAAGTTGGCTCCTTCTGGTGCCTAAGGAGACCTGAACAATATTTTTTATAAACTACTTATTTACTGAAAATAACCTAGCATTCCTTTGAGAACAAAGGCCATCACAGACCAGCAGCTTACAGCACATCAAATACCTCAAGGAAACCTTGGCCATGAACAAGCCTGGAGATAAATCAAATGGTTGACGAATTTTGGCTGGAGGGAGAAGGCCACACAAAAAACCCCACAACTTAATATAAAAATGCAGCCCCAAAGTCCTGTTTGTAACAGTTAAGCCATTAAACTCCAAAACAAAGGGGAAAAGCAAAATTCCTGCCCCTGCTTGAGGAGTTCTGACTCCACCTCTTCCACCATCCAACCATTTTGCCATCACATCTAACAGGATGGACATGGAGGGAATTGTCTCCTGGGAGATTTGTCAATCACCTTTGTGTCTCCCAGTGCGCTGACACCCATAGTCACTTTTTATTGGTATTTAACTTGCTCAACACACTGGTTTTGGTTACTGCTTTTCAATGTAATAGGTACTGATTTTAAAAACATTTGTAATATTTCTAAATAACTACTTCAGTATGATGTCTACATATCCAACACAATGAGTCCCTTCATCCATTTTCTAGCCTGGCAACAGAGCACTCAGCCAATGCAATTCTGCCCTAGAGATAATATTATATCCACCCCCAGGATGATAGTCTGATTTGGGATTTCTAGTCACAGAGCTGATGACTGGAAAAACACCAAGTAGCATGTGCACAGATATACACAATGGACACAGGAACTAGACCACATGTTCCCTCCCGAGATATATGGAGTCTCTGCCCTTGGAGGTGTATCTGGTTAGAGTGGTCAGTCTGGTTGGTAGATTTTTGTGAAGGTACCTTAGACCCCCTCCCCACCACAGGCAGAAAAAAAACCCCCAACCCAAACCAAACCAAAATCAAACCTCTTACAGACTTCTAGAGATCAATCTATGCAAGTCAGTCAAAAAGAAGAATAAGACACAAGTATCTTCAGGAGGGGAAGATGCTTTCCTGCTTCCCATAGCCCAGTAGCCACAGGGTCACTCAGGCATTTTTGCATGCAACACACCCCCTGGGCCCTGTCTCACATGCCCTGGGCCAGAGACCAGCAAAACAAGAACACGGGCTGGAAACTAAGCCACATGCATTAGATTTAGAAGTCAGGCACATTTTTTTGTTCTTATTTTTAGAAAGTAAGATTAATCACTGGAACAAATAGCTAGGAAGTAGTGGGAATCTTGACACCAAGACCAAGTGTCCTTGTGGAAGACAGGCTCATGTTTTAAGTTACTTTTATTTAGGGAGGTTGTGTTCAATTCAGTCTTAATGAAGAAAAATATAATGGCCTATAGCATGCCAAAATAAGGTCAAATTAAATAATCTAACCAGCTTACTTAAACACTATAAAATCAAAAAAACCCCCCAAAAACAAAAACCAAACATACGAAAACACTCAGTAGAACAGCAGCAAGAGAAGTCATCCCTAGCTTTTCTGTCAGATGGAAAAATTGCTTATGCTGGCTGAATATGCAGTTATTCTAAAGCCTTTCCTCAGCACTGTAGAAATAGATGAGTCTAAAGAAAAGCTCATTATTTACTTTTTAATATAAGGACCTCTATTGAATTACTCAAAAGAAATTCATATTTATCCATAATTGAGACACTTTCTCACCATGAAAATTACTCTAAGAACATATTTGCTAGCTAAAGTTCACAACTAAATGAAGTTTTTGTTTTTTAAGGCACTTCATCTAATTAACTTGTAGTGGAAGACCACTCTAAAGAGCCAACTCCAAAAATAGTTACGTAGATGTTTAAGCTCATTATAATGAATGTACATTTGCTTAGTGTCACAGCATAATGTCAAGAGATTTTTAACATTACTATTTTAGTTTTCCCAAGATAAATTAGCATCAACTTTTTTATACCCCTCCCCACCCCCTTTCCTCTTTTCAATACCTGTACTTTCCTCAGGTATCAGAGGTGCAGAATGATTTTTAAGGACACATTTGGCATAAACCTGTGAAAAAGTATTTTAAGTGAGATTAGATTTTTTTTTTTAATTGTTGAAAAACCAAACATTAAATTAGATAGAACAGATATTGAGAGCTTTAGCTTACACATGATTGAAAAGAAATACCTTTAAATTGATATACCTTTAATAAAATCCCAGAAGGCAGCCTTTCTCATGAAGTGTATTATTATTTTGGCACACGTATTTCTTTGTAGATTGTTGTTGGTTCCTTTTATTATTTTAAAGACGTTGGAGAAAGGCTCCAACAACATTTTTCTGACAAAGCTGGCCACTGCATGATCCTGCAACATCTCTCATGGTGTGTTTAATATCTAGGACTGCTTGAATTCTTGCAGAACACTCCGTATCAGTTAATAGACTACCTTGTCCATGGCATTGCAGATGTTAGAGGAGTCAAAGGTTCATCTCAGCAAGACACTAATAGAAACCATTCTTATTAAAGATAAGGCTTCTTATGAATAATGAAAAATATCAAAGGCAATTTCATCAGCTGTCTTTTGGCTTGTATTTCCTGTCACAGATGACTTTTTCCTAATTTGGAAAAAAATAATATTGCAAAGCAACAGCAGGTTTTTTATTAGTTTCATAATGTCATGGGAATTTCCCACTATTGTGACTGTGACATTCAGAGATTTAAAGTACCAAAAAAAAAAAAAAAAAGCCTCTGCTTTCCTCATAGATACCCATCCAGTTGCCACTGCTTTCCCTAGCAGAAAAATCTCTACCCCTTTCTCCTGCTAGTCAAGAAGCAGTTGTGTAAAGTTACAAATTCCTACTGGGGGGGGGGGGGGGGCGGGGAGGAGAAAAAGAAAAATAAAAAGAAAAAAAAAAAAAGATAACTCTATGCCTCCTAAAAATTGTCAAAAACCATTCCAAACTCTGCATGGTTAACACCGGTCCACTAAATTCAGTTTATAGGTGATGTTTTGCTGTTGCCTGCACTTGCAGGTCTTCCTTTAAATAGCACTGCTCTGCCATCAGGAGGCATTTACATTCATTTCATTTGGCATCACTGGGCCTCAAAGCAAGTGAGATGCTTTCCTCCAGCAGGATGGAAGATCTGGCATTTTTAATTCACTTTCTCATGTGTCTTGAAGTCACTTAATCCTCTATTTGCCTGTCTCTGAAGATACCTTCATTTTCTTACGAGATTATCTTATTTGTAAACACTGTTATCAGAAAGCACCACCTTTCTCTCTGCACACACCATGCTACTGCTGCAGTGTCAGCTGCCGGCATCCTAAATAGCCACAGATTTTATTTTTTTTTTATTTTTAACCATTGTCTGTTTTGATACTTCAGTGTTAAAGGAACAGCAGATAGGTAGGTTTCTAACATAGTTATTCTGGGTTTTCTGTTAAATCAGAAAATGGCAACATAACTTGACAGTACAGATCCTAGATCTTTGACGGCTTTGGGCATCATCTTCCCCGCAGTGCTTTGGGATGAAGAAAACGAGCACCTGGAATCGCATATCTAAGCCTGAATTTCTCTGCAAAGCCCTGCATTTCATGCTCAAACTGTGGCTCGTTACAAACGTTAGACTACCAGATATCCTTCATCTGAAGCCACCGAGATGTTTCTCTGTAGTAGGTGTCTGTACTAGGTAACATTACAGCAAAGCCTAAACAGGGATAATGGTACAAGAAATTAAAGGTAAAAGCATAAGGCAAGTGCCTATTTCCCCACCCCGCCATGTAACACAAACCAGTCAGGATAACTTTGATCTTCTCTAAGCCACCAGCTTGGGCTCTCCTGCTTGTCTTGGCCTTTATTTTTAGCATACACAGCAGAGCCTTGAGCATTTCTTCAGTACCTCTAGTCAAAGCAGTATGAAAAGGCATTCTCAAATCTCTGAACTAGTCAGAGGCTTTCAAGTATTCTTTTAATATATCTTTATGTAACACATGAGGGATCATCATTCTGCTCCAGAAATACAGCCCCATGCAGGATCAGATGTCTTTCATTAACTACTACATGTATTTGCATCTTACAAACAGTGAAGATTATTGGAACTTTTTTCCATGCTAGAAAACCAGAGATACCAGGAAAACCAGAGATCCATCAGAATATTTGGTGAAGCACATGGGAGCCTTCAGAAAACACCCATAATCTTCAGCACAAAACCAAAGCAGCACAGCTCGTGTGAGCCATGCTATGGCTGTGTACATGGCTGATACTACCAGAGTGTAATCTTTTTGTTGGTGTGGAAACACACGTCAGCAGGCATCGCTCTGCAGATGTCACTGGGCCCCCGGTGCCCTGCTGACTTTCCTCGGGGTCACAGCCACCGCTGGCCTCGCTCCTCTACACCCAGCAATCTTCCCTCGGTTGTCCTTTTAGCTGTGGCAAAATATATCAAAATTTCCTTCCCCCTTCAAAGTTGATGGCTATTTCTGTCACAAGAATATCTAATCTGTGAACTTTCAGGATTATTCTAGAATCTGTATCGCATTGCTAATTTCCACCTCAAACCTGAATAACATCAATTCCACTCTGGTATTTCTTAGAAGTACTGAAGCTTTTTCAAGCAGCTAATACCACGAATTATCAATTTTCACTTTTACCCTGAAGACAGTAAAATTTTTCTTGCCTCTTCATAGTTTTAATATCTTCCTGAAATGGAAGCAGCCATTTCCTCCTTAAAATTGCCATCAAAGAGGCACTTAAAGCATGAAGTCTTCAGGTCAGAAGCAAACTATCAGCAGATGAGCTTTAGCTGCCTGGCATGGCACTGCTCCTTCACTTCTTTCACAGTTCAGGACTTTGGGGTAGCAGATGATGCAATCTCCTCAAGGCAAACAAATCTATATATTCTCTCACAGTATCAAACAACAGAAATGAGAAATCAGGAGACACGGAAAAGAAGAGAGGCTAAACATACAGTGTAGAAAGTGGAAAAAAAAATCACAAATGGGAGAAAGAAAAAAGATGCAGAGCAGCTGCACGTTGTGAGGCTTAGTCTATGTGAAACATGGACCTGGAGAAGCAACTGAACTGAGACCCTTTTTTGCATCTATCAAAATGTTATACAGAGAAGTGAGTGGAATTAGGAGTAATAGCTATTACTACGTGGAACTACAGTATAGTGAAATATTGTTACTTATCCTTAAGAAAGTATCCTCTAGTCCAATAGCCAGTGAGTTACTTTATCTGTTAGCTGTAGTTCTCCCTGCATGATTTGTCCTAAAACTCTGTTATTTCTCAAAAGTTTGTGGGTTTTGCTTCTTCCAAAGCAGAATTGTAGCCTGTATAGTCCCATGCTTCCCATATAATTTTTTTTTTTTTAAACAGAAGATATGTTCACTCACAAATCAAAATTAGAACTTAGTGGAAAGAGGGGAAACACAGGCTACTTAAACTAATGCCTTGCAGGAAATTACTCTTTTTTTGATGTCTGTCTTCAACACATGCAACTTTTAAAAGCAGGTCTAGAGGAAGTTAGTCTAATGAAAAGACTGATCTCAAGTCAGACAGAAACAGGCGACAGGAATTACCAGCTTTACATGAAGCACATTCAAAACATCACACAGCCATACAGCTATCCACACAGCAACACTGTATTGCTGTTTTCATGCTACGTAACCTATACAGAAACATATGTTAGAGGAAAAGCACTAACAGCTCAGGCATACTGCCTTAGAGTCACAATCATTTTCTGAAGGATGAAACACAGAAGGAAGAAGGCAAGTAATTCCATTGTAGCTGTTACCACATTTATTGTCTACTTTTATTGTTCATCAAATAAACACACACAAAAAGTGTCTTAAAACCACAAAGTAACTGTTTAACTACCCTGCATACATAATTGGATGCAGTTCAATAAAAGAGAACCTTGATTTTTTAACTCTGGTTTTAAAATAAGAAAGCATCTAATTCTGTATCTTTAAAAATAGATTTAAACATTACTTATGTCAAAAAAATTTATGAGAATAATAGTTTGCTTTTTTCCTTTTCATTGAAGTAACCCACGGATTTTGTGTTATAAAAAGACTCCTGGGTTCCTGGGACACACTTGAAATAGTAACTTATCAAGATCCATTTTATGCCTTCAAAAATTTAATAATAGACCTCCCCTGCATTGGAATTTCATCACATTTTTTTCACATCTAGAATGGATTTTAAGTGAAAATAACTACTAAATCAACTACTTCAACTTTCCTGTTATAATCACATGCTTGTTTGAAAAGGAATAACTAAACATGCAGAAATGGAAGTGCTACTATTGCTCTGTCATTTTTCTAATAACTGTGTTCATAGACTTAAAAATATTCTCTCGGAAAGAACCCAAAGAAGGTTACACAACAGCGACAGACATCGTCCTGTAGAAACTATTCATTTATTTTAAGGAGCTAAAAATATGGAGATTGTACTTTCTGGAGGTGTACTAAAGATACAAAAATGCCACAACTGCAAGTGGTTGGAACTCTGAATATTTGTGATTGGGAAGAGTTGGAGCTGGCAGAGCAATAGTCTGAATTTTTGAGGGGGCTTGTGAATCACTACCTCTTGCAGCATCACACTTTGTATAAAAGGGGGTAAGCTTCAAACAGTGTCCTGGGTTTAGTTTCTTTGAGAACATGTGCAGAACTGCTTCACCACTGATCTGGCAGAGACACCCTTAGCACTCAGCTGAAGGGTTAAACTCAAGAACAGTTTCAGAAATTACTTTTTCTTCTGCTGGCCAAAGAGGTAAAACCTGTGCTAAAATGGTTTGGACTGTCTGGGTACCAATTCCTAGGATTTACGTTAAGAGGAATCACAGGAAGCTTCTGGCAGAGCTTCTTCAACCCCTCACTGTCCTCCTCTTCCTCATAACCACATCCAGGGGTCAACACAGCCGCAGCAGCCTGGCTCGACGCAAGGAAAGGCACAAAGCAAACCAACATCCTAAAGAACCTGCCTGTTGATCCTGCGCCATGAGTACAGTCACAGGCCAATGTCAGAGTCAGAGCTCTGGTCTCAGCGTGGTCTACCGCTCCTCAGCACATACTCGGACATCCACTCCCTCCTTCGATCCTTTAAACTGCCTCCATCACCTTCACTGAGAGTTCACAGCAACAGGGGTAGGGCTTGTAATATGGAAACAAATGAACTCCAGAACCCACAAAACAGGATTTTGCAAGCAGGTCAGAGCATTAAAGCATCGTGTGGGAAAGAACATTTTCTAGAAACAAATATTTAATTCACCACAACCTCAACATCCACCTGATAACCAGCTGTGAAAACACATCAAACAAGTCACCCAGGCAGCAGAACTGGCCATAAATGGCAGCTGCGTCGCTCCCCATTGACAGAACAGCTGGAGAGCTGAGACCATTATGCTGGGGCTTTCCATTACAACCGTCACAACCCAGCCTGAAGCCAATGCACTTGGGTCTACAGCAAAGCAGTGCTGCCACTAATTTCCAACCTGTAAATTCAGCAAGAGGATCCAAGTATAAACAGTGCATGCAGGGAGGCTGATGTCATGTTTACTGAAGGCGAGAAGGTATGGGCATGAAGGAAAATAGCATCCAGCCAGTAGCAAAGTGATTCAGCTTCTGCAGAAATCCCCCATGGAAAAAATAAAAATCCCACCAACCCAGCGAAATAATTAAACAAGTTAAATGTAACGAATACAGAGCAACTGAAAACATGAAGAGCAGGTGAAGAGTATTTATGGAAGATGGTGTAAATTCTATAACAAGTAGAAAGCAAAAGGATTGCCATTTCTTCCCTACTTTTCCTTTTTTGTACTGGCATAAATTTCTCCCCACTGGTCATAAAGCAGCATTCCTGTACTCAGCACACATGGGTACAAGCTTTCAGCCAAGTTCTTTAGGCTATGAAAATTCCATTTTATTTTTAAAGGTTTCCAATTCATTTGTCAGTACCGGTGAAGATGGTAACCATAAACTCCTAAGAATACTCTTCTCACGCTCGTCAACATGTGAAGTTCAGCAGAAGAGGAATGTAGCCATTAGTACAACATAGCAGGCTTGTCATTTTTCTCTTCTCATCTTTTAAATCTGGTTTCCAAGAACATAAACTGGGCAATGACTGAACAGCCTCATCATGAGATTTATTTATTTAGATTATGCTTAAAAGTACAAGATGTATTTTACAGATTTCTTTCCTTAATAAAATACTAATAATACTTATTGGTATAACTTTGGTTCTCTTTATCTATATTGAGGATGCTTGAACAAAAATTTCTATGAAGTTGGGAAAAAAAATCAAATTATCCACTGAACACTTGAATAGGTTTACAATTTCATCTTCTGTATGTCATAGAAGCAAGGAGATGCATTCACTTGAAGAATTACCATATAGACAATACTATCTTTAAAATGGATTTTTGCCTCAAAATTTGATTGCCAGTGAAATTACAACAAAATTACCTAAGCTAGGCTGAGATTCAGTGACACCTGAAGATGTTTCTGCAGAATAAACCGCTATGTAGCCTCTTGTTCAAAAAAAAAGGTGCAAAACAGATGCATTGATTTCAGTTGTCTGAGAAACACAAAAATAAGTCATTGCCTAACAGGTAAAGGAGCACATTACAAAAATAAGGCGATAGAAAAGTTTAGAAAACAAACACTTTGTCTAATGGATACAGGAAACAAAATTATTTTAACCTCTTTTCCTTCTCACAGTTTCTTAATGTATCTATTTTAATGGTTGGTTATAAGAATGCTTTGTAGGTAGGAAAGAGACTGGTGCCACCGATGGCTACTAAACAGCTGTTCCATTGCATAGAAAGTGTTGCAGTTTTGATATCTATTTCTTGTAATTAAGGAAAAAAAACTGTGGGAGAAAGCTATTTAATCAGTGGCCTAGTAGTTAGACAGCAAGATGTCTTCTCTTAACAGCAGATGACTCCCTTCATGCCAGACTACACTGTCGCATGTCTGCTCACGAGAAGTTTCCTAAATGTTAGAGGTACTTCTATGGGACATTTCAAGTTCGTAAAAGCATGACCAAAGTGAGACAAAAAGACAGAAAGACTATCATGACAGTCAAAAGGCACCATATACAAATCATAGCTCACCCTAAGTTTCCTACGCAGTGTTAGGTCGTAAGTTTAATAAAACTTCTCAAGATGATTCCTAAGGAACTATACCCACAGAAAGACTGAAAGTTCAAAATTACACTTGTAGATTAGGGAAGAAGTAAATTGGCTGATGGAGAAACACTAAGATTGATTTTTCCTTCCTTTTTCCAAATATGCACATTATGGAAGTCTAATATAAAGCTGAAAAATGCTCAAGATCTCTATAGATAGAAATCGAAACCTACAAAACTCAGCTGAAAATAAATAACAGCTTTTTGAATCAACCACTGTAAAAATTTTTTATTATTATTGTATTAGGTTTTACTCAAAGATAAATTCTAAAAAGGGGTACGTGATTTGATACACAGCACAGTACAACTGCATGCCTTGTATTAATACAGGAGACTGGCTTAAAGAGTAAGAACTGACCCGTGCAGACTACCAACATACAGTTTCCAGAGGTACCTGAGAGGAGACTCAAAAGTGTCAAACGGGGCATAGATGCAAGGCTGTAATTTTTCCTTCTGGCACCATGTGCCTTTGCACACATTGTTTTACTTTGTAATAGTAGTTTCTTGCTTACATAATGCAGAGAGCACAAACTGTGAGAGCACAGTATTTGAAGATACAAACTGCTGCTCTCTGAAACAGCAGTCCAAGTATCTCAAAAGTTGGTCACCCTGGTTTTCAGGTACAAAAAAATAAGTGGATAATCTGGAGACTCCCATGTCTTACCTAAGAGGCGCATAGCAAGCATTCTGCTCAGAAATTATCATCACAAAAAGGACAAGAATGTAATCGTATGTTCAAGGCAAGGTTTTAACGTGTAACTGTGAGAACAGATGTGGAAGAGACAAGAGCAGGAAAAGAACACCTAATTAGCTAATTGAAAAGTGCACTCTCATGCACATGAAAGCGAAGTTTGACAAGCAGTCATAAGCGGACATTTCCTAATTTTTCAGTGCTTAAAAACTTGATCGTTGCAAAAATTGAGGCATATGCCATCACAGTGTATACACACAACGCAATCATACAAAATCACAAAATACTTCGGGTTGGAAGGGACCTTTCAAGGTCATCTAGTCCAACTCCCCTGCAATGAGCAGGGACATCTTCAACTAGATCAGGTTGCTCAGAGCCCTATCTAACCTGACTGTCATGGTTTCAGCCCAGCCGGTAACAAAGGACCACGCAGCCGCTCGCTCACTCCTCCCGCCCCCCTCCGGTGGGATAGGGAGGAGGCGGAGGAGAGAAAAGAAAAAAACCTGGAACCTCGAGGGTTGAGATAAGGGCAGTTTACTGGGACAACACAAAAAAAAAAGAGGTTACAACAACGGTACTAATGAAAGAATATACAAAAAAAAGAGTGATGCACAGTGCAACTGCTCACCACCGGGAACCCGACGCTCCGCCACCGAAAGTCCAGCGCCCTCCCCCCGGCCCGCTCCCCATTTATATACTGAGCATGATGTCACATGGTATGGAATAGCTCCTTGGCTAGTTCAGGTCGGCTGCCCCGGCTATGCCCCCCCCCCCTCCCAGGTTCCTGAAAAAATTAACTCTATTCCAGCTGAACCCAGGACATTATCCACCCCTTATTCTATACCATCTACATCATGCCCAGATCTTACATTTTCCAATCAACTACTACCACTTTCCTTGTCTTATATATATATATATATGTATATGGACACCCCCCCACACACACACACACAAATAGTATTCCCTTAGTCGATGGGCTATCTCTCCAATGTGTCCATCAATTTTATTTAGTCCCTGACTTTGGGGCTCCATCTGTTGTAACAGTTCTTCAGGATAAGAGAGATGATGTGAGGTGTTAGGTTGTTGTACGCTGCCTCTGGAACTTGTGGCTGGTACATTTGGTGCAACCCACACCCTTGGCCTGCAGGTCGAAGAGGCTGATCTCGAGGAAATTGCTGGGCGCCAGTTCAAGTTCTATCACTGTTGTACTTGGCTCAGTTTCAAAGTCCATCCTTCAGTCATTTGGGTAATTCTTACAGTAATACCCTTGATATGGCATATAGACACTATAGATACAATGACATACATTGGCAGGTTATTTAGCAGTTAAATATCATACAGCCTAATTCACTGGCTATTCTCTCCCAAAATTAAATCTCCCTGAGGTACACATCGAACTTCCCCATCCTTCTGCATCACCCACCAGGTGTACCCAGGTCCCTGAGCAAAAACAACCCCTTGGATGGGTTTGTCTCTGCTTGAGGGGGGACTAACCCAGACTGTCTTTCCTAACATACTTCTCATGCGCACTACAGGGACTTTATCCCCTTCTACAGTATGTGGAAGTCTTGATTGGGCAGGGCCAGCCCGATTGGCAGATCCTCTAGTATTAACTAACCAGGTGGCTTTTGTTAAATGTGTATCCCAATGTTTGAAAGTTCCACCCCCCATTGCTCTCAATGTAGTTTTCAGCAGTCCATTGTATCGTTCGATTTTTCCAGAGGCTGGTGCGTGATAAGGGATGTGATATACCCACTCAATGCCATGTTCTTTGGCCCAGGCGTCTATGAGGTTGTTTCAGAAGTGAGTCCCATTGTCCGACTCGATTCTTTCTGGGGTGCCGTGTCGCCATAAAACTTTCTCTTCAAGGCCCAGGATAGTGTTCTGGGCAGTGGCGTGGGACACAGGATATGTTTCCAGCCATCCAGTGGTTGCTTCCACCATTGTAAGCACATGGCACTTGCCTTGGCGGGTACGTGGGAGTGTGATATAGTCAATCTGCCAGGCCTCCCACTGTTTATATTTCAGCCATCGCCCTCCACACGACAGGGGTTTTAACCGCTTGGCTTGCTTAATTGCAGCACGTTTCACATTCATGGATAACCTGCGTGATAGTGTCCATGGTCAAGTCCACCCCTCGATCACGAGCCCATCTATATGTTGCATCTCTTCCCTGATGGCCCGAGGTATCATGGGCCCACTGAGCCATAAATAGCTCACCCCTATGTTGCCAGTCCAGGTCCACCTGAGACACTTCAATCTTGGCGGCCTGATCTGCCTGCTGGTTGTTTTGATGTTCTTCAGTGGCCCGACTCTTGGGTACATGAGCATCTACGTGACGTACTTTTACCACTAGCTTCTCTATCCGAACAGCAACATCTTGCCACAGTGCGGCCGCCCAGATGGGTTTACCTCTGCGCTGCCAGTTGCTCTGCTTCCATTGCTGTAGCCACCCCCATAGGGCATTTGCCACCATCCATGAGTCAGCATAGAGATAGAGCACTGGCCACTTTTCTCTTTCAGCAATGTCTAACACTAGCTGGATGGCTTTCACTTCTGCAAACTGACTCGATTCACCTTCTCCTTCAGCAGTTTCTGCGACTAGTCGTGTAGGACTCCATACAGCAGCCTTCCACCTCCGATGTTTTCCCACAATGCAACAGGACCCATCAGTGAACAGGGCATATTGCCTCTCATTTTCTGGCAGTTTATTATACAGCGGGGCCTCTTCAGCCCGTGTCACCTCCTCCTCTGGCAACATTCCAAAATCTTTGCCTTCTGGCCAGTCCGTGATCACTTCCACAATTCCTGGGCGACTGGGGTTTCCTATGCGAGCTCGTTGTGTGATCAGTGCGGCCCACTTACTCCACGTGGCATCAGTTGCATGATGTGTAGAGGAGACTTTCCCTTTGAACATCCAGCCCAGCACTGGCAGTCGGGGTGCTAAGAGGAGCTGTGCTTCAGTACCAACCACTTCTGAGGCGGCTCGAACTCCTTCATATGCTGCCAATATCTCTTTTTCAGTTGGAGTATAGCGAGCCTCGGATCCTCTGTATCCCCGACTCCAAAACCCCAGGGGTCGGCCTCGGGTCTCCCCAGGTGCTTTCTGCCAGAGGCTCCAGGTAGGGCCATTTTCCCCAGCTGCACTATAGAGCACATTTTTAACATCTTGTCCTGCCCGGACTGGCCCAAGAGCTACTGCATGAACAATCTCCCGCTTAATTTGTTCAAAGGCTTGTTGTTGCTCAGGCCCCCATTTAAAATCATTCTTCTTCCGGGTAACTTGGTAGAGAGGACTTACAATTTGACTGTAATTTGGAATATGCATTCTCCAAAAACCCACAACACCTAAGAAAGCCTGTGTTTCCTTTTTATTAGTCGGTGGGGACATAGCTGCTATTTTGTTGATCACATCCATAGGGATGTGACGACGCCCGTCTTGCCATTTTACTCCTAAGAACTGGATCTCCTGTGCAGGTCCCTTGACCTTACTTTCTTTTATGGCAAAACCAGCCTTCAAAAGGATTTGGATTATTTTCTTCCCTTTCTCAAAAACTTCTTCTGCCATGTTGCCCCATACAATGATGTCATCAATGTATTGCAGGTGTTCTGGAGCTTCACCTTTTTCCAGTGCAGCCTGGATCAGTCCATGGCAAATAGTGGGGCTGTGTTTCCACCCCTGGGGCAGTCGATTCCAGGTGTACTGGACACCCCTCCAAGTGAAAGCAAACTGTGGCCTGCACTCCGCTGCCAAAGGAATGGAGAAAAATGCATTAGCAATGTCAATTGTAGCATACCACTTAGCTGCCTTTGATTCCAGTTCATATTGAAGCTCTAACATATCTGGCACAGCAGCGGTGGCGTGACTTCATTCAGCCCACGATAATCTACTGTTAGTCTCCATTCCCCATTAGATTTCCGCACGGGCCATATGGGACTATTAAAAGGTGAGTGAGTCTTGCTGATCACTCCTTGGCTCTCCAACTGGCAAATCAGCTTATGGATGGGGATCAGGGAGTCTCGGTTGGTGCGATATTGCCGCCGGTGCACCGTCGTGGTAGCAATTGGTACTTGTTGTTCTTCAACCTTCAGCAACCCCACAACCGAAGGGTCTTGAGAGAGACCAGGCAGGGTAGACAGCTGTTCAATCTCCTCCATCTCCAATGCAGCTATACCAAAGGCCCAACGGTACCCTTTTGGGTCCTTGAAATACCCCCTCCTGAGATAATCTATACCAAGGATGCACGGGGCCTCTGGGCCAGTTGCAATGGGGTGTTTCTGCCACTCATTCCCGGTTAGACTCATTTCAGCTTCCAATACGGTTAGCTCTTGGGATGCCCCTGTCACACCAGAGATACAGATGGGTTCTGCCCCTTTATAACTTGATGGCATTAGGGTGCATTGTGCACCAGTGTCTACTAGAGCCTTATATTCCTGTGGGTCGGACGTGCCAGGCCATCGAATCCACACTGTCCAGTAGACTCGGTTGTCCCTCTCCTCCACCTGGCTGGAGGCAGGGCCCCTCTAATCCTGGTTAGAATATCCGTTACTCACTTTTCGCACACGTGAATCAGAAGTCCCTTCAAGAGGATCAGAAATGGCATCAGCCCATCTACTGCGTCTGGGGGACTGCTCACGGGAAACTGGAGCAGCAGCTTTCCAAGAAGAATCCTCTTTTCTGGTTGCTTTTTCTCGCAACTCCTGTACCCGTGCATCCAGGACTGAGGTAGGTTTTCCATCCCACTTCCTCATGTCCTCTCCATGGTCACGCAGGTAAAACCACAGGTTAGCCCGTCGTGTGTACTTTCTCTCTCCTCTCTCTTGGGCAGAGGAGTGCTTACTCCCAATAGCTGCGATGCGGGCCTGTACAGGTGGGGAGGAGGACATATCCACTTTGAATTGCTGGAACTCTCGGGACAATTCCTCTACAGCTGAGACACAGGCCCGTAGGGAGGAAGAGAGACTTCCTTCGTATTGCCGGAGTTGGACAGCCAATTCATCCACCGTTTGTCCATTGCCTTCTTTCCAGGACATTACTGCCAATGAGTTGGCATAGGTTGGTGGTGCACTTCGTAGAAACTTCCGCCACATCGGTTGTGTGCATTGGACTTCATCTGGATCTGTGGGTGACTGCGCATTTTCTGGATCATTATAAATCACCTCCAGCACAGCTAATTCCCTCAGGTACTGGATACCTCTCTCCATGGTGGTCCACTTGCCTTGATGACATGTAACTTCATCCTTGAAGGGGTATCTTTCCTTTACACCTAACAGAAGTCGCCTCCAGAGGCTGAGGACTTGTGTTTTTCTCCCAATCGCCTTGTCGATGCCCCCTTCCCTAGACAGAGATCCCAACTGCTTGGCTTCCTTACCCTCTAATTCCACACTACTAGCCCCATTATCCCAGCATCGGAGCAGCCAGGTAACAATGTGCTCACCTGGGTGGCGGCTAAAATCTTTTTGCAAGTCACGCAACTCACTCAGGGATAGAGATCGGGTAATTATTTCAGGTTCTGCCTCTTCCTCCTCTTCTCGCGATGACCCTGGTTCATCTTCATCTCTCACTAAGCGAACTGATTTCTTTGTGTGTTTCTTTTTCTGTACAGGGGCGACTGATACTGGCACAGGTTGGTTCTCTGGTTTAGCTGCAGTATCTGTCTCCAGGGCTGGGGTAGCCACACTGCCTGTTGACGGGTGTCCTGGTTTCAGCTGGGATAGAGTTAACTGTCTTCCTAGTAGCTGGTACAGTGCTATGTTTTGAGTTCAGTATGTGAAGAATGTTGATAACACTGATGTTTTCAGTTGTTGCTCAGTAGTGTTTAGACTAATGTCAAGGATTTTTCAGCTTCTCATGCCCAGCCAGTGAGAAAGCTGGAGGGGCACAAGAAGTTGGCACAGGATACAGCCAGGGCACCTGACCCAAACTGGCCAACGGTGTATTCCATACCATGTGACGTCCCATCCAGTTTAGGAACGGGGAAGTGGGGGGGGGGGGGGGCAGGGATTTGCCGCTCGGGGACTGGCTGGGTGTCGGTCAGCGGGTGGTGAGCAATTGCACTGTGCATCATTTGTACATTCCAATCCTTTCATTATTGCTGTTGTCATTTTATTAGTGTTATCATTATCATTATTAGTTTCTTCTTTTCTGTTCTATTAAACCGTTCTTATCTCAACCCACGGGTTTTGCTTCTTTTCCCGATTTTCTCCCCCATCCCACTGGGTGGGGGGGGAGTGAGTGAGCGGCTGCGTGGTGTTTAGTTGGTGGCTGGGGTTAAACCACGACAGTCCTTTTTGGAATTTTTACATACAGTAGCAGGGTTATATAGCAACTAATATACAGTTTAATTCTGGCTTTAAAGCTTGCCTGCGTTGGCCAGGAATCGAACCCGGGTCAACTGCTTGGAAGGCAGCTATGCTCACCACTATACCACCAACGCTCACGGGAACAGAAGGATGAAGGCGAACCAGGGTCATCACGAGAAAATCGGGAAAAGAAGCAAAACCCGTGGGTTGAGATAAGAACAGTTTAATAGAACAGAAAAGAAGAAACTAATAATGATAATGATAACACTAATAAAATGACAACAGCAATAATGAAAGGATTGGAATGTACAAATGATGCACAGTGCAATTGCTCACCACCCGCCGACCGACACCCAGCCAGTCCCCGAGCAGCGAATCCCCGCCCCCCCCCCCACTTCCCCGTTCCTAAACTGGATGGGACGTCACATGGTATGGAATACACTGTTGGCCAGTTTGGGTCAGGTGCCCTGGCTGTATCCTGTGCCAACTTCTTGTGCCCCTCCAGCTTTCTCACTGGCTGGGCATGAGAAGCTGAAAAATCCTTGACATTAGTCTAAACACTACTGAGCAACAACTGAAAACATCAGTGTTATCAACATTCTTCACATACTGAACTCAAAACATAGCACTGTACCAGCTACTAGGAAGACAGTTAACTCTATCCCAGCTGAAACCAGGACAACGGGGTAGGGGTAGCCACGGTGCCTGTTGTCGGGGTTTGGGTAGCCATGGTGCCTGTTGTCCTGTTTTTCATCTTTTCCCCTTTTCCCCGAGGGTGCCGCCTAATATCAAGCAGTGTTTGGTAGATACTGGCCAGGGCCCAGCACAGTGCAGCGAGTTGTACGTCTTTGGAATAGCCACAGCATTTTTCTTTCAAATATTCTACCACTTCATGAGGGTTCTGTAGTTGTTCAGGAGTGAACTTCCAAGCCACTGGAGGTGAGAAGTTCTCTAGATACCTGCCCATATCCTCCCACATGCCGTGCCACCCATGAATATCCAGCTTTGGGGCAGATCTCTGGGTGGTACTCTTAAAGAGCCTTTTTGTAGCCCTAAACAAGACCTGAAACATATTCAGGAGGCATAGCACTAACAGCACACTGGCTTGCGCATCCCAAGGATATTCAAAATTCTCAAAAGCTGTTGTAATTAGTCGGAAGGAGAGAAGGGAGGCGAACGGACGGGGGGAAGTATCCCCCCCAACTTCCCCATGGAGTGAGTGTAATTACCAATAAAATCCGATAGAAGGTGCCCGAAGTATGGAAATGATATCACTGCCTCATACAGATACCAGCTTAACCTCATGACTAGTGATGTAATCATTTCACAAGTCGACAGTGCCCAGTACAGCAAAATGATAATCCCAATCACTCTCCCAGAGGTGAGAAACGTGACTACAGGCAATACATAGAGCACATAAGAACTTACAAAACGCCACCATGTAAACAAATGAATCAACATTGTGACTAACATCTATTTATCTAATATAAGAAATGCGTATGACAAATTTGTTTCAACACGCTCTGGCCAGATCTGTCGTTATCTCAACCCTTCCTGCCCCACGTTGGGCGCCAAAAAAAGACTGTCGTGGTTTCAGCCCAGCCGGTAACAAAGGACCACGCAGCCGCTCGCTCACTCCTCCCGCCCCCCTCCGGTGGGATAGGGAGGAGGCGGAGGAGAGAAAAGAAAAAAACCTGGAACCTCGAGGGTTGAGATAAGGGCAGTTTACTGGGACAACACAAAAAAAAAAGGTTACAACAACAACAACGGTACTAATGAAAGAATATACAAAAAAAAGAGTGATGCACAGTGCAACTGCTCACCACCGGGAACCCGACGCTCCGCCACCGAAAGTCCAGCGCCCTCCCCCCGGCCCGCTCCCCATTTATATACTGAGCATGATGTCACATGGTATGGAATAGCTCCTTGGCTAGTTCAGGTCGGCTGCCCCGGCTATGCCCCTCCCACCTCCCAGGTTCCTGAAAAAATTAACTCTATCCCAGCTGAACCCAGGACACCTGACCTTGAATGTTCCCAGGGATGGGGCATCTACCACCTCTCTCGGCACCCTGCTCCAGTGTTTCACCACCCTCATTGTAAAAAATTTCTTCCTTATATCTAGTCTGAATTTACCCTCTTTTAGTTTCAAGCATTACCCCCTGTCATATCCCATACATAGTTTTCAAAAGTTCTGGTATTCTGGACTAGCCACAACTCAAGCATAACACTGTATACATACTTACACTTTACTGTCAATTTGGAAATTTTTTGCAAACTCTACAGTGTACTGTTAGAAGGTCAACAGAAGCATATTTAAACTGCATGCATCATATCTGTGGCAAATTATTTGTGCTTACAAAAGATCACTTACACATAAGAGCTACACACATAAGGATTATAAATATTACAAGGTCTAAAATTAAAAAAGGGTATTTTACTCCTTAGCTGTTTTGTTGATTAAATACTTTTAAAGGTACAGTCTCTGAAAAATTATTTCAGTCCAATTCAAGAAAGCTTAGTATATAACCAGGAAAAGGTTATTTCCAACTTTCAGCCTTTTTAAAAGCAGACAGTTGATATTAGTCAGTTGGTTTCAACTGAAACTAAGTACCTTTTTTCTGTGTATAGAGTAGTTACACAAAATGAAGCTCCCTCTGAAGTTTAAAAAATTATCTGGTTTCTGTATTATCAGGAACTTCTTTGCTGAGCTCAGTATTCATCATAAACTTTTTCTATTTCAACCACTGTGCTAAAAATACACCCCACCATTCACAAGAAGCATGGTAGTCAATTAATGCTGACCAGCACCCTGGGAGAGGCATAGCTCAGCAGTCTCCCGATTACCAGTGCAATTACATTAAAAGTTAAGTGCTAACATTTCAATTGCTTAAATTAATAGAAGCTCAGAGATGCACCGGTACTTTAAACTGACTGCTCTTCCTTTAGTATCCAGGATCTTTAGGCTACTTTATTTGTTCTTTCTTGGTATTTTTCCTACAATGACTATAGAATGGGTAAGCTTATAAATGTTAAACTCTAACAAAACAGAAATGCTTTGGTTATACAAATACACAGGTACTAGTCCTATAGCTAATCCTCACACACACAAAAAAATTATTAAGGTATTACTTACTTTGGACCTCTAATACTCCCAGCACAGGTAAACAGGACGAACACATAGCAGCTTTGGCCGCAAATATCAGTCTTTGTTAAAGGTGTGTATACAAGCATACATCCATGTATTTAGAATAGGTAGATCACATGTAGAGATCTGGGGCAGAAACGGGATTTATTAATCTACGTGAGTGTGACGACAGAGGTTCTCTATTAACACCCTTTGGTGAATGGTACAAATTCTTGATTAGCAGGTAAGATACTAGCAACGCTCCTCCCACCTCAGGAAAATCTGCTCCTTACTCAGTAATTTTGCCTAAAAAGTAAAATACACAGTGAAAACCAGCTGTTAAGAAAGTCCCAAGACAAATACGTGAAAGGCAAATTTCAGTCCAACAAGCAAAAGTTAGGGAAAGTAAGGCTGCTACCCACAATCAATTTCAAAGAAGTGAGACAAAAATATGGAGCAACTATTCAGCAGTGCAGTAATATACCATAAATTCACGGTACATGAAACATTCTATTACAACTATGAAATGGAATTAATATACAGAACAAAAATTTGGTGTGTTTGCTGGGAGTAGCCATAGAAATAATTTGGCAGCTGTCACGTTTCTTGCATTTAAAATTAAAAAACCATTTTATAGTGAAAGCATGTTAGAAGCTAGCATCTACCTAAGAGAATGAATTTTCCGAGGGAAAAATTTTAAACTTACTCAAATTATACCATCAGTTTCAACCCAGGCTTCAAAACAAAGGAATAAATTGAACATTTGCCAAATAGTTGTAAACTCAAGACCTTTAGTGAAAAAGTCACAGCAATTCACCTCGAGCAGGGAGTTGGACAAGACAACCTTGGGAGGTCCCTTCCAACCTCAACCGTTCTGTGAATCCGAGACTGCCTGAGTGCATCAACACTGAACTCAATTCTTAGCCAGTATTTGGAGTCTGGGGACAAGACTTTCCTGTGCTCCTCAGCATTGTATGTGGATGTTGTTAATACGAGTGAGTGTTAATACAGTGAGTGCTAAAGGAAGTAACTGTTTACCCTTTATCATTTATCATCACTCCTCTAGGACTGCAGAAGGGTTTGTAAGTGATCTAAAACCATCGGTGACCTTAAAATGCAGCACTAAGATAGCTCATTGAAGTTTAACAGGCAAATGCAGCTTGAAAAGGCAATAGAGTTCTCGTATGGTGAATGCTCCATTTCTAGAATTATCAATTTGGCACAAATTCCCTGCATTACAAATTATTAATGAGAAATTTATAGGAATAAGCGCTACAAAGTACTATTCAATTTTTGCTATAAGTGTTTACAGCCAATGTGGCTTCTAGATGAAACTCCACAAAACAAGAAAGGATGCAGTATTAGGTCGTGGAGAAAACTTGCACTGCAAAAAGGTACAGAATAATTTGCAGAGCACAGGGCAGACTTTCCAGTCCTGCTATGCACGATATGTAATGACAACTGTATTTAGAGAAAAGTGTATACTTAAGTGTAAACTGGTCCTACTCATAGACCATCTTAAGATTCAAATGAACCACAGCTGAATTCTAAACAGCACAAGCTCCTGACTAGAGACCTACTGCAGAGCAGTGCAAAATGCCATGTGCTTCTCAGAGTATTCACATGGATATAGCCTTCCAAGAACATTGGAAAAAAAAATCCCTTTTAAATTATCACATCCTTTTTGTGTTAAGTCTGCAGGATAACATTTGCTTTCAATCAGCTTTCTCTACCATTCATGTTCCTTTTTGCACTTCAAAAATATATTTGCCTTTGTCTAAAGTCAGACTTATAAAACAAACAGGTATTAGCAGTAGCCCAAGAGGCTTTCCCAGCAATCAGTAAGTTTCCAACATGCAGCTGCACAAAAGAATTAGAGAAATCTCAGATCATCAAATTTATCCTCCAACTTCCCCCCCATCCCCTCTGAATATACTCCTCATCCAAACTATATAGCTATATATAAAGTTTTATTATGGAGCAAGATGAAACACATAGGTGGTGCATAACAAGCATAGTTTCAAGAACTAGTAAAGCTGTGACATACGGAAAGTATGTAAACTACATTTTTTTCAATGACTGTCAGAATCATCACTGAGTATGTTAGGAGTTTGTTTGACATAATTTCCATTTTGAATATACATACAGATTATAAAATGAAACACATGACAAATATTCCTAAAAACCAAAGTCATTGCTGGTTATTTATATTTAAAAAATATGAAGTCATGTAACAATAACAGATACATCCTGGTATTCTTTTAAGTGGCAGATATCAGCAGGGAAGGACTTTTTCTTCCCTCAGTTTGCATTACAGTACTTTATTTTAATCAATTTATTTAGGTGCTTCACAAGTTCACTTTCATATATTGCTCATGTGTTTCTAAGTTATATAAACGTCAGTCATGCCTTTGTTCTATCTTAAGCTAGACATCAAGCCAACTTTCATAGCATTATAAATCATCACGGCTACCGTCCACATATAAGCTTAAATATATATATATTTTAATCTGGGCAACAATAAACTGAGACTAGAAAGATCAGGTTTCTTACAAAGATGAAAGAATTTCTGACTTTTTCTCAGCATTGAGTTCTGTACTCACCTCACTTCTGCGCTCACGACACCATCCCAGAACTTGCAACAAACTTCATGGTATGTCATCCACACAGAGGAGCAAGACACACAGGTCTCAGTGCTTAATGAGATTAGAGCATCAGAAAAAAAAGCAGTGCTGCTGGTAGGTACACAGTCCTGTAGGGCCATCATCAAATCTGCAGTTTTATCCACCTTGGAAGAACTTGACACACATATCCTTTCCTCCATGGAGAAAATTCTGGGGGACCTTTTACTTATCTTTGAAGTAGACTATCCAATAACAGAAGAGGGGGGGTCTTGTGTTGTAGTGCTGGATTGCACATTGCTACACAGATCCATTGCTGCTACTCAAGGAGTAACTGTCCTCCCAGAAATGGAAAGACTCTGTGCCTCTTAGCAAAGCCTGGTGGCTTCTGGGAGACAATTAGTCCCTGAAGGACAAAAAAAAATATTCACAGCAGCAGGAAGATTACCCGAGGCTGGGAAAGTTTTGTCAGTGCGGTGTAAGATATCAATGCTTCTAAACACTCGGCATATTAGAAAGAATGAATCGTGCTACATGCGCACCTTCTTAAACCTCTGACTCAGCTGACTAAAGGAACAAGACTGCACCAAATTGCAGACAGAACTGAATTCCCATTTAGTTGAAGGTCAAAAATTCAGTGATAAAAAAAATACTGCATCGTGATTTTTTTTTGCTTTAAACCTGTTGTATAGATCTATGTTATTTACATATTTAACACTGGGCAGTACTCAACTATGGTAATATTGTTCTTGAAGAACAAGGCACATTTTTTGATAAGTAATTTTAAAAAGTCAGTACATCAACTAGCAAATTTAACCATCAGGTAAGAATACAACTTGACAAAATGACATTCTGTTTTCCAGAGATCAACTGTCTTAGATTTATTTCATCAAAGGTGTGATACAATTACAAGCCCATGCATTTCATAAAAATATGAACTTAGAATTGTCATGGAACAAAATTTTAAATAACACATATACAGAAGTTTCTGGGTATTCAAGTGGACTGGTTAGTCTGAAGGAATATTATTTGCAACATATGGGCAGAAGCACTGACACTTCCATGTGATCATTTCTTTATCTCTTCTCCTCCTCCACTCCACACCTTCTGAAGATAGATCACAGTTGAGTAACTCCATGGATTAAATCCTAGACATAAGCTCAGAGTTGAATCCAGAATTTCACTTTCTATTGGCTACACATTTATATTACATCTTTTTATACTGTTATTAAAAAAATAAATCAGACTACATTTTTAAAATGTAGCCAGTATAACTATTTTGAAAAATGTAATTTATCCATTTAAGATGCTGACAAAATTAATTTCTGTCTACTTAAATTCTTTATCATTACAAGGTAATTCTTGTAATTCCTGAACATTGTTGAATATTAATGCCACTTGTAGAAAATTTAGGTATTTCTATGTAATGAAACTGCTGGAGGAATCAGAGACAAGCTGCAACAGATTAACATGAAATAAATATTATAGATAGTATTTAAAAGGCACACAAATACTTCAAACACATACAGTTTCAAATCTTTATTGTTTTAAAATTCTACATGTCTTTTACAATTACAATAATTTGTTACTTAAATGACTCTTGTATGGTTAATGTACAATGAGTTTTTTCCTGAAACTCAACCATGAAATACAACTTCATCAATATGATTTTTCTAAATAGATTAATACAAGATTTCTGTTTTGTTGGGAAGAACAAGTGCTTCACTTTGAACAAACGGCACAGGTGACTTCCCTTCAGAATCTGTGATCAATCCATCGAAAGTGCTTTTGAAGATTGCAGATCTAACTGTGACTGATTTTCAAAATCAGCCTATCAAATTACAAGGGTTTTTTTTTTTAACATTAAAGAGCATTTTCATGTAATGAAACAAGTTGCAGTAGTTATTTTTATTCATCTACTGAGGCAAACTCATGTTGAAGAAAAATTATATGATTATCTGCATGCAATGAACACTCCTCTTTAAATAGCTGATGAATTTTACACATATAAAGAACCTGTTAAAGAGTGCAAGTACTTTGATAATGATTTCACAAAAGGACGTATGCTGGTAATAATGGTAACTAACATTTAACATCTAAATACAAGCTAATGTATATTTAACAGGCAATTAACATGGCTTACAAGCCATGTTTCATGTGGTTGCCCTTTGAGAAAATGAACTCATTTGGTCCACACTCCTAAAGTTATCTGGGTAAAAAAATTGGAACAGTTAGGGCCAGAGTTTTTGATGAAATTCTTGTTTCTAAAATGTGACCTGTTAAAAAGTAAAAGCAGTACATCAATGACATATCTTGTCACATGACCTCAGTATAAAAAGATGGCCTGGTATTTGGAGCGATGAACGAGCACTGAAGGACAAGTCAAAAAAGAATGGAGACAGAATGAACTAAAATTTTGTTGTGTTATACTTTCTTGTTCCATGGTACTGCTTTCACTCTGTAGAATTTTGTACCCAAAGGAACTTTAAATCTGTTTTGTGCCTACAAAAAAAAAAAATCAGATTATGTTAGAAATGTGGGATTATTCCTCTGATTTTTATATTTTTAAGCAGAAACTGATTCCCACCCCCCAGCATTTATGAGACCCTTTGGAATCTGGCATGGTTCTGGGCAATATGGACACATCTACCCATGCCACTGCTCACTCTTTTTTCTAGTTCCCCTTCTCTTGCTATTCACTGACTGAAAAACAGAGCAGGAATGGCAGAACCTAGGGCTATTTTCATCTCACTTATTATGCAGAGATAACTTTTCACAATTGTTACAAACATTAAAACTGACTTTCTTGTCTGTTAATTTTATCAGATGATTTTCCATTACTATTCCCTTACCTTTTTTGCCTGGCAATATTCCTTTTCCATCACTTTTCCTAGCACCCAAGGTCTCCTAGATGCACCTGAAGCTAAAGAGACAGTATATTTATTATTTTAGATAATCAGCTACAGGGTATTACATTCAATATGGTTAAAGATTATTTGCTAAAATGATTTCATTGAAAGCAGAAAGTCTTCAAAAAAACCCCTTTTTTAATAAATTAACAAAAATTAAATAACTTCAGACATCGAGACAGGTCACTGGCATTTTCAAACAAAAAGTTTTATTTTTCAGTTTAAAATTTGTTTTAAAAGTTAACATTAGAGGAGACAAAAGCAAATCAAAACTGAAATTCATTTAATGATTCAAAATTATTCTCATTAACCAAGCTTGACCTTTTTGGTCTGATTTAAGGTGAGAATTTCTTGAAGTATTTCAAACGATAGAAACTCTTCTGTATTCAGCTATTATTATTGCCCTTACTGAAACATTTGATTATTTTTCTGTATTAGTGATGGAAATTAATTCCTCATAAATAGTAATTTTAAAGCCCTACAAGTCTGCTAGTTTTGGTTAAAGTCTTCTGAGTACCCAATACTGTTCAGAAAGGAGAAAAATGAAAGACCTCAATAATAAACTGACAGGTCAAGAAAGCAACAGTGGACATAAACAAACTTTCAGCTTCTATCTATTTCTGTAACAGTAAGGAAATGCATATTTGTCTTGAATTCTAAGAAATTCTATCCATTTTACTTGCTTTGCTCTTTTCTATCACCAATCACGGCATGAAGAAAACATCAAAACAGACAGAAGGAACAGCTCACATATGCTCTGCATAATACTAAAATCAATGCTTTTCTAAGCATGACTATTTATGAGATACTGTATCTCGGGACTAGAACATGAGTCACACAAGAGCCAGAGTTCGAAATTTTAATCTTACCCTTCAAGATTAATCTGGCTATTGATAATGGAGCAGATTCCGTTCTACTCCACGCTAGTACAAATCAGTACAAAGTATTCATGTCTGCCTGAATGCTCTACAACTAATATTTAAATTACAAAAAAACTTAAGTTTTTTTGAATTTGCTTGGCTGACAGACTTCATTGATCTAACAAAGATAGCGAGAAAGATGCAAGGTTTTTTTTCCTTAGATTTGCAGATGAAAACTTCCATATCCCGAAGATAAGGGACAACACAGAAACCATGCAGTCCTCAACCAATTTCAGTGTTGTCATAGCATTCTAAGTGCTCTTAATGTAGGCAGAGACAACCTACAATAGCCTAGATCTCTGACACTTAATACTGTAGGTGGATCTATATGGAATTATTAACTTGATATGTACATGTTGGTACAAAAGGACAGGTTTAGATGCAACGTTTTGGCAGCCCTTAAAACAATAATTTGCAGTACCTAGCTCCACACCAATTTTAATCTATACAAATACTACTAGTGTTCTGGGTTTTATTCTCCCCACTTCCCTGATGCAGAAATAGAATCAAGACACGGTTTCCTGAAGTAGTAAGCTAGAAACAAATGTGTTCCTAAAGCAAATGGTAAGTCTTCATGTTTGTTTTATGTGCAGTTTTCTCAAATTTGAGACTAACTCTGGTTAGCAAGTGGTAAGGAATGGAGCAAGCTAAGTCCATTTGAAAACAGACAGGTCAGTGAACTGTGTACTCAGCAATGTACAAACTAACATAGCTTTTACCTTATATATGTAAACTAACAGTAAGAAAATCAATCATATTTCACATATTTATGTATGCACTAGTAATGCCATAGTTCAGAATATATTACATCTGTAAGAAATGTAAGAGTTCTTCCCACATGTTTCGCAGAACACACATGGCACAGATCCTTCAGCGTCTCAGAATTCAGTTAGAGCTTGGTGGTCTTCTGGAGACTACACAATTCTTAAGAGCTATCACCTTTCATCATAACTGAAATCTACAATGAGTCTGCTCATTGAAAGTCAGTTGACAGCTTCTGACATGCAATAACGTATAAGAACTCTTACTGATAAATTAGAATTAATACAAAATTTCCTTTTAAAGCATGTTCTTAGACATTTCAGCAAAGTTGGGAGTGTGGCTGGGTTTGCAGAACATACTACATGTAATAGATTCACGTAAATGTCTTTAGACTATTTCATGTAGCACATAGTTTAGTGCAAAGCATTGTTATTTTTCCTCATTTAAAAAAAGATTAATACTTCAATTTAACTAAGTTTACATAGCTGCCGAAAAACAGCCAACAAATAACGTGATGATTAAGGGAGGAAAAAAGCAAACGTGCCATCAACCTGAACATAAGCAAAACATACAGAAACTGTTCTCTGAAAACTTATGAGCCCTGCTAAACACCATTTAAATTGGGTGGAAAAACTTTACCAGAAAAAAACATTGCTTGCAAATCCCCATATACTGTGGTCTACATTCTGTTATTTCAGACATATATTTGGGTTCATAAATTCCAGTCACTTTGCAGAAGATGAGCTACAGAGAACAAATTTTATCCAAAGATAATCTTCAAAAACCATCATAGAATCAGTTATTAAAAAATAAGAACAGAGCATGCAGTTTTGACAGAAACGTTACCTTTAGTTTTGTATTTACTTTCCTTGCCAAAGACATTGAAAATATAAATCCACATACAAAATAGGCCTGAGACCTACACAATTATGCATTATTATTCATGCTACTGAATAGCTAAGCAGCCTGATGGGAATGGTTTCCCCATAGACATGTTAATCTACTCTGTGTGTGTACAAAATTGGCATTTTCTCTCTCCCTTTTTTTTTTTTTTTTTACAGCTTACTTTGAAGATGCATATATTTTGCCCTATTTTTCCAAGATATTAACATCTATATCAATTTTTGATTTAAAATGTTCTGCCTTGAAAGATGTTTAGCATCAAAACAAATAGCAAAATCTACAAAAATAGCTGACAGCTATCTGTATCACATTCTTCTCATATTTATCACATACATTTATAAAATCACTTACTAAGCAGTGTTATTTGTAAGAGGAGATAATAACTGAAAATAATCTGACACTTACCACACTCACCTGGTTTGAGATCCAGGGCAGCAAGAGATTCTGAGTGCAAGAAATACAAGGTTGGACTAACAGTAAATAATACATAGTTGTCGTGCCTTTCATCCAAGATAATGAGAACCAAATCGCCAACCTGAAAACTGGAAAAAAAAAAAATAAAATCAAGGAACTTAACTAAAAAAAGCATAGAAGCTTAAAACTACATTAATTACAGTACAATTTTTTTCCCAATTATTGCACAGACTGAGACTTAGTTGAACAGCAGCATAGATATTTCTACTTGTTATGCCAACTCATATACATTTTATATTTTCTGAAGTCAACAAAACACTCTACCTTTCAAAAAGTGTTTTTGCAATGTTCTTCTACATTGATCAGCTCAAATTATTTTTTAAAGCAAAACTGTCCTTTCAAAAAAAATAAACAGAAGTACCTAACAAAATACTAATGCTTCAATTCTGTATTATTTTTATTGACCAATACTTATGGTAATGATCACTGTACCAATGCTTACAAACACTCTTTTGATGTTTTAAACTGAAGTCAATTAGAACACAGAAAAATACAGCAAAATATTTATGTAGCTATTCAATCTTAAAATTTTAAGCACACAGGACAAAGAAGGGATGAAGTGTTCATCTTTGATCAAAGGGTTAAAAACAAAAGAAACACCATGGTGACTTTACATAAGAAGTTTCAAAAATCTGTTTCTTCCTGACACCAGGATAAAACACAAGAAGCCACCAAGTTCTCATGCCAAGTTTCAGTAACAGAATTCAGAGAACTTTTTCTGTCTCCAAGTTCTGTTTCACAGTGCAAACGTGTTGAAAGTAAATTATTTACCCATTAATGAAATGAAGTCTAAAATAGCTACAAATTAAGCATTAGACCATGAGAGGGCTGTAAGAATGAATATTACTACTACTCTGTGTATGGGGGAGCAAGTGGCAAAGAAAGGGGAAAACTCTTTTCCATATAAGGAGACTGCAGATACATAGTCAGAGATAAATAGGTAAATCTAGAGAGAAATTTAGCTTATCTTCTTTAAAGTTCACTTTCAGATTAAATAAACAATACTCCAAGCTTTTCTGCCTGGATTTATTATGATGACAGACTATGCTGACTTAAATAAAGACATCTCTGTTGGACAGACGAATTCTTCTTTCACGATGTTTTCCTCACCAAAGACCACCAAGAGAATTGCCAGAATATTCAGGTGCTCACAGGAAAACCTGATTCTGCACATACTGACCTTGTTACAATAAAAATGCAATTTGGTGTAATTCAGAAAACATTAAAGGAATAATCTGTGTTAGGATTTCTTTCCAAAAACTTTTTTTATATCACTCAATTAATATCAGACTGATAAATTACTGAAGAACAGTCGTCTATAGCTTTCATGTTTTGCAAGAATTACTATTTCTTTTTCCAGCAACAATTCTACATGCAGCTGCTAACAGATTGATAATATCTAACAAAATATTTGAGTTAATTTCATTTCAGTCTGTCAAGGTAAGCCAAAAATTTTGAAGACTTCAGGAAGGTAAAACTTCTCTTGAAATATAATGGAGCACTACGCATATTCAGGATAAACAAGATTCCTTCTGATTTTTCTCAGCATGATTTCGAGAAGGTCACAGATAAACAAAAAGTAATCTAAAAGAAAGGAAGGATTCTAGAAGTCCCATGAGGTATTATCCTTATGAACCACGTAAGAAAGGTAGAGAATTCAAGAAAGCCACCACTACACAGAATTCATAAAGGCCTTTTTTTTGTTTAAAATAAAGGGTTTATAAAATTTGATTTATGCCCAACTGACATTTCAATAACTGACAGCTAAATGTATAGAGTTGACCTATATATATTTTCACCACAGATCAAGAACAGAAGAATTGTGACATTCTTAACTACATACGTATTATTGAAGGCATATCCATCTGTTTATATGAAAATTAACATGTACTTACTCTCTAATTGCTATTTTTTCAGAATGTCTTGAGGATACTGATGACATGCTCTGGGACATCTATTAAAAAAGAGAAAAGCTATAAAGTATTGGCAAGCTATGATGACATGTACGTTGCAGGTAACAATATGGTTAAGATAAATCATTTATTATTGATTTCAAACTGTCTATTTTTGCAGATCTTATATTCACTCAAGAAAACACAGAATTCTGTCATCCTGTTCTGTAGCAGGTTTGGTTGGTTGGTTGTGGTTTGTGGGGGTTTTTTTGATTGTTTGTCTGTTTTTTAAATAGCTACCTTTGGTTATTAAATTTCTTGCATAACTGACTTCTCCCTCATTATTTAAAACTGAGAAGTGCTTTCCAGATCAGTGCCAGTGAAGATTTGTTCCAAGCATACACAAGACCTATAATATAGCTGTGCACTCTAATACAGAAGCCACTGGCATTCTACAAAAGGCTGATGGTAAAATACTGGAGGGCAAACATGTTTATTGCAGTTAAACTCTGGATGTTGAACTCGATATAGTCTCTCAGTTTTACTAAGGACTGTCACTCAATCTAAAGTTTACTGTAATTGATAGAGCAGCACTCCCTGGCATAAAACTGCAGACAAATTTACTAAGACCAAAGTCTCAATTATGTAAGGTTTTGGACACAATTCTCATCTCTCTATGCACGATATTTGCCTTTAAATCTGTTTAATACTGGCACATGAACCAACTTCAAGAGAATAAACTAGATGTAAAAATGAATATAAGTGTACATACACTTCTCCAGTAACTGTGATAATAAGAAATGAAAATGGTCAACGCTACTTTGTATTTACAAAGAGATTATATAGCCTACATAAATGCAAGCAGACAGAGGAGCTGATCTGATGTCAGTATATCCATTTCGTCACCCTTTGGTAACCTCCTTACAGAAGACAATTTGTAATTGCCCTGTAGAAACTCTGACTAGAGGTCCTGCAGTTTTTCCATAGGTTCCTACTTCCTGGACCATTTATACATGCTATTCAAACCTAGATTACTCGTACTTGAAGTTTAGCACGATTTTTCATCTGTAACTCAAACATTGTTACCTACAGCATATTTCCTATTGTCAGTCTTCCCCCTCACTTCCCCGGAAACAGTATCAGCCTGTCTTAATATGAGCTTGAAGCCTATTCCCAGCTCGTTTTCTTAATTTCTTCAAAGAATGAGCCCAAACTGAATGCAGTACAACACAAAAAGCTCTCAACTTCTGATGACATTTTCAGCAGTTTTCTTTATGGGGCCCAACTTCAGATCATTTTTTTTTGTTGTTGGAGACCACATTTCTTTGACTTATTCACATTGTACTTGTCTTTCTTGAAAAAGTTGCAGCTAACATGAAAGTTGTCAAATGTGTATAATTTGCTTAGATTGCTCCCGAAAGTGTTTGAGAGTTCTCTTCACATGTTAAGACCAAAAATTTTCTTACTGTTTTTTAAAAGTGGAATGTTAAATTAAAATGCAAACTAGCTTGATTTCTGTATTTTTCATTAATTTCTAAGTTTTAAGAAAAACACAACAAATGAGAATGTTAAAAATATTTCCATTAAAACTCAGTACAGAAATTTTTATGAGTAGAGTTCTAATAGCCTTTACACAGAAAAAAGGTTCCCTTTCTCAATAATTCATATAAAGTAACAAAAATCCTATAATAACACTCCCGGTATTAAAACAAGCTCCTTTTAATTTTTTTTTATTGCTTGCAGAGGTAACCCACAAGTTTTGCTGCAAAGGCCAGGGACGTGAAAAGATTTTCTTTTATTGTGCAGCACCCCTTCTGGGTTCCTTATCTGAAGTAGCTCTATAGAAATAAATATTGGTATTTAAGTGTTGATGTGTATTTCAGCTTTGGAAGTGTATTGGGAAGGAGGGGGAGGAGAAAGAAGGATGAAGAGAAAAAAATAAAAATAATTTATTTCATCTATGATATAACTAATTTATAAGTGAGGAATTGAAAAGATATTATGTTCTTATGCCCATTTAGAAACCAATTTTCAATTGCTTTAGACACCAATGAGCTGCCAATTTCTCCTACATGGCTTGGTATTAATCATAGCAATAAGAAGAATTTTGTATTTGTCTTGTACAACACCATGTTTTCTTCAATTTCATTTTACTCTGAGATGGCAAGAGATCGAGAGTTTAATTCAGGAAATCTACAGAGAGGTTTAGGAGACTGTCCAGTGTGGTTTGAGTTGTATTGTAAAAACTACACTGAAATACCTTTTGTGCACTTCATTGACATTCTAAATAAAAAAATCCTTTTCTAAAATATGCTTTTAGGTGTCTTGCAGTCCTTTCTTATGCCCTGCACTAGCAGGGTTATTATGTACAGGTTTTAATATGGAATGGAAAGTGTTTGGAAAAAAATTGCAATTTCACACCTGAATATGTAGCAGGAATAAATTATATAGTAAATTTCAATCCTATACCAGACAGAAAAATGGAAGCTCCTACTGCAGAAACTTATCAAACACTTTTGCTCTGAAATGTAACTTGCAACTACACAGATATCAGTTCCTACCAAACTCCTGGATATCACCTGTCACTTAAAGTGAGATCTCCATGGCCAGTACAACAAATAAACTACCAAAGGATTTGTCTGTTTCCCATACACACAGTAATTTTTTTAAGATTTAAGGTTGAGACCTGGTAGCAAGGATAAAGTGTAGATAAATAAGAGGAGAAGGATTCATAGCACAGGAATCGAGGGAACTCTGTCACTATATTCTTTTTCCTTTCATAGGCATTGACTATTATTTGAGTGTTTCAGTTTAAGACGATGACTGTTTGTATTTCCAGTTGCTAGGCAGAATTAAAAAGTTTCACGCCTTACAAAAATGACAGGTGCAGTTTCTAATCTCCAAGTTATTGTTAACACTCCTAATTATGCTTATTGTACAAGCATATTTACATTCCTGTGAACTGGCCTTCAATCTACTGTTGTTGAAAAACTGAGCCATGGCACCACTGAAATTAACTCCCCGTACCCCAAGCCTGGATGGTCTGTGTTCTTTGGGAGTAAGTCTCTTTCTCTCCAGTCCTGTGAATCTTTTCCATGAGAACACTGCTAAGTTGAGATATCCCTGAAAGGTTATCAGGTTACCTATTTGCCACTTGCCGTAATGCTTAAAACATTTTTGAATTTAATAAAAACACATTTTTAGATTTTAACAAACTTAATATTTGTAAGCTTTTCTTATTTTTTCATGAGACTTAAAACATGCATTGCACAAATACTTACCAATCTTTGATTTAATCTCTTATTTTCCTCTTCTTTCAACTGCAAAGTCTGAAAGAAAATCTTATCTGATTATACAAACATTTTTTAAAAGTTTTGATATGACCAGAGCCAGACTACTTATACAATATACATATTTACTACAGCTTTCATTTTAAAACAATATCAAGACAGCTTTTGAACAAAGACATGTAAAAAAATTTGAAGTCTAGCAATTAACACAGTGATACAAAACCCACTGCTATGCTATGCTTATCTCTATACTCATCCTTCTCCTTAAGTTAGTGTCATGGTTTAGAAAAACATTTCACTGATAGAACAGCAAAAGAAATGTAATATATTACTATTTTATAGCTTCTACCCGTGACAAATCCTTTGTAAGCAGATGACAGAATAAAGCATGCAAGTGCTCCCAGTCAGAAACATCCAGCCACTTGCATCATACAGTGCCACAATTCATTAACAGAAAATATTTATGTTCTCTAACTGATCACAGATTTTAATCTAACTGATTATAGAAAGCTGAAAGCTAAAGGACACTATTTTTTAAGCCAACTTTTCAAGGTAAGAAAAAGGCAACTGGAATGGAGTTAGATATAACTAGATAGTTAAAAATTACTAGAATCTGAAAGATTCCAGTGTACTAAGGGTTAATCTAGCCTTTTAGCAAAAATAATTTCTATTTCATCAAAAATCTTCAATTATTCAGTGTACATTGAAAGCTATGCTCAAAATAAAAGTTGTAACGGAAGTGAAAATTTAAGGTATGTATTTGGAAGAAGCAGCGGGGGCGAGGTAGAAACTTAGAATTCTAGCCTGTAGGACCATGACAATTGCTTCAGAAAACTGTAACTTTAAGCACATTCACAACAAGTGTTATTTCACTTTTTACAGAAGCAATACTGTCAAGATTATAATGCACCCCAGGTAGAATGAAAGTGATTTAAGTAATAGCAGCCTATGAGGAGAAATTGTCCATTTCCAAGAGAAACAGGTAAATCAATCTTAATTCCTGTCCAGCTGCTTTGGATGCCTTAATTTGAAAAAGTAATCAAAACTTTTTTTTTGCTACCGAAATTCCCTAGATCAATGACATGTCACTCCTAAGAAGAAATATTACACCTGACTCATTCATACTAAAGCCTACATAAACAGAATAAACAAACTTTAAGCTAAGCCAAATATAATGTATTAATACTTACTTTGAATTACTTCAACAAATTATACTGATCCGAAACAAGTACAATGAAAAACCATTCCCTGGAATGGTATTTATAAGCCTTGCAGATACTATATTGCATCAGAGTATATAATTGACCACAGCACAACTGCACACATACATATTTATAAGTACTTAATTGTAATGCTTAACCGCACAAACAATCTACTCACTCTTTCTAACAACATTATCCTCTGTTTTTCTTCAGACATATGGACATTTTCACTAAAAGAGAAAGAAGAAAACAGACAGGTTAAAAATAAAATTTCTTTTCATCAAAAATTATTTTTCCCATCCCTCCATTGTCACTCAGTGAAGAGTGCCATGTATTTGCTAGCACAGAGGGAACAGCACAGAAAGATTCCTTAAGAATCAGCATTGACATTTCTGGCAGGTTTGGGGGGACTTTTTTTTTCTTTTCTTTTTTTCTTTAAACCCAAGCAGCTGCTTTGTTGCAACCAGCTAGTGAATTTTCAGTCACTGATTAGTTTATAGTTACATGGGGCCATTTCTGCATATTTTGCATTATTTTCAAAACCTCAGGATGAAAGATACAGCTCCAAATGCTTTGGCAGTTAACCCTCGATATTGCAGTTCAGCTCTACAATGTATTTTCCTAATCTTTGTAGTTTAAAGGCTCTGTGCCCTGGGACTCTCTGGTAGAATGTGAACTTGCTAACCGTCTCTCTTCATCTGAGAGAGAAACTGAGCACTGGGGCACGATAAAATAATGCTAACACCCTAAGACAGATTAATAATACCTGAAGACAGATTAATAGGGAAGAAACAATGTATTTTGTAGTCCAAACTGATTTGGTTGGAGAAAGAAAACAGACAAGTTTTTGGACATATAGTCCATTCATCCAGTCTGACAAAATACGCTATAAATCCAAGGAAAATGCCAAGTAGAACTAATAGATTATAACTGAGCCATGCTACTCATTCCTTCATTTCAGTTAAAAGGCTGCTTAGCCTTCAGGTAACAGGAAAAAGTCAACAGAAACCTGTAATAATTTCTGCCTACTTATTACCTGACTTTTAGTACATTGAGCCAAAATTTTTTGTTCCCAGGCATATCTTCGAGGTTTTTTTTGTAAACCTGCCCTGAGAGTTCAGAACTAGAATGATTACTATAAGAAATAGTTCTCCTTCTAAAGACAGAGTATTTAACTGTTTTATTGATTATCAGTGCAAGTTTAGTTTGGTAAGCAACAACTGTTTTCATCCTTACTTCCACAAAGTTTAGTGCACTGGGCATATTATTCTTGGTTAGGCAGCATACGTTGTGATGGGCACTGATTAAAACGAATGCAAGTATATCTAACAACTCTGCTTTTGCTTCTCTGGCAAAACCTCATTCCACTTTTATGTTTCCCACTCAGGTTCATCACTTCTGTGAGAGGTAAGTAGAAGTCTGGGATTGTTCAAAAAGCTAGTGGCACAAAAGTGAGAAAATGCATAGGTTGCAATTGCTTAATGATCTTCCACAAAGGTTCTAGGTGAAGGGGTAGCAACCAGGAGCTTACAGTCAGTTATTCTGCTTTCCTTTCAACAACAGTAAAAGTTTGCAAGCTGTATCAAGTGGGTGATTCAAAGATGCATCCAATTTCTTCAGGTAAGTGTTCTTAATGAGCAAAAAGAAACCTTTAATCATATTAGGGGTATAATGAAATTCATCTGGGATTCTAAGCTTTTTTCCCATGCAAATGAATACAACATCATACTGTACAGTTCTGAAACAAAATCAGATATTTCAAGAAGCCTCACAAATGAGAGAAATAAGAGCATAAGAACTTTTGTTTTGTTTTAAGTAAGATGACAAGATCCGTCTTCCCAAAACATCTCATCACACTGAGGTAACTAGAAATAAGCAGGTTTGCTGTTTATGCAGGGTAACATGACAGAGCCTGTGATATTTATCAACTTCACAAATGAGAAAGTCTACGGGAGGATTAGGAGAAGAGAGGAAATCTGACAATGCAATCATAATTGAGGTATCAAAAGTCTATTAAAAAACTACTGCAGCTGTAAAAGCATAATAGAAAAAATTCCACGTGACTGCTAATATTTAAAAGTGCCTTCCAGTTCAAATCCAAATTTCCTTAGACATGGTAGGAAAGGATCTTAAAATGAGTATTCCTAGTATAAGAGAATTAAAGAAATGCAATCTTCCACCACAAGGAGGTAGAAAGTGTTATAGCATGAAGAACAGTTCTCATGAATTAGTAAAAAGTACTAAATGTTGACTATTTCAGTTTTCTTAGGCTGCTATAGCAGAAATATACTCATACTGTAGATATTTTATTTTTTCCAGTTTTCCCCAGTTTCTATATGGAGTTAAAAACACAATTGGAATGCCCTGGACAAAACTTCTTCACCCTTTTTTCCTGAGTTCTCTCCCAGTAATCTATTCCGAATGGATTCTCATGCTGCACTAAGTACAATAATAGCTGAGTATCTTCCAGCAATGAGTCCTATTTTAATGCACATACATCGTGTGCTATTCATTTTGCCTTATTCTAGTCAGAAAGTACATATAATAGAACATGCTCATTTTAGTACAGAATTTTTAAGCCTAACATTCTACATTTGTCAAGAGAAATTTAAGAAAATTAAGAAAATTGAAAAAAATTAGGATTTTTGCAGGCATCATCATAACCCCTTCTTTTGGAGCATGAGACAGTCTTTACTATTAAAAAACCTTTACAAAATTACTTTAGGTACATTTAAATTAAGAATCAAGGCTCTGAACTTGATGCACATTTTCACGGAAGTCAGTATTGAAAAAACACAAAATACACCTCCATTAGGCTCGATTTCTGACACCAACCAACAGGATAACTTTGTACCAGTCAGAATTATTTAAATTCTGAAGACTTTATAGTCATGCACTAAGACCAGATCACAAGTCTACTAGCTTTACATGTAGACTCTTAATTTACTAGGCAAGGCATTATATGCCAATAACAAAGTGCACTGCTATTGTAGGGCACCCAAAATAAGAGAATATAGTGAAGTCAATAACTGCAAAAAACCTCCATAAGTTCCCTCTGATCTCTATAATCACCTCAGTATTTCAAGCACAGCTTCAGACACCTACCTGCAAACTAACCGCTGCCTAATTAAACCTCCATACAAGAAGAGTGATAAGCAGTTAAATGTATGTATCAACATAATGTTATTTGAATTTGTTGTAAATCCAGACAATCAACCAGATCCAAACACAAATGAACCAATCTTAAGTGAAAAGTTTAGTTTGAAGTACATAAGTTGCTTGCCCTAGTTGCTTTCCCCAAGTAAGGGTTTAAATAATTGCAAAGTTTTTTCCCAGTCTCATCACTGCCTTCTAGTAAGTCAGCAGTACCACCACAGCTGACATTACTGATGATTCGGAGGTTATGCAAACAAAGAGATGCTGAATACCTGTCCTTCTCTCCAATAATACAAAACATCAATCCATCAAGGCAACTTAGCCTGAGTGTTATTACTTGTTTGGAATCCTGAGGATTCAGCCTCATTTCTACCAAGCATACCTATCACCCCTTCCTCTTTATCAAGGAATATCATTATACTGTCTTACAGCAGACACGTACACGAACAATCATAAAGTTTTTTTTGTTGTTTGTTTTTAAATGAGAGCCAGCCACTGTTCAAAAGATATGCCAATAACATGCAGCCACCCAGCTCATTCACCATTACAGTTGTTCTCCTGTTTGACTTACACTTCATATACTTAGGTCTATTTTTTCACCTCATAATTGTGGGGGCAAGTTTCACCTTTAAGATACTTCTAAGACATCAAAACCACACACTTCTGATGATTGTGACACCACAACTGTAGGCATACATTTAAAAGAACATTTTTAGCAAGAACAAAGGCAGAAGGAGTGTGAAGTGCAAATGAGCATGTTTAACACCACCCCACAGCACACATTTAAAGAACGAAAGCATGCTTTGCATATTTGTACTACAATGCCCCATACTTACTGCACAGCCATCATACTGGTTTCCATTGTGGAGTCCATTCTCCCTTCAGCTGCAATGTCAGAAACCAATCTGTCTGTGTCAGTGGGAATATCAGCTGCGCAGGCTCCACAAGCTTCTGAAGCTGCTGCTGAGTAGGTAGGTGGAGAAAAATTACTACTTCTCAGTTTATTAACTTCTTCTTCAAGCTTTTTCTTCTCTTCAAGTAAGCGAGCTCGATCTTCAGAAAGCGTTTCAATCAAATCTATGACACAAGCAAATAAAAATTCTTTTAATAACAGCAGCACTAAGGATCAAAAACAATCTGTAGTGAATGGATTTATCCTATTAGAAAAGATGAATACTTCTTCAGAACTTTGCTTACCCTTATCTTTTTCTTGCTGTTGTGTAAGCATTTTTAATTTGTCACTAAGATCATTAATTATGTTTTCTTTTTTCATTTTCTCTCTTGCCAGAACAGTGTTAAAGTTGGTCTGAAAACAGAAAGAAGTATTACTGAAATAAGAAATGTACTGTATAAACGTAATGGAAACTACATCACTAGAACAAAAAGTACAAAAGATATCACGCATTTCAGTTTCCTACATTATAGTTAAACAAGGAATTAGATTTGTTTACATATTACTTTGGTGAAGAGATAACATGTTTGTACATTTTGTTTTGAGGTTTCTCTGTAACAATTTTTTTTTTTATCCCTCTGGTTCCCCCAAGCCCAATACACACATGTAGTATAAAGAAATCATCATTAAAAAACAGTAATTTGTAAGTTGCTGGGTTTTTTAAACATAATGCTTTATATTCCAGTTTATGTATGACAGTTGCATGTTTTATATTAAAAACAGTTACTTTAAGGATTAAAACGGTTATTAAGACAAAGATGCACTGCTGTCCTGGTTTCAGGTGGAATGAAGTTAATTTTCTTCTTAGTAGCTAGTATAGTGTTGTGTTTTGGATTTAGAATGAGAATAATGGTGATAACACACTGATATTTTAGTTGTTGCTAAGCAGTGTTTATAATAAGTCAAGGACTTTTCAGCTTTTCATATTGGGAAGGGACACAGGAAGGACAGCTGACCCAAACCAGCCAAAGGGGTATTCCATACCATATTACGTCATGCCCAGTATGTGAAATGGGGGGGAGCTGGCCTGGAGGCACTGTGGCTTGGGGATTGGCTAGGTATTGGCCAGCGGGTGGTGAGCAACTGTATTGTGCATCACTTGTTTTGTGTATTCTATTATTATTATTATTTTCCCTTCCTTTTCTATCCTATTAAACTGTCTTTATCTCAATCCACAACTTTTACTCCCCCCTCCCCCCACCCAATTCTCTCCCCCATCCCAGTGGGGTGGGGGGGAAGTGAGCAAGCAGCTGCGTGGTGCTTAGTTGGTGACTGGAGTTAAACCATGACAACTGCATCAAGAAATCCTTTCTTACTGTTTAAATGCAACAAAGCTGTAGATAATAGCTGTTACTATCAGAGATTTAATTTAAGAACTGAAGAGTCATCTACAAAATCTGAGAGATTCAAGATGTTTTGAAAGGAAAAAAGTGTGGATACAGACATAATTATTAATCCAGTGCAATATGATTTTGTATTGAGGTGTGCAGTACATAGTGTTTCTAAGTTTATTAAGTAAAATATAACATTTGCTTTTCAAATACTACCTGCCCAGGCTAATAAAGTTTAAAAACCATTAAGTAGCATTCCAAGTTAAGTAGTATTTCAAATAATTAATTTTGTGTTGTCCACAAATTTTGTGTTGTTAAACTATACTTAACCAGTATCTTTCCGGAGTTCAAGAGATTAATGGATAAAAATTTACAGCACTAGCTTAACAACTTAAGTAAAACAAGTCACAAAATAACAAAAATTGAATCTGGATTGCCCAGTTCACAGATATTTAAGGAGGCTTTTTTTTGATTGGTTGGGGTTTTTTTTCGTTTGGTTGGTTGGTTGGTTTTTGTTTTGGTTTGGTTTTTTTTAATGCTTAACTGTTGGAGTCCATTAACACATCATATGCTGGCTCCAGAAAATAGCACAAATTTAAAATGTGCAAGTGTTACACAGCAAAAAAACCCCCAACTCCATAACTTCAAAACAGCAAAAGAACACATAATTTTCATGGGAGCAAAAGTAATAAAAAAGAATCAGCTTTACCTGCTGTTCTGCAGTGAGCGATGTTCTGATGTTTTGCATTTCTTCATTCTTTCTTTTCTCTTGTTCTTCAAGTTGCTCTAAGAACTTCATTTTTTCTTCATGAAGCTTCTCTTGAAGTTCAGCAACCAAGCTTGACTCAGCAGATGATTCAGTGGGAGGACTTAAAAGAAAATGTTTAGGCTTTAAACTTGCAACATATAGAGTCCCAGAATACATGAAATAAGCAAACACACAAGAAGTCAGAACTTCTTTTTGAGATGTTTTTTCTGAAATATGAAATAAATACTGTATTCTAATTAAGTCATTACTAATCTTCAATTCTACTTTTTAATCCTGAGCTCTTATCAAATTCTTACTCCTGGGCATTCTGTTTTTTAGTGTACTACACTGGCTTTAATTTCAAAGTTTTTTTGAAGGGGGAAGTTTTTGTTTTCACTTTTCTAACATAACAGAAGTTGTGGAAAGCAGTAAGAAGAGGAACGATGATAGTCAACTCCCTGAAGATTCTTAGTATGTCAAAATGCAAAGCCTCCCGAGCTGTCAAGTAATTAAAGCAATTCAGCAATAAATCTGATGCTAAGGAATTCAGACATGAAACTTAAAACTCTGGGTTGCAGAATCTGGGGGATAGCAGTAAAGATCATAAAGAAAGAAAAGCATCAACAGTCATCAAGGCAGGAAGGATAACAACCTTAAACAGCTCTTGAAACAGGCAATGTTACATAGGCCAAATATTTTCCATCACTGAACCAAAAGCATTAACTACGCTCTTCTGTGTTTTGGCTTGAGTTATCAAGAACCACCACTGAAAAACATCGGGATAGAGAAATCCCTTTGTTGGGCAACATTTGTGAAAAACTGTATTATTTTAAATTTCTATTATTTATCTACACCAGAACAATCTTTGATATAAAGAAAATCCCCCCAGACCTAACTCTCCATCTACATACATATGTCAATGGTTTTCTCTAGTCAGAGTAGTCTGGAGGTATGGTCTCCTGATGTTAGGTAGGCTGTGCTGAAAGCAAAACATCATGTGCTAATATACTAACATTCACAAGCACAACTCCTAACACTAAAAATGCTCCAAGAATTCTTCTTGCTTCATAATGCAAAGCTGCTCTGTTAAGACTAGGGGCTACAGAACCTCAGAGACACCAGAAAGATTCAGCACGGAGAATATGAAAGAAAACCGAATTGCAGAGGAGGCAGGGAACCTAAACACCGATTGCTGCATACTAGATGGGCGTTTGGGCACCCATGAAGCGACCAGTTCCAGCCATTTCTAGAGTCTTTGCTTAACCACACGATCCAGCACACACTCACCTATCTCTGTTTCTGCCATCAATTCTCCCTATCAAGTTAAGGAACCACAGTATAAGTTTGTCTGAGAAGTGTAAAGAAGAGGTATGCCTGCACCTTACTTCAACAAGCAACAAAAATTCACTCATATTATTCCAGTTTATCTAAATGCCAAGTTAATAGATCAGCCGAAACCCAAAGCTGTTAGCTGCACTAAACCAAAGCAGGTATCACCTGCCTCTCAGATAGGCTGCCTGGACTACTGACTGTTTGCAAATGACAGCCAAATAAAGGATATTGTTATTCTGCAAAGGATGCTAGCACATTAACAGTTTTTAAACCTCATCACTGTATCAGGTATTGGGTTTACACATTTAATCTACAAAGGTCTCGACAACTATGGCAATAGTGACAATGCCTAACTTTTTTTAGTGTTTTCAAGACACCAAAAGCACATTTCTTCAGAGATTGGGGTTCCTTTGCAAGTAAACACTGTACTACTCTGCTCTAAGATGACAAATGATGCATTTAGCAACACTACCACTGTTCTATCACATGGGCATATACTGAAGATACAAACTATTATACAGTAGCTAAGCACTCAAAAAGCCCGTAAAAAGTGGTAAATAAAGCTCTGAAAGCCAACTGAAGTTCTCAGAGTGGCAAAACAACCTTTGACTTTCCAGAAATCAGAAGTAAAATAAGCAGAGAACAAAGCAAGTCATGAGACACTCAGGCAAATCTTTTTTTGTGCCACTGAGAAAGCATTTTCCTGATGGATTTAATTTCAATTTATTTCTAAATTAAGCCTAGCTATGAGAGAGAGCACGTGCTCTACAGAGAAGCTTCACTACTGATGGTAGTCTGATAGAAGTGGCTGGACAATACCACAGCTGGAAGACATCAAAGCTGTAATTCAGTTTTCAAAGCAGTGAGGATTCCTATTCTATTTTTAATATTCTTTAAAACGTCATCAATCTTTTTACTAACCAGCAAACTGCTTAACAACGGAAGTCATTACAGAAATTGTATTTTTCAGTTAATCTTGGCTAGTACATACTACATACATAGAAAGATTAAATAGGAGAGTAACAACTGCCTTGCAGTTTTATTATCTTTCCAAATCATGATGACACTAATTTCAGGCACATTATAACCAAAACACATTCATTTTCATATGTTGATAATGCATGGGTCACAAACATTTCTTTGTCACTTCTAAATTTTTTTTTTTAGTTTTCATGTAAATTCAAAAACTAAACTCCTGATACCAGTGCAACACTTGGGTCAAATTTAACAACTCATCTCCCTGTCCATGCCTTCTGGATGGCTAATGTAACATTGCTCTTGCAGAAAAGGACATTTATCTGACAAGCATATAGGCACATGCCAAATAAAAGTTGGTTTCTCCCATTACAAGTTAACTGCTAAACAATGACTGAGTAAGGATAACAAGTTGACTCAAATTATTGACATAGCTTGGGGTTTTAGAAACTCAAAAACTAAACAGCTAGACAGTGACTTTGAAATATTAAGACAGATGCACTTAACATATGTGCCCTCTGGAGTCAAAACACATCATGTCTTTATTCCTAGAGGGAAAAAAACTAACAGCAGATTAAAGGCATAAAGAGGAGCCTTAGGAGGCAATATATATTTTCAGGTCACACTGAAAATTAAATTACTTGACAGAACTCATAACAAACTACTAACACTTCTTTAGACTGAAACAGATAATATTTCTTTGAAATAAATTACTATATCTGTTTTATCCAGTTTGTATAAGAATACACACATCTGTGCTCAGAAGTTGTTCAAATGTAAGTGTAGATGGTGGATTTTTTAAAGTCTGATGACACAGCTACATCCTTTTCCTGTTGAGTCAAGTTTTTAAAACTTCTACAGTGCATTAATGCATATAAAAGGAAAAGAACATAAGAATTTATCTTTTTTCCTCCTCATTTCACCATATTTCATTAAGAGAATATTTTGTTCAATTAAGAGCAGTTCTTAATTTCATTATATCCCAATCTTAACTCAAAAAACGTAATATTATCTTGATGTATTTTTTCGTACACTGACATAAAAAACAGACACTGATACAACATCATTTAATGATGGATATGTTCATATCAAAATCCTGAGGTAATGGGACCGAAGTGAGTAATTCAAGTGAAGCAGGTATTCAGATTTCCCTTGCACTATGTAAGTGAATTGTGCACACGTGTTGGACACTCTGGATAACTTCCCCTCTCCTTCCTTTTTTTTAGGTGTTTTTTTTTTTTTTCTTTTTTAACATTACATTGATATTGAAAGTTGAATACAGACTTAAGTTAGCATTTATGTTCTGCAGTACTCGTCTGGCTTTTACGCCCATTCTGTCCATTTTATTGGTCTTTTCCCATTTCACATACTTGGTATATCATAATACCTCGAAAAAAATGCTCCATTTAGGTATTGTACAAACAAGATCTAGCCACTGCATTCCTTCACACTACAAGAACATAAATGACAAATTCTAGCATTTCAAAATAGAATACTGTTTCTAAGCAGTAGTCGCATAGAAAAATTTTACTATTTCCATTCCATAACACCATCATCTACTCTGCTGACAGGCATATTCCTTGAGAAGCTGGCGGCTCATGGCTTGGATAAGTGTACTCTTCGCTGGGTAAAAAACTGGCTAGATGGACGAGCCCAGAGGGTTGTGGTGAATGGGGTGAAATCCAGTTGGCAGCCGGTCACAAGTGGTGTTCCCCAGGGCTCAGTATTGGGGCCAGTTCTCTTTAATAACTTTATCAATGATCTGCACGAGGGGATCGAGTCCACCCTCAGTAAGTTTGTAGACGACAAGTTGGGAGGGAGTGTTGATCTGCTCGAGGGTAGGAAGGCTTTACAGAGGGATCTGGACAGGCTGGATCGATGCGCCGAGGCCAATTGTATGAGGTTCAACAAGGCCAAGTGCCGGGTCCTGCACTTGGGTCACAGCAACCCCATGCAGCGCTACAGGCTTGGGGAAGAGTGGCTGGAAAGCTGCCTGGTGGAAAAGGACCTGGGGGTGTTCGTTGACAGCTGACTAAATATGAGCTGGCAGTGTGCCCAGGTGGCCAAGAAGGCCAACGGCATCCTGGCCTGCATCAGAAATAGTGTGGCCAGCAGGAGCAGGGGAGTGATCATCCCCCTGTACTTGGCACTGGTGAGACCGCACCTGTGTTTGGTTTTGGGCCCCTCACTACAAGAAAGACATTGAGGTGCTAGAGCGTGTCCAGAGAAGGGCAACGAAGCTGATGAAGGGTCTAGAGAACAAGTCTAATGAGGAGCAGCTGAGGGAACTGGGGTTGTTTAGTCTGGAGAAAAGAAGGCTGAGGGGAGATCTTATCACTCTCTACAACTACCTGAAAGGAGGTTGTAGTGAGATGGGTGTCAGTCTCTTCTCCCAAGTAACAAGTGACAGGACAAGAGGAAACATCCTCAAGTTGTGCCAGCGGAGGCTTAGATTGGATATCAGGAAAAGTTTCTTTACTGAGAGGGTTGTCAGGTATTGGAACAGGCTGCCCAGGGAAGTGGTGAAGTCACCAACCCTGTAGGTATTAAAAAAGCACGTAGACAAGGTACTCCAGAAAATGGTTTAGTGGGCATGGTTGATGGTTGGACTCAATGATCTTAAAGGTCTTTTCCAACCTAAACGATTCTATGATTCTAAGATATTAGAAATCAGAAAGAGTAATTCTAGGCATTTCTGGCAAGGGAAGATATATTTTTCTTTTTAAAATGCAAAAACACTGCAGAAATTAATAATGAAAAACAATGATGTTAGGATGTTCTTTAAAATAATGTTGCCCATGTGTGTTTCATTATAAAGCTTAAACTGAAGACCCTGAAATACATAACCATGGCAGCTAAAGTCAATGCAAGTCCAGGTGGGCATGGGACAGTTCTCAGTAGGTCTTATACATATTCCCACACACTTTCATGCCACCATTAGCACCAACAAGCATGTATAGTTGCCAATAAAAGAAAGTTATCACCCTAAAAGCTAGCCACTGCATGCTCACACAGCGCTAATACCAGACCAAAGGATGGGAAAGGAGAGAGAGGCTGAGACCATCAAAATTGGATTTTCAAGCAACATGCTATTGTGGAAACACTTCTGCAATGTAACATTACAAGACTGAAATATAAAACCTTCATTGCTGTCTGGAAATGATATCGTGTAAGATATTTTACAATCTTTGAGATTAACTACAGACACAGGAATATCACTACCTATAAAATGGAAGTAACTTGAAACTTGAATATAGAAACCAACTCAGATAAAAGCTATTACAAATATACAGAAATTTTACTTAGTGCATAGTGCATCATGAATAAATATACCATAGTAATTACTTTAAAATACTTGGAAAACACAGTAACTTAAGTCTTACAGTACCTCCGATTTACTTGCATCTCAAGTTGTTGTATTTTTTCCAAAAGCCCTTTTTCAGCAGCTTCCCTCTGTAATTCAAAATCTTTACAAGCAGTTTGTACTGCATCCTCTTTTTCACAATTGAGCTTCTGAATGAGCAACTGCCTGTCTTGTTCTTGGTTAGATACTAACAGTTCTTTCTCTTCCTTAAGCTTATGGATAATAGCTTCATATTTTTCCTGCTGCTCACAGAGAGACAGTTTTTCTGTTTTTTCCTTTTCTAGGGCATTCACTTCCAACTCTAACTTACTTTGTAGTTCAGTTATTTGCTCTGAAAGTCTTTTTTCTGCCTCAGAAGTTTTTTGATGAAGAAGTGTTACTTTATTTAGTTCAGTTCTAAGCAAATTTGATTCTTCTTCATATCTGTCTATTAGCTCAGAAATGCACTGATCTTTCTCAATTGTCATCAGAGTCCTTAGTTCTGATAAGCCCACTTGATATTCATCACTGTTAATTTGTATTTTACTGTTTAATTTATCTATCTCCTTTTTTAAGCTTTCAGTTTCTTTATCAATCTGAGATTTTAAGGTCTCTTGTTGCTGGTTTCTGCTTTCTTCCAAAAGCAGCTTCATTTCATCAGTTTCTGCCTCTTTCAGGGCAAGTTCAACTTCTAATTTGCACCTCAAATCAGAAAGATCTGAAACCTTGAGTTGTAACTCTTCTACTTGTTGTTGTTTCTCTTGCACAACTACTGCATGGGATTCCTGCATTTGTTCAAGTCTATGCTGGTTCTCTTTTTTTAACTTATCTAAACAGTCCTTGTGCTCAGCTAGCACCTTCTCAAATTCCTGTAAATGCCTGGCTTGCAGTTTGTTTTCCAGTTCTTTTAAATGGCTTTGCTCTAAACTCTCGAGTTCTACCCTCAGGAGTTTTAGTTTTTCATTGTTTTCAACATGAAGTTTTTTCAAGTCTTCAAGTACTATCTCACGAGACTGCCTCAGTTCCTTAATTTCACAATTTTGTGTCTCCATTTGGCATTCCAATTCAAGTAATTTCTGGTCTTTTTCATTCTGAAGGCAAACTACAGCTTCTTTCTCATTTTTTACCATTGCAAATTCATCATTCTTATTCTGAAGAACTTCCTCAAGGCCTAATAAGTCACCTTTTAACTTTTTAATCTTCTTTTTATTTTCTTCACCATCCTCCAATAATTTATTAATTTTAGTTTCATATTCACTTTTCAAAGACTGTAATTCTTTTTGATGTTTATCTTTTAGTGTTTTTTCAAGTGAAAGTTTTACCTTCTCAATAGTATTTACTATTTCTAACGAAGTGCTTTTTAAAGAATTAGAGAAGTCACACTGTTCTCTTTGTACAAGTGTTCTAAAGAGGCAAAGATCTTCTTTTATACCTCTTAAATGTACCTTTGAGTCTTGGGCAATAACCCTACACTTCTCCATGCAAACATTGAGAGATGCATTTTCTACTGAAACATCCTTTACACAAGAATTTGTATCTTGCATGCGTCTACTGTCTATTGCATTGATAACTGAAGAATAAAGAGATTCCACCATCATTTCTGGACTTTGTGGATCACTTATTACATTAGGAGATACTGGATTTTCTTCTATTACAAATTCATTTACTGCTGACATAAAGTCAGATTCTGGACTTTCTGCTAATGAATCCAAGTCTAATGATCCTTGCTTAAGAGCTTGCTCCAAGTTCGGATGGGCAATAGTTTCAAAATCAAATGTATGAGCATCAATGCTGTCTGGAGACAATTCTTCTAACGGAGCTGGGGGACACACAGAAGGACACAGGGGACCCTGAAGACTGAGTGATGGAGGAGTTCTTGAAGAGGTAGCAATTGCAGTTCCTGTTGTACTTTCCATCCTTGGTGTGGTAGCAGATTGTGGCGATGCTTGACTATTGGAGGCCTACAAGTTATAAAATAAGAAACAAACACTTAATGAAGTGATAGGCAAAACTATTACTATTTTAAATTGAATAAAAATTACCAGGCAGAACAAGAACTTAAAAAGTCAGCCTTATTATCCGTAACACTCAAAAATACACACAACTAAATTTTAAGTAAAACTTGCAGAAATTCAGAGAGATTTTCCAGTAAGTTTCAAAAAAGCACCATTTGTAAAAACATAAATATTAAATGTTCATCTATCCAAAAGTCCTACACAGAACGCATATAATTGTATTTGAAAGGGCTGAAATGTAAGTTTGGATGATACAAAAACCTGAAGTAACCAGTCAGAAATAAGCTTTGTTTTCTAACAGCCTATTGATTTCAGTTTTCCTAATAATTTTGTCACTAAAATATCTTTATTTTATGTTGCTAATACTGCTACTAAAAATCAGTGTAGTCCAGTCACTATTAATACACTAAAACTAAGGTTTACAAAAAGCCTTAATACAAAAAAACCTGTTGCCTACTAACGTATCAAAAACATGCATGAGAATTGTTCTGCTTGTGAGAGTGTAGAAGTAGTACAGTATAATGAAGGGCACACTGTGATTAAAAGCAACATTCTGACTTTTCAGAATGCAAGATATCACAGCCTGAGTGGACTTCCTGCTCTATCCCCTCCCCCCAGCCATTGCTCCCAATTTCTGTCATTTTGCCTCTAGACCTTGGATACCACCAAACCTGATTCTGTAGCACCAGATCCTTCAATATTCAGCTGAAAAGCTAATGGTTAGAATAACCACCCATAATCATCCATGAGTAACAGCAGCTGGTAAGCCAATACAAAGATTAAGTAAAGCTTCTCCACCTTCACAAAACTGTTCCCAAGTAACTCTGATCAATTCCAGTGCTTCTGATTCTTAAAAAGCTAAAAACTTACCTTCAAATCAATTTTCCAATTAATTGTGATTAGATAACATGTTTAAATCTCATTATCATCAGTTTTTGTTCATTACTATATGAATTATAAAGCAAGATCAAGTTCCAGTGCATACTTTGCTGAAAAGTGTAAATTCATGCACAGTGTTTGAAAACCAAATCTTTGCCATTTCAAAGACATCATACTTTTCTATACTGCCATGGAATATATACTTTAAGTGAATTCAGCTGAAGTTTGATTTATCACAGCTATAATAGTTGTAACTGCAGGCCACATTACATGCACTTATTTCTATTCACCTGAAATTCATTAAAGCACCATTTTGACATGCTTTAAAAAAAATAATCAACTTCAGCAAGGCCTTAGAAACCGTGCAAACAGCCTGTGTTCTGTGATTTTCAAGCTTTTTGTATGTGACTAAAACTCAATTTAACTTACAGTATGATGTATCTAGAAGATTACATTTCAGTTATAGATTTTCTTATCTTTGCTATTTAATAGATGTAACATAAATACAAACTAAAATAAATATAAAATAAAAAATAAAATAAATTTACTGCTTGTAAGCTTTGTTTGACAGAATAAGTGAAGTGTGTATTAAAGTCCTCTTCCTTTACTATCTTTAAATCTATTAGAACTAGGAACAAATGGTCAATCTGTAGTATCTTATACTATTAACTGTTAAATACAACAGGGAATATAGAAGCCCTAATGCCAACAATAATATCATCTGCAGATTCTTAGAACAAAAATATAAGCCTTAAGCTTCAGCAAGTGCAGAACACATCCCAGTGGAAGTCAAAAATCAATGTACAGCCTCAGTATTCACCAAGGATGCATTACTGAACAATTTTGCAGTAAGATGGGTAGTGAAGCAATTTTTCCTAAGAAAATTACAGTGAAATACATCCAGTTAAAATACATAAGGAGACTATCCGTGACATGTAGGATGAAGAGGTATGAGCAGGATCATCAGGATCACAAACTGGAAGAGACAAGTTTTTTGAAAGGACTGCTGTTCTGAAAAAATCTCAGATGCATTGTCTGTAACCCCATAGCCTAACCATTACCTTGCTTTTCCATCCTTCACCCTTGAAGGACTTGTTTGATCTTATTCATCGGAGGAATGTGACCATCTTGAAAAGAAACTATTCCTAAAGACTCATTGGAATATTTGCAGTAAAAGATTCCCATAAGATGTTAATTCTCAAAGTGCTGGAGATCTTTCAGAATAGTGCTCTTCTCCAAAAAGCCAACACTGCCTGCAGCTGATAATCCTGATGCTGCTGCTTGTGCCTCTTTTCCAAACCATCCACATTGTCTCCATGCATTTAAATCATGTGTCTGGTGTTCTTTAGTACGTTAGTTTTTATTGGAGAAACTTTTGCTGTCCATTCAATGGAGCTACTTGACTGGCAACAGTTAGTGGAGCTGGGCAATAAATGGTCAGCAACAGAACTCAAAAACCCCGCCCAAAACCGGAAGTAACATATATGAGACTGCTGATGTATAAATAGCCAATTTTTGTCTTCTCAATCTTTTACAAATGCCTGGTACCCAAAAAGGGACCCTACTCTTCTCTGTACCATGTACCATGTAAACATTCTCTTAAGGGAGGTGCAGTGTGACTAACTGAATTCTGAAATTTCCAGCTCTGACACTCATCTATTTAGCAGAGCTGCATTTACACCTCACTTCCATTAGCCACTGCATCTATATGAAAGTAAATCATACAATGATTTGAAATCCAGTGATGAAAACCCACTGTAAAAAAAGTTATATTCATTATATACAAAATATTGTCTTTATCAAAAATGAACACAGAACATGAGACAAAAAAACTTAAAGGGAAATGCTCCTTTTGTTTAAAGGTACTATTAGTCCAAGTTTAAGCATTTCCCTTGAGTTTAATTTCTGCTTGCTGTTTATCTAAGAAAACTTAGAAAAAGAAACGCCGAAGGGTACTGTATATGCTGATACATGTGTGGATTCAAAGCATATACTTTAAGTGACAAACATTTAAGATTGATAAACCAGAACTTTAACAGTAATAAAAGCTAGCATCACAGATGCCAATAAGCACATACTAAAAAAGCACTTCAAAGGCTTTGAATATTAGAAGGCTTTACAGAAAGCCACATGCAAAGGAAAGATGGTTATCTACTTTTGGCACCCCTGCAGAATGAAGAAGAAAACAAAAAAATAGTTGTCACTGTGTAGAACAACACTCTACTGAGCTTGGTCTCCTCATGACCTGGGGCTGTAACAAATTCCAGGATGCCTCTGCAGTGGCTGCTGTGAACTCCGTCTCTAGTTAGAGTACCAGATTACTGCTAGTGAAGAGTTAGAACTCACATTTTGAGTAGCTGAAACTATATGAAAGACTTTGTTTACTGTTGCCTATTTCCCTGAGAAGCTGGTGCCTGCCATCTAGTCTATTTAAAATCTACAGGCAGCAATGTATACCTATGTCATACACTCTAATTCCTGTGATGACAAAGGAAAAGGAGTCAAGAGCAAACACGAAAAAAGAGACAGAGAAGCAGAGTTAATTTTTAAGTTCTCAGGTGTTGCTGGATTACATGCCTTGTTCTAGTTATGTTACTACGATAAACATAGTCAGGGAATGGGGCAATTCTTGGAAGGATTACAGTGTTTGAATTTCAAACTCAACTAGAAAAAATGGTAGATTCATAATCTGATCTGAAAAGCAGCTTCTCTTACAAGAGAAACTTTTAATACCAAAGGATTGCATATGTTAATCATCTACTAACTGTGGAGAAGACACCTTAGTTATTTTACCTGACTCCTATGGGCATCTTAACTTTCTCCTGGACATCTTTAACCCCTTCACTGATCTACTTAAACTTTGTCTGTATTATAGAAATGAGAGGGCACAGCAATATCTTTGGTGTGATACCATTAAATTACAAAGACTAAGAAGAAAGCTTTAAAAAGGAAAACAGATTTCAAAGTAGTAACAAATTAAACAAAAATCCACAACAATGTTCTTTAACTATTCTGATGTAATACTAAAAAAAGAAATCTGATATCAGATAGAGTAGCATATCATCGTTAATGTTCTATGAATTCGTACGCTAAAACAATAAGAGTTATGGAGACACTTAAAAAGAAATGCTACTAACATCCCCAGTAAGGTATTGGATCTCCTCTCTGACTTGCTTTTTGCTCACTTGTCTGTAGCCACAGCTGCTCTCTCCCACCTAAAGCAACTATCAAAAGACCAGCTGCTGTGGCTGATGCAGTAGGATGAACTCCCCACCTGACCTAGACAGAGCTAAACTGCTGCACTACCAACAAGCCAGGGAAACTATCCCAGTGCAACTTAACTAGGCTTCTGCTGCCTCTGGTATGGAAAGGGAGGTTGGGGTCAAATGTGTCTCCCTGGGAGAGTACAAGAGCAACATTCTGCTGTATGGGCAACACTCCCCACCTGCACAGTCATCGCCAACTCTGCACCAAGCTGGGAGGATATCTCACAGTTCACCAATAGAATGTGTAGGTATCTTCAGGACTATTACTAAATGTTTATTCATCCTTCTAATTATATACTGTAAATTCCCACCAATACTAAGGATAAGAAAAGAATATTTTCAAATTATTTCAGTAATTCCACACAAAAAAACCCACGGGCAAAAAGTAGTGTAATTTAAAAAACACTTCTAGATCACCTGCAGAACAAAGCAACACAGAGAAAGACCTAGTATCTCTCATCAAGTAATAACAAGAGCACTATTACTGAGAAGGAAAAATATCTGACAGATCTATTTGCTTCAATTCCAAAAAAACAGTTGAAATGAATCATTGAAATTACACACAGAGATGAGCATTTTCAAGATGACATCATGAATGGCCCAGCTCTGACCGTGCAATTTACTCTAAGGAAAGAGACAATTATCCAAACCTCTCTAAGCATTTGACATATGAGTCAGCCAAGAATCCAAACTGGTCAAAGTACAGCAAAAGAGAAAAGTGGGAAGAACAGATTCTCCTGATTTGGCAAACACCTTTTTGTGAGCCAGATACTGATAAAAATTTCTCAGATAAGCAAGTCTGAACCAAAAAGGGCAAACCATCAAGACTTGAACAAGTAAGGCACCTTTCGTGTTTATTTTTCTACTGTTATTATATATTTTTTGACTTAAAACTTACTCCTTTGATTTATTTCAGTCTTCCGACATTGCAAGCCTTAGTGAAAAATTAACTCGTTAGAACACCTGTCACTATCCTGGTTTCTTATGAGATAAATTTCAGGATGCTACAAGTTGGGGGTGGACTTCTGTATTTTAGAGCATGGTCTGTTGGAAGAGCATGTTCAGAAAACTCCCAGACTTCACAAAATTTACACCACTCCTCGCCATTCTGTTGGCTAATACAGTGGGTAGGCCCTAACACTCTTGCTTTTAATGGCCGTTCATATAGAAACCAATCTTCATAAAGACAGAAAAGAGGTAAGAAACAAGCTAAATGATACACTTTTTCTATATTACAGAACAAAGAGCAGCCCAGGTCTCATATTTTACATAAGTGAAAGACTTCCAGTAAACCTCTTGTTCAAGTCTCAGACAAATAGAAGATAAAGGACTTCCTGTCACCTGGTTTAAGCAGGAATTTGGTAATTCAAAATTGAACATGCCCATAACCTTGGCAGTTATAGAAGATGCTTCTAGTCAGCAAAGTGCATGCAAACACTTACACTGTAGATAACATGGAGTCCCACAAAAAGTGACACCTTTTTTCTATAGCAAAACTGTTAAAGAACACAAATTTGGAGCAGTCAACTTCACATAAAATTTTAAGCACTGCTGAATTCACCCGGAGTTTCACTGGGACAGGCTACAGTCAGAAGCTAAAAGGACCCTGTCTGGTGTATTATCAAAGTTAGAGGCTGAATGCACATAAGCAATCAAAAGTGATTGGCAGAAACAGAGTTTCTAGGGGGAAGAATCTGCTTGACAGGCAGAGTGAAACTAGGAAGAGATCTTTTTGCCATCTGTTCCTTATACTCAAAGAAAAAGACTGCAACATATTTCTTCCCTTCCCCAAAAAGCAGGACTGCAATAAAGGAGTAGGTGACACACTAATATTCAGGCTAATGGGGACAACCAACCAAGGCACTAAATTCTCCTTAACTGCTTGTGCCAAAAGGACTTAAGAAGCAATGAAAAAATCTAGAGAAGTAACAACTTCATTAAATACAAACTAAAGCGACAATGGCAAAATGCACTCATTCTGCACACGGAAGCTTTAGAAAATGGCAGAAAACAGAAATATTAACAGAATAATTCTAATTCCACAATTTCTGTGGAATATAAGCACCTGTTAACTCACCTCACTCGTTGAAGAGCTCAAAATTCTCAGAGTATTTACTAGTACATGATTAGAAAGAAAACTATTATTATGCAGTTATGAGACCAACTAATCTTTTGAATAGAATATTCTCTTTTCTTGGTAAACAAAAACAAAAATACCTTTTGTTCATTCAGCAGGTCTGTAATGGTTTGTGACATTTCATCCAAACTCTGTGCTGCCTTTACCAGGTTATGTAGAGCACGTACATGCTGGTGAAGAGGTTCAAAGTCACAAAGTATGGGAACCCTTAAAAATAGTAGAGGATTAAAATATATTAAATTATGTATTATGTGCATATTCCAACAAGACTAAGGTTCCTTTTGTATAAGGCTTGTACTTTATTCGTTTCATCTATTTTACATGGAAAATCCACTAAGACTACCTGGGTTTTGTGTTTTAAATTAAGAACTTGAGAGCATTTAAGGAGGAGAAAGTGATAAACACAATGATGGGGAAGTAATACGTCAGTCCTTCCTCCTGAGGAAAACATTTACCAGTAGTACCTAGAGTTACAATAACAGTAACAGAAGAGAACTGATAGCGATTAGATCTGTAACTGAAGCACTTATGTTTGCAAATGACTCTATTCTTCTTTTCAGTTGGATTCTCTCCAATCCAGCTCTTCCTTTAAACTAGCTATTAATTCTCTACTATTTTATTTTAATGACAGGTAATTTAAATTAAAAGACTGATTAACGTGTCATGATCACATTGCAACTGTTGCAAGATAAGCTTTCAATTGCAAGTTTTCTAAACCTCTGGAAAAGCAACATTTATTTGATTTTTCTTGAGAGTCCATATATCCAGAATTTTTAATTTGTTCAAGAATAGCTCCACTGAAATCATGAAGCGGGAGTTCATTCAGACTAACAATATAAGAAAAGCAGATTACACAATACATTGGTTTTGCATTCTCTATTCAATATATAAGGGAAGTGGTATCTAGTGTATTTTTGTAGAATTAAGATTTCAATAGTTACTCAAACATATAATTTCGGAAGACTGAGGCATTTTAAGTAAATAGAAGCATCATTATACAGCTCAGGGGTTCAGAAAAGGACTGTGTGCTGGATCTCAGCTTGCCTGTTGCTTGATCTTTAGATGTTAAATGAAAATACCAAAGAAAGTACTGCTCTAAGGTTTCTTCCGAAGCTCAGTGTCTACCAAGGTGTGTGACAGCTTTGCCCACTCAAATTGCAAGTCCACCACTATCATCAATATTTCCACCAAATGTAATCCTGAGCACAGAAACCAGGACGAACATGACGTAATCCCACCTCTATAGCCATCAACTGGAAAGCTATGTCACTACAATTCAGACCAACTGAAAGAGTTTGGTTAGTGATTGGTTTTCTGACAATAGTAAGGCAAAATTCTTCTTGAACTCAGTCCAAACTTCCCAGGAAGGTTGTAAAATTCTCACAAACCCCAAAATCAGGCAAACATCAGCAATATGACACTATAGTTTGCCCTTTTTTTTCCTGCAGAATCATTGAGGAGCAAGCCTAAGAACATAACAAGAGAAATTAAAAGGGTACATCAACTGTATCATGATCTAGGGGAAATCCACTGTTAAGCAGACTAAGCTCACTATACTTACTGTTAATTCCAGCAGCAATACCATAAGGATGGCCAGGAATTCTGAATCAAAAAGAATGCCAGTACAAAAAATAGGTGAAAAAAACCACAGTGAATTCAGCTCCTGCACTGTGCACCATTAACAAGTTTCAGGCTGATACAGTTGGTGAACCTGACAGATGACAGTGGAGCATCCTCCTTTTGGATTCACCTTATCATCCTTTGTGGGATTGTGGCCTTGGGGCTAAAAAAAAATGGAATCTCAGCAAACCTCTAACTGCAGATCAGTTCTAGGAGAAGGATGACGGATACATGCAGCATCTGACTGTGGTCATACCAATAGACAGATCTCCTCCTAGAGAGAACCTTACATAGAACTTGCTACTGCCTATTTCTTGCCCATTATCTTGGCTGGCATTTCTCTATCTGATTATTACAGGTTTAAGACATATGAGTTTGAAAGCTCACTCTAACAGTCAGCTTTTCCAGAAAGATACCCCCAAGTTCTAGACAAGAAACTAATCCTGTCAAGTTGCCTCTGAGACAAAACAGTAGCTTTCCTGTCTACATCTGCATGTGTGCCTCATTGTTGGGAGATAAGAAACATGGAAATAGAGCTTCTGCTCAAAATGATGGATTTCCATAGACAGTAGAGCCACTTAGAAAAAACACTTTTTTAGTAAAATCAGTCTGTCAGAGAAAAAGCAGTAATTGAATACAGGAGATCTCTAAGATCTCATGCTGGGCTAAAGAAATTTATTTCCTCCAGAATACCACTTAAAGAGCAAATGAAAAAAAAAAATTAATCTAATTCTGATCTGACACAACATGCATAAAGTTATGAGTCTATTTCATTTTAAACTGACAGATTTTTTTTGTTCTTTAGCTATGAGGCAGCTCAGAGGAATATCCAACATTCTTTACATCTCAATGCAGAATACATGTGTTCAAATTAACCAAGCTTGAGTACATGAAGCATATAGATAATATGTATCTGCATTAAGTCAGTGAAGACCATTGCTTAAGAACGGTATCAGTTCAAAAAATATCCTTGTCTATTCCTTACAGAAAATGAACTTTGGGCCAGGGGGGTTGCAGAGCTGAAGGGGGTAGGACCAGGGGGAAGCTATTTCCATAAGTTTAAAAAGGTGCTTTACCTGAGTAGCGGCTGTACTTCTGAAGGACAAAAAGACTGCAAAAACTGCAAGTCACTTAATGAGATATCTGGAAGCTCACTGTCGAATCTGCGAGGTTTCCGTGTCTGTGTTAAGAAATTAATTTAGACATTGTTATTAATGTAAATAGTATCAAGATAGCTAAGGAAGGATCAAAAGGAGTTTAATTAATAACACAGAAAAGTTGGTGTTAAACTGATCTCTCTCTCAAAAGATTTCATACTTTTTTTTTTTTTTTTTTTTAAAGGAACCATGTCTGGCCTCACCCCCTAAAAAAATCATTTACATTTATAGTCACTAACTCTATCCATAGTGCCTCGAGCAGCAGTAGAATAGGGTATTTCAGTTGGAAGGGGCCTACAACGACCATTTAAGTCCAACTTTCTCCTTATTACCAACCTTCATAAACATTAAGGATGTGTTTAAAAAGTTAAGGGATAAGAGATGGCACTGAAGCTTTATTTATTGTGCTGCTAAACATACAGTCAAGTATTAATTCAGTTCAGTACTCGAAACACTGAAATGAGTAGCATTCTTATTTTCCAAGTATTCTTTAAAAATATAAAGCTGCAAAGGAGAAGCTGAAAAGGTTAAACGATGCAAAGTGAAATGGCCACATTAGAATTAGGAAGAGTTATCTTACTGGAATTAATCAAGCTGTATGGAATCAAAGTTAACAGACAATGCTTGATTACAACTATACTTTTTCACTCCTTCATGTTATCAGCCAATAAAGAAACAAAAATGCTTTTCCACTCACCCAGTGATTATAGAAAAACATGAAAACCTTTTACTTGCTTTTACCATCCTATTAATTTTATGGCTCTATTAATCAGAAGAGAGGATTAAATGATCAATTTATCCCTCCTGGCTTCTTTTTTCTGATCATTACCAGAAATTTTTTGTTCAGTACCACAGACTCCTTGCTGTAAAGGAGTATAGAGTTGACATTCCCTCTCCCACCACACTGCAAGTTATGAACCAATGTTAATACAGGTCACTTGAAATAGAAAAGAACACTAGGCTCCCAGCTTTTTCATCTGTGTCGGAGCAATGTGACAGGCATATAGCTTGAATGAATTAAGCTTAGGTTTTTAATTTATGAAAGTACTGTTTATAGAAGTGAAATAAAACCCCAAAATATATTGAGTACATACACAAAAGGATGGAGGCCAGGAGTCAAGTCCTCTAAACAAACGATTCCTTAGAAAAGACTTCCCTGGACAAAGAAAAAATGGTTATTTAAAAGAAAGAAATGCAACATACAAACAATGCCTCAAGAGAAAACAATTAAGCTACTGCAGTTTAATGGCTGAACTACATTTGAAAGAATTACTAGCTATGCCATTTCTTGACAACATAAAAATTGCAAGTCACCACAGAACTTCATGCAAAACCCACCATCCCAGTAGAACTTCTCACTTCATTGAAGCCACTTTTTGCTTAATGTTCACCCCTGCAAAAGCCTCAACGCCTTTCTCAAATTTTCATTGTAACCTTGCTAATCTCCTTTCCAAAATTTTGATAACCTTTTTCTCAATTTGCTTATTTTAGCAGTTCATTCAGAACATAAGTTGCAGGCTTTGCAGAAAAAAGAAAAAAATAATCAGATTTCTTTTACCAGCAACTTCATTTTTAATTATTTTTTAGCTTCTGGTCAAGGTCTTTAGACTTTGTTCTTTGTTCTTGTTTTTTTTCTGAAGTACTACATGGGAAGTCGTAGCAATACCCAAATATTCAGTAATGGTTTTAAAAGTGTTATTTAAAAGAACAGTAAGCTCAGAGCACATTCAAACAGAAACTGCATTCAAATGTAATAATTAGAAATCTTATCTTTTACAAGCATTAAACTAATTAGAACTTTCACAGTATTTTGGATAACCTACATGAAACAGTTCATTAATTTGATTAATAGAAAAATGAATAGAAAAATATTTTGTTTGTAATAGGACCAACTGGCATACTGTATGCATTTCCTATACAAGTAAAAAAAAAATTATACAGATATTTAAACTACAACATAATGAAAGTATTGTAACTACAAAGACAAAAGTCATACTTAACTACAGTTCTGATTTCACAGAAGAGAAAGTACTTACTGAATAGTTTACCAAAAGATTCCCTTTTTGCCTTTTCAGCTTCATATAGGTGTTTCCCATCTTTTATTAAAGCACCCGCCCACTGTGGAAGGGAAAATATGTAGTTAGTTTTTAATTTATACACTGACACAAAGGTTTGGTCTCAAAGTTTTACTTACCTCCCTGTAGTGTTTTATGAACATTTTTCTCCTCACAACCTCAACAACAGCTAGACAGTACATTTGAGGAACAGTACTGAGAGCCTCTACAACCTTGACCCTTTCTAGGAGCTCTGTTACAAGACGAAGCAATGCTTGTAGTTTCTCTCCATCTTGGTCAGCATGAAGCATTACAAAGCAACACCACCTACAAAAGTAGGTTACACTTTAGAAGATAACAACTTAGTCATCTTTTCTGCATTTAAATTTCACTAAGAGTAGCAACGTCTGGATGAACTGAACAATATCATTTTACATGGGACAACAACAGGCTATCTGGAAGTACCAAGCAATTCAGAATTCAGTAGCCGCCTTGCAGTTCCCTGTTAATTTCTCACAGTAAGATATCCACATCAGTGCTCAAAAAATTAACACCACCATTTGAGTTAAGGTATTGTTTTTGACAAGTAATGCTCTTAGCATACATAACCTTAGGAGAAACGATAATGTAACTTTCTCCATAAGAACTAAAAAAAGCTGGTACATCCAGACGAAAGAAGAGACTACTTTTTGTTTACAAAACTTAAAAATACGTATTGAAAAGCATTACTAAGAAATATTAAGGGTAGAAATACTGTCAAACAAATGAGATCAAAACACTGTTTGGGAAGTTCACACCAGCTACTCATGCACTACAAATAACAGGGCCAGTAACATACAAATTCTCACACCTTGTAACCACATCTTCTGTTATCTTATTGATACAATCAATACGTTAATTTCAAGCACAACCACCAACATAACTAAATCACAGGATAACTACTGAAAAGGTGATCAACTGGTGTATTTGTGGGGAAAGATTACAGCAACTTTGCCACCAGAGAAGGCATAAGGTGGAGGTATATCCCACAAGTAACAAAAAATAAAAATTGTTTTATTGACAGATGTGGAGTAAAAATGAAACAACAAAATACAAACAAGTCAACATTAAGCAACTAGGAACATATACTAACAGAGAAATTACAAGACATGCACTGTTGACCTTCTAATAGCAATGAGTAGTAAGAAATAAAAAAAGAGGGCATTATACAAAGCCAACAAGTGGCCAGTTCAAAACACAAAGGGAAATACATTTTCCACACAGCATATAGTTAAGTTGCAGAACATGCAAAAAAAATAGGAGTTTGTGGATTCAAAAAGAAGTTGGACTAGTTCATGGAAAAAACTTCCATCAGCAATTAAAAACAGAAGAGCTGCTTCTCGATCAGATAAACTTAATTATACATAAATATTCTTAGAGAAGAATATTCTTATGTTCTTTCCTCATTAGTAGATTCCCATTATGGTAATTTGCTACTACCTGCTACTGAAGACAAGCTAGAGCAACCTTTGGTTTGACCCAAAATATAGTGGTGTTTTTTGCATGTTTGTTTTGGTTTGGTTTTTTTGGGGGGGTGGGTTGTTGTTGGGTTTTTTGTTGGGTTTTGGGTGTGTTGGTTTTTTTTTTTTTTTTTTACATCTATGATTTATTCTTCTCTTCAGAGCTGTCCTCTATGCATTCACTCTCCACATTTCACTACCTTATTCCTTACAAAGGGATGCAAGTCTTTTCCTCTAATAACTCATGAATTAAGTGTATACTAGACAAATAGTTTAACATATAGGAAATTAATGTGATATTTATAGCAACCTAGGTTCTATGTACTATCCTTAAGTTTCTGCTACAGTGAAAAATGGTGCAAAAAAAAGTCATCTTTTCATTGGGCTAATAGCAGATGCATAGGCAACAAAGACAAATTCACATATTGATTTACCTAGCAGTAATTTATTTTACAAACACAACAGGATCTTTGTTGCTAGTGCACTGCTGATTCTGCTGTACATCTTCCTGCACCTTGTAACTGCCTCATCTATAGAAACTGCAATCTCTTCAAGAAAAAAACAACAAAAAAAATCTATTTGATGGATATCCAGCATGCAAGTCTAACAGGGTCACAACGTTGCCTAATTATTAGCTGCTAGCATAAACAAAGTTTTTTCCTCCAAAAATTATTAAACTCTGTATACTCTTCCTGTGTATCTGACATGACAAATTATCTAAAGCTTAATTAAGTGTAGTAGTGTGAAAAAACTATTTCCCATTGAGCAATATAGACTACTTACTGCCTTCCATGTCATACAGTAATGAGGCTTACCTGAAAAATTGCTATTTTTACTGGCTGTGACTGGATATAATTATTTTTCATTAACTACATGTAAACCAAACTACCAGGATGTTTTTCTGCTTTGATGTGATCACAAGCCACTGAAGAGTGTTTCAATTATGCTTATTATAATCCTTTGAAAACATCGAAATAATTGCCAGTCAAATTTTAAATAAGATGCTGACAGCTTCTGAGGTTGATGAGAGAAGAGGGGATTGTAGGTTCTTGGATACTGTTTTATTAATATGAAAACCACTTACACTCTAAGAAAAGTTCCTCTTAAAAGAGTATTTTGTATCACACTTACAAATAACTTCATATACAAACTGAAGTGATGCAAGTTTTATTTTCTCTCCCATTAAGAAAAACACTAAGCATTGCCGAAGATTTTCTTAAGACACCCCATTCTTTAAACAGTCTTGATGCACATGCAAGCAATATAAAGTTCAGAAGTTGTAACTTACTTCAGTCTGACTTGTAGATTATTTGCAAGCTCCTGTTTGGCAGTGGTACATTTCTGTTTAATATCTAACAGTTTTCTATGATTAGTTAACATAATCATCAGCTGATTTGCATGACTCAAACACAAATCAGGCAGCACAGAAGGATCTTTCAAGTTCTCAGCTCTTTTCTGATTAGCCAAAAATCCCTGGAGGAAGAGAGACACATTTGTTACACAAGCTTTGTGACAATCGAAAAGCATGGAAGTGATCCATCTTCTCTGTAAGAATGCAAGCATTTTAATAAATTTACTGTAACCATTGAGGAGTATAACAGAATGCTACACAGAGAAGTCAAGTGTCAAAGTTGCTTTCTTTTCATTCTATAATCCAGTCCAAATAAATCTTATCTGATCTTTCCCTCCCAAACAGTCACAAACACAACCCTACAAGAACTTTACACAACTAACCAACACCAATGAAAGATCACAAAAGTTAATGCAGCAGAAAAGTAGCTACTAGGATGGAGGGGATCAACCATCATTCTAATTTCTGCAAACAACCAGCTTGTTAACTTCTGGCACATGAAAGACTTAACATCAACTTAGAGCACATTCAGTACTACTGTGGGCTAAAGAATATATTTTTTGCATAAAGAAATTCATACATGAAACTAATTCTTCTTGAAAGCAAAGATCGCAGCTAGACATCTTATTTCCACATAGGAGTTGGGCATGGCAAAGAATTATCTGTTGTGGATGGTAACAGGCAACCCCTAAAAGGGTGGTGGGCAAAACAGGGAAGATGGACTGCCTTAGATTGTTGATTACAGGAGGTAAAATATGTACACATACACAGAAAAGACAGGGAGGACAGGGGGCTGCTGGCATAACAACTACTGTGCCAGGCCACTGTCTCCTCCATCACGTTCAACAGGTGAGATAAAATACTGCTGGAAACAGTGTGGTTCTTTAGGCAAGAAAATACCACCCAACAACACCAATTTTAGCTTTGATTTTGTCCACATTCAATATCATGTCTGACATGAACATCACAGTGGTCACTCTGTAGTTCTACAAACTTGTTTATTGAGCCTTTGTTTTCTTAATAAAAAATTCAAAACCAGACATTAGTTTTAAGTGTTTCTGAAGCTGATGAGAACAGTAAACCATAGAGAGTTATACAAAACTGCTGAAAAATAAAACCACTGTCGTTACTGATTTGATATTGAATGTAAACCAATCTTGTCATAAGATGATATAAAACACATTTGCAAAGCCTGCAATAAATATTTATATCCTAGTGAGAACAGCACAGAAATCAAAGTATCAAACAAGTATATTAAGTGTAATGAAAAGAGAAGGAAGATGATGTACACTGAAGATGGAAGAGAATACTGAAGAGTCAACCATTTACTGAACTCAGCAACTTATGTACTGAATAAGCGATGACACTCTGGGAAACAAAAGCAAGTTGCAAGCTTTTTAACTGTATGTATTATCTGAGCCAAGTGAATGGAAACCAGAAAAGGTGCGAAGAACTGTTATTGAGATGAAGAAGAGGACAGCCCCATCAAAAGAACTTGGGTTGTTTAGTCAAGGAAGACAAAGACATTGAAGAAACGTGCTGTGACAATCGTTAGGGAATTGCCAAGCACCAAAATAAAAGGCAATATGGTCATGAGAGCATATAGATTTAAACTAGCCAAGAATACTTTCAGATCTGAGATTAAGGGATGTTTATAAACATTAGGATAATCAGATTCTATACAACTTTGCAACAGGAATAGAGAAGTCAAGAAAATAATTGCTTTTAAATAGCAGCTCAGTAAGCTTTTTAAATTAATCATGTGGCATGGAGCCTGAAGTTACACAAAACTGGATGCAGTGAGCTAGAAAATCCCTTCCAGCTTTACTCTCAGTTCCAAAAGACTATTCATTAATTTGAGTATCTTCTGCCACTTCTGTATCCATGGACCCATCTTTAAAATAAAATTTAAACTAAAGTTACCCTAGTACGCAAATCAGAAAGAAAAATTTCGGCATACTAGAAAAAGGTCAGTTAAGAAAAACTGCAGTGAACTGAGGAAAAAAAAAAAAAGAGGGGGGGGAACCCCAATAAAGAAAAATCCAAGATCTAAATCATCAATTGTTCTCAAAAGCTCTTGCCTTTATAGCCCTGATCAGATGACAGGATTCATAACATAAGCATCACAGTCAAACTGAAGGTCCTGAAAAACAGGCATGATAATGCCGTTATGGATTTTTCCCAACAATATTTCCAAGTCAAAGAAGCAGCAATAAAGAATATAAAAACATTTTAGATTGAAGTTCAAACAATCAACAGGGAATGCAGTCAGTGATACAATAAGCAGCTGAGAAGACCCTGAATCACTATAAACCTATAAATCTAAGGTTTTCTTTGATGTAATAAGAAGCAGGAGGAAAATAAAAGTACAGAATATGAGTGACAAAGTACTTTTCCCAATAACTTCAAGTGAAAGAGAACAAGCCCAGAATGAAGAAGGCCACCTGCCAACCAGGTTTTTTTTACTATGTTTAACAGAGCTAATAGAAGAGGTTCTATGAACCTAGTTGATGGAAATGCATTTGGATATAACAAAATGTTTTGAAAAGCTACACTACTAATAGGGTGTCGTAGTTTAACCCCAACCAGCAACTAAGCACCACATAGCTGCTCACTCGGGGAATAAAAAAGTAAAACTCATGGGTTGATATAAGAACAATTTAATAGGACAGAAAAGAAAAAATAATAACGATAATAATAATAATGATAATAATAACAGTGAAATAATTGGAATATATAAAACAAGTGATGCACAATGCAATTGCTCACCACTCACCAACCGATGCCCGGTTCGCTCCGGAGCAGTGATCCGCCCCCGCCAACTCCCCCCAGTTTATATACTAGGCATGACGTCACATGGTATGGAATACCCCTTCGGCCAGTTTGGGTCAGCTGCCCTGGCTGTGTCCCCTCCCAACTTCTTGTGCCCGTCCAGCCTTCTTGCTGGCTGGGCATGAGAAGCTGAAAAATCCTTGACTTAGTCTAAAGACTACTTAGTGACAACTGAAAACATCAGTGTGTTACCAACATTGTTCTCATACTGAATCCAAGACATAATACTGTACCAGCTACTAGAAAGAAAATTAACTCTATCCCAGCCAAAACCAGGGCATAAGGAAATTAAAAAAAAAAAGTAAAATCAAACACAAGAATATATTGGAAAGGATAAGCTATTGGGCAGAATCACACTGAAAGATCAGAGAGGCTCCAAATTTTCTAGAGGCATACTCTTATTACATAATGCCACCTACTGACCACAACTCTGTATGCTCATGTAACAAATCACAGCTTCCACATAGAAAAATAGTTTTTTAATTTAACAAAGCAGCTTTCCATATTAAACATCAGGGGCTAGAGATCAACTATTCAACTACAGAACTCGGGATGTAAATTTAAACTGTTTAATGGTAGTTAATTGAAAAGGCTGACTGGAAGCAAAAGAAATCTTAAGGCAGGAACAAGCAAATTAACTAAGCCATGAGGCCGCCTAACAGCAGATGACTTTGTTCCATAGGATAAGTTTGGTTTGAATTTTAGTAATGAAACTGAGGTTGGAGTAGAAAGTCAACTCAAATTCTGGATAGAACATCAGCTTTTTCTGGCCTGGGGAAAATAAGCCTACAGCTTCCAGTACAAATACTGCCAATGGGATTACCATTGAGATGTTCCTTATTCTTGTTCTATAAAGTACCTCCACTTTATGAACAGACACAGTTCACTGCTGGAAGGTGTGATGTAAAGGAAAATTGTATGAGGTTTTTTTCAGATAACACCAAATATTAACATTTATCATACAAATTGTATACTTTTAAAGGTAGCGCTCACAAGTCCTCATCTATATTTTTAAATATAATTAAACCCTTGTACCTTGCCATTCTTTCTTAGATATCTATGCAGACTATCATTTGAATGAGTCACATGATAACAGCTCTAATATCTTACAAGCGTCTAATTTTTTCCAAACAATTGCTAAAACTGGTATGAAAATACTTCCTAAGGCTCAATTATAAAAATCAAGGAATAAAAGCATCTGGTAGTACACTTAATCACTTTTTTAACCACAAACATTTAATTAACTGAAGCTTAAAAACAAACAACAACAAACTAAACACACTATCACATTCTATCTGACTGTTCTTAAAAACCTCTATATCATAAGTAAAGGAATAGACAATTTATAAAAAGAAAAGATGATGATGAAGATTTGAAAGTTAAAGTCTCTGACAAGCCTTCAAAAGGTACAAATTCTAAATTTACAGTAGCATTTAAACAGGGCGACAAGGTATCTTTCCAACTGATTTTTAGGCATCTCACTCAAAAGTGGTATTGGTAAACTTGAGGTAGGCTCTTCATGCAAATGAAGAGGGAAAACATAGGTAAAACCACCACTCACTGCATTGGGCAACCAAGTGTAGGGATGGAAGAGTAGCTTTTCCATCATGCTAAATTCCCTTGGATTTAGCACTGGCCTATAATATAAACACTGCAAGACTGAGATTAAGCGCAAACTTACTTCTAAAACTTACTCATTGAAATTATCTGAAGACAGGCTCCACTTTTAAACAATGCTGCCAGAGGTACTGGTAGCACTCACCTTTATATACCAGCCAGAAGATGCAGTGGGAAGCCTGGGCCCTACGTGACTGTCAGCCCAGTTCTCGGCTCCTCAAAACAGGGCTCTAACCACCCCAAGACAGGGAGCCAACATTGTTCACTTACTTCTACTAATAATATACAAATGTGCAAGCAGAAGTAAGAAATTCGTGACCTTCTTCACAGTCCCAGCTCTGATGTAATGGTGAAAATCTGAACATCAGATTATGACCGCATAGAGATTTTAACATACTTTCAGTTGCAAACAAGGCATAAAAGGACAATCTTAGGTATAAAGGACAATCTTAGGTATAAAGTTAACTGAAGCCCTTCACAGAAACTGTATTTAATAAAGAATCTTTGATATGGCACTGTAATGTTTTAAAAAAAACAAAAACAAAAACAAAAACAGAAGCTATATATATTACATTTAAAATGGTCTTTAATCAAATTTCTTATCACTTCAAATGACAGTCTCATGCAGACACACTGGTCTCTCTCCTCACTACGAGCTTGGTGATCAACCATTAAGCACATTACCTATTCCTTGATCCTGTATCGTTAGTGACAAGTTACCAAGGACTCAGTACTTCCGTTCAAATTAAATTTAACCTACTTATCTCTTATTTCATATCTCCAACTGAAGTTCTGATTTTCTAGCTGTTTTACTATTTATAGAAATATATTTATAGAAACAGAAAATTCCTCCACAACTCAAACCTGAAGGTCCCCAATTTTTCTAACTCCTGAAGTATATAATGCAGCAGGGTCATAACTCCCCTTTTCAGCTCAGAAAATAAAACATGCCCCCTCAGAACAACAAAAGCTAACTGCATGGAGTGGCACATGAGCTAAATAACCTTACCAAGAGAAAGGATAAAAGGACAGTGGAGCAGCTCACCAACCATCTGGTTGTATTTGTTTGACTCTGGATCTAGTCAAAGGTCAGAAGATGACAACATATTAAGAACAAACTGATGAATTAGTTGGTGTGACAGGAAGTGTTCAGGACATGCCACCTGGGCATGATGCCAATTTCATGTACCATTTTCCCTTTCTATTATTGAGGTTTTTTCCACTTCTGTCTTCCATTTAATAAGACTGGATGAACTAGCAAAGATGAATCAATTCACAGCATACTGGTCTCCAGCATATGAGCAACTGCAAACTACAGGCTGTCTTTGATGGTCTACCATTGGCAAAAAGTTGTCTGCTCTTACATGTAGCTGTAAACCAGGTAGAATTCAGACAGATTTGACAAAGATATGTACAGGCAGATACTAAGATAATATTTAAGCCAGATGTTTTCTTTTCCTTATGCTAAGAATACTCATTAAACACATCTATTTTCAAATAAGGTTTAAAATAAATATCTACAAAGTTTATAGACATCTTCATCAGATCCTATTTTTATTAGCAGCTTTCTACATTAATGTGCAAAATGTTACACTAATACAGCACGACCTGTTTGTAAACCATTCACTAGATTTAACAAGATACACCTTTACACAACAAGACATACCTTAAAAGGTATTTTCAAAGTTGTTAGATTTTACCATATTCTAATTCTTACTCATCCAGGAAAAAACCTAACTTTTAAAAAGAAAATAAACTAGATGTATTCTATTCCAGGAACAATACCATATACTGACGTATCTCAGAAGCCAGCAATTTTACACTGGTGCTTTTACGAGAATGCCGATTGGCTGAATTGGAATTAAAAATATTTTTCCAAATTATAACCAAGAGAATGTTGACAGGAATACTTTAGCTAGAAAAGTATACAGCTTAATATGCAGTTGACAAAGTTGCAGTGAACTACAGCTCTGCATGTTCCTAGTGCATGAAAGTCTAGGATATTTTAAGTAAGACTTTTATTTTGTAGAGTGACTTTTTCTCCAATATATGTGAAGGGACATTAATATAAGCCCTATATTTAAGTTCCAGTACTGTCCACCACCCACTGTTGCATTTTTAACTAGTTCGATATTTTTAAAAAAGTATTTAAATTAATGTGGTCTTTGGAGTTACGAGCTGAAAACATGTCCACAAGATATATAAAAATTACAGTTAAGTGTCAAATTATTAGAATATAGCACCTTTTTGAGCATCTCCAGTGTGGTATACTGAAAATGAAATCTTGCATTAAGACCTGGAATTGTTTCACTGTAATCTTTAACAGCAGGCATATACCAAAAATCTACCATCTTCCAACGTTGCACACACAAATGTGCATTACCTGAGCAAGTTCTTTCTGTTCATTCACCAGTCTGCTGCAGCTTGCTATCATCTGGTCCAATGCATACAGCCTATCCTCAAGGCCTTTAATAGCCTTCATGTTCTGATTATCTAGTTTGGCGATAGTTTGGCGACATTCTGCCAGAAAGGGTTGGATGATCCTTGGATCGAGCTAAAAAAAAAAAAAAAAATTTATTAGCAGTAAGGTGATGTGAGCTACCTAAATGAGTTCTTATAACCTTAATACTTTTTTTTTTTTTTTAACTCTAATGTGTGCATACATCTGTCATCTGCTTCAGAAAGTTAATGAGTCTGTGGATTTTATATCACAGCATGAATTTCTCTGAAGTATTCCAACCAGGCCATCATAGAAATCAGGGTCCTTACAAGGGGAAAGGACATTAGTTGAGGAGACAAGGCAGGGTGCAGGGGGAAGAGGCAGTTTAAAGCTAATGGACACAGTCTACCCTGGAAGAGAGTCCACACAGCTACAATCAAAACAAGTGATGAATGTGACTCAGTGGAAAGTGCAGTAGGCAGGGCGATGGGAAAAAGCTGCAAGACCCATTAGCCTTTTCGCACTAAATGAATGTTTTAATTGATTCCTTAGACAAGCAGATCAGTTGTAAGTAACTGGAAAACAAGTAAATAATACATTTGTGATACTTCTTGCTAATCTTTCTCCTAATAAAAACACATTTTTTTAAATGGTTTAATCATATTTCTTCACAGGCCATTATCCAGAAAAAAAGTGTTTGAAACAAAGAGGTTAACAATGTCCACAGATATTAAGGGTGGCTCTTCAGAGTAGTGAAATTAATGAGAGTCTTTATTTCCTTAGTTCTAAAAACAACATAGGTAATTGCAATAGCTTATGCAGGACTGAGTTTAGTCTAAACCTGGAATGCGTTAGTTCGGAACATAGTAAGCGTCATGAGGTGTTAGCAGAATATGAACAAGCTTGCCCAAATTTATCCAAAATGGTTACAGTATGCCATCTACTACATGAGAATCTAATGAAAAGGACACTATCCTATGAGATCATACTAGCTGTCACAGCACTGGCTTCTTTCGTCAACATGCAGGGTTTATGCCACTTACAGAGCACACAAATTAACCCTCAAAAATTGCAATTATAAATGCAAAAATGCAATTATATGACTCAATATTAACATAAATAAAAGTACTATTTTCCCCTTAATTTATTATTTAACTGTATAAGAGCTTTCACACACAGCCACTTTTTCATTCTGGAAACACCCTTCTGTGGTATAGAGAGAGGAATCTGAAGAGGAAAAGCATTACAAATTAAGGAGCAACTACAAAGAATAGGTCTTTCATTCTCTTCAAACAAACAAACAAACAAACAAAAAAACCCAAACCAACCAAACAAAAGACCACAAAGGGAAGTACGAAAACCTGGTAATTATCCCAGAATTTTTCAGAATAAATAATTAATGTTATTAATGTGACAAAATAGGTCAAAGTTCTCTGCAAACAGCAAAGGCTAATTTTTAGTATGTTATAAATGGTCTTATGAATCTTAGTCTTTCTCAAGTGAGTTGTCCATCTTCAAGAACCAGTAATAAAAATAGTCTGTGGGATTAAACCAGATTGTTTTTATATGATCATCTTCATTGCCATCCTATTCAGGATTACTTGCCTGTGGCATCCTGAATTACTCCACTGCAAAACCCAGAACAGTTTCCTAACAGACAAAATACTAAAGAACAATATGGTGGGTTTTTTTATTTTTACCTTTATAAACTAATTGTGTTTTATCTCTTTTTACCAAGAAAGTCTATTCCTCTCATTCCACCCTGTAATTTATTTCTTCCATCCATTCTGTTTAACCCCTCTTTGACCTAATTGCATCTGTAGCACTCAGCTCTACTTTCACTGGTAGATAATATTGCTCTCCTCACCTTTAAAAGCCTCTTCCTTTTCTAGCCTTTTATTTAAGTGGCTACGACAGCACTTAACAGAAATACCTGGTTAGCTCCTACTTACCCACTGCTTTTACTATAACCTAGGTTTCTGCAGTTAGAAGCATTGTTTTTTAGAAACACCTAGAGGCTAGAAGAACCAGATACCTAGCAGCACTCTGTGCAACACACCAGTTCTGCCAAGCCTACCAGTATCAAAAATACAAAGCTCATACTCTGATACGTTACACTTTCATGAAAATCTTACCTGAATTCAGAGTTTCAAAGAAGAATTGCAATCACAAACCATTTGTATGGTTCATATTTCCAAAAAGGAAAGGGCATGAGGAGAATGCAGGAAAAACAATAAAAAAAAATTAGTGCCATTTTATTCTAGCTTGCTATGTTAAAGTGTCATCCCGAGTAAATACTGAAAGAACAATTGTGTTGCAAGATATTTACTTAGTATTTTCTTTTCAACTACGACAACTAGGACAACTCTGTTTTCAAACATTCTAAAATCAATGGTAGGCAAAGATTCAATCCTTTGTCTGTGCTGCTATCAAAATACATTAAATTAATGTTTTCCTAATGAAAACTAGGAACTATCACATTACTTTGAAGCTTTGGGGTTTTTGTGAACCAAAATAGATCAAAATTGATCAATCACAGTTGTTCTGGTGGCAGCCAGAATAGTCCAACTAAAGCATTTTCCCTACCTGCCAATTCTGCTTATGCCAAGGAAAAAAAAAAGAAACTTCATTTTTGCAAGAGCAATCACATTTTTTCCCTACAAAAATCAGCTTAAGATACAAAACAATTACAATAGTTGAAACAAAGGATTTCTGACTAGTCTTAGATAAGGCAAGGACAGAAAAGCTCACAATTACAAGACAGCCTCTCTAAAACACGTGATGTATGTCAGATAAGACTACAAGCTGATCAAAAAAGGTACAATAAGTATTTAACTAAAGTGGTTATTTCTTTCATTTTTGTATCTTTACTATCACTACAATTTATCTGGAAGCAACTGTTTAATGTCTGTCTCTTAAAATACTGATTTTTAAGACACATTACATTTGTGCCCTGTTAATATTATGTAGAAAGTGAATTTATTCTCTTGCAACCAAACTACTGGGTCTTATTACTGTTGTTTTAAACTAGTAGAAAGCACCTTGTAGCATTACTGAACAAACAGGACAGAAGATTGTCTCAGACTTCAGCAATCAGCAAGTCTTTCACACACAAAATTGAATACTGTTTTTGCTAAAGAAAAAAAACCTTGTAAAGTCCAATCTTTCTCTTAGCCTTTTTTGTACTACTAAAGTTTAGACAGCTCAAAATCTTAAGCAGCCCTTAATATTAAGCCCAACCTCCACCAACTACTTTTAAGACAGAATCAAAAAATCCATGTACAGAACTGACTGCCTCAATGTTCTCTACAACAGATGGGGTTTAGACATAACTGAGTCTTCCAATCCTACCTTATGGAGGAAATAAAGTGTCAAAGACAATAGAAATTGTTTTCTTTGTTCAAGGTATATTGAGTTGTAACAGTATAAAATTACACATATGCAAAAAAGGCTAGACAATGTAAGAAATACAAGTTACAGTGAAAGCAAAGAAGGAAGGAAATATCTGAGGAAATCTCTAGGCAAAAGGATTTTAAAAGGCTATAATGCTCACTGGTTAAAATAATCATTTGGAAAGTAAAGAAAGTGAGCAATGTTTTATTCTACCAGCACCAGAAATACAAACTGGCATGCTGGGCTCTTCTGAGCACATCTGTATCAGCTAATAAGGAATGCATAAACATATTATGTAAATTTATCACAATTAACCACATGAATTGTCCTATATTTTAATAAAGGCTTCAATATTTTTAACACAAAGAACATTAAAGATTTTCCTGGACCAAAGTTACTTTCATTATAGGCATAATTTCTATGAAAAAGGCAAAGAAAGAATAGCAGTAAAGTCACTTTGGTTACACACTACAAGAAGCTATTGGCTTTCCAACAGGAATTGCTCTTTGAGAAACAAGCAAGATAACAAGCATTAATTGTGAAATTACACATTTTCCTTAAGGTCAAATTCCTAACACTCAAGAACTCTTAAAATACTTCCTATGCCCTCACCCTCCCCTAGTCTCTGCTTTGGTCTCCATTCAGAAAGTTATCTGAGAAACAAGTTACAAAGTCACTTCAAAAGCACCAGCATCTGGAAAATAAACAGCAATATTCAATGCAATATACTTTGATTTTTAAAAACTTGTTAACTTACCCTGCTCATAGAATCAAAACATTTTCTGACCAGCGACTCAACATCATTAGGTCTATCTTGAACATTTATCCAGTCTAATAAAGACACATTGAAGGAAGGCTGATCATCATCTTTCAATTCTACTGCTGTTTCAATGTCCTGGACAGTAGCATTTTGACCAGTTTCCTTATCTTTTACATTTTCAGGACCTGTGCCTTCCAAAGCTGAATGTTCAACTGACTTGCAAAATGAGGCTAACATTGATTTATTGTTCATTTTAGATATATCAGAATAAAGCACCAATTCAGCAGATTTCCCATCCTCAGTTTCTTCACTTTCTGCCCCTCCATGCTCAGCTGAAGAATCCAGTCTTCCTAAACACTCTCTGTAACTATGTCTCGTTAGGCACTCCAGCAGTGGTATCTTGGCCATGATAGAAACAGCAGAACCCAAGCTTTTTTAAAAAGGGTGAAAAGAAAAAAACATCAGTAGCTAGAAACCAATACCAATATGACATAAAAACTTAAGATACAAACCACCCATAATATAAAGTATTATTTATTTTAGAATTGGAGCAGATTCCAAAATGAATTTGGTAACTACCCTTTCAAAATACTGCGTTCAGTATCAACATCATGGAAGGATAGCTAAAAAAGTTACAATTTTTGCTTTCTTCCCCTGCTGAATATGAACTCTTCTAAACTTCCAAGTAAGCTTGTGTTTATAACGCAGTGAAAAAGAGGACAGTTTGATAAACTGACACATGCCTTTTTTTTCTTTTTTTAAACACACAACTGGGACTTTTATATTCCAATCTGGGATACCAATGCTTATTAGCAAAGATTGAGTGTCCTCTGGCTGACTACTTTTGCAGAGTTTGAACAGTTTCTATATGTTTGGTAAAAGCTATGAAGTTCAAGTTTTGTTGGTTTTTTTTTTTTTTAATAAAGGTAAAACATATTTATGCTTTATTTCTTTAAGTAGCCAACATCCACTTACATTCTATTAGGCAAAGTACTCAGAGAAATACCATAATACTATAACGTCCAGAAGGATGTCAAATATTTTCCTTGGAGTAACATCCAGAGTTTGCAGGATACAAGTATACACACACATACATACAGCCCCCCCCCCCCCAAAGGTATACATACACACCCAAAATTTGTGTTATGACTTCATACTTTCAACACAGATCATCATTCTTAACATCTGCTCAAGCCTATTAAAAAGCAATTAATTCAAAAGTGCAGATATGTATTTAAAAATGTTGATTAATGTCTGAATTTATTATCTAGCTATTTCTAGTGCACATTTGGAAGGACTCCAGCTCTTAAACAGCTGTTCATTAACGAGCATATCTTCCACGTAATTCAATACAGGTTTCTGTGTGCTGATGAATACAAGGAAAAAAAGTCAGTTAAACAAACAACTAGCGTAGAACAGAAAGAATGTTCTCCGTGACACAATCAAACAAATACATGCTTGATTAATTAGAACTGGCACCAAACATAGAACACTCAAAAAAATAAGTTTAAAATATACAACTTTGGAGGTTGAGGCTGAATTTAATGGCAAACCTACTGTGTAAGTTTCAGCTTGATATCATCTATGGACTGCAAATAGCTTGAATATACATTTTCAAACTTGAAAAGTAGCTTTTGGTAAGAGTATGTACAATCTTCCAAGTTGGCCATTATGGCAGCCCAGCCTTGATGCTGAAGATGTTCATCATGTACAAGACCTTCACAAAAGGAGCAAAGTTTCTTGGCAACCTCATACATTTCCTACAAAAAAAAAAATTCCAACAAAATGCAAATCACTTCAGGTTATTATTGTAGTAACTGTATAAAACATTAAAGTGAGACATTTAGAAAACATTAGACATTTAGAAAAAAGTTTTAATTTTACATAGCTAGAAGGTTGTACACCTTAAAACTTCATTAAAAATAACAAAACTTCCTTTATTCTAAATAAAAAATTTAATTAGATGACAAAAAACCGTATAGACTATTTACTGAGAAATATCTTCAAAACAGGCAGGTGAAAGTTGCAGTTGCAAAAAACCCCTTATAATATTAATTAAATGCTGCTAATATAAAATATTCAGTGCACACATACATGAATAATAATGCTTGTACTAATCTGATAGGAGCTGGCAAACAAGGTCCATTAAGGAGGAGACTATTGATGAGCCAAGCAGAAGCTCAGAACAAGACAATGAACTGCAGGATCAGTCAGCAGAAGCACAGGTGCATCAGGTGCAAGAAGAGATGCATGAGGAAAACAGCAAGGCAGATAATTAATTGAAGTCTTCCACTGATTAATAAACCAGATGCAACACGATGAGAAGCAGTGCAGAGTGTCCACAAAACTCTAAAACGCACCCTGAAACTTTGTATATGCAAACAAACGTGGAAGCTTTTCTGTTAAAGAACTGGATGACACAAAGGCATTTTGCTGCCATAAGATGAGAATTTAATTACCACCCAACCTGACAGAGTGAAGAGACCTACACATGGCAAGTACCATATCTTACTAAAAGTGCGCTAACAGCAATGCCTATTATATTCAATTCCAAAGTTTTAAAATAGTTACTCTTCCTGCTAGTTCAGTTTACCAATTTAAGAAAACAGGCTGTTCCCCTCAAAAGGCCTACTACTTAAACACCAGTACAAGGAAGTAAAACAAAAGTCATACAATAAATCCTTCAGCTCAATACTTTATCAATAACATACTACACGGAAAATGTTCTCCTGAGCATACTTGTATGTTGGGTTCTAATATCTACCTATCCTCCAAGAAAGAAAATCTTACTACTTTTTGCAGGTTGAGCATACTGTTAAACTAGGACTGAACACATAACTTTCCTCTGCTATAGTACTTGTTTTTCCATGCATGGTTTTCTCACAAGTTATGCAAATACAGTAAGAAAGCAGTGTTAAAAACCCAACACATCAGTATATTTCAGAATGCATTTGCTGCTGAACACATGGTTAGCAGCACATATGCATACACAAAAAAATTTAGAGCCCAACAACACTTATCTTCTAGAAATAAACCACAAAAATGCAGAGCATTTCATCCAAACATTTCAGAATATTGACAAAACCTGAAAGTTATGAACACCCTCCTCTTTTTTTTTTTTTTTTAAAAAAAGTCCAAGCCTTGTCTCAAGCAGCATGACAAAATTCCACTGTCCTTCAAATCACTGGTAGCTAAGCCATCAGCAGATGAACAATGAATATACAAACATTATGCAACTCCAAGGAAATCAAAAGCTATTACAAATTTCTATCACTTTGTAGTAAAGATGGTATTTGTCTTCCTGTTTTCCGAACTTTGGTCACTTTCTGTGCGCATGAGAGTAAGGATTTCCAGTTTGAAAAGAACAGTTATTTTATGTGCTGCATGAGCTCTCACTTCCTAAGTCAAAATCACCCAATAACACAACTGGGACAGCATCCAGATAGCGCTGAAATCTGCAAGTCATTTTCTTCAGACTATTTCCAGTCTGTGCATACAATTTAAATTCACATAAGCTGACTAATGCAATATTGACGACTTGATCAATTTTTTATTATATTCTTAAATTCACTTTGTATACAAGTTACTCAAAGGCAAATTCCACAGCATATAAAAAAGCAGAACTACTGCTTCTTCAATTATCATATTAAGAACCCAAAGAACAGGCTGTTTTACCCAAAGGTATACTAAAAAAATATATCAAAAATATTAAGCTGAAAAGGTAAGTGAATGTCCCCACTGTGTTCTAATGTATTTCCTGGGAATGTACACAAGCATTTTACTTTCAACTCACAAACGCTATTCTCCTCCCAAAGTCAACCTCCCTCCAACCTACTGGCAATAATTCCAGAAGTGAGAGCATATGCAGAACCACACATTAGTTTGAAGACTAAAACAATATAAGCCATCTACAAAATCAAAACTGATCATAAAGTCTTTTTATGCAGTTCCTTCAAGTGAGTATCACAGTTTACCAGGGAAAATAAAGACTGGACTTCTCCCACCTCCAGAAAAAAATGTTTCTTTAAAAGCTCTGGGTAGAGGCTTTCGTTAGTTCTATTTTCCTTTGGACAAACTCACTTAGCATACCACAGCTCTAATGTGCAATAAAGAAATGTATATACTAGGCTTAATCTGACCAGACTTTCTGCCCTGAGACATACTCTTAATTAGTGGCCAATGTTTGCTTTTTTAGCTAGATCTATTTATTGTGTTTACAATGGAAGGAAAAAGTTACAAGTTGGAGTTGTCCTATGAAGCTTTGTTATATGTTACTCTTGATGCTCCACTGAGAACCTAAGCATTGCCAATTTAAGATTTTAGTTTTAACAAGGTTGCTTCCTCACCAAAACACTTTCAAAATGGGGCTGGAGCACCTCTCCTATGAACACAAGCTGAGAGAGCTGGGGGTGTTGAGCCTGGAGAAGAGAAGGCTCCAGGAAGACCTTATAGCAGCCTTCCAGTACCTAAAGGGGCCTACAAGAAAGCTGGAGATGGACTTTTTACAAGTGCATGTAGTGATAGGACAAGGGGTAAGGGCTTTAAACTGAAAGAGGGGAGATTTAGTTTAGACATAAGGAAGAAGTTCTTCACCGTGAGGGTGGTGAGGCACTGGAACAGATTGCCCGGAGAGGTCGTGGATGCCCCATCCTTGGAAGTGTTCAAGGCCAGGTTGGATGGGGCTTTGAGCAACTTGGTCTAGTGGAAGATGTCCCTGCCCATGGCAAGGGGGTTGGAATGAGATGACCTTTAAGGTCCCTTCCAACCCAAACCATTCTATGATTCTGTGAAACACAAAACAGAAGTCACAAGTTACCAAATTTTAGTAGGGGGGGGGGGGGGGGGGGGGGGAATTACAGTTGAGATCACTTGTTACACTACTGATGACAAGCACTGACACTCTATATCTAGGAGTCTAACCTGTGGCAATTTACCCAAATTTAACCAAATCAGAAGCTTGTCCCAGCAGTCTGACTCCTAAAAAAGTGAGAGTAAACAAGAATATTTCCCAGAGTGGCAAATTAATATTTCTTTATTTTTTAGAAACCATGTGACAGAAGGGCATTCTAATAAGTGTCAGGATCTGTCATATGAGACATGCCCAAAGGAACTGCTATATAAAAACACCCCAATGCTGTCTAAGTATTCAACCAGGTATTCATTATCAGATGACCTGCAGCTCCTTGTTGTATACACAGGAGATGCAGACATTAAAACAAAACATCCCCTTATGAAAGCAATCCTAAATACAATACTGAGAGACAAAAGATTTTTCCTGAACTATTTAGAGCTCAAACTGAATTAACATTGAGCTCAAAATTCATTAGCCTGAAAACACAGCTAAGTTTCTTTCAAATAACATGTTTTCAAAGTTACCTGTAAGGTAATACACTACAAGTCAAATTGTACAACTAAACAGAGACATGACTGTTTCAGGGCACATATGCAAGATGTTACAACAGCATTCCATATTATCATCCTCCCAAAGTTATTTTTACATGTGTATCCCAAGTGCCAAAGAAATTCTCTCTGGGTGGTGGGGGCAAGCAGTAGAATTTTTATCTGCATGGATGAACCTGAATGCAATTAAGAGTCGGCAGGAACCCAGTACTGCTTTTGATGCTGGCTCCTTAGGCGGTATCGTGAAATAAGCTCATTACATTCAAATAGTAAAGAATATTACTCTGAATTCAAGGGGGTCCAAGTAGATGGTTCTAACAAAGTTCAAACCATATACAGTAACTATTTGTCCACCTAATCTTAGACCATACTAAGCAGATACCAGTGCAGGGAACAAGAACATTATGTTAAACCATTTTTTATTTTTTATTGTTGCATGGAACGGTCAAGAATAACACACTGTTTCAGTCAATCCTACAACCCTGCTTTCAAAATGTGAGGGTGTGCAGCAAGAAAATGAAGTGGTGAAACTTCTTGCTTCCTTTGGAGTATCTACGTAGCTTAAATGTAGTTAAGAAATTAAAAACTACACAGATACAACTTTCTTATCATTCCATCACCACTGAAATACATCTTCAAGTGATTTGGCTTGTTCTTCCTACCATCTCCACAGACAACATTTCTGGGAAGACCTCCTCAGGCTACTTTAGAAGGTTCAAGACCGATCTATTTCACATAACCAGTATGTCTGTATGCAGAAAACAATTAAGCACCTCTCTGCGAAATGAATAAAGTCTAAAACCTGAATTATGTCAGGCATATAAATAAAGGCCTGCAATCCAACATATGTCCTAACACTTCTCTGTAAAGTTGCCAGCTCCAGCACAGAAAATGAAGCCTGCCTAACAACAGGCTTGCTTTTGTCATTGATTTTTCACAGATCCACTCAAGGGTAATTGGCAGACACCCAACGGTTCACAGCACACAAAAATTAACTTGCAGTTGCCTTGTAGAGCTATGTCCATCTTACTCAGCCATACCAGCATACCTAGAACACTGACAGCTTCACTGTACCACTGGAATGTGGACCTCAAGAAGCACCACTAACAGTACAATATTAGACAAACCCAGGCTAATCTCAACTTGCTGTTATGTTGAAGAGTAAAAAAGGCACGTTCACTTCCTAATTTGTCAAGAAATTCACAGGCCCACCAGAAAGATTTTTATCTTTGGCTGAGTGCTTTAACGGAATGTTTACTTGAATTATTTCCCTTGATCATTGTAACTTAAATTTAGGTGATTCTTCTGATTATAATTACTTCTGTTTAGTATGTTTCAATCAAAATCAGCAGAAGTAATAAAGTACATTTCATCTAAAATGGAAATTAACTGGTAAAGTGTTTCCCATCAATATCAAGACTTTGTCTTTGCATCTTACTGTCGTAATTCTGCTCATCTGAATGAAAAAAATCCAGGGAAGGTCTGCCTTAAGTGGTCTTTGGACTTACCTCTAAAGAAAAAAAGTTCTCAGGAAATGCAGGGTTCTTTCCATTCTCTACAACCCTGTGGTAAAAGGAAACAAGTCATCAAAGTCCTCTATTGCCATGTGTCTGAAATCTTGTAGAAAGGACTCCTTATAGGTTTCAGTCACCCTAAAAAAAAAATCAACCTCAGGCCAACAAAAAAGCTCCTTGAAGTTAAACACGCCCATACACTGTAACAGCAGATAAACGCTTCCACAAAAGGTAACCGTTATCTTGCTTACCAAAATTAGTAACCAAGACTGTTATCTCTAACTCATATACCTTCAACTATAACTCAGTAAAGATACTAGATTAACCACTTCAAGATTTCAGCTTTTAAAGCCTGTAATTAGAACAGTTAACTTCACTGTGAGGGAGACTGATATTTCATGGCAATTTCTCTCTTTTCATTAAGACAACTGATCATTCCATTCTCCTTTAATATTCGTCATTTTTGGTGAATGCGTCCTTTGGACACTTGTCCACACAGTTCATGACTTATTACATACTCAGAAATGTTATTTCATCAGCATAATACAGAATAATTTATTCTGTAAGTCATAGCTTAATGACTTTCTTCAGTACTGTTTTCACTAGCTCTTCACTCTGACATTAAAAGCAGGCTTGGAGAAGTCAAGGGACAGAATTTACCACCAAAAAAAAAAATACTGAGAAGCTGACATAAACCACCACAGCCAGGGAATTAAACCATGGTACAAGGTAAGTGATAACTTCTACTAGCTTGATTCCAAGCCACCCAAGTCTTTTTCTCCTGGTGAATTTTCTAAAAGCTTGATCTAGCAGTTCTGGTTACAAAGGCCAACCCAAACAAATGCTGTATCTTTTAGTAAATCGTAGGGTAGATCTTTTAGTATACCTTAGGGTAAACTAAAACTTACTCCATTTTAACCCCACCCAGCTCAATTACTTTAAAAGATTACAAGATTGATCACTAAATCCAAGTTACAAAGAAGTCTGGACTTCTGTGGAGGAGCTAGAAGCGTGTCTGGCTATTAGACTAATAAATCAGCCAAAAAGAATGAATGGCATTAATTTAGCTACACAATTGTTACAAATATTACAATGACTTAAAGAACATTAAAATTTTAAAGTAACTCTTTCCAGAGGGTGTCAAAACAGCTTTCTAGAAGCGAAAGAGCACTTCTCTAAACAGTAGATACGCAGCTTTCAGGAAGCATGACTTTACCTCTTGGCTTAAGTATTACGAAGCGTTTGGAACTAAACCAAGAATGATCTAGGTACTATGACTACAGCCATGGTTTTAGGCAACCAAATGAAATGACCACACATTTTCTCATCCTCGTTCCCACTTCTCAAAGAAAAACTGACTGGAATTGACAGTTTGATGATGACAGCAGCAGTATCACATGAAATGTGAAACCCACTAACAGAAAGTCCAAGTTTCTAATGTCGTTCTTCTGGGACAAATAACATGGGAACTTCAGCTAGATCACCAAAAAAAAAAAAAAAAAAAAAATCCTTTCCTAAAGGCTAAGCTACCAGAAATTATTTTAAGCAGTATTGTTAAAAGACCACAAGATTAGACAAGATTCATACAACGTAGTTTATTGCACAATGAGCTGTGCCGGGAACAGCTTGTCTTCTCCTAAGCTGCTGTGTACGTAACTTTCTGCAAACACTCTGTGGACCTTATCATCCACATACTGTAGCTCAAGGACGAAACTGCTGAACTGGAAGAGAGGTGGGAAACCAGACTAGTTGTAAAAAGGCAAGCTGTAACCCTTTAGGCACAAACATCAAAGGTAAGTTTTTAGTCAAAGGGAAACTAGTATACTGAAACAAAATGAAAACAGGCTTAGAAAGTTGCTTTAACTGAGATTTAAAAGCCAGACAGTAAATGCAACAAACACTGACCAAAAAGGATCTGATAAAGTTTATAAAACAAAGACATTGTGCCATATATGACAAAACCTATGGCAAGAATTTCAGTTTAATTGGTAAAGGAACAAGTTAAGGTAACAGACATAGCTTCTTTAAAGCTACCTAAATCTTTATACTGTGGATTCTACATAATGAGATCTCAGGTAATCAACAGGAACTTAAGAAAATCTGTATAGATGTTAAAATCATGAAAGCAAAAAGAAAGAAAGATGGAGGTATCTTGATATGATAATCACAGTACCATGGAAAACCAAACACAAAGTAATAAGTTTCCTACAGGAATGATTTTTGGTTAGGAGGTTATTAAAATCTAAAAAATGCTACATATAAGTTAATGAAATCAGTTTCAATTGGATAAAAAAAATACAATGCTGTTTTTACATATACCTATACCCTATACATACATGGACAAATGGCTATAAAAATGCCAGGGCCTCCACTGTGAACTAAAAGATTACTTTTGTTTATACCTGAATAGTAACTAAGGATATCTGAAAATTATGGCAAAAAAATGCAGAAAGCAAAAGCAGAATTTACATCAACAATGGTCAGCTTTAGACGGGCAAAAAACAATGGAGAGGAAACAAAAGCATGGATTAATAAAAGTACCTGTTAAAGGAGAATCTAAACTACTTGTTATTGTGAAAAACGTTAAAGGCCGTATACGAAGTATGCATCAGAAAAAGTGCATCAGAAATATCTGTCCACCTTTCTCCACAAGGTTCAAAAAATAAGGTAATGTAAAAGACCCACCCTTCATACAGTTGTACAGCATAGTTGCCAAGTAGTATACAGTTCAAGTCACAGATGCCAAAAAATTTGATTAAATTCAACACTTTTCAGGCAGGCTTAAAATGAGGGACAAACAAGATAGAAATAAAAGTCTTCACACCCTGAAATATTCATAATATTCCACACACTGAATTTGCCTATTACTAAAGTAGACATAGGGCATGAGGTATAAGAGATAACAAAGAGCTCTTGCACAGTAACTTAGCAGCCATCTTCTAAACAACTTTTACTATTTCATATGCTGTTTACAACTTCATATCAAGTCTGATTTTAAAATCATACTGTATATCCTCTCGGCAGAAGAGATACCAAATTAAATAGTAACTGGTAGCTATCAAATATTCTCCCCTACTTTTATATAGTTATACATCACTGTTTCTTATTTTTTACAAGAATAGGTAAGGCTTTCTATCATGAGCAATGATTTAGATTGTAACTTTTATTTTCCTAATACAAAACATTTTTATCCTGTATTAGTACATGTATTAGTAGTAAATATTAATTAAATTTAATTAATTAAATTACCCTAAATAATTACAACAGGCAAAAACTCTCCATCAAGTACTGTCACTCTGCTTTTCTGGTAAAGCAGGTTACTGTCTCTCTAAAATCAATAAAAAGACAAAGCTTGGATCATTAAGGCAGATTTTTCATGCCCATTTTGCAGGAAGTCTCCCATACAGTACTCTCAGTGTGGCTTTGGATGCATCAATCTCACAGCTACAGAGGTTTAGAGCCTTTCTAGCTCTCCCCAGATCTTAATCAATTTTAAGAAGGATTAATATCCCATGTTCCCTCTTCCTCCCAGCCAAGAGACTTATGGTGAACCTTGAAGAAGATTAATGTTCTAAGCACATTCCCTCAGTCCTCCCTCAGTTTCTTCTGAATCACTGCTCAATATGCTTCAAGCAGGCATCATGAAAAACTGTTTTAGTACAATACTGCAGTACTCCTTTATACAGTTTTCACACCTTGGTACATCTAAAGTCACGATAGCCTATTTACTAATCTCCCACGACACATGATGGTGTTATCATTCCCCCGACCTCCCAAAGAAGTACCCAATGCATTTTCACAGCCTAACACAGAGCCTATGGTTTTGAAAGATTTAAAATCTCGGATAAAATTAACTGTGGGTGTAAAGGTGTATCAGATTTAAGAATATTACCACCTATTTAATCTTTAAATAAATTTCTAAGTTTTTCACAAAAGATTCTACTATCATTGTAGCCCTTTTACAAGGAGGAAAGAACTGGAAGAAGTGGGGAACAGAATAATCTTTTTCAAGGTAAATCTGCAGGCTAAAAATAAAAGCTCCATTCTACCTGGATCCATGTTTAAAGACCTTTAAATACTAAATTCCTCCCCCCATCCCATAATAATATTAATATAAGTGCCATCAAGTATGGAAAGATTTATTTTCTTCTTGCAAATCAGCTCAGGATCACTCAACTCCATATAAACTTTTCAGTCACTAGCTAAATATTATAGCTCCAGTTGGCCAATAAAAGCTGTACTCCATGCAGAGACTTTTAAGAGTATTTCAGAAATATGGGCTTCCCTTACAGAAGACTTGCCACCAGAACAAGCCAATAAAGATCTAAATATTTAATTTAAAAGCAGAAACACTGCAACACTCTTGCTTGCTCTGCATAGTAATACATCCTTCAGAATCAAGGGGGAAGAGAATATAGCACTAATAATTCTTTTCAAGTCTAAGTAGGAGTAATTTTTATAAAATTCCTGGAATATAAAAAGCTTACTCCAGAGGAATTAAATCTGTTTTCTCAGTGTATACTAACTTCACCAGACTAAAACAAAAATTGAGAATCTTCAAGAGCACAAAATCAGAGATAGGATGAAGAAAGAAGATAAAATATCAACGAGAAATGTAAGACTAGGTACCACCACCTTTCACTTCCATTACCTTAAGTAAAGCACAAACACAAAGACCATAGTAATTACTACAGCCCCCTTTCATAGAATCATAGAATCATTTAGGTTGGAAAAGACCTTCAAGATCATCGAGTCCAACCATCAACCATGCCCACTAAACCATGTCCTGAAGTACCCTGTCCACTCGCTTTTTGAATACCTCCAGGGATGGTGACTCAACCACTTCCCTGGGCAGCCCATTCCAATGTTTGACAACCCTCTCAGTAAAAAAATTTTTCCTAATATCTAACCTAAATCTCCTTTGCCTCAACTTGAGGCCATTTCCTGTCATCCTATCTCCAGCCACCTGACAGAAGAGACCAACACCCACCTCACTACAACCCCCTTTCAGGTAGTTGTAGAGAGCAATAAGGTCTCCCCTCAGCCTCCTCTTTTCTAGACTAAACAGCCCCAGTTCCCTCAGCCGCTCCTCATAAGACTTGTGCTCCAGACCCCTCACCAACTTTCGTATCAAATCAATTTTAAACATTTAATAGGTATCAGTCTTGCTGACTTTTATAATATCCTCTTAACACCTCACAAAAAATGGTTTTAAAGCACTTTCAGTTTCAGCTGCTAAAACCAGAATCCTCACACTCTTCGAAGCGCATAGATGAAATCCTCCCACTCCTAGCTGAATTCGCATCGATATCCATTCTTCTCTGTATGACAGTCATGATTCACAGATCCCTAATAACTCAAGGTCCTATTTACTAAGTCAGCAGTAACTGTCAACAGGTGGTAGAAAAAGGAAGAGAGCCTACTGGACTCAATCCTTGCCTTAAATCAGAAAGTATGTCAAGGTCAGATTATTCAGGCTAACTTTCCTCCTCCTGACAGGTCAGGAGACAAGGGAAAAAACAAAAAACCCTGTACTATATATGCAAGACTTAGCACTTCTCTATTAATTCAGCTGTACAGTATTAAAAACCAGCCACTAAAAGTGCTAAATATTCTTTTGGACTGCATTAAAGTCTTCACTGAAACTAAGAAACTTTACTACCAAAACAACGTGCTGAAAACATATTACTATTCGTTTTGTGCTAAGTGCTACACATAACCATTCCCCCACTACCAGCTGCCAGAAGTTTAAATAATAATCTTTGGAGACATGAAAAATATTTAATGCATTGAAGTATAAAATTTGAAAAGGAAAATGAGGGCAGTATTTCCTAACATTAAGAAAAGCAATCAGTCCAGCTACTGAAGGCATTGTGTCACTCTCTTCAAGCTGTTCCTACTGCATGCACACTTGATATCTTACTGACAATGTTGCAGGGAGCTAGTTCCCCCTATCAAAATAATACAGGTGTAATCAAATTGGAATTTTCTGACAAAGTTTGCTTTCTACGCAAGTAAAAGACAGCACTCAAGAATGAAAGACCTGAATTTTAGGAAAAGAAAGCTTAGTTTTATTAATTCCTCACCAGTTGTTTAGATATATAAGATGAAAACAGAAGCTTAGCAAGGTGCTTTTAGAAATTATACTGCTAATTTTCTACTTGGGTTAACAACGTTTCCACAGTAACTTTTCTGTTTTCAGGTTGAGGCAGACTGAAAACACTGAAAATAAGGCAGAGCATTAAGGCATGGGTCCAAAGCAACCAGATTGCTTTTATTTTGCAAATGCTGTAAACATATGCATCCATAAAGCTGTATTACAATACGCTTTTGAAAGAAGCTTTGAACATGCTGAAGAAGCATGCACATTTCAATACCTACCTTGAAACTTTGAGACAAAGGCTCTGAAGAATACATTACCACTAATATGCCATTCTTACTGTCTTGAACAAACTATTTCACAATTTATATCAAGCAAATAACAAAAATGTTATTTTCCTTTGGTGTGCAAGTACAGTAAGAATTTACTTACCACAGCAAGTTGTGTCCGTGATGCTACCGTATGAAACACTGCAGGCATCATGAGAGATTCTTCTACTTTCAATTCCATCTCATTCTCTGCTGAAAACGTGGTTTTGGGGATAGCTGGTGGACGTTCACACAAGATCATTTCTTTGTTGAATAAAAAAATTGGATTGGTATCCTACACTCAAAAAGAAAATGAAACCAAACACTGAGTAAAGGCAACACACTGTTCAATTACCAATTATTTCATCATGCAGGTAACGCGTCAAGAACACGTTAAAATCTACATGTATAAGCTAATATATAACCATCTGTTTCTCAAAGCAAAGAAATCCAGCAAACAGTACATTACAGAAAAATACTTAAAAATCCCTTAGTAAAAAGTCTTTTTCTTCCCCTATAAATGACAGTTTAGGCAAAGAATGCAGTATGCACTTACTGTTCCAGCACTGTAACTACACACTCTTCTGTCTGGTGCCATACACTCTCCTCCATTGACAACCAGTACTTGGTGCTGAATGGCAATCTTATACTTTGTTTGAATTGCATGTTTCAGATCAGCCACACTGGAAAAAAATGGGAAGAGATGACGACTCTTATCAGCATACTTGTGTCTCTAATTTTACATATTCCTGTAATAGAGACAGGTGACTTGTCTGTGTCAAAGTAGAACTTTTTTTAAAGAATTATTACTTCTTATTCTGCACAATGACATATTTGTAAGTTCTGTAAGTGCTGTAATGTGTTGCATTCTGGATATCCAGCTTTTAGCTGATAGCTTATTAGAAGACAGCCTCTCCATTACTGGGAAGTCATCAGCAATCTTTTTCCAAGAAGATCTGATAGCACGTTGAAATTCTGGATTAAGTCATATCAGGTATTTAGGATAATAACTGCAAAAGTCATATTATGTTCTTTGAATATATATTTTATGAACAAACAGCTGAATGAAACCCTAGAAGACAAGAATATTAGCACTTCATTATGCATAATGTAAGCACAATTTCACCTAATCAACTCTGATTTACTGTACATGAAGTGCAGTACAGCACTTAACAATAACAGGAAATTAAACAATCCATATATATATATGTAACAAATTCATATAAACATTACAGACACTTTTAATGCAGAAAGTAGATCAATAAACCATCCTTGTTTTCATTCACCATCCTTGTACATTTAATTCTGGGTGATGACATCTTCACATTACCACTTATTTTAGACAGTTCTAGAGTTTGTCTTGAAGACACAGGCAAAGAGGAAACTAAACAAGAATTTACTAATATGATACAGTAACTGATCCAAACTATAACACACTGGAGTAGTACCTGTGCAAAGGTATTAAAAAGCTTCAGAGTATCCAGTGAATAATCAACAAGCATCAGTGGTTTTGATATAACTGGCAGGAAACATAACAATGTTACTGGCTATATGGTACTTGAAAAATAAAGATCAGTTATCTAAAATAACCATGATTCAATACGACGTCATGAATTCACTACAAATATCTCATGAGCACAAGCTTGTACTCGCTAACCGCGTTACAGAAAGCATTCACCTACCACATCCATGGTCTTTGGGAAGACAGCTTGGCCTATCCATGTACAAGGAGACAGGCAAAGAACCCAAGAAAGTTAGTCTTGCTAAAAAGAGCAAGTCTAGGTATACAGAATAAGAAGTTAAACTGTTCAACTGAAGAGTCTTGGATTTTGTGTGGTTCAGCTGTTGGAAAGCTTCTTTCTCAAAGAACTATCCAACTGAGCAAAACATCGGCCCATGCCAGACTATTAGGTGCCTGGTCTGGCAGCTCAGATGCTGTACCTCACTCACCATGATTTGGGAACAGAATGTCTCAATGTACCAGACAGCATACAGGGGTACTGACACATCTGCAAATGACCTGGTAGATCCAGAATGGCTGAGATGGAACACTATTTCATGCTCAATGATACCCTGAGTGTCAGTAGGCTTTGCAGAAGAGCATACAAAAACAATCAGTGTAGACAGTCTTAGGGCCCTTCAACCCCAAACAAGTTTCAAAATCCAAATTCACTTGTTGAGTCATGAAAATTACAAACAGGAATTCGGGAGAAAGGAAACAATGGATTTGAGCACAAAATCCACGGTAGAAGTCTTTCAAGCACAATCACTTGCAGCTCATTCATCACTGATAGAATATAAAGACAGAAGGTAGGTAAGCTTGGCTCTTACTAGCTCCAAGGTGTATGGGCTATCATGATATTATATACGATTTACTTATTAGATCAGAGTCCCACATGAGAACAAAGAAAAAGGATACAATACATCCAGTATATCTAGACAGCTCTAAAAGTATCTTTACATTTGCAAGATGCTTTTAATGTACAGTGAAAAAATACAAGTAGCAAATTTGTTGGAACTTAACTATGATTCTGTAACACTGCTCGTGTTTCAGGCAGTTGGGCATTCAGAAGTTCATGTTTTACATATAAAATGCTGTAAAACATTTTGGAGCCTTACAACATAGAACAGAACCAACCAGTCCCATCCTGGACACGAGACAAAAACCTATATGCCAGTTCTTTAGCATCCAACCTAAAAATATTACAGAGCGCATATTTTCTTCAAGATGAGTATATACTGACAGGAAAAAGAGCAATCTGCAGAATTTCTTCTATGATGACAGTCAGTAAAAAATAAACCTTTTACACAGGAATCCTAAATAAAAATGCCATCCAATAAAAGGTCACAGAAGATCAGAAGTCATTCTGACAGTGTTTCCAAAAAAACACCAAACATAACACCAGACTCAGCTAAGAGCAGGTCATCCTCTGTCACTGCCCCAGAAAGTAGATAACCTCGCCACTCTTTCATGGGACCTCAGACACACACAATCACCTGCAAACCATTGAAAACGCTAATCAAAAAAACCCCCAACCCAAACTCACTGAAATACATGAAAACCGAGAAGATAACTACATGGACATACTAAAAAACAACTGAGTATCATCTCTGCAGAACTCAGTAAACAAAAAGTATATATACTCTTTTTTTTTTTTTTTAAACTTAAAAAAACCCCAAACCAAAAAACCAAAACACAATTAATTTACTTTCTTACTTTTGTACAGCAAGTTCCGTATCAAAGGTAAGGGTAGTTCCAGTGTTGACCAGAAATACATATAGCTTCATGATGATTTCTTTATGTCTCTGAAGTTTATAACTTCCACTGCTAAAATCATTTAGAAACTGAAAAAGAATTCAAGTGTTAGTTTCACATACGAGTTACAAAGACAATACGTATATGCTTTTGAAAAAATACTTTTAGATATATAGTGGGTGAATACATCAATCTCACATTCCACAGTTCTTTATTCATTACTAAACACAGATGCTCCTCTGACCAGAAACAAGGGCAAGGTAAGCCTCCACATATGCAGATGGTCAGGAGAACACACGAAAATATACACTGAGGAGAATTAAAAAACAAAAACAACCAAACCAAAAAAAAAAAAAATCCAACCCACAACTTTCAGTTGCAGAGGATACCATCTCAGATCATTACCTGCCTTTTCTCAATTGTGAAATGCATTTTTAAAGCCCCAGATACAGTTATTTTCAGATATCTTTTCTAGATTTTACAAACAGCACCAGATCTATGCTGTAAGTATTCATTCTTCAACTTACAGCTAAAGTCTATCTGCTCACTACTATCCCTATCTGTAGTTTTTTTGCACTCAAGACATACAGAAGCATTAGCAAAAAATAAAAATAAAAAATAGCTAAGATTATGTAGATTTTCTTTTTGTATCTCTCCATAATTAAGTAATAGTTTTTAAAAAATGTTTTCCTCTGTTTTCAGCACTAGCTAAATCTGTACCTACTTTCTTCATCACTAATAGCAAATATGGAGTAATCAAAAACGAAAGTGCAGTCCAACACGTTGAATGCATTTTCAGTCCTATGCCCTACAAGCATCTGCATGAGTGACTATAAGCACGTTTTTCCAGTGTACATAACAGATGAGAAACATTGAACTACTTTGTAAAACATTGAGATTTAATCTGAGATTTTACCACTGAAATATTCTGTACTTCTGAGACTTTTTCTCTTCTCCTCCTCAGGAGCTCAGAAGTTTATGAATAATTTCCTCCACACTAACAAAGCTACTACAGAAGTACAACTAGCACTGCTGTCACCAATGACCTGACATTTTTTTTTATGGGAAAGGACTTATGCAAAGTTAAGCTGTAAAAGTTTCAGCCACTAAGCAATTTTCTTATATCATTATAAAAATGACTTTTTGGATTAAATTACTTCACAGGAAATACAAGAAGTCCCTCTTTCCCTGGAAGATGAACAGGACACACACACATGGTCTACACAGCTAATTGTATTATTCCAAAGTGAGTCTGAATTTGCATTTATCTCTTTGCCCACACAGAGCAAAATTGACAAACCATAGAGAAAAATAACAAAAACACATTAAAATGGGGAGGGGGGAGAGGTTTTACCAGAATAATAATTCCAAAAAGTCAAAAGAGCTTTATTTCAGGAGAGTGGCTTTCCACACACTTTTCAAGCACTACTTATACATAAACTAGTCAAAACATGCATTTTCACAACAAGGCTTCAGAAATGGAACCATATCAAATAAAAAAGCCCCAGTTAAATAATTTGATCTGAATTGAGTTTTGTTGTCCTTGCACTTGAACTCTACTGTACTCAATGGCACCAGTTCCAACTTATATTGGAAAAAGAAGAATATATTCTATAAACAAAGTTATTAGATAGACAAAAACTGCCGAACACCAAGAACAAGCTAGCAAAAATTTATTACTAAATTCTTTGGCCTAGGTTTCAGAATTAATCCGTCTTATGTGTACAGAGAGACTTCTTTTTACAAAGGGTGTATTTGTGACTGTGGTCCAGGTAGAATTAGAAACAAATGTTAAATACAATGCTTAAAGCAAGCACCATGGAGCACCCACCAAAAAAAAAAAGAAAAAAAGCAAGCTCTTTTCCACCTAAGCAAAGTAAAAGGCTTGTATAGTATCTAGTTTTCATATAAACATTACTTTCTAAGCTGAAGTAATATTTAAGAGAGAATCTGTCTGGAAACTTTATGTACATAAAGTGAAATTTTAATCAAATATTTACCTCTCCATACCTTAACAATAAAGCTACTTAAAACACAGAAAGAAAACACATTATCAAGATCAAAAATATTTATGACAGCATCTGCCATGCATGCATCAGCAGTCTCAAACTTTTTAACTTCAAGCAAAGAAAGAATTACCTTCAGGCACTATACAAAGCTACCACCTTCTTCAAATTCAAGAGGACAATAAACGTGCACATTCGCTTTACTTGATTTTTGGCAACAGAGTAGCATGGCTGTTCAAAGCCAGAGAAGATCTGCAAAGAAAAGATACAGAATACAATTACAGGTATTATTAAAATGTCAGGATTTTATGGTCATCATTGCATCTAGCCCAGAAATCCGTGTATGTCAATGCCAGAAAGAATAATTATGTGGTAGTATTTTTTTTTAATTAACAATGCTACCCAGTTACAAGTCTGCTCAAAACTGCTACATACCAGAATATTTTTGCCCACAAGTTTGGTTTAAAATAACCGTTAGCGATATTCTTTAGTATTTACAAGCAGGTAAATTTAGTTCACTAAAAAGAACTGCTTGTATTTCCATTAACTGAAAGTATTTTTCAGAACTGGTACAGAATGCTGATATGATGACGCTAAGAGCAATAAAGAAAGTCATAACAAAATGCAATTTATCTAAGAAAATCCAGTGTAAAAAGGCACACATACTACTGCTGTTGAATGAACAGTCTTATCCTGCAGCTGTATCCAACAGGTTCCTTCAGGAATCAGCATCGTCTTCCTTACATGAAACAAGATAACCTTGTTTAAGCCATTCACCTACTTTCAAAATGTTTGTTAGTTGTGTTTTTTTTTTTAATAAACTGAAAAGGTCACCATTCCCAGCTGCTTGTCACTGGCCTCCTTGCCACGGGCTTCCTCTCCCACAACTGCTGTTTAAACTTGTATTGGGTTTGGGTGGCAAGACTTTGGTAGCGGGGTGGGTTACAGGGGTGGCTTCTGTGAGAAGCTGCTGGAAGCTTCCCCCATTATCCAACAGAGCCAATGTCAGCTGGCTCCAACAAGGACCCACCGCTGGCCAAGGCTGAGCCCATCAGCGACGGTGGTAGCGCCTCTCAGGTAACAGATTTAAGAAGGGAAAAAAAAAGTTGCTGGGGCACAGAAACTGCAGCCGGAGAGAGGAGTGAGAATATGTGAGAGAAACAACCCTGCAGACCCCAAGGTCAGTGAAGAAGGAGGGGGAGGAGATGCTCCAGGCGCCGGAGCAGAGATTCCCCTGCAGCCCGTGGGGAAGACCATGGTGAGGCAGGCTGTCCCCCTGCAGCCCATGGAGGTCCACGGGGGAGCAGATATCCACCTGCAGCCCGGGGAGGACCCCACGCTGGAGCAGGTGGATGCCCAAAGAAGGCTGTGACCCTGTGGGAAGCCTGTGCTGGAGCAGGCTCCTGGCAGGACCTGCAGATCTGTAGAGAGAGGAGCCCACGCTGGAGCAGGTTTTCTGGCAGGACTTGTGACCCCACGGGAGACCCACGCTGGAGCAGTCTGTGCCTGATGGACTGCAGCCTGTGGAAGGGACCCACGCTGGAGCAGTTCATGAAGAAGTGCAGCCCATGGGGAGGACCCACATTGGAGAAGTTCATGGAGGACTGTCTCCTGTGGGAGGGACCCCACGCTGGAGCAGGGGAAGAGTGTGAGGAGTCCTGCCCCTGAGGAGGAAGGAGCGGCAGAGACAACGTGTGATGAACTGACCGCAACCCCCATTCCCAGTCGCCCCGTGCCACTGAGGGGGGAGGAGGTAGAGAATCTGGGAGTGAAGTTGTGCCCGGGAAGAAGGGAGGGGTGGAGGGAAGGTGTTTTGAGATTTGGTCTTATTTCTCATTACCCTACTTTGGTTGATTGGCAATAAATTAAGTTAATTTTCCCTAAGTCGAGTCTGTTTTGCCCGTGATGGTAATTGGTTGAATGATCTCTCCCTGTCCTTATCTCGACCCATGAGCCTTTTGTTATATTTTCTCTCCCCTGTCCAGCTGAGGAGGGCAGTGACAGAGCAGCTTCTGTGGGCACCTGGCATCCAGCCAGGGTCAACTGGCCACAACAATCAAAATTAACCATATCAAGAAAGGTGGTCTTTTTAGGCTAACCTAGTTCATTTTAACTGTTGTCAGTTAAGTAGCAGTGCCAAAGGAAAAGGAGCCCTTGGCAAGGAAGGCAGTGATGAGCAGTTGGGCTCAGGGCAGTCAGACAAGTGTATAATCAAACCTCAAACTGCAAACAAACATTATTTCTATCATGTTAATGCCCTAGCAAGCTATCTGAGAAGATGATCAGGCACTAAAAAGGGTGATAATCCATTACTAAAAATAGGTTTGCTGAAGTCTGAAAACCATTAGGACGTGTAAATCATTTTATACAACTCATGCTACTAATGGTAAATCAAAAACACTTCATCCCAAATTTGAAAACCTTATGACAAACGAAAAAATTACACAACTATTACACGTATTTTATGCGCATGGAACACTTTGGCTGTTACTTGAGCTATTATCTTCCTCCCTCCTGTCCACTCCCTCTTTACTCCTACGCAAAAGGCACACGTCACCCTGTCAGAAGCAAAGGGGCAATAAAAGGGAAAAAAGCAATGTGTTTAAGTACCACCATTGGAAAAACAGTAACTGAAGTGTCTTCCTCCAGATTAGCTATCAGCAATCAGTAGTTGCACTTGAGCAAAATAAATTTATGAATACTTGCTTTACATCAAAGTAATGCACATTAACACGAATAGCAAGAAACTACTGAAACACTTCTGCCACGAAGTAGGACTGCAACACTATAATCTCTATTCTAATTCCTTTGCAACCATTAAGAAGTCAAAAAACAAGTGTTGTTTCTTCTACCCAACATTTCAACAAACAATCCTGGGGGAACACAAATCCACTTAGACAGGCAGGACAAATTTGTATTAGGTCACTCTTTAAATAAAAAGAAGAAAAAAAAAAAGTTGAATTCATCCACTCTCAAAGTAGCCACAAATTTCAGTGAGTACTTCCAGCAACTTCCAGGAACGTGTGAAAGGTTTCAGAGAATACATGCCTTTAACACCAAGCTCTCCTGCAGATTCACTGATGCCCAATAAAGGCAGGCTGCAGCCCTCCCTTTAGCAGGAATTATGTCAAGTGCCTCTCTGCAGCTGCCTGTTTTCAGAGCACTGGAAGAAACTGAATTTTGAGAGCTCTCCCTAATCTTGCATCTCCAGACAACATCTGGCTGAGTCTGGCCACAAAGTCCAGTATTAGTTAAAGGGGGAGATGCATGAAAACTGGTCACAGTTGCCTAAGTCTCTTCTTTCAAAGGTCTGGTTACAGCAGACTATTACAAGCAAGGTCAGCCACATATCACAAATTAGCCTTTAAGTTTGTTCCCAATATTCAAGAATATTGTGAGTCAGCAGTAAGACAAGTTTTTAACATAAGCTTGGAGTGAAGTCAGGCACCATCAAGCTTCAACAGAATATATCCATAAACACATACATTTTATTATTCTTCTGTTTGTATTACCTCAAGAGGCCATTAAGAGAATTTCAGGCTTTTTTAGCATTACATTAGATCCGTGCTATCATATAAACTAGATCCTTCAAATTATGGGATGGAAGCTTGTATGATCAACACCATGAATTATCAGTAACACCATTGAAAAATAGCTGAAAAGGAAACTCCTGTAGCAGCTGCCAGAGCAGACAGAATATGGTTGACATGAATATAAGAAAAAGAATGAGATTACAAAAATTACAGTAAGAATAGCACAAAGTAGAGAAAGCTTCCAGAATTAATTCAGAAGATGTATATTTTGTTACATTAGCTAACAAAACACCAAAAGCAGCCACGAATATGTTATGCTGGTTATAACATTTATTTCACTGCTCTACATTGTGTTTACATTGCAATGCAATTACTACATCTGCTTCACTTCATAAAAATATTGCAAGCTTTTCCTGTCCAATATAAACTCTTCAACAACTGAATACTTTTGAAGTCTATGTTGATCAATACTTTCAATGCATGTTGTTTAGAAGTTTTGAAATGTATTTTATTTAGTTCAGAACATGCTCATTGTTACAACTGTAAAAGGAAATGAATGCCTGTTTACAGACCTTTCCTTTTTGTAATTACAGTACAGGAGTCATGGGTTTCACAGCACTCCACAAATAATCCTATGGCTACATTAACCAACCTTTTCTACCATTAAGTGCAGAATCCCTGCTCCATTATCCAATTCTGACTGTTCCATTGTTTCATGGCACAATTCCTTCCAACTTCACACTGAAATATGGCATTCAGGGTAGGACAAAGACAGAAATCAACTTTTATGCTGTTTGGGTTTAAAGGGGCATTATCAACTTCACTTCAAAGTCATTAAGTTTCCTCTACAATATCCCAATATTTAACTTCATGCGCATGTTTCTGACATCTCATTTCCCATGCCTCCTTTATAAACTAGATTACAAACTAAACTCAAGCAAACGAAGATATTAATACATTTTTCTTTAACTCCCTGGAATTTAAACTGACCTATGCCAAAGTCATGGCTTTCCTTATAACCCAGTGGTTTAAAATTCCATCTTCAACAGCAACACACCAGCAGTATAAGGTACCTTGCTTTTTGTGCCTAGGGAAGTACTGCTTCACATCTGTACAGTAAGTGCCATACTTACCAATGCTTCATCTCCCAGGTCATAGAGGACCAAGAGGCCCAAACTCTCTCCCCACTATGTATATCTCCAGGTTGGAAGGGGCTCAACTCTGAAAGCAGACAGATAGAACTAGCTTAACTACCTAAGCAAGGCAAGACTCTCACTGTTCACTCAAAAGCCTGCAATTCCACATTGCTAATTATTAGACATTCACATGGCTCTGTATGAACATCATCTGTATGCTGCTAATAAAGGAAGTTTCTCTTCTCTTACTACAGACCAGCTGAGGCTATACTGCAGGTAACAGTGCCTCCAATATGAATCATAAATGTTACCCCTGATCACAAGGGTCAGGCGTCTCACAGCACATCACTGCAGAATTCCTGCCTGTCAAAAGGCCAATTCATCCAAAGCAAAGGCTGACAAGTCTGTCACATGCTTAAAAGACTCAAGTGCTATTCCTCATTTACTGAGTATCTTATCTGGAGAACACCTCCCCTCAAGGAAAATATACCTTTATTACCTCTGGAGATGAAGAACCAACTTTGGGGTGCATTAACATCTTATAAAGCTGTGCTTCATTTCGATACAGCAAATCTTAAGGTTTGCCATTGAGATGCTGCAATTCCTGTGATTTCACCTTTCTCTCCGTTTAGAGCAGTATTTCCTGTTTCACTTTGACTTAGGCAACTCTGCAATAGACAACGGTGTAAGACTAACACAGAATGTTCCAATTAATTTTGTTTTCTTCTACAAACCTGTCTCCTACCTCTACTTCCCTTGTTTTTTCAGGTGCCTGTCTCAAAAAATGCTCTCTTGCTCCAATTTGCACACCTCACCTCATAAGCAAAGGATTTTATAGCACATAAATCCTAGCATCAAAGGAAAATGAACATAGAGACTGAAGCTGAATTTAAGGAAACAAAAGATCTCTAAAAGCAGACTTCAAGGAGCTTTCTTCAATACTGCAACCAATGCATCTAACCAGAAAATATCTTAATTTTGCAGAAGACTACTACCCCACCAGAAGAACAGACAGAATGACCTCATTATGAGGGCACACATTCTTTACTAATGCTTTTAGGAACAGAAATGGCACAGTTTCTAAAATACAATGCAAATGCATACCCTTATCTGGACAACAGAGTGTTGAAAGGAAACATACTTTAAAAGGCACTTTAAAAACCTGAAGTAAAACTTAAAAAAAAAAAAATCCTAAGCTATGTGATGAATAAATAGTAGGGCTCCTCCTGACCCAGCTGCAGAGAATAATTTCATCCCCCACTCCTCCAAAATAAATTTAACCAGAAGACCACATCTAATCACTGAGACACATGTTACTCCAGGTGGAGATCCTAACCCATTACGACCTTATATCAAAGCCTACAAACCTCATGTTCAAGCCACACTGTAGTCTTAAAGAAAGGCTGCCAATCCCTGACATCTGTAAGGTGCCATCTGGAACTCTATTTATACTTTGTTGAGACGTGCATCAGGCACAGAGGCGGTTACTTAATTACAGCATCTCCAACAGTCACTGCGTTGTTAACAGCTCTCGAACTCAGCTGCTGGTCAGTAAAGCAAGTCTTTTCCACTCAGCACAGCACAAGAACCAAGCTCCAATTCTGCAGAGCAACCAGGAAACATGCCTAAGTCCCTACTTCCCAATTCACTAAAGAGGAATTTCAAAACTCAGTAATTCAGTATACAGTAATTCATTGTATAAGAGGCTTCCCCCTCCGCTCCAAGATGAATCATTTTACACAACACCAACTCATACGTTAAGAGTTACATATGACCACCATATTCAGAGTTGCTCCTGCAACTCAATTGCATGGAAGCTCCTCATTCAGCAAAGCAGGTGCAGAAGTACCTTCACAGATGCTCAACATCATCAACGGTGGAACAGCAGAAGATCAAAAGCAACTGCATCTGGGCACGTAAGAAAACATTGTGCATTAAAGAGTAGCTTTGAAATTGGTGCGGCCCAAAACAATGCACCTTCTTACAAGTTCAGACACAACTTATATCGTGAACTCTAGAAAGGCAATAGTTTCAAGCATGTTTATGAGGCAACAAGCACATTATTAGGCATTGTGTCATGACTCCATATGTAAGACGTTATAAAACTTCAGATCTGAAGGTTAGCATCTATTTACACTGCTGTTTTCACTGATTTGAGGAGCTACCAAAACACAACCCCTATAATATATCAGGCAAAAGTTTTTCTTTCTCCTCCAACAGTAAAAAAAAAACCAAAAACAAACAAAACACAAAACCAAAACAACAAAAAACCACAATGCTTTACCATTTTTCAAAACCCCACATCTCTTACCTGACAGAAAGTGAAACTTCTGTGCCTCAGTTAACAGGTACAAGTCAGAAAACAAACCAAGGGTTTCTGACATTCTTATTGCTAGGAAAGAGCCCACAGCCTGCAGAAGTACCCTTTTTCTTTCTTTTTTTGTTTTTAATTGATGGAAACAGTCTTTCCACAGCTGTCTGCAACTTGGTTTTTGACAAAGTTAAAAAAAGCTGACAAAACCTTCAGTTATGTGTAATTTTGCCATTTCAAAAGCATTTGCAGACTACAAGTCTCCCTCCAATTACAGAGATTAATACATTCACTTTGCAAAGAATGGTGCTCCTGGGTATGTGGAGCTTCAGGTGGTTTTATTCAAGTTACTGACTGACTCCATACTGGTGGGAAGGTTCTCCCTGTAGACATATACTCTTTAAAAATAATTAGCATGTAAAAATCTTAGTGTTTGCAAACAATTCTGCGAGAAACAACCAAGAAAAATTCCTTTATTTCTTACATCAAACTCAGACAAGTCAGCACCAATACTTCTTTCACTAACACTCTCTCTCTGGTTAACCAAGACCACAATCACATAAACACTGGTTATAGTAAGAGCACCAGACTTATGAATCCCTTTCCTCAGCCAGTTCTTCTTCTGGTCCTCTCCCTGCACCAACTTTCAGTGGTGCAACTTTCCACACTTCTATGGACTAAACTGGATTACTTTGCTGTAATAAGTTACAAACAGCATACTTCCCCAAGTTACTGCTAGCTCGAATTAGTTCCATGATCCAGTTCACTACACAGCTCCATAAACTGTTATACTACAAAAAAGGCGGGAAAGAGGCCGATGACAGCAGGGGCTACTGAACATCAGCACCATCATCCAAGAAGACAAGTGAGAATTTCCAGAAGGCATCATTCACATCCCTAACTGCCCAAGCCATCATCAATTACCAACAGATAACTTCTTATAAATGGTACCCTATTAAAAAAATGCCAGTATCCTCTCAAAGAGCAGGCTAAAGAAACTCAAAAACAGCCAATTACTACAGACAGAATTGAGGACAGAGTTTCTCAAAATATAGACCATGAGGCCACTTTTCCTGCCCTCCTCTCTCCAGATACACTATCATAATGGCACCAGGTTTTTTTTTCCTCTTTTATGTGGATAGTACAAGGTAACTTGGCCAGACCTACTTTAAAGGATGAAAGCACAGAAAGTAAGACTGATTAAATGGCATTTATTTCACAGGAATGGAAACACTAGGGATAGAAAAGACAGTAAAATATTGACAATAATGAAATGTAAGGCAAGTAAAGGTCCTTGTGATTTAGTCTGGTTGCCTACATAAAAGTCACAGGTTGTTCCTTAATTAATTTCTATTCATAAGCAACCATATTTTAGAGTAACCTTAAAGTTTTCCAGTAATAAGGAAATCCACCACCATCTTGGTAAACTGTTCAAATTATTAGCAACTACCAAACTTGTTTCAAATTTTTCTTATTCATATGGATGTTTATAAATTTAGCATTTGAACTTTCATGATCTAAAGATGGAATTTCTCTAATTTCTCATTTTTAAGTTCCTTTATAATTCACATCACCTATGAACCTCCTCCTATTTATCAACATTCTTTTCTTTCAGTGGTATCTGAAACAGACAAGTAAAGGACCATCAGTGACATGCAGAGTCAACATAACCCCTACCCTCCATACGAATACATGTTCAAAAATCATGTCTAGATTTTTGGCAAATCAGCTTACTACTCTATTTGCATGTTACATAGTTACAAATCCCCTTCAGATCTCTATTAGTATCAATCAGAAAGACAATAACAGCAATGTATTGAGAAATGAGAAAAGCTGCAGGATGGGTTTGAAGAATGTTAAATTTCATCTTATCTTAAGAAAGTGTTTAGTAATGTTCAACTGCCCTTCTTTACCTTTGTGGGATAAATCTTTGGTAGTTTAAAAGAGCTAACAAAGTGCACTAATAAATCCCTTTATGGAATATTACCAACTGAAGAACTACACAACCTCACAAAAAAACCCCCACAACTGCTGAGATACAATAACTGTACTTCTACCTTATTGAACTCTAGTCGTGCTGTCTGCAGCCATAACATGCATGTGAAATTGTTGTTACATTACATTTGCTTTTTGAAATTTATAGTTATTTTATGTTATGTGAAAAAGTCTCAGAGATAAGTGAAGTTTACACATTACACCCCCTCTTTTCGTTCAGACAGAACTGAGAATTGAGTCATATTTTCATTTTTTGTTTAAAGAACCATTCACTGGGTTTGAATCAAGTCTCCTTCAATCAGCAGACAATACAAGTATTTGTAAAGAGTATTTTTATTACAATAGACAAGTCATCTTGAGTTTACTAGCAGAATACTTGCAATATAGCATAAGCATAATAAATTAGAAGAGTTGGTGAAGTTACACAATGTATTCTTACATAAGAATCTCCACTTCATCTGAATTTAATAAAAATACACACTCCGGAGGATGGAAGGAAAACTGTATAAATAAAAGCACCATTTTGTCAGTATGAACTGTCTATCCTAGGCACAACTACCCTAAATAAGGGTCAAATATCCACACTTCTGACACACCAGCACAGCTACTTGGCATCAACAAACCCAAAATAAAATTTGAGATAAACCACTGACATTTAAAGTCCCTGCAATATCAGGAAAACACCACCATTCCAATAATAAAGAGCAAAAATTGCTGCAGCCATATGTACAATACACATAATAGACAAAAGAGCATATTTTACAGAAGGTAGCATGAACATATTCAAGCATGCAAAAAAGCAGCAGATAAGTCAGTTACAAAAGAGAACCTGAACACTAAATCAAAACAAAATTTGGGAATTTAGGAGCAGCTACCTCAAAAGTTCAGAAATTGGATCTCAGTGAAGCGCCATTCTTCACAGAATTTATATTTTAGCTTTGCTAAGAGTGGTCTGATTTTTTAATCCATGATAGAAGTAAAACTTTCCCTTTAATTAGTTCTTCAATGCTGCTTCCTACCTCTAAAATACACAGTTTTCAATCTGTTCAAACTGAAAACAGCATACTGGCCTTTCAAACACATCTTCAAGACAAATAATGAAGATTGATGTATTGTGTTTCTATCATACAGACACTAGTGTCACCTAATCCCTCCAAATAAAAAGACCAGGCAATTGAAATACTTAACATGCTATTACGCCACCATAACTTTCCTACTCTCCTGAAAAAGCAAAAATACTGTTTCAGAAATAGGTCTTATGAGGTAAGAAAACATGAGCTATTTCATAACAAGAAAATAAAAGTATGTTCTGAAGTCAGAGACCAATCAGAACATTCCTTAAGCAGAGCTGCTCGCAAATATTCACACATCATTCTTCTTATTGAACCTATGGCATTACACAGCAAGACAGATGTAGGACATTTGGAACCCAACCAGTCAACAAAGCAGTTTTACATTTTACTTTCAATCAACAGGTAATCAATAAAAGTCAGATTGAAATTCATATAACACATGAACAACTCATTTTGTATAGAAAGCAGGCTACCACATTCTACAACAGATAATCTTCTAGATGCACAAACTACTGGAGATTTATATATAGCACACTGTAATCATTTCACCTTGATGCGATAAAGACAGCAGGCCCAACTGTGAAATCTGTTCCCAAAAGAAACTGTCAACATCTTGGAGGCATGTAAAAAGCTACGCCGAGCTGTTGCTTGAGCTGGTGGTTCTGGCTGGTAGTTTGAGCTCAGAAACCTACTGGAATCATGGACTGCAAACATGAACAACAAAAGGAAAAACACACACCTGGAGGTGGACAGAAGACAAGCAAGAATTGCCCTGACATCCCAGGTGGTTCTCCTGAGGAGCCAACAGTAGCCAGCCCCATCTGAATCTCTGAATGAAAGTTTTGTATCAATAAATTTATTCTGATATCTCTATCGACAAATGCCAACAACGGAGACTTAGATATTATTTATGTATTATTAACAATTTAGTTATGCTCAAATCCCATTAGAAAACACATAATCAAAGTATATCCACTTCCAACCCTGCTTACAAATGGGGATAGAAAGAGCTGATACATGGCTATGATGTGTTCCAATTTCTCTCTCAACTGAACTCAAAACTAAATTAAAAGTCGATCTGCAATATGAATTAACTCATAAATAGACAAGTGACTTTCACAATAACCACAGAATGCCAATTAGCTCACAAAAAATCATTGTTAGCAATTTATCACCATTAATCACGCTGTAGGCTTTTACAACAAAGAATTCATGTAAGGATCTTTCAACTTGTACACTGAAATCATTACTCTGACAAATCAGCTACAAAATAGACACTTTGTAATTCTAGCAATTAGATTAGTAATTTACATATCACTGATACTTTTTTTTGCCCCCTTGGAATCAGTGCATTCCATCAGACCCTGCAGTATAATACAATATTATTATATAAGTTGGCATCCTGTAATCAAGTGTTTGCTACTCAATGATACTGATTATCAACTTTGCATCAGAATGCTAACCATTAGCAGGGTTCTTTAAAGTAGTAGGGTGTTAAAAACGTCTTCTTATTTCCTGTTCAGAAACTCCTTATATAACATCACTGAGCTGTGGACCAAAATCAGGAGCACAACTTTCTTGAGCAATATGCATATGTAGAAGCAGACACATGATTGCTTGGACACTGTCCAAAGTGACTCTGAAGTAGCTCGTGTGACGGCCGGTTACGCACGCTATAGTTTTTCATTTTAACTTGCTTCACTTTACCACAATATGCGAATAAACCCAATCTGTGCAATAGAAGTCTCAAGACCCTCACACCACTCTGAGCCAGCCTTCCACAGAAACTAACTGCTGTTTTAAAACCAAATAAAGATTTATGAACACATTGGTAACAAGCTACCCTACAGGATAACATATAGAAAAATTCTTTCCAATGATCCTACTGTAACTGCTACTCTCTTATCAAAAGGAACAAATCGACATGTGCTATTCCTATCCCCGCACATACGCTCGCCCCCTACTTAACCAGAATAACAGAAATTCTAAGAAATGTACTAATAGTTTATAAATTATTTTCTTCGCCTTAATTTTTCACAAGACTGTGTAACCTTAGCTGCGTTCGGACAACATGCAGGGACAATGTTTTAAACGGATGCCACAAAAGACCTCAAAATAACCCTTGCCCTCTTTCTCAGTCAGAGTGCAAGTCTGCTGCATACACTTCTAATTATAAATATGGTAACATGACATGGGGAGAGAGCCAGCCCCTCAAATATGATCTCAGAGACTACTAACCCGAATCTGTGCTGAGCACAAGGCTAGATCAACACAATACAGCATAAGATACGTTCGCTTTTTTTTTTTCTAAATCTACAAAACATAACAGCTACTTGTACAAAGTATACAACAATAATATACTTCCAAAGTAATATTAGGTCTATCTTACACTAATCTGTCATCCCAAAAGATCCCATTTGTATTTCCAGTTCTATAACTGGCACAGCTGAAGTCCCTTACCTCACATTCTTCAGTAAGATGTTTTCGCTACTACTCCCAATGTAATAAAACCATTTTGAGTTCCAGACAGTATTTAGAATAAGTACAAATATAACCTCTGCACACTTTCATTTAAACTAAACTTAACGATGTTTAAACACCTAATTTCTTTCTTGTTAATATTACTTCTTGGCACTGAAGTTTACATTAGAACACTAGATAATAGCAAAGTCCTTTCTTCACGTGCTTCATCTTCTAAAAACTTCCTAAGGTACTAGATATTAAACATTCTTAAAGTTCACAACTTAAATGTACCATAATAGCACAGAAGTTTATTATTATTAAGTATTTACAGTGCCTAGTATTCCTCACAGTACTTCCCAGCTGTATGAACTTCAACTGTAACCAACATGTTTTTCCATGCTCATTACTTCTCCAGCACCACTGAAGTATCCTTTACCACGCAGTCGACCAAACACCTTCAGAAGCGTAAGTTTTTCTATAAAGCCAATGGCACGAGCTACTTCTAAGCCACGTTTACATGAGTGGCACAAGAAAATAATCAACCTCCTCATTCGCTCCCATAAAGAAATAAAGGTAAAAGCTTTAAATACGAACCATGGGGAAGGAACGGCTCACGGCCAGAACATACTACTTAATTACTTCAGACAAAAAAACCAAATAACACACAAAAAAAAAAAGCTATGGCTGTAAGAGAACTAAAGTAACACTTATGGGTTGGTTCCGAGTATCTCAGGTTCAGACACAGGTTTTTTGGTTATTTTTTTCCATCTCTAGATGAAGTTAAGTAAGAAACACGGGTGTTACAATGATCAGTTCGTTTCATTTTCCCAGCATCGATATTAGCATTTCTACCTCAGTATCAGTGTCAGCCAGAACTTTCGGGGTACTGAGAAAGAAATGCCAGCACGGATCCACAAAACAGCCTGAAAAGTCTACTAGAAAGCAATAACGAGAAACCGACAGGAAAGCTCGGCACACGAGGTACGCTTCCTCGGGAGCGGAAAGAAGTAAACAACCGAGGGAAAGGCAGCACAACGTTTGTAAACACAACGCTTCTGCACGGCGCTCCTCCGACCGCTGCCGACCGCGAGCACGGAGGCGCAGCCGGGCTGAGTCATTCCTCGTAGTAACTTCACCGCCGATCCCTCGCCCCGGCAGCGGAGCCCCGGGCAGGGAGAGAGGGAGGGAGCACCCCGGCCCGCCCGGCGCTGCCCCACCACCGCCGCTCCCCCCCTGCCAGCTGGGAGCCGCCGCCCCCCCTTCCCTCCCCCGCCGGCTGCGCGGGGGTCACCCCGCCACCCCGGAACCGCAGCCAGCCGCGGGATCCCGGTCCTCCCCACCCCCGCCTCCCAGCTCCTTGTCGCCCGCCCCACGGCTGCAGCCCTGCGGCCAGAGCCGGGACCGCCGCCCCTTCTTCCCGAGGCCGCACACCCGCCCTCCCGGTAACGGGGCCCCCCGCCCTCCCCCCGGTTGGGAGCGGCCGAGACGAGGAGCGGGGCGGCGGGGAGGAGCCCGCGCCTTCGCCGGCGGCACTCACCCGAGGGTCCCTGGGCAGCGCCGCGCATCCTGCGGCGGCGGCGGCGCGTCCCCCCCGCCCCGCGCGGCCGGGCCCGGCGGCTTCGCGGGGGCACGCACCTCCTCGGCGGTCACCGCGCCCCGGCAGGGAGAGGTGGCGCACTGGCGGGCGAGGAAGGCGGCGCGGGGCCAGCGGGCCGGGCCGGGCCGGGCCGGGCCGGGGAGCGCGGGGACGGGGAGTCCTGGCGCAGCCGCCGCCGCCGCCGATGTTTGTTATTGTCGTCAGCCGCTTCCGGCGCGAGCGCATGCCGGGAGAGGGCGGCCCGGAGGAGGAACCGCGCGGCGGAAGCGGCAGTGGCGGCAGCGCGCGGACCCGGGGGAGGCGGAAGTCGCGCCCTCGCGCTCACCCCGGGAGACCCCGGAGACCGTTGAAGCGCGGGGAAGGGAGCGTTCGCGACCGGCGGCCGTTAACCGGCCCGGCCCCTGGCGATGCTCATTCCGAGGCCTCCCCGGCGTGGGGGAGGAGACGGACACACGGACCGCCTAGGCCTCACCCCGGCACGGGTAACGAGGCGGGCAGCGGCCCTCCTCCGCATTTAACGAACATTAAATTCATCCCTCCCCCGTCAAGAGAGGGCGGCTGCGGGTGTACTCACGGGCCAGGCCGGGCTGCTCTCGCTGCTTGCCTTCAAGGGCCGCGGGGAAGGATGGGCCCCTCTGGGGGCTCCCAGAGCTTTCGACACAAAGCAGACCGTCAGCTGTAGGGTAGGAACCGGCCTCGTCTTCTTGTCCCGAGAAAACGAAAGTGAATCTTGCACACGTCACTTTCAGGTTTCTCTTTTATTATAGGTTTCTTCAGAGGCTTAGCCCACTGAACTTTTCTTTGAGATGAGGACGTAGCCACATAAATCAGAGAAGAGTGGGTTGTTTCACTCAGAACTGCAGGTGGGGGTCACAACACTGGAGTTACGGACATCCTCCAGCAAAGATCGTTTGAGCACAGCGTACAGCTGGGTCATACCTTCTCTGCTGTCTCACTGTGACCTCTCCTTCTTCCATAACATATACTATAGGCAGCAGGTCATGGAATATAAGAAATTCAAAGCACAATATTGTGGCCAGAGTGTGAAGCAAGCACGTCAGAAGAGGAATGCAAAAGAGAGCACAAGCATCTCATTTTCAGCCTGCAGGACAGATGCATTCAGTAAAATAGCTAGGTTCATTATGTAAAGCATTTTCTGTTTCTCGCTTAAAATTACCTCTTAGGTCTGTTTAAACCTCATATGTACAGCCCTTCACCTAATTCTATTTTTTCACTTCTAGTTCATCAGCTTGTAAGTCTACCAATTCTCACAAGCTGGACCTGGCTTACGGATTTCACAGTAAACTCTTTAGTAGCTACTTCTGCCACGTTGAAGAGCTTGCTGCCTGTCTGTCATGTTAAAGACAATGTTGAATGGTCACAGCCTGTCCAGACAGGTATTTGTTCTTGGACAATGCCACTGCCGTGGGCTTTTGAAAGTAAACGTGGCCTCGCTACCCACAGTTGCCACTTTGTGGTACCTGATAAACAAGCGCTCTCCAATTTTGCAGCTTGTTGGGAGACCTGTCCGAATGAATTACATTCTGAAAGACATCTTTGGCACTTCAGACTGCAACAGTGAATGGAGCTGAGAAGACACTGGTACTCAGATGAACAGACGTAATGGGAAATACGAGTTTCTAACAAAGCAATTCAAGTCAGCTTTGTGTAATATAACACTGGTTATATCAAAGTTAAGTGGTGTTTTAGTTCTACAGGTGTCAACTTCTGCTTTTTGCATCTCCTAAAATGGTTGTCGTCTTCATAAATTCTTTGAATGTGATGAAGGACTAATCTTTAGGGTGAAGGGAATGACATCCAGATAGAAACTTCACAAAAAAGTGCCATACATGCTATAAACAGGGAGGTAAGCCAGAGGTGATGAACAACTTTGAGGTTTAGTAAGCCTGAAGCACCGGTAAGCCTCATTAAACTTGTCTTGAGGAGATACTACTGAGAGTGGCCTCTTACAGTTTGAGGATCTGAGAGATCAGCGAGAGAAGCAACAGCAACTATTCCAACACTGAAACTGCAGCACTAACAGGGTTTGTAGTTTTCTGGCAAAGCACCTTTGTCACTCAAGCTCTCAGCACTTGCATAAAATGAGGCTCCAGGCACTTAAGCACTGTTTGGTTTTTTACAGCATGTGTGGGACAACTTGATTTGAGAGGGAGCTCAGGCAGGACTGAAGCAGGAACTGGGGAGTAAGCAAAGTGCTGCTAGCAGAGCAGGTTGGTCTGGCTTGTTCTTGTAACATTTCATTATGTTGCTTCCTCTCAAAATGATCCAGAGCCACTTCATGCCAAGCAACTAATTACAGGGTTTTTTCATGAGCCTGTCTGAATAAAAACTTAACATTGTATCTAGCACTTCTATCCTGAAGAAAAGCAGTATTTTATGAAAATTATTTTGCTCCGGGATATATGAAAAGAAAGCATTAAATCAGGGTTGCTGATAATCTTCACATTTTCAAAGTGCTGTACCAAGTGTAGGTTATTATTCTTTCAACATACGGTTTAGGATTCACCTGTATATTTTTTTGCACATTCTGTAAAATAGACAAGAAGGTTGAAGGAGTTTTTCACTGTGTGCTTTTAATTTTGGGTGCTAAATTTGGTATACAAAAGAATGTGTCTCTCTTAAACTACATGTTTATGCAGCTGTAGTCAGGGAGAAAAAGAATAGGCTGCTCGGCAAGCTGGGAGCCAAGGCTGGCAGCAAGGCAGCAACAGGCACCATCATGGACAAGGGGCACAGTCCCACAATACCGGAGTGAGGTCTGGTGACAAAAACCTGCTTCAGCCACGAGTTCAGTGACTGGCGGACAAGTCCGTGGTGAGAAGGCAGATCTGGGGTAGAGCCAGTACAGTGCAGCAGAATCAGTGGGGTCACAGCTACAACCTAGCTCAAGAAAGGGCCAGGGCCAAGGGCTGAAGCTTGAAAGCAGCTCCTGAGCAAAGGGGAAGCAGCCCCCACACAGCGCTCCAACAGCAGCCTGACTAGGCCCCACAGCCACAGTCTGTCGGAGCTGGCCTCGAGCTGGGGCAGCCAGGCCCCTCAGAGGGGCAGAAGGGGTCACTGAGCCTGTTAGTGCTTCCAGAGCTGTGACAGCTGCCATGACTGGAAGTAGATTTATATGCAAAGTTAAAACACAGTGTAGATACAGAACCCAATATGGAATGAACAGGTAAACCTATTTCTGTTAGAGATTACCATCTACTACTTATAGTCAATCTCAAAATTGATTTATCTGTTATGACTATTCATTCCCCAAATTATTGTCAAATTACATCCAACCTAATGCCTGAATATGGTAGTCCATTCTGCCTTAGCTGTTGCATTCATGACCCCTTTTAGCTTATGCAATGACTCTGCTTCTTTTAATTTGAATATACACTTCTCAATAGATGTTGTACATGAAACTGGATACTGTAAATGTGATTTATAATTAAATATTCCAATTGTAAACCAAAATTATACATATAAAGAAGTTGGAATCATGGTTGATCAGCTACTAGAAACTATGGGGGTGGTGGATTTCTCTAAGTCAAGAATGCTTTTTAAGACAGAATGATTTAGAGAAAAAAACCAAAACAAAACAAGTTATTGAGTTCATTCAATTCCAAAAGAAAATTAGGAGATGGGAGTTAGTCTGAGCACTCCACTTTCTTCCGAAAACAAATGGGACAAGACTGTGAAAACTCCTGTTTGATTTACAATGTGTTTTAGGAAAAACATCGAGTGTGAGTCTAAACTTTCAAGGATTACAGTGGTTAATTAGCATCATACTATTACCTCAACCGGGCAGTTTCACTGTCAGCCATTTAATTTGTTATATGTTTCTCTCTGGAGATGTCTGTTCATATGTGGTTCCTTAACACCTCTTAGTTTTCTCCATGGCACCAAATAAACTAAGCCTCTTGAGTTCTGCTCTTAAGAGTTTATTCCCATAGTTCATCTGTAATACTCTTATAAATCAAGCACCCCTCTTAAACTGGTAACACCGGATCAGAAAAATTATTTCAGTATCAAACAGAGAAGGAGCATATCAATCTTTCCGTACAATTGTAATCTGCCATGCCAGTCATGGACCAATACTGTCAGTATTTATTTAGTTCCAAATGTACTTGAAAAACCACATCTTCCTATTTTCTTTAGCTCTACTTGCCATAAATTCTCCCTGTGTACTTCTGCTTCCCTTACAGTTGCTATCTTCATCAACTTCCCTTCATTTTTGTCTTTTTTTTTTTTTTTTTTTGATATTGGAAACAGCTGCATTCAGTTCCCTGCTAAGCCTGGCTGTATTTTAAACCCAAGTTCCTTCCTTCTCCATTGAGGCTTTGTGGCATCTTGTAAAGTAATCTTGAACAAGTATTCATTTTCAGTTTAAGTTTTCCTACAACTAAACAACTTAATCACTTTAAAAAAATAGTCGTTTTTTAAAGCACAAAGTATATATTATTGTTCTGAACTGGAATATACAAAGTAAACACCAGTCTCCAACAAAAGTTCTCCAGCATGTTAGGGAGAGATATTTCAGGAACTTGATTATTCTTTCATGTACCCTGACAGTTCATAGCAAACACCAAGTACTATCTCATCTCTTGCTTCTTTTCCAGAGCACTGACTGGTCCATAAGCTCTCAGTAATTTGTTTTTGAATGGTCAATGACTCAGGAGCAGCTGATGCCATTTTTGAAAGCATGCCACTCCCTCTGACCCCTTTATGGATCATTCCTAACCAGTGATTTTAAAATTGTGTGGCTTCCCAATATGTTTCAGTAATTCTGACTACACAGGTTTTGAATTCACAAGTGATTTTTCTTGTTTATTGCCAGAGGTCCTTGCAGGAAGGGGATAGTTAGCTTCAATTTAACATCTAGGTCATGAGATCAGTTCTTAGTCCTGGGCAGAAACATTCAAAGGACATTTAAACCTCAGATAAAATAGTCACAATGGACATACCCTCAGAAGTGGTTAAGGACAGAAGCTCTCAAGAGAAAACAGGCAGCCTGAATAAGCCTATAACAATCCCCAGCTGCACATTTTGATTTAAGAAACACCATTTGTGTAATATGGCAACTAGACCTTCCCATGCCACCACCTCTCCACAACACACGGATGATACTGAATGCAACAAGGCCAAACAAGTAATACACTGAAGACTACATGGAACAACAGTAATATTACATTTATAGGAAGGTATTGCTGTATTAGCATTACTGAATATTTAATGTTACTGAGAATAGAGTTCCCATTTTTTACTGTGTAGCAGCTTTGTGTTTTTTCTAGTGCACTTAAGTCATGTTCATAGAATCATAAAATCATAGAATGGTTTGGGTTGGAAGGGACCTTAAAGATCGTCTTGTTCCAACTCCCCTGCCATGGGCAGGGACATCTTCCGCTAGACCAGGTTGCTCAAAGCCCCATCCAACCTGGCCTGGAACACTTCCAGGGATGGCGCATCCACAACCTCTCTGGGCAACCTGTTCCAGTGCCTCACCACCCTCACCGTGAAGAATTTATTCCTTATGTCTAAGCTAAATCTCCTCTCTTTCAGTTTAAAGCCCTTACCCCTTGTCCTATCACTACATGCACTTGTAAAAAGTCCATCTCCAGCTTTCTTGTAGGCCCCTTTAGGTACTGGAAGGCTTGTCTTCTCCAGGCTGAACAACCCCAACTCTCTCAGCCTGTCTTCATAGGAGAGGTGCTTCAGCCCTCTGATCAACTTTGTGGCCCTCCTCTGGACTCGCTCCAATAGGTCCATGTCCTCCTTATGTTGGGGGCCGCAGAGCTGAACGCATTACTCTAGGTGGGGTCTCACCAGAGCGGAATAGAGGGGCAGAATCACCTCCCTTGACCTGCTGGTCACACTTGTTTTGATGCAGCCCAGGATACGGTTGGCTTTCCGGGCTGCAAGCGCACATTGCTGGGTCATGTTGAAGTTCTCATCAACCAACACCTCCAAGTCCTTCTTCTCAGGGCTGCTCTCAATCCATTCTCTGCCCAGCCTGTATTTGTGCTTGGGATTGCCCCAACCCATGTGCAGGACCTTGCACTTGGCCTTGTTGAACTTCATGAGGTTCACACGGGCCCACCTCCCAAGCCTGTCAAGGTCTCTCTGGATGTCATCCCTTCCCTCCAGTGTATCGACTGCACCACACAGCTTGGTGTTGTCAGCAAACTTGCTGAGGGTGCACTCAGTTCCACTGTCCATGTTGCCGACAAAGATGTTAAACAGCACCGGTCCCAATACTAACCCCTGAGGAACGCCACTCATCTCTGGTCTCCACCTAGACATGGAGCCGTTGACTGCAACTCTTTGAGTGTAATCATCCAGCCAATTTCTTATCCACTGAGTGGTCCATCCATGAAATCCATGTCTCTCCAATTTAGAGACAAGGATGTTGTGCCAGACAGTATCAAATGCTTTGCACAAGTCCAGGTAGATGACGTCAGTTGCTCTTTCCTTATCCACCAATGCTGTAACCCCACTGTAGAAGGCTACCAAACTTGTCAGGTACGATTTGCTCTTAGTGAAACCATGTTGGCTGTCACCAATCACCTCTTTATTTACCATGTGCCTTAGCATAGTTTCCAGGAGGATCTGCTCCATGATCTTGTCGGGCACAGAGGCGAGACTGTCTGGCCTGTAGTTCCCAAGGTCTTCTTTTTTAACCTTTTTAAAAATGGGGGTTATGTTTCCCCTTTTCCAGTCAGTGGGAACTTCACTGGACTGCCACGACTTCTCAAACATGATGGATAGTGGCTTATCCACTTCATCCACCAGTTCCCTCAGGTCCCGCAGATGCATCTCATTCAGGTCCCATGGACTTGTGCACCTTCAGGTTCCTTAGATGGTCTCAAACCTGATCTCCTACGACGGGCGGTTCTTCATTCTCCCAGTCCCTGCCTTTGCCTTCTGCGACTTGGGCAGGCTGAAGCACGTGCCGGTGAAGACTGAGGCAAAAAAGTCATTGAGTACCTGAACCTTCTCCATATCCCGGGTAACCAGGTCTCCTGTTTCCTTCAGGAGAGAGCCCACATTTTCCCTAGTCTTCCTTTTATCACCAAGGTACCTATAGAAGCTTTTCTTGTTGCCCTTGATGTCCCTGGCCAGATTTAATTCTATCAGGGCTTTAGCTTTCCTAGCCTGATCTCTGGCTGCTTGGACAATCTCTCTCTATTCCTCCCAGGCTACTTGTCTTTGCTTCCACCCTCTGTAGGCCTCCTCTTTGTGTTTGAGTTTGTTCAGGATCTCCTTGTTCATCCATGCAGGCCTCCTTGTTCATACATACAGTCATAGTTTTAAATGTTAAGTCTAATGCCTGCTAACAATAAAATTAATTACATAAGCAGATATTTCAGTTGAAGAAGTTATACCAGGGATTAATTTGGCCTGCATTACTAGAAACATGATTTATTTTAATTTTTACAGTTACGGCACAGGATATACTGTCCCCATTTGCAAAATAACATTCTAAATATCTAATGGTCTTTCTGTTCACAGATAACATACCTTTCATGATTTGCATCAGTCACTTTCCTGGTTCGGTAACCATAAAGACAGAATTAATAAACGAAGGGGTGCCAGGCCTGTGAGGTTTCAGCTCCTCCCTTAGCCCTGGCAGTGAACTCTGCCTCTCACTATAACCCCCGGAACAGTACAGGAAGCCAGATGCAAATGGCAGTATTGTTCCAGGAACAGGGATTTTGGGCATCTCCAGCTGAAATCCCAGGCCACAAGCCAGCCAACATCACAGCAGCTAGCCTGGAAATGTACCTCATCAAATACTCCAGTGAGACACACTCAGATGCTTCTAGACTATGTCCACTCCTATATTTAGATTTTAATGTGCAGTCTATTTTTTAAAAGGCTAGAAAAGTCTGATTATATTTAATTAAGATGTTTGTGGGTTTTTTACATTTTGTTAATAAGGACTAATTGCCTTTTAAAATAAGCATACAAATTCCCCTCTCCTCCCCAAGCTTTCTATTGACACAGACTGGAAATTCAAGGTGCAGAAACTCTTAATTTAATATATTTCATTAATTAGACTTAAATAATCTACTAAGAGCCTTAAACAAAATATAAAACCCACTTCATGCTTACATGAAGATGAATTTTTAAATGAAAATATTAGCTATTAACATATTGAATTCACTTTTTGTCCTGTGTTCTAGTAACTTATAGCATTCAGGCTTTTTTGTTTCATTTTTATTCCTGAATGGAATAGAAACAAAACCATCATTTTTTTCCAGCTCCCAGAGTCTCAATTCAAAGAATTAGTCATTGACCTCAATTAATGGAATAAAGTGAAACAATGAACTAAGTAAACTGAAACGATGATTCTTTGCATCTCCAGAAGAGACTACACCTGTCAAACATTCCTAAGTACCTAGTTACATTAATTTAAAACATGCTGTAGGAGCAGACTAATTTAAACTAGGGTTTAAATCATTAAAAAAAAAAAAAACCCTGACTATTCTGAGTGCACTTGCACTCATTACTCATTCTTAGGAGCTTTTTTATATTCATTGATGAGATCAGGCGTGGGTGCTGGTAGAATCCTCTTTCAGGGCTTTGCAGCTTTGGAATTTGCATTTGAGCTTTGCAATACAGCAACTCAGATGAGTGCTGGTTTGATTGCATCATTTATGTTCCCTATGCATTTTAAAAGCATGTATAAATTATTCAAATCAGTGTAGACAGGGAATTGTTTAGAGAGAGGGAGATTGTGGTAGGCTATTCTGAAGTTAAGAATTAGATGTCTTTCTAAAACACATTTCTAAAATTATTGCATTCAGTGTATTTATACTGCAATATGTGAAGGACACCAAAATGGAAACTAACATATAAAATTCTCTACTAATTACAAATTACTCTTTTCTACTGAAATAAGCAAGTTGGAGATAATAGAGATCAATACCTGCATAATTATTTGGACACAGTAAAGAAAGAAAAATATGTCAAAATTGTAATGCTCCCCCCAATTGGGAAGAGGATTCTTTCCTTGAGGACTGGTTTAGGGGTTTGCTTTTCTTTATTTTTTACACTGTACATACAAAGTCAGATTTGTGCATAAAGTTTTGCGTTGTTCCTGATTTAACAGTGAAGAAATTAACTTCAGTAAGCAATATGTACGTTGTTTCCTCAAATATGTAATCCCAGTCGATTAAAATTTACTGCTTTGGATCCATTTTCACAGAACCTTTCTGAGAACATCTGTGTTCTTAATCCTTTTAGCTGTATGAACTGAATTGAACTGCTGGCATCATAAAGAAAAAGTGTGGTATAGGCGTCACATCAAACTACAGATCAAGCAGTTTTATCTACTTGCCCTTTTTGAATATTATCTTAACATTAGTACTCTTTCAGTGTTCTGAAGTTCCCCTGATTTTCATATTTTATATTAATATTAACATCAGTAGACCACAGTGTACAACCCCAAGTTGCCTGGACTTAATTAAATTCTGTGAGTGACTAGTAACTTTATTAATTAGTAGTAGACATTTTTCACGTCATTAACATTTTCAGCACCTTGTTATAGGCTCAGTGTTTCGTGCTGGGACTTTGGGAACAAAAGAGCAACTGACCTCTGCCTTGACTGGCTATGGACTTTAGCTTTCCAGTGTTTCATGTTCCATAGCTTCCAGTTCACACTGTTCCTATCCATTTCTCTTTTCCTCTGGTGTGTTACATAATACTGATTAGTTTCGTTGTTGTTGCTGTTGTGTAATTTTGAACTATGTCTTTTATATAAACGGTGAATCTGGATAGGCTCTTAGCAGTAGCTCTCTCTAGATTGTGGAGTTGGGGCTTTATGTCTGCTTATTAAATGCTTTGAAAGAATACTCAATTTTCATCCACATTTTTCTTTGTATGTTGTGTCTTTTCAGATAATTTTGCTCATTATCTTTACCTCTGGAAAATTAGGCAAAAGAAGTTGCTGAGTTTACATATGTCCCCTAATCTGAACAAAATAAACCTGTTCTGAATGTGAGACAAAAAGTATTGGTGGTCACTAAACAGTCACAAATCCCAGTTGAAGAATAAGTTAACCTAGATTTATCTGCAGGAGGAATTGTTTTTACCAGCTTAGTTATAAGAGGTTATTTTTGAAAGACAGAGCTGGAGAAACTGTCATAAAGAATTTTGTGTAATATTTCTCTAAGCACTAACTCAGCTTTGGAATTTGCTTAGGATGCAGAAGAGAAACCCCTGGTCTGTCCCAAATGCTTCTAAAAATCTGAGCCTGCTTAAGCTTGGGTTTGCATTATGCTCTCCAGAGCCATATAGAAATTCAAGCATTTTCTGCTGGGGTGGGTTGACCCTGGCTGGATGCCAGGTGCCCACCAAAGCCACGCTATCACTGCCTTCCTCAGCTGGGCAGGGGAGAGAAAATATAACAAAGGGCTCGTGGGTTGACATAAGGACAGGGAGAGATCATTCAACCAATTACCATCACGGGCAAAACAGATTCGACTTGGGGAAAATTAACTTAATTTATTGCCAGTCAACCAAAGTAGGGTAATGAGAAATAAGACCAAATCTCAAACCACCTTCCCTCCACCCCTCCCTTCTTCCCGGGCACAACTTCACTCCCAGATTCTCTACCTCCTCCCCCCTCAGTGGCACGGGGCGACGGGGAATGGGGGTTGCGGTCAGTTCATCACACGTTGTCTCTGCTGCTCCTTCCTCCTCAGGGGCAGGACTCCTCACACTCTTCCCCTGCTCCAGCGTGGGGTCCCTCCCACAGGAGACAGTCCTCCATGAACTTCTCCAATGTGGGTCCTCCCCATGGGCTGCACTTCACGAACTGCTCCAGCGTGGGTGCCTTCCCACAGGGTGCAGTCCTTCAGGCACAGACTGCTCCAGCGTGGGTCTCCCGTGGGGTCACAAGTCCTGCCAGAAAACCTGCTCCAGTGTGGGCTCCTCTCTCCACAGATCTGCAGGTCCTGCCAGGAGCCTGCTCCAGCACAGGCTTCCCATGGGGTCACATGCCCCACAGCAGGGGCATCCACCTGCTCCGGCGTGGGGTCCTCCATGGGCTGCAGGTGGATATCTGCTCCCCCGTGGACCTCCATGGGCTGCAGGGGGACAGCCTGCCTCACCATGGTCTTCCCCACGGGCTGCAGGGGAATCTCTGCTCCGGCGCCTGGAGCACCTCCTCCCCCTCCTTCTTCACTGACCTTGTGGTGTGCAGGGTTGTTTCTCTCACATATTCTCACTCCTCTCTCCGGCTGCAGTTTCTGTGCCCCAGCAACTTTTTTTTTTCCCTTCTTACATCTGTTATCCGAGAGGCGGTACCACTGTCCCTGATGGGCTCAGCCTTGGCCAGCGGCAGGTCCTTCTTGGAGCTGGCTGACATTGGCTCTGTCAGACAATAGGGGAAGCTTCTAGCAGCTTCTCACAGAAGCCACCCCTTTAGCCCCCCCCACTACCAAAACCTTGCCACACAAACCCAATATACCTGCAATTATCTTTAATTCAGAAATATTCCAGACTACCATCTCAAAAAGCCTTTGTTTTCTACACAGCCCTAAGATCATTGTGCCGCTTAATATTTTGTGAGGTACAGTCTAGCATGAATCAGGGTGTTTTGTGATTTTACTGCAGACAGCTAATCTTAGAATCAACACACAGTGCTAACACTCTATATGGGATTTCAGATCGCAGCAGAGTGGAACTTGCTTTACGCAACTGTCTCTTTTATCGGTGACAGCACAGCTGAAGTATCATATGGCTCAGCCAAGGCTGCAAAAGCAGCGAAGGGGAAATTCACAATTGGCTAACCCAGCCTGAGCTCTGTGTTGCTGCAGCTATGGCACCGGCAGTGCTGCAACCAATTTAGGGCTAGCAGAGTCAAACCTTTGACGAGAAGTTTTATGGTGACTTTCTAATTACAGGATTACATTTCTGAAAGTCTATGATAAAAATAATCTCAAATTGCAGGTAAAGATTGGCTAGAGTGTTGCACAGATGTACTCTGAAAAAACCGTCTTCACATTGATACGGGAAGTAGCAATAAAATGGAGGCATTTAAAGAAAATTAAAGAGCTAAATAGCACATGAAAACTCTTAGAGCTGTAACAAATAGCTCAGCAGTGTGCTTAATGTTGTTAGGAAGAAAAAAAGAAAGAAATATTAAGAAGGAAAAAAGTGAGGAGCAAGTGAGAGCAAGCCAGATCCAAAAGCAGAATTAGGCACAGAAATGTTACATTCTTCAGTGCTTAGTGACCAGAGCAAGGCCTGGAAAAACCTGGGAAATTACTTTAGTTATTTCAGTTCAGCTATGTTTGTGAACCCCTGAATCCTCAGGTAAGCCACACAAGGGTTTCACAGCAGTTTTCACAGGAACTTTTTAACCATCCTGCTGTGGCGATTTGTCCCTGAAGACAATTTTTCATATTTCACTGAATCTGTAGACTTTTTTTTTTTTAATATTTAGTGGAAATAATTTGATTCCACTTCTTAAACAGTTGCACAGGATAGTGAAAAGCAAGGTCCGAGCAGTAAGAGTTAGTTAGGCCGAGAATTCTGTGGTGTTACCAAAGAGAAGTATTATGTTTCCTCTCAAGCCTAAATGGGCAATTGATTTAGGTCCTAGTACTGTCTTTTTTAAACCACATCTGTGCATCTAGGCTTGTTCTTTTTGTGCTCATGGCCAGTAAAGCCAATATGCAACAGGGACATTTGCTTGTGTAGGGGACAGTAATGGCCTTATCTTTGCATGAAGGTCATCTTAGAAAGCAGCACTGCTCTGTCCTTTTTCCACAAATGGTCCAAAGGATGCATATCCAGCAATAGTATGGAATATAATGGCCTTTCATTTGCTCTTCCTGTTGGGATTTAATTCACTTTCTCCCGCTCCCCCTGTCTGTCCTGGTTTCGGCTAGAATAAAGTTAATTTTCTTCTTAGTAGCTGGTATAGTGCTGTGTTTTTGATTTAGGACGAGAAGAATGTTGATAATGCACTGACATTTTAGTTGTTGCTAAGCCGTGTTTACGCTAAGTCAAGGACTTTTCAGCTTCTCATACTGCCCTGCCAGCAGAGGCTGGGGTGGGTGGTGGGGGGTGGCGGCACAAGAAGTTGGGAGGGGACACAGCCAGAGCAGCTGACCCAAACTGGCCAAAGGGCTATTCCTTACCATGTGGCGTCATGCCCAGTATATAAACTGGGGGGAGCTGGCTGGGACGGGGTGGTTCACTGCTTGGCCATCAGTCAGTGGCATCAGTCAGTGCGTGGTGAGCAATTGCATTGTGCATCACTTGGTTTGTATATTATTATTATTATTATTTTTTTTCCCCCTTCCTTTTCTGTCCTATTTAACTGTCTTTATCTCAACCCATGAATTTTACTTTTTTTTTCTGATTCTCTCCCCCATCCCACTGGGTGAGGGAGTGAGCAAGTGGCTGCACGGTGCTTAGCTACCTGCCAGATTAAACCATGACACTGTCCTACCTGTCCTGGGCATATCAGCCAGCCAGAGTGGCAGCTCATCTGATACATAATCCTTGTTCTTGAACCAGGTGCAAAGAAGAGTACAGAAAGCTCCCTCCCCTGCCATCGTCAGATGCTATCAATCCAAACAGTATTCCAATAGTTTTTACTAGCTTTTAAGCAAAATGGCAGAGTATTTCTGCTGCTGTTAGCTTTGGTTAATAGGCAAAGCATTTCTTCGTCTCTAAAAGAGCTGCCTCTGTGTTACACCACATAGTTGAATAACACAGTCTAGGATGATTACCTGGCCGTTTCATGCATGCTGCGGTTTATTGCAGTACTTAAATGGCAACACTAGAGGTCATTGCTAGCCTTCACATTTTTAATCTGTTTGAAAGCAAGTGTTGGAGCTCTCAGAGTTTAATGATAGGATACTTTTTTTTTTTCTTCTTTAATCATACACGGTGTGGAGTACGTCTGGGATCCAAATCCTCTCTTGATATATGGTTTCATAAGTTTGCACACTTCATTTTGGATTTTTTTTAAGAATTTTTTTTTTTATAGTTTTTTTCTTGTTGCTTTGGGGTTTGGGTTTTTTTTTTGAAACTTTAGTAGGACAGCAATCCTAGAACAGACAAGAGAATATATAAATTAAAAACAACACAATGGTCTAGCAACCTGCTTGTCAGTCCTATGTGATTTATTTCTTACTCTCTAACTCTTTCTTAATTATTTTCCTAATCTCTTATTTAGCAAGGATGAATTTACCTTTTGATATTTTCATTAAAGTCCAATATTAGGAATTTCTACCGTATTCTGGTGCAGAATATAGTATGTAGAATCCTTGGCGAGGTTAGGAGGGTTTTCAGAAAGAAAGTTTATCTTTGTTTCTTCTACAGTCCAGTGATTGCAAAGTTGTCTGAAAGTCTTTTACTATATGCAAAAAGGCATATCCTTGAATATTTTTAATGCTCTAACAAAGAACAAGTAGAAATTTAGAGGTCCAATGTAGCATGACATCAAATGTTTAAGTACTGATACTTAGATATTTTACTAGATACATATACTTAATTTCACAAAGGATTGAAGTTTGTGAAACTGTTTAATGGGTGCCAAGGTTATGCTCTAATTGAAAATTACTGTGTTCAAAAATCAAAGATAACCATAACAAAAAAAAAATTTGGAACAAAATTTTTATTTTCTTAAAACAACATTTTAGGTGGGACAGTCATCTCTGGTATGGTATTTTCTACTGAGTTCCAAAGTTATTATTAGATTTTCTTTCAGCACACTGATGCAAGGAGGAAATTATAGTTTAAATTTACAGAATAAATTGTTTTCTTTACAGAAAATGAGTTAAAATACTTTCAGAACCCCAAGCTACTGAAATCTAGTTAGTTGGTAGGTGAAGAAATAGGATAATAAATAAGCACATCTTTCATTGGGTTCCAAATGTCTTTGCATTTGCCATATGGACCTCTCTGAGGACATACTGGGACTTAAAAATCACCTTCTATTCATATTACTCTAACGCTAACCAGAATTCTGTAATCAAGACATCACGACTCATTATGATAAGCTGCCAACTGTCATCCAAGACAGTGTGGTCTTTCTTTTGCTCACTAAAAACTGGTAAACTTGTTTGTTTATTTATATAGGTAGTAAATACAGGAAGAAAACTTAAAAGTTAAGAAAAGTCCTGTTAAACAGGTTGAAACCTTTATTCTGCTTACCCACTTAAAGTCAGTATCTACCTTAATCAAGAATAGCAAGTTTATTTTACTCTTGCACTAACTGCCAAATAAATATTTTAAAATTAAATTCTGGTAAGGGCTTTATTATTTTTTTACTCTTATATTGTGTGGACACCAGGATTCCTTCAGCTGAACTTGCAAGAATATTGCTGCCATGTTGCAAGGATGAGCAGATGAATATGGATCTGTTCTTTTTAAGCCTTTAAATCAGTGCAACATTTACCTGTTCTTTAATTATTACTATTCAAAGAATAATTGTAATATTCTGATCAATTTGTTTGCAGTCTAAGGTGGCATGAATCTGATTTGTAAAGATTGAAAGTTTCTTTTGAAACCTTCATACCTTTCATAGATCATAAGAGGGTGGAATTAAGGTTGTTTCTATATTTGAATTACCTATTCACTTACAGAAACAGTATTGGGTTTTGTTGTTTTTTTTAAAGGCAACTTTTAACATATTTTTTAAAAAAAATCACCCTTTAATTAAAATGTTTTGTGTTTATAAATTGTCTCTTTCTTTGTAATTTTGACTTATTTAGCTTCACTGTACTGCCTTTTACCCTTGGAATAACATTTACAAAGTAAACAGATAATGTACATTTGGCAGAAACCTTACATTCAAGAAGAGATATTAATGCCCTGTGTTAAGTTTGTAATTTTAAGGTTCTGGTGCCATGGTTCCTTAAGGCTAATTTCAGCAGGGCTAAATACATTAACAATATCTCAGGTCATTGATGTTTATTTTTAAACCTATTTCTTTTTGGATATGTGAGCATAGTCCCCACTTTTCTCGGAATATCTTGTGCAGTATTTGAATGTTGTGAAATGAAAACTGAATTTGATCATGTGGCTGTGGCAAGTACATGTATGTAGAAACAACAGTTTCATATGATCTTTCACTTTGAAAACTAATAAATATTTCCTTGAAAAGGTGATCGGATATTCTTAGTGCAATATTACTAATCAAAATTATAACCATGGGTGTTTATGAAGAGTAAGACTTATAATAGCTATGAATATGGCTCTGTTCTTCACTGTGCAGCCTGAAACTGTGCTCTCACTCAGGTAGCTTGCAAGTGCCCTAGAGAGCATGACTCAAACCTGTCAAGTTTGCTTTCTTGTTACTTTATGTAGGAAAAAGGGACAATTAATGGGAAAGTATGAAGTATATTTAATGCATGTTCTGGTTTTGGCAATTTAAAGTTTTAGTTGTTTTTGTTTATTTGGGATATTTTTAGCAATATGTCCTAATGTTTTTCTTCACTAGATATATTTACTTATTTCTTCTGTTCAGTTGCACAGAGATATTTTGGCTGTGCTTTCTTCTAGTCCACAATTCCTTTAAAGCCCTGACATAATGGGACCTGCAGTCCCTGTTGCTTCCACTATCTTCTGTAATAGTATTGTTTTTTAAAGCCCTGTATTTCCTCTCCATTTCATATTTCCTTGCTGGGCATACATGTTCAGCTGCATAGGCTTTTTCAAGGCTGAGTAACTATACAGACGGAAGAAAACCTTGACTATCCAAACTTTATGAATTACTTTCTGATTAAAAGTTTTTAAATTAATTTGGGAAAAAATAGTATTTCATTCTTCTGTGTAACAACCAAACACTTGCAGAAAGTTTTTTGGACACTAGATGACAGTGGAAGATAGTAATTGCAAACAGGATTTTACAGTAGAACATAATTGGAAACACATATTCAGTAAGGTTACGTGTTATGATCATTGAAATACCACTAATACTTTTTCTGGAATTAGGTATTTTGCATGTAAAAGGGAATATTATTGATCTTGTCAGTTTGGCTTAATTTTCTTGTAGTTTTAGTGTTTAGAATGTTAATGCCCCAATTTTCTTTCTTTTCTCAGAAAGTTATGGTGTGTTTAATTCAAAGATAGATGGGATTTCTGGTTTTCTGACACAGCTGAAAGCCCAATTTGCACAACGGAATGATAATGGGATCACTGCACTAGAAGGGCAGGACTCATACTCCACTTTCATTTCATATTAGACTTGAAAGAAGAGGTTGATAACAGAAAAAAAAAAAAATATCTGTATGGATATTAAAGAAACATTATTTTTATTTCTAATTGTCATATCTTGATAAGACCAGAGACTTTTGCTTATACTTAGTGGGTATTTCTGAAAATCACAGCTTCTGAGTAAAGTGAGCTTGTGCTTTGGCTCATGATAATTTTTAAAGTAGATGTCCATCTCTGACAAATGATCCAGTATCTGGGATCTTATATGTTGAATGTCTACATCAATTCCTGGTAAGGTGCTATTCAGTCATTTCCAATTTCTCTTTTCCTGCACCCAGCTCACAGCCAGATCTAACAGTTGGATAAATGTAAAGTATACTCCAGTAAAAGATCTGCTTTTGAATTGTTTATCTGTAGATCTTCAGGTCTAAAAAAATGTTCCATTGTGTATGTAAAGAAAGAAAACAAAATTTTGCATCACTGACAGTCTCATCATTAAGGACTTTGAAAACTAGATTAAAACAGGTACTTTAAGAATTCACATGCAGCAAAGCTCTGAAGTCTGAAAAAGCATTTGTCTGAATTATTCTTGCCTTAAGCCATTGCTATTCCTGTTCTCAACAATAAATCCAGTGTATTAATAGATGAGTAAAAGTACAATTTTTTAGGAGCATCTTTGGAAGGAGCAAAATAAAGATGGTCAGAAGTTAAAAATATGGCAGAGCCAACAAACTGGCAACATATTTGTGTTTCAAAGGAAACCAAAAAGAGTAATAGGGCAGATATAAAAGGAATATGCTATTCACAATAAAAATAAAAAAGTTATATAAATCTATAGGAATGGGTCCCAGAACACTGTATTTTAGATGGATGAGATAGCCTATCAGAACTTTAATTTAAAAATCATGATGCCTTCTGGTGACTGGAGACAATATGTTTTGGAAAGCACAGTCTTAATTAACAATCTCTGTTACAAACATATAGTTGACACTGAAGAAGAGAACCTGCTCCAGAGGTTTGATCACAAAGGCTTTTCCAGGTTCCATATCAGAACACTTCCTCTGAGAGGCAGATGATAGATTTAGCCTGTAAAGGGGAAACTAGAAATACTGTTTCCTGTCTTATTAAAAAGTGATAGATTTATACCCAAGATATACTCCAACAATACTGAGATTTTTATGAAACATGGCCTAGAGCCAATGACAAACAGCAGAATTACCTTAGATTTCTTCAGTGAGTCTAAATCAAGAACATATGAATGAAAGTATGCCCTTTTTTTAACATACCACATGATTTAATTGGTTTCAGGAGAGTGGAGTAGTATATTGAGTGCAAAAGAGCAGTATGAGTTGTCTTGATAGTAGAAAGAGTTCTTCACATCTGACAAGAAGTTCCTACTGTAGCACAACAAATAATCCCAAAGTGATGGGTGAATTGCTTCATTACTGTCACACTCAAGTATGGTTAATAGTAAACTCTGATAAAAATGCTGATTTATAAATGCAGATAGAAGAAAAACTGAAGAGAAGGCTGATTATTTTCAAAGAAACTTTAAGGCAGAATGAAATCTGTTAACAACCAAACCAGTGTTCCCCCACATATCTCTCTCTGAAAAGGAAGTGAAACTAGATGAGCATAGAGATATCCTTCTAAGCCACATGCTATTTTGCAAGTCTGTGAGGAGTCCTTACAGAAACCCTCCCAGGGAGTGTCAAAAGTCTGGCTGTATTCAGCGGTAAGCTTGCACCAAGTTGTGGAGGGCAATAGAGTTTACGCAGAGGATTTGCACCTCTTTGAGAGAAGTTTCATCCCTCTGACACTGTCAGCTGGACCTCAGCACCTACAAGCAGCAGGTAGGTAGTTTGAGAAAAAATCAGTCCCAAAACATGGGCAGTAATAAGAAGTGCACCTCCTCCACACTGCTTCAGAAATAGAATTGCTATTGCGTGTCCATAGTAAACGAATATTTTCTTTAAGCTGCTTGTCAATCCTCATTCCCCAGTTGCTTTCCTAGGACCCTAGAAGAAAACAATTCTTTTTAATTTAAAACTCAATTTTAGATTAAATGTCTCAGCCTGGAGAATGAACATGTTACTGGTGCATGTAACGGTGAAGCATCTAATCCTGCTGTCATGGCAGCAAGGGTAGCTGAGGCTGAAATGCTGTTGCTCTGGGGCTACATACAGCCACAATCACTGGCTGGATAGCAAATTATTTGTGTCAGGGATTTTTCCTTGGGATTAATTGCCTTTTGCTCAAAATTTTATATCATAGACTTAAAACCCTAAAACTGTTCGACAGAGACATGCTTTGGGCCAGGAAATATTCTCCAGGAAATGAAAATACAGTTCAGCTGGTTTGTGTCATCATTTGGTATAGATTCAAGTGAAGACATTCCTGACATAATGCTTTTGTAGGTATAGGAGCAAGTTAGATACGGAACAAGAAATGCTTTATAGATAATGTATAAAATAATACTAAGCTCAAAACTTTTTTGTGCACACTTTTTAAAGCATTAATAATCTCCTGATGACAGAACAGGAAACTTGCTATTGCATGGGCATACATCCTTTCTTTTCTACAGTTTTGTGGTTAAATAGCAGAGCTTTCTGACCTCCAATGTATGATACAGTAGCACTGTCTCCAGTGGAATTGTTTCTAAACATGCATTTTCAGAAAGATTTTCAGAGTCTGATTTATAAAACTGCCACAGTCATTACTATCGAACAAACGGCTGGGGAAAACATCATTTGTTCATTCGTTCGGGGTGTTGCAAATCATTGTGGGTGTTTCTCTCCAGACTCTTCTCCCTCCACCATTTTCATGAAAAGTGCATTGAAAGTTTCTGATCCATATGGAATCTGAAAAAAGCAAATTTTGTGCCAAGTCAAAATATTTGTTCTTGTTTTCATCTATTCATATTATCTTTATTAGCTGCATATTTTTTTCTCTTAGACATTTGTGATGTGCCACAACTCTTACAGCTGAGAACTGAAACTCAGAATTATTTTGAAGAAATTGGCCTAAACTGTTGGTTTTCTCTTGCTAATTTACACAATATAACCTATGGCTCAAACTTCGCTAGCTCAGCAATGATAGCATTGTAAATTTTTAGATTAAGCAGAAACACCTTTCTGTTTTGTTTCTTTTGCTTTACCAGTCTTTGCCCTTGCTGCTGTCAAAGGCAGATGTGCTTGAATGTCAGAATTAATACAGGATCTGGACCAAGCAGTACTACTGCAAGCCTGTAAAACAAAACTATAATTTCACTTATATTTCAAGCTCCAACCAACCACACTAGTTGTCAGTTCTAAGGTGACAAATCTGCCAAGAACTTGCTTGGACTAATCATATATAAACAGAGCACAAGACTCTCCTGGACATACATTTTTAGTGTCGTGTTGTTCAGAAACATTAATCTATGCCTTTGTACAAACTCCTTAAATGTGGTACAGTATTGTGAAATATAAGATTAGCAGCTATTGACAATTCTGTGATGCAGGGGTCAATTTTTAGTTTGAAATTCAAGTTACAGTGTGTAGTTATGCAGAGTTGGATACAAGCTTTGTGATCCCATTTGTAAGTACGTGCATGCCCATAGAAGTCTTATTTGTCTAATGTATTCATCAGCAGTTATTCCTAACCACACATTAATAGAAATGGTCTTCCAAATAAGCCTTTATTGAACAAAATACTCCAGGAAATGCCTGCCATTTATCTCATATTCTTAAAAATAAATTTTCATTTTACAGTAGATAAGATATAATGGGAATAATATAGGTGTAACACAACATATAAAGATACAAATGCTGGATTTAATCAGTATAATCTAAAACCTGAATGTACAATCTAAATCAAATAACCTGTATTGCCTATTAATCTGATCCAGTTGCTAAAGAAAATGTTAACAGTCTTTCAGAGGTCTAAAACATTCCATTGATTTTAACAGATGTCAGATAAATATAGTACATTTCATAAGCCATGAAGATATATGTATATATACACACACCCCTTACATTTTAGATATCAAGATGGACTTTTTTTCACCTAAGAACTAATACAGACCTCAGCAAATAAAAGCTTACCATAAAATTATCATTTTGTATTGGAAGAGGAAAGACTTTGCATTATAAGCATGTTGGTACTGTGGTATTTTGTTGAAGTTAATTCTGATTTTCCTTTTCCCACAGAGGATGTCATGGCAGTTAAATGGATGTATTTAGCATATCTGGGGAAAGAAAACAATAATGGATTCAATAGTATGAGAATACTGAACTAGCATCATGACTGAACTGAATACTTTTGAAAATTAGGAAAGTCTAAAATCACTTAATTCAGTTTTCTCTTATGATCTGTTTCGCATTAAATTTCTGACCATGAGCTTGAAACCTACTGGTCTGTGTGGTACTTGTTTCTTGGATTTAATGTTGTCTCTTAAATGTTTTCAGAGTTAATCATGGAGTGTCCAAATTATACAGTCTAGGGAAAATACAAAATACTTCTCAACACCTGAACCCTGTTTTCAGTTCACCATTTGTGCTTGACCTCAGAAATCATAAACTGTTACCAGTCCTAGCAATGGAGTGTGAGAGGCAGCATCTATTGCCTTTCTAGTATGTGAATCTGACTGCTTTTCAGCACATAAAGGGTTAAGTAAGCATAGTGGGTTTCTAACTTTCTTGATGTGCATAAATTGATAAAATAAGTTTGCATGCTGTATATTAAAGTCAAAGATGCTTAGTAATGCACTAATGCAAGAATAAATGTTTCAGATATCACAGTTATGTCACCAGTGTATATCCTCACATCCTGGTACTGGGCAGTGCCAGCACGGACTCTCTAATTGTTCTTTTAAGTGTCAGTAAAAAAGGACTTGGATGCATCAAGCTGCATAGTTCACAGAAACCTTATTCTTTGTCAACAGGGCAAAATGCTTTGCCAAATTCTCTGTAAAGCACCTTCCTGAGGACCAATTCTAAGATACCATTCCTGCACTCCTCTCTTTTCTGTATCAGTAACTATTTTTAAAACTTTCAGAAAACAGAAGGATCATGAGACGTGGAAATATACAAGCCCCCCATTTTGATTAGTTCTTTATCTCTTATCAGCAAAGGTCCCCTGGTTCTCTATATTGTGGAATAGTCACCAAATGAGCATCAAGCTCTTGGAGCTAATGCGTCAGTGAATCTTCTGAAAACACTGAGGGTGAAATCCTTAGTACAATTAGTGGGGATTAACCACTTGTTTCAATAAGGTCAAGATTACATCTTATGAACACTTATATCCATAAATGATAGTATAATGCAGTACAATAGTGCCTGCGTCATAGTTTTAAAAACGTAGGAGGTGCACAAAACCGTTCAACTCTGAGACAGACTAATTTTAAGCATAGTACATGGATTGCCAATAGGACAAGCCTAAAGGGATGATATAGATGTTCAGGGAAGTATCACTAAATGGAACAAGTTTCAGCCCTGCAATTGATATATTTATCTACTAAATCACTAATGCCAAAAATGTGTCAGCGGACAATGAGTGGCAAAGAGTAGTCAGATTGTGGTAGCTCTAATGTTGTGTTAGCTGAAGGCAGTGTTTAATCCGTTTTCAGCAGTCCTAAGGAGGCATTTATTGCTTTCATTGACCTTATCAGAGTGACTAAATGTAGCCATTTATTACTTTCCTGGGAAAGAACAGAGATACTCTCTGCTTAACTTGAGCTTAGAATCACAGAATAATTTAGGTTAGAAGGGACTCCTGGCCCCCAACCCACTCCCACGTCCCCAGCCTAACTTGCAGGGCCAACTTCAATGTTAGATAAGGTTGCTCAGGGCCCTGTCCAGTCAACTTTTAGAAGTCTGCAAGGATGGAGATTTCACAACATCTTTGGGAAACATGTTCCAGTGCTTAACCACTCTCATTTTGATAATTTTTTCCTTATAGCTGTCAGAATTTCCCCTGACAGCTTATGGCTGTTGCCTGTCATCCTATACACTTCATAGAGAAGCTGGAGTAAGAGTCATCTATAGCCTGCACTTAGGCAGCTGAAGACTACAGTTACGCTCCCTCACCTTTAGTCTTCTCTTCTCCAGGCTGAAATAAGCCACCTTCTTTAGCCTCTCCTCATATGTTATGCTACAGCACCCTAACTGTCTTAGAACCTTTCTGCTGGACTTCCTCTGGTTTCTCGATCTCTATTTTGTACTGGGGAGGAAGGGGATACAAAAGAGGATGTCGTAGGTCAGACTTACCCTCACCAATGCTGGCTGGAAAGGAATAATCACTTCCCTTGACTTTTCAATATACTGTTGCTAATGCAGCCATATTATCACTGCAGGGGCACACTGCAACCTCACCTAACTCATCTACCAGCATCCCAGGCTGTTTTCTGTAGGGCTGAACCCCAGTCAACAAGAGCCCAACCTCTATTGTTGCATAGGATTATTTTGTCCCAGGCACTGGACTTCCCCTTTATCTTTGCTAAATTTCTTGAGGTTTCTCCTAGCAAACCTATACCTCATGCCTGTGAAAGCCCCTCTGACAGGTGGCCTTTTCTGCCAGCATATTGGCTATTCCCTCCAATTTGGAGCCATCCACAAGCTTGATGAGGGTGCACTGTATGTATCCCATCATTCAGGTTATAAATGGAGGTGTTTTAAACACTATCTGCTGCAGAATCAATTATTTGGAATGATGCTTGGCACTAGCCACCATCAGGCTGCAAACTGTGGAACTCTGCTTTGAGCCTGCAAGTACCGTTAGTTTTCCACCAGCCTTCATGTACACCTATCCAAACCCTCTCCCTCCAGTTTGCCTGTAAGGATGCCGTGGCAGATGGTGTTGAAGGCCTGGCTAAAGTCAAGGTAAACAAAATTGACTGGTTTTCCCCTCGTTCACAGAGTCAGTCACTTCCTCATGGAAGGTAAGAAGGTTGGCCAGCTGCCTTGGTAAAGCCCTGCCGGCTGCACCTGGTCATCTACTTGCCAAGCATATGCTGGGAAATGGCTTCCAGGCAGATTTGCTCAAAAATGGTCCCCCAGCCTACACCCTCCACCTTGCCCTTTATGAAGGCTGGCACAATATCAATCTTTACGCTTCCTCATGATCTTCTTTCTGGTTCACTCTCAAAACAGGCTATTATCTTACGGCCACTTTGCTGCTTCTATAGTATTTGCCATCTGAAATTGAATACTCTTTCAGTAGCATGTGACCTGCATAACACTTCTTGGTAACTAATGGACAAATTAAGAAAAACACTTAATCTTCAGCACTCCAATGTTCTCAGAGGAAGGCTTTAATTCTTATGTTTGTGTCTGTAATGACAAGAGTTTATAGAGCTACTACTCTGAATGATCTAAAAAAAACCTCCTAAGTACAAAAATGTCTAAGCACATGTGACATGAATTGCATCAAGGAATAACACTTCTATTGGGAACTGCACATCCTTAATTACATAGCAGTAATAAAGCCCAATATTTGAATAAGAAATAAGATAATAAAAAAATATTGCATTTGTTTAAGTAAGTCAGCTCTAACTGAGATTCAGAAATACTATCTCATTGTTGTACTGACATTTTATCAAATAATTTCCTGGGTGATGGAAGAGCAGAGAATTTTGCAAGAGCAAATCAGACTTTTCCCCCAATTATATATAAAAATACTCGAATTTTAATCTCAGTGTCTTGACAGGTCATGAAAATCAATGAAAGTAGGGAGTTTGGTTATGGAACACTTGCATTTTGTTAGCTAGATTTCATAAATACAGCTTATTTTTCATGAGGATAGAAATTGCACTATTGAAATGAAAACTTACAGTTTTAGAGTTACAGCTGAACACATTTCTAACCACTTACTTCATAGTTCAGCAAATGTGTTAATGCAAACTTCAGGAGGTGTGGATTGTCTTGTAAAACCTCTATCTATCTGTACCAAGCCAGCTGCTCAGCAATGAGTCTATGCCATCAGCTGGGTTGTTATAGCAACCACCAACAGTTGTTAACCTGAATAACCTTCCATTCAAACAGCAGCACCCTGGAACAGTGCTGGCGAGAAAAAGCTACTGTCCTGCAAGAGATGAGACCACAGTAATGGAAAACCAAAAAAATGTAATATGCATGTATGAAGAAAAGGCACATGCACTGATTAGATCCAAAGTCTTGACTTGGCAAGCTATGAGGAAAGATGTGTAAAAGTTGAAAAAATTGCTTGAATTACTGAAACACATAAAATTATGGGGAGGGCACAGCATCAGTTTTGGTGCTAGAGCAACTAGCACATGAAATCCCTCCTGTGAAAGTGGTATCAGGCAAATAGACCCACTAAAGCCCATAGCTAACTCTTCCCAAATTGCTGCTTGCATGGAAACACCTAAAGCTAGCCAGCAAGTTCAAAAGCGGCCACATCATGAGAAATGAAAAAGTTGAACTGTAACAGTGACAACAGGCTATCTTCATTTTTTCATCCCCGAGTACAAAATTCATTTAGAAGCATGTTTTACCTCCCCTCCAGATATTCACCCTCCTACTAGTAAAGGTGAATGAAACTCAGCTCAGTGGAAAATAACTTCTTAGTATTGAAAATCATTGTCAAATTGGTTTAGAGATGCCAAAATAGAGAACAGCTGAGAAATAGTTGTCTAAAAAGATTTTGTCTTCCCATTCATATGGTTTTGGGAAATAGATTGGATACAGACAAAGAAAAATTATTAAAAGGGGAAAATTATTTTTTTTAAAACTCTTTTTCTGTTGTTTCTAAATAATAGTTAAAATAATTTGGGTAGCTTCTTTTTCCAACCTCCTAAATAGATTTATTTAAAGATATTAATACTAAAAGAACCTGAAAACTGTAATTATACTCCTTCAAATTCCAGCATTACAGAAATGCTCAGAAAAAGCATTTTCAAACCTGTTCTTTTTTTTTAAAAAAACACTTTAAATGGGAGAGAATTTTTGAGAAATAAGGGGAATATACTGCAGTAACATAGAGCTTGCAGAAAGGAGCACAGACAGAAGGAGAGACAAATGTGGAAGAAGCAGAGGAGAGTTACTCTGTACAGCTGTGGCTAGAGCATAAACCATGTATGTAGTACTTTTGCAAAGCTTCACTGAAGACAGATTTATGATTACATCCATTTTGTATGAGCAAACCAGACCTCTTTCCCTCAAAACTAATTGCTCAGTCAAAACCAGTTAAAAATCCTACTCCTGTATACATTTGATTTAATAGTTAAAAAACTGACTATTTACCTAAATTTAAATTTTACAGTAGAAAGCCAGTTGAATGACTTTTTTGAGTTACAAAAGACAACTGAAAAGAGAACCTTATCTTATCCATTTCCAAGTGGAACTAATTTTCACAGTGGAAGTGTTTAAGGGTTTCTTTGAGTAACAGCTTTTACATTTTTTAATAAGAAATATGTCTTCATAACAATAAGATATACTATCTGATATTAGTGAGGCATTCACATGTTTTCTTGGTGTCTGGTAAATATGTCTGGTAAGTGTTTTATGCTGGCTTTAGAGGATCTTACAGCTGCAAGTTAGTGTGAGCAGAAAGAAACCATCTTGGCTTCTTCATCCATCTTTTACTTGGTGCCAGGAGCTTGCTGGTATTTTGAAATATGTAGCCATCAAGACATTACAATAACCATATCAAACAGCACAAAAAATGGAACTTGGAGAAAAGCTGAGGAAATTAAAACAAAGGAAAGCTACTTTTTTAAGAAAGAGAAAACCATGGTATTAAGAATTACTCATGAGATTAATACGAATTTCTGGAAAGTCAAGATGGGACAATACCTACTCAACCGTAATCTTGCACAAAAATATGTTTAGGAGAGAAGCCAGCATGAACCGATATTAACATCCATTTCACCATATATATATATTTAGGAAACTTTTGTATTTTCAGTTGTTCAGTAACAGGTACATGAATTGTGGGAAGAAATAGAGTGAGGGAACAGGGACCTGAAAATGTTTTGGTAATTTTGATGAATGTTTTATGTGCATTTGATTCCTAAATACTTGGAGTGGAAATGCAGGATTGTGAGAGGATCATGTTAGCTGGCTGCTTCTGCTAGGGTGATAAGTGATGAAGCAATATGGAGTATGGACTTTTACTCTAACATCTTTAGATTTCAGAGTTGGTGTTTCATTAAAATTAATTGACATTTCACAGCTGTCAGAAAGATTATTTCAGAAAGGTAAAGTGGACTTACAAGCATTTGTACCCAGCTCATCATAGCAAGGGAAAATCATTTGTTTATACTTACATTTCTTTGAACAGCCACGTCAGCTACGGCTCCAGCGTCATTGCTTCGCTTGCACCACTACAATTGTTTGTGGAGCTGTGTGATAGACAAGGAACAGGGACAAGTTAAAAATAGCCTTTTTTCGCTGCTGGTTTAATTTTCAGCCATGAATTTCCCCTTCTAGTTAATCACATATATAAATAAGACAGTAGGACAGGAGCAAGGATCAGGGCTGGAAGCAGCTTACTCTTTCATTGAAAGAAAAATGCTGATAACTGTACTTGGAGGTTAGAGCTCAATTTGGCATCTGGAACATGCAAGGCATGGGAATTCCTGGATTCAAACACAGCTCCAATTCTTGTACTTGGGAATCTAGTTACAATGTTTTCAATCTGCTAATTGTCTCCACTAGCATTTTTCACCACTTGACATCCAGCTATGCAACTTGATCGAATTTTTTACCCTCTCAGAACATGACCAGGGAGAAATATGGAGAAGACAGTGACTGGGTTTGTAGGTGACTGAAAAAAGGAAACCCCATTCCACAGAAAATTCCAAAATTAATTACCTTTACTTTCATTCCACGTCAAATCCTCCCTTAGCTCAACCAGAGGGAAAGGCCATGCTACACTGAGGAACTGTGTTAGATACTTGGCAAGGTGAGATAAGTTGATGTCTTGGGAGACCGAAAGTGTAAATGAACAACAATTTTCATGAAATACAACAGCAGTTGACCTGGACAAATTGATTAATACTGAAAAAATATAAAATTCAGAGCACATTTTGAGTCAACTCAATGCAACATTCATGTCATTTCTTCAGAGAAATTCCATTGAATTACTTCTTTTCCCATGAATTTTTTTTCAAATGAAACTTTATCACTATTATTAAGGAAGAGAAGAGCCTGTTAAGAGAAGAAATTAGCAGAGATTTTATGGTAGAGAGGTGAATTTCTCTCCTTTTTAGAAGATCAGTATAGAGCAATACATTAGGGTTTTTTTAAAGCCTTACAAAATGCATAAATAAAATGTTCACATATAGTGTCTGCCATCTGCTTTAGGTATCTAAAGCATCACTAAGGTGTTTGTGTTTTTAAACTACTTTGCTTATAAATTCTAGAAGAAAGAAACATCATCTTGCATTCGATCCAAAAATCATTCAACATTTTAAGCATTTTCCCTTTTAGCATCTGGCAAAGAGCAAAGCAAAGACCCAGATATCTCTGGGGACAAAACATATTCTCTACTTTGGCATCCAACAGTCCTGTCAAAGCCAAATGTTCTCCCAGACAGGCTAACGGCTGTTATTACTTGCCTGAGGTGCCAAAACTGGTGTTTGGAGAACGATGTTAGAAAATGAAAAATTAATCAGCATACATTAGTTTTCTTTGTAGCTGTCTATGTTAGTAGAAACTGTGTGATATCATATGCCAGACACCCACACTAAATATTTGTTTTGCATAAGTTCTCTTAAGTAACATTTCTGGTGAGCATCAAGTTAAGGCTCAGTTCCTCTTACAGAAGAGTACAATGGAAAAGGAAAGGACTAAAGGTATTACTGACACTTTCCTCCCCTCCATGCATTAGCCCACAGAATATCCAATTTTCAATATCCCCTTTGCACTACAGACCTGAGTGCAAGTCCTATAGCAGTACCAAAGACCAAAGTCAGAGAAAAGTGTGTATCTCACAGGAAACACCTCACAATACTTAAGGTAGCTGCCTCAAAGTCACACTGTGGCTAGGAAGCATATATCATTTATTGATTGTTGCCTCATTTGTCCTCAGGCGCCGTGGGTATCAGGTGTGAAGTATGTCTTGTTTTGTAGGACAAAATATTTTGTTCTCCTTTGCACTATAGAAAAAAATAAAGCACATGTGATACTGTTCATTATATTAGAGAAGGTGAAGTCAAAGAAACGCATCTTGTCATTGAAAAGTGGGTGGTTACATCTGTGATGGTAACTAGCTCCAAGTAACTTTCTTTCAGAACCTGTTTCTTAAAAATTAATCCAATTATGATCTAACCATGCCATGGTTAGTAATTGTTGCTTTCTTATCTGGTTAGTTAATGAGGAGTCAGAAGTCATGCATTCAAAATTCCTTAGCTTGTCTTAGCAATTTTCTTCAACATTTTAATACTAACTCCTTTTTCATTTAAAACCCTGCTAAAGGTACCTATTCTGGAGTCTGGCAATGTCTCCTGACAGTATTAAAGAAATATGTAAGAAGACATTGTCGTGGGTTGACCCTGGCCAGCAGCCAAGAATCCACACAGCTGCTTGCTCACTCCCCCTCTCCCCCAGCAGGACAGGGGAGAGAATAGGAAGAGAAAAACCTAGGAAACTCCAGGACTGAGATAAAGACAGCTTAATAAGTGAAGGAAGAGAAAAAAACAAGTGATTTAAAGGTAGTCACCCCCTCAAGCAGACAAAGGCCCAGCTAGTATCTGAGCAATGGCCCCAAATCCCCACCCCCTTTTTTCTCTACCCCAGTTTTTATTGCTGAGCATCATGATATATGGTATGAACTATCCCTTTGGCCAGTTGGGGTCAGCTGTCCTGGCTGTGCCCCTCCCACATTTTACTTGCTCCCAGCCTGCTCACTGCAGGGGCAGAGTGGGAAAAAGAGAAAGCCTTGATTCTGTGCAAGCACTGCTCAACATCAGCTGAAATATTAGTGTCATTTCAACACTGTTCTAGCCACAAATCCACAACACAGCACCATATGCACTGCTATGAAGAAGGCTAACTTCATCCCAGCTAGACCCAGGATGGGCACTTTTCAGTGTGAGTGTAATGATGACAGCCTTTGACAACTCTTTGACAGTGTTGATGAAGAGAAGAAAAAGATGATGATGAAGAAGAATTAGCTCTTACTGACAGCCTGGGGCCTCACACTGAAAAGCCCTACACTTTTAAGCCTAAAGACTGTACACCCTATTCCACTCCACCTACACAGTGATATTTGCTATCATTAGCTCTACAGCATATAGGTCTGCTGCAAGTTCAGGAAAAACTTCTGCTCATATGGCATCAGATCCATCTGCTAGAGAACCTTTTTCTTCTTTTTAAGGATTATTTGCCACCTGTAGCAACAAGTAATCTCTATCATGGATCAAGTCTGGGCTGAGCACGCAAACCCACACAAGGAACGAACAGATGGCTTCTGGCCCTCAGTGCTTGCAGTTTATGCAGAAGTCAAGAGACAGGTCAAGGAAAGAGCAAGACACTATTCATAGTCCCTGGGCAGAATACATTTTGCTGCCTGTTTTCTCAGAGCACCTAATCTCACCCAACAGAAATGCTTTCTTACAAAGAAGATGTTACTGAAAATATACCAAGCAATCCTTTTTAGAGTGAACAAAGACAGTAGTGAATATGAAATGTGATCAACAGCATGAACTAATTTTTTTCAGACAACAGTTCAAAATAAAGGCATTTTTATGCTAGTGTTTTATTTTCATCTGGAGAATTATTTTTCAACTGTAACACAATTCATTTTAATGAAAGTGTGCAGTACAGAATACAGGATTTCATTTTACTTGAAAAAAATTTTTACATGTTTTAATTACTGAAAATCTCCATTAAAAGTCCTTTAAAACACAAGAAAAATAGTATTTAATGGGAAAAAAAATTTAAGGACAAATAATTTAAATACTCTTCAAGATTAAAAAAAAATAATCGGACTTGCTCTTGATTAGAAAAGAGATGCAATAGGAAACATTCTCAAAGAGTTCTTCAGGAAGACCTGAGACCCTCCAAAGGACTGCAGCAATTCTTATATATCCTGATTTTATGTGTATAAACATATGTAAGTCCAAGAGTATTGGTTTTTATTCCACACGGTGGAGCTGAACAGGATATACATTACCAGATCCACATAAGTGACTGACAGTGTTATCATGCAGAAAAGGCTTTCTCTGTATCCAGCCAGCACCTTTCTTGTGTCAGGTTGTGCCCGTGGTCTCTTGTATTCCCACTGCTCCACTATGAAGAGCCCGGCTCTATCTTCTTGTTATGGTATCTTAGGTATTATGCATGAAAGTAAAAAACTGTTTTCTGTCTGTTGTTAGTGTAAAAATATACCCATTTAATATGGTTAATGCAATCACATTTCCAATTGGTTGTGTTATTTTTGAAGAAGACTAGGAATACACAGCAAATAGTAATTCTGACATTTCCAGAGGACCAAAACAGACTCACATACTGTTAGATATATAGTGCTATTTGGTTAATGACTTAGGATCTTAACCTAAGCTCACTTAAGTCACTTTTATTTTCATTAAGAAGTGCTGTTATATCTTTTCTGCTTCATCTTCAATGAGAAGTGGTACTAGAAAATGTAATAGGTCTCACAAGAACACTCCTACTGAACAAATGAACATTAAAATGAGATGTTTTATTGAGGTAACCTATTCCTAAACATTACCATAAAGTAAACATCAAATGTTTCATAATATATAAAAAATCCAACTCATTAAGAACTAAACTACACTTCTCCGCTGGAGGAACTACAGTAAGGCAAGAAGCTGCCATGATTTCAAGCTTTGTTTTACTTGTGTTCACTCCATAATTCTCCAAATGTCAATAATCTGCAGAGTTTTCCAAATACTCAGGTTGTAATTTTGTTCTGCAGACTGCACAAAAGCAAAAAAGGCAATGTTGACATTAATTTAAGCTTGTTAGAGCTATGATCAAATAATACAGTTTAGCCAGTCTATCTGTATTCTTGAGATGAGTCAACCCTATATCAGTGTATAGATGTGTTTAACCAAACACACCCTCTGCATGCACCAAGCTGTAATCCCCCTAAGACTGGCAAGGGACTATCCACTGCAAGCTTTGATTAAAATGTTCCTGATCATTTAGCTTAGCTGGAATAGCCCTGTAAAATAAAATAAAAGCGATTAACTTCAATGGTGGGTGTCTGTGTGTTGGAACGAGGAAATTAGATGATCTTCATACCATACTTTTTAACTGAATGTGGGTAGAGAGATAAATTATATGTACGAAACCAAATTTGGATTATTGTAGGCTTTGCTTCCCAGTAATTTTTTTTCTGTCACCGAAAATTGTGGGGATAAAAATGACTGCAATCAGTCAGCTCTGATTTTTGTTTTCTGAGCAAGCAGGAGTTTAGCAATTTTATTAACGTTTGTAGACAGGTGGGTTGAACCTTTGGTTCTCCCTTGTAAATATATTTTGCGTTTCTAACAAATTATTTATATTGCATTTTCCTGCATATGTTCATGACAAAATTAATAACCACTTGTTAAATAATTACTCCAGTGCCCAAATGTTGACATATTGCTGCTGGATCTGGAGGCTGAAAACTGGCTTCTAATATCATCAGTAAAAAGTAATGAAGAAGGTTAATTTTAAATCTAGAAAGATAAGACACAACTCCAGGTGAATCAATAAAAAAGGAAAAAAACCCTTTACCATGGAAGTGTGCATACACAAGACTGAAGAGAAGGAAAATACAAACATATAAATGTGAATGATAAAGTGGAATTATTTAAAAAAATTTTAACATGTGCAAGAGAAAGAAAGCCTTTTTAATTTAAACTCTGTACTTGAGCTGAAGTGAAAACTGAGAAAACTAAACTCCCCATCCCTCCAATACGTAGCAAGTGGGAAATATAGGCAAGAAATTCAAATTGGCAGCAATGAAATGCAAATAAAGTTGACAGTTACAAAGAGGAATACAGGAAAATTATGCCCAGGAAGGTTAAGGATGAGGCATTTTTTAATATATTAGAAACACTAAAGTCCAACTGTAGCACAGGTTCAATACAGTTGCCAGCATCATAACTACATTTCAAGCAGGAGCTTTACATAGGGCTGTTGTAGTAGCTCTTAAATGTACTTGAGAAACAGTTGAAGGCACAACTGTACATTTGGGTACCCTTGAGAACTTTTCCTGTAATGGCCCTGACTATAAGAGCTTTCCCCATAGCATGGTTTTAGGGATTTTAATATTGGTGGGAGTAGAATGGCTTGATGTGTTAGAGAAATTGGGATCAATTTTATCCCTAGAGACCTTTTTGAAAGATAAAACTGCATATTTTTGAAAACACAGGCTTGGAATAGTGCAACAAAATTGCAAAAAAAAAAAAAAAAATCCTAACGCTATTAAAATTCCACTTAACAAGAAGGATTTTGCATAGCACCTTATCATCCCATTCATTTGTAAAGCAGACTCTTCAACTTCTGCAGCTTAACCCAGTGCTGTCCTGTCCTGTGAAGGTTCTTGTTAAAGACTGAAAGTGTTCTGAGGTTTCAATTTCTTTTTTACCTTAAAATGCAATTCCTGTAATTACTGCCTCTCCCTCTTTCCTTATGCCTATGCACAATTTTAGGTCATAGCATGTGCTTTTATGAGAGAATCCTTCCTACAGTTCATGCTGCTTTCCACCTAAAATTGGAAAAAACATAACATTTTTGCTCTTAATTACTATTACTTCTAAAATCTTATTACTACACATGTTGATGGTACCACATCTTTTAAGAGATCTGCTATGAGCTTTGGACAGCTTTTACATGGGCATGTTTTACAAGGCTCAGTGAAAACAGAATTCATGATAGCGTTGATGCATCATTCAACGCCCAGCCCACACTTGGAAAGCTCAGAGAACAGTCACATACTGTGCCTGTTGCCTGTGCCAAAAAACTCCACACTTATAAAATGGACTTTAAATACTCCATTGGCAACTGGAAGGATGAACAAAAGTCATTATTCCATTTTTGATGGGGAGGTACACATTTCATAAGAGTGTACATTTATAACTTAGTCTCATTCATAGTGTCACCCTACCAAATCCCGCCATTAAGACAGATTTGAGGCCTTGTGAGTTTCTCCAAAAGGAAAAAGAACACAAAAAATTAATGAAGTTACTTTTTTTAAAAAAACATTAAAAAGTTAACACCTTGTTCAGCAGGGACTGAGGAGGCTCTGTTTCATTTCAAGTCTCTCTAGCCAGGACTCTTCCCAAAAGGCTTTGTCTTTCATTACTTGCTATCGGGTGAGGGTAGGGGGAATGTTTCCCTAGCTACAAACCCTTTCTACATTTTCTTTTGCAATACTTCACTGCTTGTTGCAAACAAGTGTTGTCCAAAAACCAAGTTGCGTTTACCTTCAGCCTCTTTACTAAACCCCTCTTTTGCTCACGTAGTTGTTTTCTTAAGCAGACCTTACCTGAGGCAGTGGCTCTTCCAGGCTCAGCTATCTTGTTCCACAAGAAGCTGAACTGTATTTTCACACAGCGACCTGGTGGCAGAGGCAGAGTGTGTCAATGACCAGCCTCCCCATGGCTCTGTCCCCATTTTCCCTGTATAAAACACATCAGTTGGCTGGAGCAGATGATCAGTCAAATCTCTGTTTAGAAGACAGTGCTTCCCATGAAACAGTCAGCTGAAATATTTGAAACTGTACCTATGTGGTTACCTTTTCACTAATGCATGAAATGCCTTTGACAAAGAAGTTACTGATTTTATTTGGTTTTCTCTCTACAGGGTAGAATGAGCACCTAGGAAGCTTTTCATAGCTGTAAACCTGAATTTACTGGCAAAAAAAGTGTTAGGTTTCACATGGTTTTGTACAACCAACCTTTTTAACAGTATCGTTAAGAGCAATTAATGAAGAGAAAGTATTCATTTGAATTTCTGAAATGTGTTGGCAATACTATATGCTAGAAGTTTAAATAAAGCGTTTCTGAAAAAAGCTATGGTTTTGTGTTCGAATTGTTTTCTACAGTTCAGTGGAGGAAAATCCATCTTGTATTGAATAATGGATTTTGCAATTTAATTTTTATGAACATTCTTCTGAATATTCATAAATTTTCAGGCACAGATTACTAATTATGGCTAAAGAATTACTTTATGAAAGATTTTTATTTTTTTCCCATACAAAAGTATGGGCAACTTACTAGGTGCAAGAAATTTACCCTTATTTAGAGAGTAAGAAGGGAAAAAAAAAAGAAGAGAGAAAGCTAGCCAGCCCATCTGCTTTAATCCATCTGGTAAAGTACTATTAAATCTGTGAACAAGTGTAGTGATAGCACCGTGAGCATGAGGAGAGAGTTAGCATCAAGAAACAAGGAATGGTGAGTCAGCTTTTCAGACTTACACAAGAGAGAAAAAAGGAAACTGAATGGAACTGCATTTGAATTTTCACGAATTGAAATGAAATGAAAATGTAATTTCAAAATGAAATTACATTTCAGTGTAACTAATATTGCTATAGAATTACCTTTATGTAGCCATCGAAATGCAAAAGAAAACTATTGTGACAATTACCTTTGTGGGACTATTCCCTTGTTTAATGATCCTTGTCCATTAGCATTTTCCAAGCCAATGTCCAAACCTTTTACGCAAGCTCATTATTTGATTTAGGCATAGATCCAATGCACTTAAGCACATGCAGTGTTTCAGGACTGAATCTTGCCTCTTTCTTGCAAAGATTATATAAACTAAACTACTCTAGAGGAAGAAAATTAAGTTAGTTGCACTTCAAGTTTTTTGTCAAAGGCAGGATAGATACACAACTGAAACAATGAAGTCTTAGTGTGTATTTGGGGTATAGTACCACATACACAGAGTTTTTGAACACACCCAAGGAAAGTGAGATGAGCCTAAAAAGCCAAGGTGAGAGTCACTAGCCAGTGCATGAAGCTGAAAGCAGCAAATTTACATTTCACAGCAGAAATGGTAATTCTCACAGAGTAAGCAAATGTCCCGCATGCTGGACTTCATTGTCACATATATCAGTGAAGCAGAAAGCTTAACAAAATTCAAAATAGGATAGGAGATGCTGAAAAAATATCTAGAGTTCCAATACGAGGGACTGAAGAGAAAGATACCAAAGATGTCTGAGGAGTACATGCTTCTGTGCACAATAGTCAGTGTCTCACTGTCTACCACAAAGAATGGCCTCACTGGGTCTGAGTTAATATTACTGAACTAGTGTTACAGTATCCTGCTGTTCCTATGAAAATGTTGAAAATGTTCCAAGAGTCCCCTTAACAGAGACCACAGTTTTAATTCTGAACCTTACAAAGCCTACAAGGGAGGTTTATTACTCATCTGCTTCACTCAGATGCCAACTTTAGGTAAGATGGCTGGTAATTTACAGAAGGTGTTCAGGCACAACACTATATGTGTTCCCTGGTAATGAGAAAGTCAACACCACCACTTAAATATATGTTTATAGACCTAAGACATTACAGCATTCCTTTTCATTTAAAAATAAGAGTCATTCTATGAGGATGTAATAAATGTCTCTTAACTAACACTTCTTTAGCATCTACTAAAGCCAAAGAAAAATTCAGAAGTTCTGACTTACCTTGAGGTAAATCTGAGGTTTTGGGTGGTTGCTTAAACCAATCTGTTAATCTGTGCATAACACTGCCTAATACTTCTTTAAAGGTTTATTACCGTGTGATGCACAGTATTGGAAATAATAGAGAATGCATATATGCACCTTTTTAAGCCTGATGTAAACCTGCATATCTCAAGTCATCTCTTAAGTTTCTATTAACAGTGACCCAAACACAAAAAAATCTCTTGACCCTAAGGAACTCAATCTAAGGAAAAGAGAGTATAACAAATATTGCAGAAATCATATTACTTGGTTTGAATAAATGTGGTGGGGTTTTTTTCCCCTAAAAAGCAGAAATAAGATTTGTTGTGTTGTTCCCCCTTTGTTAGCTGTGGTATCACTGAAAACCACGTGGCACAGCATCCCACCTCCACTTTTCTGTGTTAGTCACTGATAAATCAGCCTCAAAACAGTTGAATGCACAAAGCACTCCCACAAACACCAGAGACCTAATTATCTTCAAAAACCTTTAAAAGTAAAAGTATTTTATGTAACACCTCTTTTAGTGATCATCAATTCCAGAAAAGAAATGTTTTTCATTTTGCTTCTGGAAGTTTTGTTTTGCTCATGCCAGCTTAGTCACTTGGGAAAAAAAAATCAAACAGTTCAGTGGAACCAGTTGGGATTTAAAGCTTCCTAACAACGTTTTGTCAGTGAGTTGGCTGTTTCTATAAAAAGCGCTGGTTGTTTTTTTTCTTTCTTTAAAAAATCAGTCCCCACATGAAGACCAAACTCATGCCCCAGGTATATCTAGCTGTCCCACCTTTCATCAGGTTATGCAGGACATCCTGGGTAGCACTTCTTATTCCAAGATCACGCCATAGCTGCAAGTCAAGGGGTTTGTTTTACAGATTCCTGTTTTTCGTCTGCATCACTGACACTCTTTAGAGTCCTTCTCTTTTTCTGCTCTAACTCATTGCCTGTTGTTCCACTTGACCAACTCTTGGTCACCTTCACATTCCATTAAAACGTGTCATTTTGCTTCTCTTTAAATGTCTCAGCAAAGTCCTTGCTTTCCAAGCTGGTCCAAACTGCTGCTTCAAGGTCATTCAAAATTTTACCCCCATCTCCCGGTTATCTTATTGTATTTCACTGTCCTAAAACCTGCTTTCCAACTTCACTTCATAGCTCAGTTTCCACCACATACATTCTCACCTTTATAACTTTTTCTGTGCTACCTTATGTTTCTCATTTGTCTATTCAAATCAGCTGTAAGCTGAAATCTACATTTCAGGAGATTGCTTTTGAAGATCAATTAGACCATCGAGACCTCCTATAGATGACACTGACTTAACCAGTGGGGTCAGCACTGCAATATTATTTACTTACTTTAGCAAATCTAATGAAAATACTCCATAAAATCAAAGGTTTTGGAACAAGCTGTCCATGAATATAATTAAACTTCATTTCCAGATACACTCAGATGATAAAAAATGCATGATATGTGATCTTGTGGTAAAGGGAAAAGAATTCTATTTGGATATTAAAAGCACTAGTACACCAAATCCAATATGTAAATCCTAGGAGTCATACTTTGCACTTATAACACAGTGTCTCAGTTTGCATTAGTATCTGTGCTACACATCCACTAAGTATGTGTTCATAGAAACAGCAGTGCAGGGATTTTTTCTAAAAAATATGCAGTGGCATTAGGTTGAAATACTACTTTCCTAGTACAAAGAACAATTAAGAAGAGGTGTTAGACTTCTTTTTTCATTCTAAAGATGAAAAAATGCTTGTTCCATGTCATATAAAACCCATGCTATTAGTCTTAAGCAAAGCCCACTTTTTCATACAACTGCAATTGATGTACTAAAGATTTGTGTTACCTCACAGTCCAGCATTCGGGATATGCTAGGGCCCCTTGAAAGAGGCCAGCATTCATTCCATGTTATCAAAGTTAATATTATCGTCTTTTCCTGGGAAGACATCTGATGAACAGCCTAAAACTGTGCTGAAAACTGAGACTAGTTTTAGCCAGACAAGTGGCTTTGCAAATTAACATAGACTATACCGCACATTGTTTGTAGTTAGAACAGTCTCATGAGTAAATATTTATTGTCAGTGAACTGTGTACTAATAAATTTGTTCTTGGCACAAATACTAGAGACACAGATTTTTTTTCACATTGTTAAATAAAGGGGTTTTGATGGGTTTGCATTCCTCACATCTCAAAAATACCCACGTATGATATAAACCAAGAAGAGAGTTCAGTGGAATCTTTAATGTAAACATTTTGAAACAATTAAAAAAGAACATTTTATTATAACCATTTAAATTAAATTTATAAACATTTCCACCTTTCAGATTCTAATGTCTTGGAATCATTTAAAATGTATCACCAGATATGTATTGTTCCCAAATTCAAACATCCAAGACTATTCCTTTGTTAATTATGAAACAGACACTTTTCAATCCAGTTTGCGATAAAGCCCTAAAGTTTTAGAATTTCCAGTGAGATAAACAGGCTGGTTTCCAGCCATTTCAGGAAGCATCATATAATTTGGTAAATTATTTTGTATTATAAAAGCATACAGAGAAGCCACATCCTAAATGCCACTTCCAGGTGAGAGAGATATATATATGTTTGGATAAGTCAAAATCAAGTACTGTAATACTTGGTTTAAGTTTCCTTCCAGAGTTGGGCAGCCTTTAGGATCCAGGCTGATTCCTTCTAGACTGGCTGAATTTTCTCTGGAAAGAAAGACTGTTGCCAGCCAGGGCACAATCAGCACAGTCTTCAAGGGCAGACAGAAATCTTACCATTTAGACAGCCTTCAGCAGATTTTGCAAGATTTGAGCAGAGAAGGCAAATTAATATACATTTTCATACTGATCTGCAGTGCAATTTGCAACTGAAGAGCTAATAAAGTGAATATTTTGCCATCTGGTTTACATTCATTCTCATCTGTAAAGAAAGAGGAAGGTAGATAAACAAGCAAACAACACTGACAGCTTACTACAGTAATGCGGTATTTTCATTTTCTTAATGTTCATTTGAATTAAATACCTCATTGTATACCACGTAAGTGAATATTATGTACCAATATTATACTAAAGGTTTCACAAAAAATGAGAAATGTTAATAGAAGCTTCAGGCTCATTTCTATTTGGAAAAGGCATCGGATGGGGTATGTTTCCTTCTGATTACTTTTCCAAATAGAAGTAAAATTGTAAATACTCAGAAGGTGTTTATGGCCTATGTAGCTTTCAGGCTCCAAATTAGAACAGGCTGCAAGACCTTGTGATGCATTAAAAAGCCTTTTTATCAGCTACGTTTGGCACTGCACAAATGTAACTCACTAAATCTATATGCCTTTAAACTGAAACACTCAACTGGGATGCTTTTCAAAGGCTAAGGATAGTTTTGCTGAAAAACAGCAAGCTTGGCTAACCTCTCATTATTTTATGCACATTCTAGATACCACAGCAATTAGCATACTAAAAATACATGGATCAATTTAATATATGTGTAATTGATACAAAATTACATAGAAAAAAAGGCAAATTTTTAAAGTTCATTTGGATGGAGGGAAACACCTTCTGCTAGATTTTTTGCAATCTAGTCTTGGTAGATTTTTCTCTGTATCATTTGAACAGAAAAACTATTTTTAAAAACTTTCAGGAATTTCTCAAGCAGAATGAAGTAAATGGCAATCTGAACCATATGTTTAAATATGATCTGTAGTTCTACCCAGTTGACTGGGGTTTGAAGAACACTTCTGTGGTGGGAATAAGTTACTCTGAAGACTACCTGAATTTACCAGCAATAGGCTAAAAAGACTAAGCAAATTCATTGATGTAAGATTAATAAGATGAGCACTAAAGAGTGGGTTATGCTCCACACTGTAAAAGGTGTGAAGATTTAACTGTGGAAAAGGCACAATCACCAAAAGGAATATCGCAGGTTCGGTGGAGGCAGCTCTCCGGTGCCCAGTAACAGGGGCCAAGCACCTATGCTAGCTCTGTGCTGTGGTCACTATGGAGAATGCCTAACAGAGCTACATAAAACAACAGAAAACATCCAGTAACCAAATATTTAATGAAAATACACTTGAAGACTTTTAGCTTCAGAAATTTCTCTGGAGCCCTAAAAAGGGAACTACTCAGGTGGCAAATTTCACTAAACCCCATAATTAACATTAAAAAAACCCCAAACACCTTCCTATCATCTTCATTCCCAAGTTCCAATAGAGCCATGTAACAAGCAACAGGCTGATCCAGTTACTGAGAAGGGGCAGGAGCCCCTAAGCTGCAGCTAAAGTGTGCTTGTATCCGGCAGCAAGCACACACATATGGGGTCCCGCAAGGCAGCGAGTCCCCAGCTTAGTACAACACCACGTCCCTGTCCCCTGCTCCTCATGCCAAAAGCTGCTGGTGATCAGGTTGCAAATCAGGCAGCCTCGCCGCTGGGACGGAGGTCTTGGGGCAGGAAAGCTCAAAGCTCACGGCTGCGAATGGGGGAGATGTGGGGCTAGATGAGCACGGTGGGAGAGGGGTGGAGAGTGAAAGATGCCCACTAATCAGCTGTCTTCCTCTTTGTGTGCATGTCTGTATGTGCAAAAGAGAGAGCCTCATCCCAGCAGGCTTAGGGAATGAAATGCTAGCTAACATTCAGCGGGACAGCGTAGCATTCACAGCTGCGGTGGTGCCACCAGCCATAGGAATGCCGCTTGCTGATTGCCTTACAAATCCCAGTAAGGGTCAGCAGCCTTATGCAGGGACACATGCCCGTTTTACACTGAGGTAAATGGAATAAATACCACAAATTCTCCCTCTGCGTAATACCTGGCTACAGGAATTCTCTGCCATTAGATGGGCATTGGCAGCTGCATCAGTAGATCTCACCTCTATAGGGAAAAATTGTGTATTCTTGCAAAAGTGCACACAATATTTAAGAGGCTGTGGTTGTAACCGCCCCAGTAGGCTAGAGATTATGATTAATTGCTGTCTAGTTTTCAGAAGTTTAATGCTTCCTGGTGAGGTTTTTGATGCTTTGTTTACATGATTTTTCCCTTCTCAAGAAAGCCTGCTGTTCTATCCCGGTATTTCCGTAAGAACCAACAGCACATAATGCATAATCCAATTAATTTCATTTTCACTAATGATAGCCTTCAATATTAACCAGTACCCAGCCCTTTTATTTTATGCAGTCCTGCTGTGCTCTGAAATATGGTATGTACGTGTGGAAGGAAAAGCCCAATAAAACAGAAAATGGAATTTCCATAAATGTCTAGCATAATTATGATTTCAAATAAAGCATATGGTGTATTTTAATAGCATGTATTTGACAAATGGATATACATGGACTTAAAATTCAAATTTCTAAAAAGACTTATTGTGGAAGTCTATTATTAAAATAATAACAGCAGTGAAAGCAGAGGTTTTCTCAGGTTCAGAATGCAAGTATCTGAGAGCAAGAGAAGCTTGGGATTTGAACCTGTGTCTAAATAACAAGCTTTTGTTTATTTTTTAATAATGTTTATCCTTAGTTTATATTTTTTTCATTTTGAAAATTCATTTTCATTTTTAATTCAACTGTGGAAGAAAACCAAGAGCTGCAACATCACTTTTTCATTAAACCAGAATTCTGGTTTTCTGAAAAGGCTACTTGGAACTGTTTTTGGAAATTGCTTTCCAAATTAGAAAGTCTTTTCAAAATTTCATTTCAAATTATCAGGTTAAAAAGAGAGTAGGTTCAATCAAATATACTTAAAACAAAACAAACCCCTTTGTTTTGGGGTAAAATAAAAATTAATGCTTTTCTTTTCCCTCCTTCCTCCTCCTATCTCATTTAATGCACGCAGCATGGGCAACTAACAGGACGAGCTGGAAGCCATTGTGCAGCTGGAAAACCAGTTGCAATCATGGAAACATGGTGGGATGGCTCACACAACCGGGTGCTGCAATGGATGGCTATAAACTCTTCAGAAGGGATAAGCGAGGAAGGAGAGGCAGTGGCATAGCCCTGTATGTTAGGCAGTGTTTGGACTGTCTAGAGCTTGATGGTGACAAGAGGGTCGAGTATTTATGGGTAAGAATCAGGGGGAAGGCCACCAAGGCATATACCATGGTGGGAGTCTGTTATAGACCACCCAAACAGGATGAAGATAGGCAGATGAAATATTCTATAAGCACCTGGGAGAAGTCTCATGATCTCTAGCCCTTGTTCTCACGGGCAACTTCGACTTACCAGATGTCTGCTGGAAATACAGTACAGAGCAGAAGAAACAGTCTAGGAGTTTGTGGAGTGTTTGGAAGATAAATTCTTGACGCAGCAGGTGAGTGAGCCAACTAGGGAGGGAACTCCACTGGACCTGTTGTTTGCAAACAGAGAAGAACTTGTGGGTGATGTGATGGTTGGAGGCCATCTTGGGCATAGCAATCACAAAATGATAGTTTTCGATTCTCAGAGAAGTAAGGAGGGGGGTCAGCAGATCTGCCACCTTGGACTTCCGGAGGGCAGACTTTGGCCTGTTTAGGGATCTGGTTGACAGAGTCCCTTGGGAGGCAATCCTGAAGGTCAAAGTAGTCCAGGAAGGCCAGACATTCTTCAAGAAGGAAATCTTAAAGGTCAAGGAGCAGGCCATCTCCATGTGCCGAAAGACGAGCTGGCATGGAAGAAGACCAGCCTGGCTGAAGAGAGAGCTTTGGAACTCAGGAAAAAAAAAGAGAGTTTATGACCTTTGGAAGAAAGGGCAGGCAACTCAGGAGGACTACAAGGATGTCATGAGGTCATGCAAGGAGAAAATTAGCAAGGCCAAAGCCCAGCTAGAACTTAATCTGGCTACTGCCATAAAAGACAATAAAAAATATTTCTGTAAATACATTAGCAACAAAAGGAGGGCTAAGGAGAATCTCCATCCTTTATTGGATGCGGCAAGAAACATAGTGACAAAGGATGAAGAAAAGGCTGAGGTACTTAATGCCTTCTTTGCCTCAGTCTTTAATAGTAAGATCAGTTGTCCTTGGGGTGCCCAGCCCCCTAAGCTGGAAGACTGAGGGAACTAGTGGAAGTGCTCACCAAGCCACTTTCAATCATTTATCAGCCATCCTGGCTAACCAGGGAGGTCCCAGTTGACTGGAGGTTAGCAAATGCTTGACTAACCTGATCTCCGTCTATGACGAGGTGACCCACTTAGTGGATGAGGGAAAGGCTATGGATGTTGTTTACCTGGACTTTAGTAAAGTCTTTGACACCATTTCCCACAGCATTCTGCTGGAAAAAGAAACTGGCTGCTGATGGCTTGGATGGGTGTACACTTCGCTGGGTGAAAAACTGGCTGGATGGCCGGGCCCAAAGAGTTGTGGTAAATGGAGTTACATCCAGTTGGCAGCTGGTCACCAGTGATGTTCCCCAGGGCTCAGTTTTGGGGCCAGTTCTGTTTAATATCTTTATCAATGATCTGGACACAGGCATCGAGTGCATCCTCAGTAAGTTTGTAGACGACAAGTTGGGTGGGAGTGTTTATCTGCTCGAGGGTAGGAAGGCTTTACAGAGGGATCTGGACAGGCTGGATTGATAGGCCGAGGCCAACTGTATGAGGTTCAACAAGGCCAAGTGCCGGGTCCTGCACTTGGGTCACAACAACCCCATGCAGCGCTACAGGCTTGGGGAAGGGTGGCTGGAAAGCTGCCTGGTGGAAAAGGACCTGGGGGGTGTTGGTTGACAGCCGGCTGAATATGAGACGGCAGTGTGCCCGGGTGGCCAAGAAGGCCAATAGCATCCTGGCATGCATCAGAAATAGTGTGGCCAGCAGGAGCAGGGGAGTGATCATCCTCCTGTACTGGGCACTGGTGAGGCCGCACCTCGAGTACTGTGTTCAGTTTTGGGCCCCTCACTACAGGAAAGACATTGAGGTGCTGGAGCGTGTCCAGAGAAGGGCAACCAAGTTGGCGAGGGGCCTGGAGCACAAGTCTTATGAGGAGCAGCTGAGGGATCTGGAGTTGTTTAGCCTGGAGAAAAGGAGGCTGAGGGGAGACCTTATCGCTCTCTACAACTACCTGAAAGGAAGCTGTAGCGAGGTGGGTACTGGTCTCTTCTCCCAAGTAACAAGAGATAGGATGAGAGGAAATGGCTTCAAGTTGCACAAGGGAAGGTTTAGATTGGATGTTAGGAAAAATTTCTTCACTGAAAGGGTTGTCAAGCATTGGAACAGGCTGCCCAGGGAAGTGGTGGAGTCCCCATCCCTAGAGGTATTTAAAAGACGTGTAGATATGGTGCTTAGGGACATGGTTTAGTGGTGGTCTTGGCAGTTCTAGGTTAATGGTTGGACTCCATAATCTTAAGTGTCTTTTCCAACCTAAATGATTCTATGATTCTAATTTTCTTTAACCTCTGTTTATCCTGAACCAAAATATTTCCCTGCATTCTACTTGATTGCTGTTCATTAATTTCCATTCTCTTCACCCTATAATAGTGGCAAAAAAAAAAAAATAAATCAATTTTAATTACATATTCTTCTACTTTGAAAAAAGAGGAATCCCTGATAAAAGGAGCATCTTATGTATTTCCTTCCATGAAGATTGCAGGACAATCACATCAGTCAACTTTTTCTCTTACTTCACATCCAGTCCATCGTCTAACTGAATAATGCATGACACAAGGCACCACTCATTCTTACTGAGCTATCATAGTCTTCACCCAGGTGCTTTATAGTTTAATCAAAATTTTCTGAGATGCAATGCTTTTCTAGGATAAGAAATTTTAGCATAAAAAGCAAACTTGGCTTTGTTAAGTGGCCACTCTGAAGAGAATAGGATACCCCTACTGTTTGGCTAATAAGAGTTTTTAGTGAGGAGGAAGAGAAAGGACAGGAAAGAAAATTCTCTCCTTCTGCTTGCTGAGAAATTGAAGGGGTACTACTTCAAACGAGGAATTGCATCTGATATATTAAATACAATATCCCGAGACTTTCAGGTTTTCCATGGAAATTTCCAACTACAGATCTTACTAAACATGGCCACTGAGATCTTTCAAGACTCAGGAAGGCTGAAAAACATCCTCAAATATTGCATCTTTCTTCAACAGATTTAAAAAGAAACAAACAAACAAAAAACCAAACAACCTTATTGACTCGGTCCAAGGTCTAAGCTGCAGGAAGTTGCAATATCTGACTCCATTAGTAATGCCATATTTTTTGCTTTGGAAAAGCAAGGTGCTAGAAACAATCCTCACTGTGTGCACACCACATTCCCCATTCACGTGGAAACACATACTTTCTGTTCTCACTAATAAGTATTACATATATGCAGTTCAATCGCAGCTGGAAATGATATTCAAATCTAAATGACTTGAGAACTTCTAAAGCATACAAAATGGATTTCCAAAAGCACGTGCCTTGCAAATACAAGAAAACACCCTGTTATCCAGGTTATTCCAAGAACAAAGAGGGGGAGAATACATCATCTGCATTAAGGCTCTCATTTTCTACTTCCAAATATCACACAAGCCACATCAGTATGGCACTGATACTATTAAAAGTTAACCCTGAAGTTAAAAAACAAATGTTTCCCTGTTTCATTTGAAATACACAAAATATCTAAGAGTAGACAATGTCCTAACTCTTCTGATGTTGGATGAAGTTTTACCACTTGGTTTCAGCAGGGCAGGATTTTACCTTAGAATGTTTGCAATATTAAAAAATGACTTAGATATTTTTACTCTTCAGGCAAAGAACAATGTACATAGCTTGAATAAAGAAAACTATCAGTCTAAGGGAGAAAAGTCCTGTTTTCCCTGTTTCAGAGGCAGCAAGACAATACGGTGGATATACAATTAGTAAAAAAGCTCAGGTTTCACCCAGCTAGCTCTTTCCACATGAGTCATCCTTCAGCACTGTGATCCCTCTCCATAGATGCTCTGCAAATTATTATGCTTGGGCTGTCCTCCAGGTGAAGGACCTGAAGGAGGTGTTAGAGACAATCCTAGTGAACTTTGAATAAGAAGATGTGAAATGGGAAAATCCAGTGCTGTGCAGCACTCAACCCGAAACCAATTCCAGGGAGTTTTGAAGTTCCTGGGGTGGAGGAGGCGAAAGTGGAGCACACAGAGAACAGCCAAAATAAGCATGCTTTGCCTGGGGAGATGGAGGAAGGGAAAACCATCCTCTGACACACCTTTGACAAAATCTCACACTGGCCCTTCAGTTCCTTGCCCTTCAGTGTGACTGTCACCTTTCACTGTTTGTCCACAGGACATCAAAACCTCTTCTGTAACTGAGTCTCTTTCTTCCAACAGCCAACAGGAGGAGCTGGAAAAAAAGCGGGGAAGGACCCACACTTCTGAATCTTTTTCCTGTAGTGTTTCAGACTCAATACACTAACAGAAGGATTGCAAGCCTCCATTCTCTCCTGGGAATTTGTCTTCAGCACTAATATCCCTTTATCTGTAAGGGAGACAGGTAATTTTTTCAGTCTTTTCTGTTTTGTGCACCAGTTGATTCTTGTTCTTATTCTGCACAAATATACATGATTCATGATATCCTGTAGCAACTCACATACAAATGATGACCATCTTTTCTGTCTCATCACTAACCGACCATCCTTGTAGTGAGACAAGAAACGGGAACATACGCTTCTACCTTTCTTCCCTAGTTGATGGTTCAGCAGCTTCATTTCACCTACCTTCGCTGGCAGCAAATCTAATTGAGCAGGCAGTTAAATGGTGTGGTAAGATGCTGGTTCACAAGCCACTCAGGCAACCTGCAGTTTACACAGTGCAGCAAGGAGGTCAGCTGGGTGCTCAGCTGCTGCCACTGATTATGTCGGACATCTCTCGGGGCCCTTAGAAAATGTCAGAAGATTATCTCTGATTACCCCATCAGCAAATCAGCTGGAGTGGCAACCTGCACTGAGGCAATTAAGAAGTCATTGTAATTACTTATGAACTAAATTTCTGCCCTTTTAAAGGGCAGAAAAGAACAACTTTACAGCTGATTATGTTGCCATCTATCTAACATTTTTCAGCAGCCAGCTCAAATAAAAAATGCACTTAAAGTGAGAGTGAGTGACTTAACTTTCTCCCTAAATCCAAAATAAGCTCAGAAACCTCCATCCGGCTGCTGTTTCACCCTGGAGAATCTCTGATTACATAGAAATAAGCCTGGAGGCTTTTTTGACTCAGAAGTTCACCAGATACCTCTCTGGTATATGTGCAGAATTACCCAGGTTTAACATTGCTGAACTGATAACTGGCATATTTAAACAAGTTGGAGAGATGCAGAGGGAGCTTTTCTCTCCCAGAAGGGATGAGTCTGGTAGTCTCCCTCAGACTATGTGTAAACACAGTCCCTGAATTGGAGTCTGATCCTGACAGTTCAAACAGAAAGCGTATGTAGCAGCTGCTTTCCTATAAAGTACAGCAGGAGGAAGAGCCTGCCTCCAACTATAACATATTTGTTGGAGCACTAATCCAGAATATGTCTTTCTACCTCCTCTGCCTGATTTATTGTTACAGCTCCCAGATTCCCAGCACACACCTAAACACATCACTACTCTTTCTCCAGCTGTGGGACTTTGGAGAAAGAAATTCAGAATTCTTTGTAAACTATGGGTTTAGGCACCCACCCATAGTACTTAGCATCCTGCTCTGGCTGACCCGGCTTTGAGCTCAGGACTGGACTCGACAGTCTCCAGAGGTGCCTTCTGACCTCAGCCATTCCGTGCTTCAGGCCTCTGGTTTGAAGACTGTCTCTATGTTTTGCAATAGAAAGACATGTTTTTAACTTCTACATCAAGACCCACCTGCTCCTGGTGGAAAAAAAATATATATTGTAATTGATAAGATTTTTAAAAATCTATTTAAATTATTTTGTGGTTGTGCATAACATTTCTACCATAAACAGATGAGTAAAAGTACCGGATTCCAATTTCCCAATTACCTCTAAATCTATAGCTTAATAATGAAGGCCTAATGAAATGGATGTGATGCTAAGCAAGTGGCCTGAGCTGAGAAAGGCAGTATGGAAGCAATGGTTGAAAACTATTAAATAGCTTCTATTGCTGCTATATCAGGTAGCTGTATCAGCTACATCAGCTCAGCCAACACAGCTAAGCAAATGTATCTTCCATTTCTCAGAGATGTTCCAACAGAAGGAAACTTATTCTAGATTTGTCATTGTGTGTGATACTCACTTCTAAAATAATGACAGGTATACATGAATTAGATTAAGCTCTTCTACCCCCTTAGCTGAATATGGTTCTGTTCAGATTCAGGTTCAGACATGCATCTACTGTGTTCCCAAGGAGGTTATTGCTCCAGCTATGTGCCATCATTTCCTTCCTGGTACTGCTTCCTGGACTTATCACAGAAGTCCTCCCTCTTGGCCAAGCAACCCAGGTTATTTTGACAGAATGCAACTGGGAAGCTTGCAAGAACAAATTGCCTTGGTGCAGAAGCACTTGTAGTAGGCAGTGAGGCTTTAGGAGGTAATTGCAATCCTCAGGAAAGAAGACAGTAAGGCTAGAGGTGATTATCTCCATCCTCAGAAGAGGAAGTGTCTAACCAGCAAGTCACATTAAAACCATACCTGGTGGCTATTCTTGTGCTTATATGCCCTTTAAATACCAGATGAGCATGTCAAAGTACAGCTTGCTAATTGAAGAGATTAAGCAAAATACACATTTGCTCAACATGCCCCATTGTTCAAGACTAAGCAAGACAAGTGATCAGATCCTGTGATTTCAAGAGATGGCCACCAGCTCCACACACCACTTCCAAAGAGTCTCTGAAAGACTAACACAAATATTAAGCCTGCAGCTAAGAGCCTTCAGTTCTCTACTGAAGGTCCACAGCTGTACTCAAAAATTGAAAAAACAGATTGAAAAACAATAGGAGGAAAACAGATAAAGCAGTTTGTATTGCAATGAAAAGCAAACAGAAATAGTAACAGCCTTTAAAAAAAAAATCCATTCATGAGAATCAAATGCAATTAGTAGTGCAGTCAAAATAAAGAACTAGTAGTAGTCAAGGTAAAAAAAGGAAGGAGAGGATTAACTAGTGAAAAAATGAATTTTGAATGAATGCTGTCTGATTTTCTTTAGGGATTAGCATCTATGATGAATTTGTGACTAGCTGATATAAATCTGGATGTTGATTCTGTTGCCCAGCTTTCCCTCAAATCAAAGCACAAAGAGTTTTTTCAGACAAGACTAATGGTAAGCTGGACACTCTTCTGTCAGTTGGTTACAGGAAAAATGTCTACTGTAAGAGAGAAAGTAGTCAAGAATGAAGGGGAAGCAAAATAGCATGTTTCATGCACAGGCTCCATTACAGATGTCAGAAATATAGGCAATCCCTGATGGGGAACCACCTGCCTGGTTTAGAAATTTGGTACATTATTCTTGTAAATATTTTATACTTTTTTTTAAATTATATGACTTACTAACTTGAGAATGTTTAATCAAAGAAGAGTAAGAAGATAAGGTAGAGAGGAAAAAGTCATCCTTTTGTAAGAGAAAAATCATACCATTTTATCAATGGTTAGGATGAGGTATTCAAATCAACTTCTCGTATTTTACAGATGCACATATTCTTACATCCTCTAACCCATTATCTAAGAAAAATTTAAAGTATTTTCGCCAAAGTACATTTTTAACCTAGATTAAGGATGACTCTGCATTAGGCAGGAGCACATGCATTCATTAAACTGCTTCACTGTTGAGCTTAAAGAATCTGTTTAAAAATAACTCAAAGGATAACTGAATATTATATATACCAGATTTACCATTTGTTCAGATAACAACAATTATCTGCTCAGATAAAGGGAGTTTACAATAATTATGCTATACTTCATTCAGCTTCACCAAATGGTGATGTTCATGGTTGATTTCAGCTTCCTGATCTGCCAGATAGGTAACATTGTATAAGGGGCATAAGTATAACTGATTCATCATCTGCCACAGTTAGGATGCTGTCTCCAGGTTAAAAAAGGAGGTCTGAAATTTTTCTTTATGTCCTGATGTGTAAATCATCAGCAGGAACTTCAGAAATTTTGGAAGGATTGCCAGGGGAAGTTCCCTGCCTAGCTGGATTGTCACTATCAATTAGGATTCAGTTTTGACAGTACTCATATGGTATTGTGTGTATTGTGGACATTGTGTTGTATTGTGTATATATTGTGTGTATTGTAAACAGTGCCTAGGAGTGGAAAGGATGTTTTAGAACCCACACAAGGGAAAAGGAAAAGATTAAGAAAAAAAATATCAATTTCTTCTCCAATGTTCTTGGTAGCTCTGCTGAGCACTCCTATTCTCACAGCACCAGTCTCCTCTTATACAATACACTAACAAGACAAAGCAAGGTGTTTGTATCTCTGCCTTACTTCTCGAATACAACAGGAAGTATGAGAAAAGCAGTAGATTCAGAGTCACTAATTCATGGAGAGCAAACTCATGACCCCACACATATGCAATACCTACTACAGGTATACGATGCCTACAAGGGTCAATACTGGGTTCTGTACTGTTCAGTGTCTTCATTAATGATCTAGGTGATGGGAGTGCACCCTTACTGAGTTTGCTGATGATACAAAATTTGGAGGAGTGGTTGATGGACCAGAGGGTTGTGCTGCCTTTCAGAAGGACCTCAACAGACTGGAGAAATGGGCTGCCAAGAACCTTATGAAGTTCAACAACAAGAAGAGCAAAGTCCTGCCCCTGGGTAGGAATAACACCAGCACAGGCTGGGAGCCAACAGGCTGGAAAGTAGTTTGGCAGAAAAAGACCGGGTGGACACCAGGTGGAACATAAGCCAGGTATGTGTCCTTGCAGCAGATGATAGATAGTGTCATACAAGGCTGAGAGAGCTAGGGCTGGGGAAGAGAAGGTTCAGGGAGACATTAACTTTGCATATAAAGGCCTGATGGGAGGGAGTAAAGAAGACAGGGCACCTCTTCACAGTGACATCCAGTAAAAGGACAAGAGGCAATAGGCACAAACTGAAACACAAGAAATTCTGCTTAAACATAAGGAAAAAAAAAATTTTAAGGTAAGGATGTGTCATGGTTTAACCCCAGCTGGCAACTAAGTACCACACCACTGCTCACTCACTTCTCCACCCAGTGGGACGGGGGAGAAAATCAGGGAAAAAAAAAGTAAAACTTGGGGGTTGAGATATGAACAGTTTAATAGGGCAGAAAGGAAGAAAATAATAATAATAATAATAATAATAATAATAATAATAATAAAAGAATTGGAATATACAAACCAAGTGATACCCAATGCAATTGCTCACCACTCACTGACTGATGCCCAGTTAGTTCCCAAGCAGCAATCTGTGCCCCCCAGCCAACTCCCCCCAGTTTATATACTGGGCATGACATCACATGGTATGGAATATCCTGTTGGCCAGTTTGTGCCAGCTGCCCTGGCTGTGCCCCCTCCCAACTTCTTGTGTCCCTCCAGCCTTCTTGCTGGCTGGGCATGAGAAGCTGAAAAATCCTTGACTTAGTAGAAACGCTACTTAGCAACAACTGAAAACATCAGTGTGTTATCAACATTCTCCTCATACTGAATCCAAAACATAGCACTATACCAGCTACTAGAAAGAAAATCAACTCTATCCCAGCCAAAACCAGGACAGGATGATTGAACACTGGAACATGTTGCCCATTTTTTGAGATATTCAAAACCCAGTTGAACACAGTCCTGGGCAGTCTGCTCGAGTTGACCCTATCTGAGTGGATGGACTAGATGATCTCCAGAAGTTCCTTGCAGCCTCAGCTGTTCTTTGATTCTGTGATTCCGTGGCTGTGACTCCATACTGGTATGAAAGGGTATAGCCAGTATCTCAAGGTGTAGCCTTTTCAAGATTTGTTTCTTGGCATATCACATGGAATCATCAACAGTTTGGGGTTTTTTTGGATCAAACTTTGGCTTCATGTATGTTTATACTTCTGTTATCTGATCAAAGATGAAAGTGTCAGTGATGCTTAATAATAATTCACAATAGCTGGGAGTTAGCAAGGTTTCCATTTTACTTCCAGATTCAGTATGTTTGTCTTAAGCATTTAAAGTGTTTAATTTTGATAGACTCAAAACTGGGACTAGAAGAGAAAAAAATATATGGACATAGCTGAAAAAAACTACCCTGTAATAAAATAACAAGGTTAAAAATGAACAACAGAAACAAGATCTCCATTTGTTTTTCAATCCAAACACAATATATCCAAGAATAAATAGCTACTAGCTACCACAGATAATATCTGTAACTGAAACAAACTTCCTCTAGTAAGAAAATAATGAAAAGTTATTTGGATAGAATTGACAGAATTTTAAGAAGTTGTGATGCACATGTCTATAAATAAAACTAAAATGCTGGACTTATTATTGAAAAAATAAATGGTCATCAGGAATCATAAGCAGGTTTGTTCATAAATATACCTCCACATCACCAAAATTAACAACTTTTTAGGGTCAATGGTAAAGTGAATCAAAAGTTTTCTTCTGTTTCGTAGCAATCTGTCACACCTATCTTTAATCATCTTCATAGTGGTTGCATGGAAATAGGTACCTTTCATCTAACCATTTATATTTGGCTGTCTAAATGATTTCCTATTATTTAGTCTGCAATCAATGTATTACATGAATCTTATTTCAGACACATCTGCTTTTTCAAGATGAAGAGTGATTAGTTTAATTTGCAACATCAAGCAGATGCTAAATTAAATCTGGGCTACAGTCAGCTCTATATGCATCACTCACTTTCCACTAAGGCTGGGTCCCACTGTGAATGGAAGATTTGCTCCTGTGTATCCCTGTAAAAGCACACAGTAAACATTAGCTTGTGCTCTTGTAAGTGTTACCCCTCAGGCAGGAGTAATCCAACTGATTCAGATTTTTTCCTTCATGTATTTTAGGTCTAGTAGGACTTCTCTGGGCATTTCATACAGAAGCTTGTTATTCACAGTGTCTTGATGTCCTTATATTTGTTAGGACACATAGAAAAGTGTTCAGGAGAAATCAGACTGCACAAAGTCAGTCTGAGACAGAGAGAGAGAAAGAGCAAAGAGAGTTTGCTAACCCTTATTCCGAAGATTACAAAGAAAAAAACTGGCAGTATTTCAGTCTGTTACACCCTTAAAAGATACTCTTCTAACACAGGTGTTAACATTATGAAATTACTAAAATACACCAGTCAGTTATTTCCTTACTATGTCCACTAGCCTTGGCATCCTATCTTTTTTTTGTTACATATATCTATCTTCTTTATTGCTATTTTCATTCTATTTCCTCCTTTACTCCTTGCTACTGTATTTCCAAGTGTCATATTTTCTGTCTCTGCATATATGTGTACACATAGTGGGAAAGGAACAAACTTTCCAAAGGATTTGGAAATCTTCTGTTTTCCTTGATAGATAGCATAGGTAGCATGGAAATCTTGGAGGTCAGCAATTCAATTTCCTGCATCCCTCACGTTTTCTTCCATATTATCTCCAAGGAAGAGCTTTGGGAAATCTTCCTTCTCTGTTGGTTGATTCCTTCATAAAACAAAGGTTTCTTCAGAGTTAATGACCTGCCTTCTCCACCTTCTGGTTACCCCAGGAAAGCTCCTGTGTTCCAACAAGGAAAGAATTACCGTCATACTTTATTTATTAGCATCATATAAGAAAGGGCTCTCCTTTAGTCTGCTAAACCTATTTTTTTTTCTAGAACCAGTCTCTTAAAATTCTCCACTTTTATATTCACAGGAAAACCACCTATAAAAATAAAAAAGCCAGCCCTGTAAATGTTCTTGAGATGTGGCAAATTCCTTACATTTGGCAACATATTTTGCTAAGGCAAAACAAAGTTTACAACTTTTAACTAAGTTTATTACATCCTTAAGATATGTAGCTCTAAACATGGCCTGACATCTGTCTTATTCTAATTTTAGTATTCATCCTGGAATTTAAATTTGGGAAACCTTTATGGTTCATTTTATTTCCTTTTTCCACATCCATAAGAATTAAACATCTAAAGAAGCTTTATTGGTAGGAGTTATCCACTCCCTTTAATAGCTAAGTTATAGGCCAATATTCATAAAGTTCTATAAAAAAATACCTACAGCATTTATAAAATGAAGAAACTTTTTCTTTTTTTTCCTAGAACATGGGAATGAGCAATGACGCACAGCAAAACTTTATTTTGGTGGTCTTTACTGGCCTTTCTTACAGATCCTTCTCTCCCTCATGTCATGATGAAGAAAAGTGACAGAAATGCAGAAGAATAAAAAGCTGCCACAGCCACACGTTGTCCTTTTGGTGAACAAATACACACAAAAGAAATGCTGTAAGTATCTATCCATAGTCAAAAAAAGTCTTGGCGTTTGCTACTTTCCCTATGTTCAATGACTTTTCAGTGTTAATGAATTTTGTTTACCAGTATCATGAGAAGTGTATATTGTCTCAGATGGTCAATATGAGCATGTTCACAGTGTTTCCAAGTACTCCTACACCTGCTTTTTAATGAGATGTAACTCACCTCCCGTTTATTTAGACTTTCAACATTTACTCACTGTCTTCTTTCTTATTGAGTCATTTATATTCATGGTGGTGCTGTTTCTTCTTTCTAGGATGTATCACCCTGATGCATTTATTGATTTCCCCTAGCTGCTTTGATTAATATTAACAAGTCACTTATTTCCTCACTTCTTAACTTTCTTGTCTTTCCTGGATAAGTGTTTAATTATAGTTAATCCTTCCATTTCCTTGCTACACATCTAATTGTCATCTTCTTTTCCTCTTTCTTGTTCTGTGTTAATCTGCTTCCCTAATTTAAATTTTTGACCACCTCTAAGCTATGATAACTATTTTATTCTTCAAACTTCCCACTTCTCCCCTCCAGTCAAAACTTTATCCTACTGAACACCTGTTGTGCATTTTTAGGATCCTGCTAACTTCTTTCACCATGGTGGCTACTAATATGGTTAAACAAGCTTCACTTCAAGGGAATAAAATTCTTATTCCCCTAATTTCTGAGCATTCATTACCTGTTTAGCATGCAAACCTTTTCCTGAAACATAACAATTAATGGAGGATCTACTAATGTAAACCAGGACTGATTTTAGATTTCAGTAGCTCTCCTAGATCTCTCCAGTTCTGAAAGTGCTGCAAGCCTGCTACAAACTTGCTGTAAACCCTTGAATTTCAGGCAGCTTCTCCCATTATCAGGGATTCGCTGTTGAGTCTCATCACATGAAGATATTCACACCACAGAGAAGCTGTATTACAAGTACAAGATCTGTTCCAGTTCCTCTAGGCAAGAGCATCTCCCCTTTTTCCCACAAGTACCTTAGAAGTTGTATTGAGTAGAGTTATCCACATGCTTTAGTGTTAGCCAAGAACACAGGATAAGTAAATATTAGCAGTTCATTTCACAGTCCAGAAGTAGACAAGAGAGTTAGAAAGGGTTTATGAATGGGTTCACAGAAATAAAAAAAGCTGCAAGCGTTCATCTGTCTCAGTGTAAGATCTCTCCTTTCTTGTGATCTAACTACAAGTTCAGCTGTGTGTCTACTTTTAACCTTAGGTCTGATACACTAGAAGGGTACTGCAGTCGGAGGACATAGGTAAATTCTAAGCCTAAATTTCTCCTTGGGTTTTTTTTCAGATTTGTCCCTTTTCCCAGCATCTATTTCAAGACTGCTGAGAACAGAAATCAGTCAGGACTTTCAACTTAGCTTTTTCCTGAGGGAAACTTCCTCACATACCCATAAATTTAGAAAACGTTATTGGCTAAGTGAAGCCATCTATAACCAGACATAAGCAGTTCATCAACCTTCTGAGAGCAATATGTTCTTTCCCTCCTTGCAGAGAGAGATTGAGATCTCAGGGCAAGGGCAGGAGATTATACACCAACCTATTTATAAATAGTAAATCTATGCTACATACAAATACATATATGAGATTATGTGTGCTGTTTTTAATTGAGCTATGCACAATAATAATAAAGCACATTTTTAGATTCATGACTTCCTGACCCTGGTTTGAAGTCTGCTGTGACAGACACTTCACATTTTCCTGCAAACCAGTATCTATTTTGCTTCACTCCATTGTCTATGGTCAGAGCAGCAAGACTTTTAGTATCATCTTGTTGGATAATCAGATGCTGCAGAAAGAGGGTTTCTCTAATCATTTTCCTTACCAACTAAGTGTTGGTGTATTTATTCATTCCTGCCTGTTTCTGTCCATTTCCAGGGCTCAAAACCTCTAATGTGTATTTAGAAATCTGCCTTTTTTCTGGTGCCAAGTGCAAGTCATTCATAAGCAGTTAGAGAGGAAAATATTTCTCAGCATTCGCTTAGAGAATTAGCCACTGTAAATATTGCTGGTGCCAAGAAAACTTGCCAACCAGAGATGAGTGAAACAATTTATATGTAAAATAACTGGTAGCAACAACCCGTGACAACAGAAGAATTTTCTGCTACTCCAGCTGTCATTTCAAATGGGAATTTAATTTATTACCTGTCTATCCTCCTTATTTTGTAACTTTCCTATTACAAGAAGATAACCAAAAGTAGTAACAAGCAATTACCATTTACTTTACTTGATTCTGAAAGTTTGCTCGCACTTGCCAGTTTAATCTGCATATAAACTGATGGCCTGGCAAAATTGGCCTTTGAAAAAAGCATATGGTAGAGTTAATCACTGTGAAATCCTTAAGGCTTTGCAAATCATTGGAAAGGCATCCAAGCAAGCTGTTCGGCAACATTAAATCTTTGCAACTATATGTTAGGTACAAGAGATCAAAGTCATGTTTCAATATTTTATATCACCATAAGCTAAAAATCATCTGTCACTGATACTGAAAAAAATTATTCTGTATTTGACTTATTGTCAAGTTCTTTTATTTGTTATGAATAGTAAATCAGAGCTTATATGTGGAACTGTTTATGCATATTTATTCACAAATAAGTACTTATCTATGCATTATATATAAAACTATTACTGTGAAATTCTTGTTTACTGACTCCCTCAAGATATTTCTCTGGTGCTTAATTTTTCTGTTGATAATTATGGCAAAGACAAAGTATGTACATAAGGCCTCCCCCACCACACATAAACACAAATGTGTCTATGTAGAGACTGGACTGAACTGTTACTTCTGAAAGTTTCTTCTAGGATCCTTTTGCTCAGGTTAGTAGCAGATTTTTTAGCCCAACCCCTTGCTTTTCTTTTTGCCACCATCTAAGAAAGGAATGGTGAATGCTCTCAATTTAAGCAGTAATCATAAAAGCAGAAGGTAAAGATATTATCATTCTATTTTTTAAGGTGGGCTAAATTGTATTTTGCAACTTCTTAAGAGACTGATTTACACATGATTGCATGACTCAGACTTCAGACCTGCAAGTTCAGCTTTTTCAGTCATCCTTCTCAAGCTTCACTCTGTCACCTCACAGAGATGAGATATGAAATCCATGTGCAATCTACATTTTCTCACCTTCTCACAAATCAAATAAGTAGAGTTTGAAAACACAGCTACAAAGTTAACATCCTCTTCCCAAAGAATTCTCTCCTGGCCACAGAAGTTGGGATTAAATAAGTAAAAAAAAAAATAAATCTGTGCAGGTTTTGGCCATTTAATTAAACAGCATCCAAAAGCCAAAAATTCACGTGGCAACAACATACTTACTTACTCTAAAGTTTTTCAGCAAGTTTTAGATTCTCTCCAGTGAAGGAAAACAGATACACTGAATTTGACCGGATGCCTGACACACAGATATAGCTTTTTTCCCTTAGTGTAGCAAAAATATTTCAGTTTCCAGACTTCCAATGATCCCAATTTAGTGTTTTTTCTCTGACTGGTGAAAGTGAGGCTGGCACCGTGAGCACCAAAGGATTTTTATGACCTTCTAATGCAAAGGTAGGACATGCTCAGAGTTTCCCCAAAACATTCCAGACAGCTTGAATAAAGTTACTTGCTAATTACTGCATGATGTTAATTACAGTTGTTTTTTTCAGAGCCTGTTCCTAGCCTCCCCATTCCATGCCCAGATCAGCGTGCCTGAAGAGACAGGCAGATTATCGCAGTGCTCCTGCTGCGGGTCGCGTGGCAACAGCACACCACAGCATCCCTCTCAACAAGGGGTGCCTCCCTTCGCCCCTTCTCCATCGCTCAAGCATTATTTGGAGATCGGTATCGAAACAAAAGAACATGTTCTGAATTAAAGAAGACTCAAGAAAGTGAAACGAGTCCACCCCATTCAGCTCCCTGCCAACAGAAACTCAATCCTGTCTTTCTGATATCTGCTTCCAACCCCGCAGAGAACTGTGTATTCATTTACCTCAGAACAGGGTTCAGAGAAGAGCTTTACTTCACCACACCAGGAGCAGTCCTCAGTCACACACTGTAAACTTCTAATAACCTCAAGGGCTTTCACTTCACTAACAAGGAAAGATTAATCTTGTATCCACAACATTCCTTTCACGTACCATGAAGGAGAATAGATCATAAGTTAACATTATTTAAGCCACTGGAATTAAGACACAGTATGTTTCTCAGAATGCACCATTGGCTATTTTCTCTGACACATGTACCATAGATTAGTTGCAAATTATGACTGTTTATACACAGACATCTGTGTTACATTTCTTTTATCTACCATACCAGCACGGTGTATTTGGTGGTACTGTCACTCTTGCAAGTCATTATCATACAGATTTTGGAGTCTCAAGAGTATAACCATTAATAATGACCTAGTATTATGGTAACAGTCAAAATCACGTTCAGATCCATTGTTTCAAACATCATTTCCAAAACCATCGAGCCTCACACAACCATTGCAAAACAACTCTTTCCCACTCCCTGCTCATCCATGAGCTCTTCACTGACTTGCAGTGTGGTGCCGTGGCTCCTGTCGTGGCCCACAATGCTGTGCACCCTGGGAGGCTGCTGGGGCTGACCTCATCCATCTCTGGTCATGTTGTGTCTGACCTGCATTGGGAGATCTCATGTGGTCAATGCATTTACCATCACATAAGCTGCCACCAAGCTGTGTTGTATACTAGATGTAAAGTACTTGAAAGAGAAGTGCCTAACAAATTTTACTAAGAGGACTCATTAACATCATATGCTCATGCAGAATAGTACATAGCTAAGTAATATTAACACTTCCTGGGCCTCAGCCCAAGAGCAGCAGAATGCAGAAATCACTCCCTAATTTCTTTGCCTTCTTTTTATTCTTGTTTTCAGAGAAACAGAGGTCTTATGGACACCTATAACCTATGGAAACCTATGAGGAAAGGCTGATAGAGTTGGGACTGTTTAGTCAAGAGAAGAGAAAGCCCAGGGAGGATCTTATTAATGTATGGAAATGCCTGAAAGGAGGGTTCATAGAGGACGGAGCCAGGCTGTTTTCAGTGGTGCCCTGTGCCAGGACCAGAGGCAATAGGCACAAACCAAAATACAGGAGGTTCCCTCTGAACATCAGGAAACACTTTTGACTGTGAGGGTGACCAAGCACTGACAAAGGATGATCAAGGAGGTTGTGGAGTCTCCATCCCTGCAGCAAATCAAAAGCCGACTGGACACAGTCCTGGGCAACTGGGTCTAGGTGATCCTGCTTGATTTGGGGTTGGACCAGATGCCCTCCAGAAGTCTCTTCCAACCTCAACTATTCTGTGATTCTGCGAACCATTAGGGAATTAAGCACAACTTTGTCTAGCCTGTTCCCATTCTCCTACTTCCCACTTTAACATTTTCCATGCTGTATATGAGCTTGCATTTTTCTCAATTCTACATGAAAGGTTTTAGTTTAGATTTCTTCTGAAAATTCTGAATTACTTTCTAAAGGGAACTGGAAAATTTGTACCTGTCACATACCCAGAATTATATTTTCCATCTTACATATATTTCCCTACACCTGCAACTCAGAATACAAAATCTTCAGGCAGAAGGGAAGTTACTGCCCAAGCCTACAGCCTGTTTAACAAGATTTTAAACAAAAAAAATTATTCATATATTCTGAAAAGTCACTATCCAGTGCAGTATTTCAGAATAAGCTCCTAAAACATATTTCAATGCTTTGTCCAGTCCAGTGTAATAACTGAAAGTTGATTCCATTAGTCAGTGAGCTATTCTAGAGTTTGATAGATCTTACTGTTAAGCATTTTTTCTAGCATTCAGCCTACATTGCCCTTTGCTCCATTTCTTTCCATCAGTGTTAATTATAAGCCTTTATAGCCACTAGCAGTTTTTCTTCCTTACTGGTCACAGGCACACAGTCATTTAATAACTATATACTGATTCTGGCTCATTTATGTAAGCTCAGTAACTCTGCTCTACCAGAAATCCCACTGACTTCAACAGACTGTAATTACTGAACCAAATCTTCCATCATGACATTCACTCTTAATGCTGAAAAGCTAAGGAACTGCATTTAAATCATGGGAATTAACTTAGAATGTCTTATTTTGGGAGCAAGTCTGCAGGCATTTTATCTTAGTGTAGTAGAATGCAGATCTACCAAGCAGGGAAGAAGAGGAGAAGAAGGTGGAGACATGCAGAAGAGAGAGCTGCAGTGCCCCATTTATCAACTCCTAAGTAAACAGCTTGATGTTCGGAAGTCCCTGATAAACAGCCACTGCATACAAGTAAGACCTGGCTAGTCACAGATAGATAAGACCTGCTGCAACATGCACTATGTTGCTGTGACTTTCATCATATGATGTTTTTGCACTCTTTGGAGGGAGATTTCCAAACTCATCCCACCAATTTAGTTTAAGGATACATTATCCTCCTCACAGTTGCAATGTACAAAATTTTGTTAGAAGCTGTCAGTTTTCTTGCAGCTCCATCATTACATTGTCATACTGATGTGAACCTGGCTCAATGACATATTTAGGTAGACAGTGCCAGGACATGTACCACACAAGGTCCTTCAAGCAAGCTGTAGAAGAGCCCGTGCAGCCTGAAGTTACATGTCAGAGTCCATAGTCCTCCATATGTGAGAGAGCACTAGCAAAAGGCTCAAGTTTTATAGTTTAGCTGAGTTTTAGAAATCTTTTTCCACGATATCATAAAAAAAAATTCAAGTAACAATACTGTAATTAGGACACTAGATTAGGAATTTTTAACATGACCTTGGTTTTGATCTTGAAACTTGCAAAGTTCACTGCACCTCTGCCTTCATTTCTATACAATTTTCTGAGGGTCTCATTTATTTGTGTCAGAAACTGTTGTGTGTCAAGGGCTGCCTTCTTACTGTGTGCATGTGCATAGGCCCTGCCACCATGTAGGCCCCAATCTTGGTGGCTGACTTTGATATTTAGTGAAGCATATATTGTATATATTCTATACAAAATTTCGGCTATTAAATAGTTTTCTCTCAATGCTTTCATTAGGTAGGAACGCAATTCCCATTAAGAAGATGCAACAGCATTGCAGGGAATAGGCATGTGTCTTCTGACTGCTGTGGTCTCTTCGGTAGATGTAGGATGGGTAAATGAGAGTATAACTGTAAAAACACATGAAATAACCCTGGTATAGACCTGTAAGTTACCAGTGTAATTCAGTAGAAGAGCTAGTCAGGCCCATATAGACATTTCTTTCACTCAGTTGTATTTAAAAAACATGTTTGATCCACAAGATGTTTTTCTTGATCAGAGTTAAATAGAATTCCATGCACTTGTGGCTTTGCCTCTTATCCTTTCACCTGACATTACACAAAGTGATACTCAAGTATCTTTTCTGTAAGAAAAGAATTAGTTAAGATGAAGATACCTGGCCCATTCACTGTTTCAGCCCAATATTCCTGTTAGGTTGATTTTTTTCTTAGGACACAGCATCTCTGCTTCATGAGAATCACAGTAGCTTGCAAAATTGTACAAATAACTACATATTTTCTTAGTTTAGTTCTCTGGTTAGTCATACTTAATCTAAGACCTGACCAGCTAAATAACTATAATTCTTTTTTCTTTCTGCTCTATTGATCTCTTGCATAATACTAATTTAATGCCTGGCTTATTCTATTTACTTGATTTACCTAATGAATTTTTACTAACATTCATTTGTAAACAGATCCTTGTGTTTTCCTCTAATCACTTTTCCACAGTTGTATACAAGTTAATTCTCTCCGTCTCAAGAACTGTATATGTAGAAATAAATGAAAAATATAATTTCACTACCAAAGGCTGGACTATTACATTATTAGGTGGTGCTTATTCACCTAACATCATGGAAGATTATTTATTTTACTATGACTGAAGATAGAGCCTATGGCGCATTGAAACTACATAAATCTCAGAAGAGCAATATAGAGGCTTGGTCACATATTTGTTGAAAGAACACAAACGAAAGAGTGCACGGCAGTTAATATACAATGGTGTTAAAAAAAAAAAAAAAAAAGGCACAAGCCTGAGTTTAAAGTTTGGGCTTTGTCAGTATTTTTCTCTGGGGAAAAAAAAAAATTTCGTTAACAAGTCCACCTTCCTAAAGTCAGATAGAAAATAAAAAGCACAAAATAGTCTAAAATTATATACAATGTCGATATAGTGGTACACTCCATTCATGGACTATCATAGCTATGAGCTAATATGCCACTGGCCAAAACACAGATCTGGTTGTCTTTTTTAATATAAAGGGTTTAAAAATATCTGCCTGTTGCTCCTCTTAAAGGTACAAATACCCTATGAGCAAAAATAATGTCTCTCTGCTTTGGATGAACAATACTGGGAGTGAAAGGGTAGACACTCTATATGCCTGTTTCTGTTCTGCAGAAACATCTACTAAAGTCCAAACAACAAAAGCAGAAGTAGCAGCAGCAGATACACACAGCTGAAATAATGTTACAGACCATCTCATTTCTATTTACTCCTGAATTTGTCACATTTGGAGGACTTTGGGGCACGCCTCCCCTTTTCTAAGCTTTAGTGAAATGAGAATCCTTAAAGAGAGGCATCGCCAAACTTGCAAATTGTGTCACTGCCTTTTTAGGGATATAAGAAGGCTGAGGTGACATAAAATCACACTTTGCAGGTGAAGGTAAGGATACGCATCTCCCACCCAATCCTAGCTATATTTCTCAGAACCTGGATGCTCATAATGTATACTTTTGAACACATACTTCTGAGACTTCAGAGAATGAAATCCTGCAGGACCAGAAAAATTAGATGCCCAGATCAGAATAGCAGCAATTTTTTCCAACTCCTACAAAAACTTTCAAAGTCCAAGCACCACACTAAAGTTTCTTTTGCAGAAATATCTCAGAAATACTGAAATGTCACTTTTGTCCAATATTCAGTTAAATGTTTCTTTATTTGTATACTGCCCTTGTACTCTTACTTTATTGCAATCATTAATATCCAGTCTTAAAATTCAATTGAACTGAAAATTTGTTTGCCTTTTCTGAGGCAGTGTCATAAAATACATACATGCTCTGCTGTGTTTTCTATGTTTGGAGTCATTAGTAAAAATGTTCTTGTTTTGAGTCATGGCTTTTTCCACTCCTTTGGTTTTCTGTGAAAGTTTTGCTGCTGCAAGGGGGAAAAGTATTGACTCCTTTGTCCAATAATTCTCTCTTAGGCACACACTTACCTCCCCATGCTTGCTAGCTCCAGTTGATAAAGTTAAAAATAAAAAGAAAATGCTTTGTTCCACTTCCATGTACAAATGCTACTTTAATATAGAATTCAGGTTTAATGCAGTCAGTGGACATCACAAGTCGCACCTTGCAGAAGTTTCACAATCGGACAGCTAGTTCTGGCAATTTCATAGGCAGCATGCTGGTTCCTGAACCAAGAGCACACAGCACAGCTTAGGACATCAAGGATCAAAGACAGCATTAAGATTTTATTCCAGTCTTGTGCTCCCTGAGCCCAGGACTTTAGAGTACCAAGAGTATTATCACAGCTACATCCAGAAATTGTCATATGAGAAGAGAGCCTGGCAACAGGGGTCTGAGGAAATCATCAGCTCATCAGTTTGGATGCCAAATTGAAGAGGTAAAATTAAAAAAAATATATACAAAATTGCAAAATTAAATTTTTAAACCATCTAAGTTGTTTTGTAGAAAATGAAACACTTCGCCTGCTCCATACCAGATTTGTTCTGGCAAAGGCATTGGTTCTAGACACCCTCTGAACTGAGGGTTGAGATGCAGAACTAGAGTTTAAGAGAGGAGGGTCTGAAATCCCACTCAGACTAAGTCAGAGTAGGGGCACCCAGCTTTTCCATCAGGCAATAATCTAAAATAAGGAAGAGAGGGAGGAAGTCGGGTTCTAATCCATGCTCTCAAATCAGGCAGGGAAGGTATTATCTTGAGGGGGAATGGGAAAGGGTAGTAGGTACAGCTTCTGTCTGCAGTTCCAGAAATCATATCCAAATTCCTTGCAAGTCTTGCCCAAGAAGTCCATACTGCTTACTTGGATTTCATTGCAAAGTTCTTTTACTTTTCAAGCATGCTAGAGATCATCAAGCTCACTGAAACTGTTTCTTCCAGCAAATTGTCCTCTCCTAATCACATTGTAATGCTGACAAGCAGGCTTAGAGTACCACCAGCAGCATCCTTACTACTGTAACCGCTCAACAAACTGGAGAACTGCACAACACAAATGCCTATCATCCAGCATTCCAGTGCTTGGTGGCACACTGGAAAGCTGACACATGGCAAGGAAGAAACACGTGAAAGAAGGCAAACACAACTCAGAATCTGTCCCCAGGGAGAGGAGGGGTTTGGATCAAAACAGCATTGATCGACCATCTGGTAAAATGAGTCACTGCAACTTACTCAAGGCTTCTAGTCATTTGCTTATGACACGTTGCAGTCAGGCAGGCCTAAGTCTTGCAAACTTTTTTGCTTTTCCCAAGTATAGGCTACTCTGGGAGCAAACAACTTTTTTGCCTGTGAGGTTGAAATTGTTCATTTCTTTTCTTTTACTACAAATTGCAGTATGGGAAAATAAAACCCACTAAGAAAGAAAAACAACAATTTCACTGCTTGGTTTCACGAGCCCATGAAAATAATTTTCAGACCCTCAACCACTAAAAATGAGATGAAAATTAGCTGCAGGACTGTCTCACTGACAAGACCACTACCTCAACTGTCAAAAGTGTTGCTGGCTAAACTTGAAACTGTAAAGCACAGTAATGGTTATTTTTCTGAAAGCAAAAAACTCAGAAAGCAAAACAGAACAGTAACCAGCAAGACATACATAAATAAATAACAAGGCAGTTTCTGTGTTCAGAAAATCTTTTCAGAAATGTTGGAGGGGAATATTCTGGAGGGGACTGTTTTGGAGGAACACTATTTTGATGCTTCAGAATGTTAATCCTGTATCTATAGCTGTAACTGTGCAGGAGGAAAAACTTGACTCAGAATACAAACCCCAGCACATTTAAAATACAAGGAGATAAAATATCAAAGTACTAGTGGAGCTGGAAAAAAAAAAAAAAAAAAAAAAAAAAGGTTTTTAGGAAAAGAACAAGCTAACAACCTGAAGGATAAAACCTTTCCTTATGCAACCTCATCAGCATTCATCAACTCACTTCTAGACCATTCTGTACCTGTGCCATCTTTTTCTTTGTTTTAGTCTGCAAAATTACTGATGAAGGAGACAGCGTGATGGCTAGATACTCTTAAATGCATGACCTTGTTGCAGGTACACACAAGCAATCACTGTTCTATTCACAATGAGTACACTCAATGACCACAGGGAAATCCCACAAAACACAGCAGGCAGCAAGACAAGAGTATAAAATCTCCTGAAATTAATGCTTTCACTTCCATTTGAAATCAAAGCTTTAAAAGTCATGTGAGCTCAGTCTCCAACAAAATATAGCTATTTCCACAGCCAAAGAATGAAGCACGTTTGCAATTCACATATAGGTTTGCTAAGATTTTACTTAGTCTGAGCTCTGCATGTTGCCATGATATTTGAGATTGAGCTTACTGGGGAAGGACTTGTTTTCTGAGAAGGTCTTAAACAATGTAAATCAAGATTTTCCACACAAAATTCAGAAACTAAAATTGAAGGAAATATATATATATTTTTTTAAAATAAGTACACATCGCTGACCCTTGGTTTTGCAATCCTCTCTGAAAACTAGGTTATTGAAAGACTGTATCTTCTCATAGCATATTACTATCTTGTTGTTCTGTGAAGAAGTCTTGTGATGGATCATGAGACACAGATGTCAGCTAAAAAACTTGGACCCCCCCGGAGGAGGAGAACACCACTAGATCATGCACTTTCTCAAAGCACTATGAATGTGCATCTGAAACGCTGTGTCTGCACATCTGAATTATTTTGGTTTGTGACAAAAATATTTTAATATTTGGCTGCAAACCTAAATAAATTTCATAGGTTTGCTTTATTAAGGCAAACATTCTACATTTTTCTGAGAAAACAGATCAATTCTGTTCAGATTTCTGAGTAGTTTTTCTATTGTATAACCTTTAGTGATCTTTCTTCTAAGTACTTCTCAAGTTTTATTTTGAATCTATAAAAATTTTTACATCTGTATCATCTTTTAGTGAGATATTTCAGAGGTTTACTATCCTTTTGCATGAAGAATTATTTCCTTTTGTTCTGATTTGGTTCACACTAGGTTTGATTTGATGGCCCCACTCCTGTGTTGAAAGAAACACAGTGAGCAACCCTTCACATTTTTTTATCCCTCAATAGTAAGCACCTTAAGTTGTCTCCTTTACAAGACAAAAACTCTTAGCTTATTCAGTCTTTCTTTATGTGGAAGCTATCTCACACCTTTGATCACCTTCATTCTCTTCACTATGCTTTTTTCAAGTTTTATGACATCTTCTTTTGGAAATGAGGGGCCCAGAATTACACAGCGTTCAAGGTTTGCACAGCTATGGATTTGTACAGTGGCATAATGATATTTTCTGGTTTGTACTCCATTGTTTTCCTAACTTTGTTGTTGTAGCTTCTGTGGGATTTTTTTCTATTCCTTTCCTCCTGCAGAAAGGGCTCTGGGGGTGCTGGTCAGCAGCAGGCTCAGTGTGAGTTGGCAGCGTGCCCTGGCAGCCAAGAGGGCAAACCACGTCCTGGGGTGCATCAAACACAGGATGACCAGCCGGTCAAAGGAGGTGATCATCCCGCTGTATTCAGCGGTGGTGTGGCCTCACCTTGAGTATTGTGTGCAGTTCTGGGCCCCACAATTTAGGAAGGATGTGAAGGTCCCTGAATGCATCCAGAGGAGGACAACAAAGCTGGTGAAAGGGCTGGAAGGCATATCCTATAAGGAGCAGGTAAGGACTTTGGGCTTGTCTAGTTTGGAGAAAAGGAGGCTGAGGGGTGACCTCATTGCTCTCTACAGCTTCCTGAGGAGGAGAAGTGGAGAGGGAGGTGCTGAGCTCTTCTCCCTGGGATCCAGAGATAGGATGTATGGGAACGGTTCAAAGGGGAGGTTCAGACTGGACATTAGGAAACATTTCTTTACTGAGAGGATGGTCAAACGCTGGAACAGGCTTCCTAGAGAGGTGGTTGATGCCCCAAGCCTGTCAGTGTTTAAGAGGTGTTTGGAGAATGCCCGTCATAAGATGCTTAACTTTTGGTCAGCCCTGAAGTGGTCAGGCAGTTGGACTGGATGTTCATTGTAGGTCCCTTCCAACTGAACTATTCCATTCTATTCTATTCTATTCTATTCTATTCTATTCTATTCTATTCTATTCTATTCTATTCTAATATTTCGTGAACCCCAAGTCTCACTTAAAAAGTGGAATGGTCAAACTTATACCCCACTTTTTTGTAGACAAAACTGCATTTAACTTCATATCATATATATGAAAATACAGCTAGTGTTTCTGTGGCTACATCGGAAATTCCATTACTTTAGAAAATGTACCATGTTTCCATCTTGGAGTCCTGAAGCAGATTTAAGCTTTGTGTCAGATTCTGCTAATAATGCTCTATCATCAGCCTGGACTGCACAATAATGATTGCTATCCAACAGTCAGTTTTTATTATGTTAACACTCAAAATATCTATGAATAATATTTTAAGCAATGTAATCAAAGTAATTTAATTGATAGTCCAAATATTAAAATCTAAACAATTGAAGATACAACATAAATTTAATAAGGCCTCAGATCTGTGGTGTACATGTCTGTAATTATATTCTGAATAGAATGGATAGTATTTATATCACGTACCTCAAACTCATGAAATCTTTGTGCTTTTGAGTTGATATGCCTAACTGAAGTTAAAAACTATTACATGAAGTGTTATAAAAGACAACAATAATGATTTTATTTGTTGAAATATTCACATTAAGAGCAATAAAGGAAAGCCATCAAATATCACAGGATGTTTGATCACTTACAAAGAAAAGCAGAAGACAAAAAATCAAATAAAAAAGCCACTCTTATACACTATAGATTAGATAGAATTATGAGAAGCTATGCCAGGATTCACCATGCACAGAGAGAAAGCTGAAATTTAATGACACATCTAAAAGGCATCACTGAAAGGCAGCATGATAAATTATTTTTTATCCCTGTTTCCAGAGAAAAGCCTCACAGAGTAATAAATCTCATCTATCTGGGATGATGGTATCTGAATCAGGGAAGGAGTAAGCCTGTAGGCTGAAATTACCTACAAGATGATATCAAGTGTGGTGTTTTCTGCACCAGAGAAATGACACTTCCATCTAATAAGACAGATATTGAGAAATTCACAAAATGAAAACTTCATCATTAGTAACCTTAATGAATGCTGGATTTTTTTTCCTGAGCTGTAGGTCAGTCAAACTGAATTTCCAGACAAATCATTTCTAGTGAGTCAGTATCTAAGGAACAACCATGCTGCCAAGGCAGCAGAACACAATAGAGGTAATTAGCCTTCACAAGGAGGTAGCCCAATAACTCTTTGCATTATTCAAGGAAGTGAACAGTTAGATATGTATGACCTGATATGAGTACACTCATGTCACAGCTTTCCACTTGAAGTGAAAGACACTCCTCTGATGAAGAAATCCCATCCATCTTGCAGAATACTTCTCTAAGTAATAGAATTCAGGGTGGATGGCTGGGTGGTGGCCTTGGCCCCAACCGCTTTTTCCTTATTTATAAAGGCCATTATCTGTTGTATAAGAGGAGGGAAAATGCCATCCTTCCCTTTCTCCCTCTATACATTTCTCAGACCCTGTTACCTAGTCTTTATTCAAAAAGCTATAATAACCAGGCTCCTCAGCAGAGGTATTTATCTGCACTACACTCTGCAAGGAAGGTATATTTTTATAAGCTCCAAAATCATGTTTGCAGATGCCATACCAATAACCTTGCAAGTTTGTCAGCCCTGTCAACTTGTACCATCAACATAAAAAAGTGAAGCTAAAGAGTAGACTTCAAGGAAGGAAGCTCAAGAAGTGTTTATTTGCCTTTAAAAATCAGAGAAGCTGGAGGTGTTAGGACTTGCGAAGAGAATCATGTTCTAGATGATGTCTTACAGAAATAGTGCATGTAAAAAAAGATTTCTTTAAGTTTGCTTCAAAACACAGTGCTGACATTCAGCTTTCAAATTGACAGCTGTTGTAATAGATGCCACCTCACCACCTCTTTCAAAAAAAAGGTCCAAGTGATCAGTATTTGGGATCAAGTATGTTCAGAAGCTTGCTTCATGTTTATAAGTTCAAGACCAATATAGAATCACTTTGGTGTGCCACAGCTACAACAGGAATTTGATAGCTTCACAACAGGCTTAGAAGACAAAAAACCATTATATATGCAACTGAGAGAGTCAGATTGTCAGAAAAGAGGTGGGTTGAAGTTAAAAACTACAGCTGAACTAAGACATTAGGAACCTATCTAGGGTTATTAAACATCTCCAAACAGTTTTGTTATTACATAGTCAGAGAGAACCTGGCACAGGTTTTCCATTTAAAACTTCAAATCATGTAAATCTTTATCCTATTATGTGCTTATTTTCATATCACACTCTACTTTCAGTAGCCAACCTGACTGTGTAGTCTTTAATCAAACTTCTTAATTCCTCTGGAAATCAATGTCTGTAGAAATGAATTTGCATTTCAAAGCAGACACATGGAAAAATGTTAAATCTTCCTTCTGGCACTTTATTCAACAAATATTAAAGAATATCACAGCTTTATTCCTGCATTCCTAACTTTGTTCAGTAAAAGCAAGCTGTGCTAGACTGCCATATTATAGATAGTGCCTTTAAAAGTCATCTATAGTAGCAAGCATAAAAATACAATTAGGATAAAATATTTAAACACATTCTTGCATCTAAGAATGACAAACTGCAATACCTCTCTCCTCTGCCATGTAGATATAGATATCTCCCACACAGTTGTATCTGAAAATTATTTCCTTCAGGTTTAATCTGACTACATTATGCATGCTTTAAACTCATACTTTTAGCATTGATTCAGTGTTTAGAAGTATAAAATAAGTTTTGTTCCTTCAGAATTATTCAGATACAGACACGGCAGTTAATCTATGAACAGATGAATCTTCCTATCATAATTTCTGAACATGTTGTCTCCCATCAAGCAGGCCTCTTAACCACCTCTCCAGTTTTCTGTTGATTGCAGTGTTATGCCTCTGTTTCACAAGTAGTTTTTTTCCTCTGTCAATATTTACCTGTGTCACCATTCAAGTTTTCCAGTACTTATTCAAGATCTTAGGTTTTCAAGGAACAGAAACAGAATGTTTACTAGCTCAAAATCTTTGGCATAGGTTACTGATCAGAATAAATATATGTTAAAAAATTAAATTGTATTTTTTCCCTTTTGTGCCAAAATGTATGCAAGACTTCTCGCATTGAAGCTTTTTCAAAGGGTTATGTGCATTTTCAGGGTTCCAGCAAGGTGCAGTGACTTAACAGTAAGAACAGGAGCCAACTGGAAAACCATGTCCTTCTTTTCAATGGAAAATGTTTATTTTATTTGTTTTCTGAAGGAAAACCATATTTTGCATGAAGGGCAGATTTCACAAAGAAAAAGTAAGTTGATGATAGGTGGAAGAAATGTGAAATATGTAGGCAACCAGCAAAGGTATAAATTGACAGTGTCTGGTGATGAAAAGTGAATTTTTTGGTGGGATGGAAGAAAACACTGAAAGAGGAAACATTTGCCTGAAGATACTTCTCTACCAGAACTCCTGAGGGATGGGAGTTGGGATGGATCTTAGTATTTTTACCTGTATTTTTTGTACAGAACTTACACCAGGTTATTTGATGTCAGTGATATTTGCTGATAATCCTATGCCAGAACCACTGTCAATACAGAAGAAAATGGAAATATTCTGTAGGAATATGAAGGGCACTTGATGCTTAATTACATATTTGTGCTGCTATAAATGCCCACTAGGTTGAGGTAACTGAGAAAGACAATGACCTGGGTATAGCAGGTAACCTCCAACCACAAGTCAGTAATATGATCAACCTGTGAAAAATGACAGACATTATCCAAAGTTGCTCCCACAGAATCAGAGAGACATTAAGTCCAATATATGATGTACATTCAAATGATTATATACAATGAGATCATATAAATTAAAAAATGGTTAATTGAAATTAGGAGAGATGAAGAAGTACAGTGGTACCTATTAAAAGCCCCCAAAGCTCTCATATCTTGAGTGGCAAACTGAAGACAACTAAGAACTAACCTTTCCATAGTATCACTCCTCATGGAGCTACTTGGTGGTCTACAGCACAGTTCTCATTTACTTCAGTTGTAACTATTACTGCTCATCACTCCTGTCAAATAGGTATCAGGTTTTCAAACGGGTCTCTGTAAACATGCAGACTAAATGGTTAGGTACCATTGTTCACTTTATTACATGAGAGAAAGGAAGGTTGTGTAGAGTGAGGAGCTAATACGTGTGAAAATACTATTTCCAAAACTCAAGAAAATGATGTCTTTCAGTGTGTCAGTATTCCCTCTGAAACTGATTACAAATTGACTGAAAAAATAACCAGCCTAAATCCTTCTATCTCCTTCCAGAAAAGTTTGAAAACACATAGTTTTGAGGAAAAAATGCCAGTTACAGTTTAGGGCATCGCTGAGCAGGATCAAGCTGAAAAAGAAAAAAGAGCCACAAGCAAGTCAAAGCTGGATTTTTCTGGGGGGGTTGTTTGGTTTTTTTGTTGGTGGTGTGTGTTTTGTTGTTGTTTGAAAGCAGAGATTTTTTAGGAGAAATGAAGTAAAAGTTTTTAGCAGACAGCTAAGAAACCATTTCCTAAGATCAGTTATTATACAGAACATTACATCTTGGGATTTTATTGTTGCCTATAGTATTGCAAAATTATATTCCCTGGGACATATTAACTTATTGTGAGTTGTATGAGAAAAGAAAACTAAGGTACTGCATGTTTTTTGAGCAAAGATATTTTATATAAATTTGTTGCCTTTGGGAAACATTAAGTTTGTTTCAGAAATTTCTTCTAATATTCAATAGCATCAGGAGGGGTACAGAACCTTTGAGGCAGGAACCGATGTGAGCTATTGCTCAAAGCTACACTGTGAAATCAAGAAACTAGATTTCAATGAGCCATTTTAATAAAAAGTTCCCAGATATCATCTTATCTGACATACACTGTGAAAAGATTCTCCCCTTGAGCTTAATTTCTTTTTGAATTATCGACCTATAAAAGCAACAATATGCCTTTAGGTTCAGCAATTACTACATTTATTATCTACATAATTCACCCATTCCTACTTGACAACATATTGGGTTTGAATAGGCAATTGCTATTGTCTTCTTGTGAATTGGAGCTTGATTAAACAAACACTAATGAGCCATTGACTGGTATTTGGTCTCAGAGCATGCAAACTTCATGACTAGCAATGTGATGTAAAAAGAAAGCAGACCTTAGCTTTGAAGGGATTTTTCTGACACTACAAATAATTCCAAATAGGCCTATCTACAAATTGCTTATTGATTTCTGTAATTCTTAAATGCGATTTTCAGCCAGTTTGAGTGCATGAACTTATTTCTAAGGAATCTGAATCTGTATTCAAGCTCTGAGACCAAACAAATAAGTCTTATTCTTGCATTTCACATTTCTTCTGTGTTTGTGTAGCCAGAAACAGCCCTTCCAAAAGTTTTTCTTTTACCACAGTTTGATCAACAGAATCCAAGGCAGTAAGTAAAGTTTATAATTTTTAGATGAGCTGAACCCACTTCAAACTAGATTTTCACCTGTATGAAACTAGAACAGATGTTCAGACCTCACTCTGTAGTATCTCACTGTAACCAAAGCAGCATTCAAGTGTAATTTTGTCATCTTCTGGTCACCCAGAAAGAAGAATAGAGGATCTTCAATCACCATTATGGGAGTTATGGGACATCACCTCACTGGAGAGGTTAGAGAAGAAAGGCGATTTTTTGTGTTGAGTTGGAGAGGCAGTGGGGGACCCTGGGACAGAGGAGTCATGTCTCAAAGCCTATTGAGAAAAAAGCAAACTATCAAAGAATCTGGAATGCTTTACTAGTTTATGCTCGACAATAGCAAAGTGTTAGAGAATTATTTACACTCCTAGCTGTAATCTACTTCAGATTCATCCCACCGACCATTTAGTCCATCCTTGTTCCAGGACCAGATACTTTAACAGAAAGTGTAACACATTGCAACAGGCACACTGTATAATCTGAATGCTTTTAAGGTGAGTTAGTATTCCTTGAACATTTGTGTCAACAACACCTAGAAGTAAAGAAATTATTTAAACCTGCTGCAGATTTGTTCATCTCAGCTTCCTGCAGTAATGAATTCCAGAGAAAGCAATTCCTTTTAACAGCTGGAAATTCTAATGTCACTTGTGTCCCTTTTACATCTACGCTATTGCTTTCTGAAAACAAGTAAAATTGTTGGGTTGTAGCTGTCGACTTTAAATTGATTCATTACCATTATGCCATTCCCACCATCACCAGAATGCTTTGACTAAGGACATTAGAAGAAAGACTAGAGCAGACAGCAGGAGAGACCTGCAGTTCTAAACATTTGTAACATACTCATCTAAATAATTTGGAGGGATATTATAGAAGAAGACGCTATTGTGAGAAATTGGGGTCTTCCAAAAGGGATGGCTGTTATGTTGACACCGTCTTACTATCTCTGCTGGGAGGGTTAAGGAGATACAGAATTCTGAAAAGAAAAAGGCGTTCAAGAAAAGTCAACAATAAGGTTAAATAATGTATTCAGTGATTATGACTGCTAGCATCAAGTAGACATATTCTGTACACTAGCAGGACAAATAACCTTGCTTTTTGATAATGATACATAGCAAAGAGATACTGAAAAGTGATAAATAGCTTAGTTGTCTGAGATCTACTCAAAACTAGATTATATCTTTTGTTTCCTTTCTGCAGGTAGGTACCTCTGCCTAAGAGAAAGAATTAGCCCTTCAGATATCAGGTAACATGTAACTGAGGGCTGAGGTAGAAGAATGCGTGGTTATTTAATTATGTCATAAGTAATATGGCATGGAAAATGAGTAGCAAACTGTACCAGTGCAGGGTAACGCTACAGGCAAACCTGAAAATTTTATATACAATCCACAGGCTGTGACATGGTTCATCTTATACTGAATACATTGTACTTTTAGACAATACTTACTCCTTCATGGAATCACTGCATTTTCTTATTTTTCCCTATATGTCAGAGATATTTTTAAACTTTAACCCACACAGCTGAAATAAAACATATGTATGTTAATAACAGCTGTGAGCAACAATGAGACTACAAGGCTAATGCAAATAAATACTAAATAAAATTTTTCAAAGGATTCTTTTGAATTTTAGATTAAACGTTAAACTTTAGTTGCATATTAAAGCTGTAATGCAGAGGCATCATAAGGGCAAAGGTTCCTTCAAGCGATTTACTGACCCTATAATGGAGAATATTTACATTACGCCTATAAAAGTGTTCTGCATGGTTTTAACACTGTATTTAAAACTATGATCCCTGTGTTAACTCCCAAGATATCTCATACAGAATGTTACCTATAGAAGACTTGGCATTTTTGGTCAAAAGCTCCTCTTCAGTGTAACAAGGAACTAATTGCACACAACACTGCAAACACTTCCATTAGGTTCAGTGCTGGTGGTGCCATGATAGGGGACTATGCAGTGGCACCATTGTTGCTCCATCATATTACTCAATACACATCACTCTGTGGTACTATGGAGTGAATAGTTGCTCTAGTAGCCCTACCTTGACAAAATTACCCTTCAACAAACCCTCAGGAACTGAAGCACAGACCACAAATTATATTAAATCAGATTTTTTCTTTTTCTTTCAAATTCTACTCCTCCCTGAACAATAAATATAAGAGTAGAAAAGCACTTCTATAGAAAAGAATACCTCTTGCAAGCATTCTGTTTGCCTTTTCCCCATTGTCTGAATTAATGCATGAATACAGTCACATCAATTTATGGCAATGAACAAAGCACCAAAAGAAGAAAAAATAACTTCTATTAGTAAAATATTAAACTATCGGTTACTGATGTAAGTCCTTATGGGAAACATACTATACTTCGGGTTCTTTTTCTGTCCTCTCTTTCCTTTCCTTGACTCTCAGAAATGAAGAAACGGTAGTTCTGGCTAAGTTGCTTATGCCTCAGGAACGTGTCCCACTCATTGCATGTTTCCCTGCCGGGCACTATTTATCTGTGTTTGTATCCTGTATTATAGATCACTCTGCAAGCTTTCTGGGGTGGAGACTGTCTTTATATTTGTACAGCATCTGGAAGAAACATAACCCCTAGGTTATGCCTACTGACAAGTATAACAGGAAGGGTCCTTAATGTCATCTTGCTACCTCCCCTTGGATAAATCAATCTTGAAACAAGGAGATCAGCCAGGAAATTGTAGATTTGTAGATTCAGCCCTGTAAAATGTTTTAGAGACACCCATAAAGACTATGGCTTTCTCTTTGGGTCATTTCTTAACTCTTGCTTGATTCACTTCTTTAAATTTGTTATTGTGACTAAAACTACAATGTCCATCTATTATGTTTTGCAGTGTGGTTCTTGTTAACATTTCTGTCCGTAAGCCCACAAGTAACACTTAGAAAATATTTTGCAACATAAACTGGCAAGCCGAATTCAACTTCTTAATCCCATTTCCTAATAAATTATGCCATTTTCCACATATAGAGTCCTAATTTGTATTTCTGTCTGCCACTACGTGTTTACTACATTTACTGAGCAGTTAGATCAGGAACTGGGAAAAGGATGCAGACAGTCTCACATAGCATACTCCAGATGGGTGGAGAATTGTAATCACAGTTTCCCTTGGGATTGGGGAAATAGGACTGTATTTATGCTACCAGTCTTGCAGAGAGTTTCAACAACTCTGAATTTGGCACAAAGCTAATAACTCAATTCATTATCTTCACATCTCTGGCATTCTTGCCTTTTTGTCTAGCAGCTAATGTAGAAGCAAAATATTCTTTGAAGTCTACCACGCCCTTTCACTTGCCTCAGTTTGTAGCATGCACCTGATCCACTCTATGAACATATAAAAATATTTCATAGAGCAGTGATGGCTCCTAGGAAAAAGTATCTATTCCATATAAATTCTGAAAAACAGTAATCTTTAAAGGCCCAATGCATTGTTGGAATGGGGTTATATCACTCGGAGAAATCAATGTCACATCATATTAACACAGTACAATTTTCCTAATGGAAAAAAAAGCTGCATAGTTATGTTACTCAAGTAGATATTATTTCCAGCAATAAAACCATTCAGAAGAAATGCAAAACCTCACAACTGAGGGTATGGGTCACTTAAAATTAAGTTTCAGTTTCCAGAGAGGTACTCAAAAAGCCTGATTCATATATACCTGAGCTAAGCAATAAACTTCTCTTTCAGTGATTCACTTACATTTCTCCTGTCTATCACTTTCCCGAAATTGGTAAGCACAAATACCTTTGAAGACCTTGCAAAATTTTACTGAAATTGGCCAGTATGGTAAAAATGTATGAAAAAGGAAGCTGTGTTCTGACAGCTGAGATCTCGGTGCTCCCGTGGATGGGAGATTTGCAGGTTTTTTCCAGTGAAGATCTAAGACCTTTCGGAACAGCAGGAGTCATTGGACATCCTGAACATTTACAGAATTTTACAGAACTGAAAATTCCTACCTTGGGTATAGAAACAACCTGTGATTACCCAATGTCTTTTAGCAACATTTTATTCCTCAGTCACATAATCTTTCTCATGCCTGGTCTCAGCAGAGTACTTGAGTAAGACTATTTTACAGATTACTTTTACTTAAGCCACTCCCAGCAGAATACTCTATAAAAATCAAGTCCCTGGCGCACTTCCAGTAAAGACTGAGCTCACTATAGGAGCTGCTTTTAAGATTTTTAATCCGAATTTCTATTCTTTGTAACCAAATATCAAGACACTCATTAACTTCCACTGAGTGTTATTTGCTCTCCTATAGGAATGAATATAAAAAGACTTCCAAAATTCCCCCATTGTTTGCTGAAGGGCAATGCAGAATATTGTCCACAGGATTCTTGAAGCCTGTGGACAAGAGAGAGATTTGGCAGATTCTGTCATAGTGACACCTCCTCAAAAGCAAAAAAAGGCAGCTGGGATGAGAGTAAAGCTCACAGATAAGGAAGGATTGAATAAACTAGTCCCACCAAAGTTGCAAATAAGACAAATTAAAAACCTTCTATTATCTTTATGCTACATTTTTCCCTCAAAGTGAATCTCATGTTTGTGCTATTTGCAGCTGCTCTATGATCTTAAGGGGAATCTCACAAACAATGCTGGTTTGAGCACAAAGAATGCTGGTTTGTCAAAATGATAATTAAAGAGAGCAAAAAAACAGAATATGGAAGTTAAAGTTTTAAACTTGTGTTTAAGTGCAAAGCCATACTTTTGCTTTAAATAGAAAGTGTAAAATATGAGCCTCCAGTGCCCTAATGATTGCTTCTTTAATGAATTGATCAATTCCAATTCACATTTAAGTCAATTGGGAGACTTATGTCATGAGAACTGTACTGAAACCCAGAAGAAATACCAACAAAAGTAAATCCCAGTTTTGTTACATTATGTGAAATAGCATTTTGTTACAAGTGCGTTATACTAATTACGTTAACACTTGATGCTCTATTTGATATAGATAAACAAACAAGTAAATTTAAAAGCATTTTACAAGAAAATATTTTCTTTCCATGCTCAGATGAAATTGGTTTGAGTTGAAAATGCTTCTGAAATTCTGAATTATTTGTATTAAATGTAAAGAATATGGATTAATAGCATAATTATATCTTGCCACAAATCTTCTAAACTCGGCTATGACATTTACCTAAAGTACAAGACAAAATTAATTTTCCGTATTAAAACTAAGTAAAAAAACCTTTCAGGCATAAAGTGCTGAATTCCAGATATTTCTACAAAATAATTGCCAAGTCCTGTTACACCAAGAGCTATTACTACAAGCATCTTCAGCATGATTTGCTTCCAGTCCATTTCCACTATCTTTGCACTATTTAAGCACCAGAAGGATCTTAAAGCAGCCATAATGGAATAACACTAGACTAACTTGAAATCTAACAGACTGCTTTTTTCTGCAGATCTTCAATATCTGTCTTTCTTCCCCCTTTTCTTGTATTTTTTTCTCTTCTGTGTGCAAAGAGAAAAATAAAATATGGTAAGAAAGAGTAAAACCAGTCTTCTCTCGATCCCTGTTCTGAGAGTCCTACTATTGGTGTAACTGAGAGCAGCCCTTAGTTTGCTGTGATTTATTCTTTCAGGGATATCTAAGAGCTGACTTAAGAGTTACCTTCCTCACATATGTTACCTTCCAGTGCCCAATGTACAATTTCATTGTAGGTGAGAACCTGGTCCCAGCTCTTCAACAATCCTCCCCAGACTGCATTCTCTCAATTGCTAGGCCCCTACTTTCCACTAAGTACTTGGTATCACCATTATAACTGCAATGGTGAAAGTATACAGCATTTCAACAAAGTAGGCACAGATCTGTCACTGATCTAATCACAATAAATTACAGCAGTAGGTTGTTTGTTGCAGCAGACAGTGATTCCATGGGGCATGCTCACGTCTGAGATGATGGAAATAGTTGTGAGAAGTATTGTAACCAACTGAAGTAAGCTTGATAGCTATTCTAAAGAAAATTATTTCTTCTTAGTAGTATGACAAAAAAATGTTACGTCATTCCCCTGGTAAAAAAAACTTCATAATAAATGTCATGTGATTCAGGCAGTAAAGAACCTGAAACTCAGATAACTGATTTGAATGTTAGTTTGAAGTCTTAGTTGACCTACTGCATTTGAATGGAGGATGGAAACCCTGGCCGTTAATAGTGGCCTGTACTTGTCATGCCTTCATTCTGAAGGCAAAACTTCCTTTCCCTCTTAGCAGAGGTGACAATATGAAAGTTACTTTAATACTACCTCTGTTGCATACATTTTGGTGTTAAACCTCAAACTTTAATTTGGACAAGCCAACTTGTAAGTGATGAACATGCTGGCACTCACTTCCAGTCATGATCTGAATGGTGGTTTAATTGCATTTCATTAGACTGAATACTCAAATCAAAGCCACTAGAATTTGAGAAATTTTATTGAATTACCTAGTTTCTGTGCAGGTATGCTGTAAGATAGAATGGGTTTCAATTAGTATCTGCAATAAAGGCAAAAGTGTGAGTGAATAGACAAGGTTAGAAAAACAACTATAAGGTTATCTTCAAAATATTTGGTTTTTTCTAGTAAATGCTTTGGACAAAAAAAAAAAGATGCTTAACTTTTTGCTATTTTCTGGGGCTGAAACTGTCTCTACTTCTGGACATAGTACAGACAGAATGAGAGCTTCATTGTTTTACTTAGGTGACAGAGTATTACCATAACAAATGTAAAAACTGTTTGAAAATGTCTGAAGATGACATAGGCTGATCAAGCTGTAGCATATGCCTTTTTTTCCTGTCTGTAACAACGTACATTAAATGCCAGTGAAGGAGAGAAAAAGTGGAGAGCGTCATTCAAAGTGGTGAAATACATCACCTCTCCTAAAAAAATGGTGTGTATCTCTAAATCCTTCTGCATTTCTATTTCTAATGGCTATATATGTCCTTATCTGGTTCCTTATCTGTATGCTGTCACAGAAGTGCAGGCTGCAGTGGCTTCTTTTCTGCTGAGTCTCTATTTAAACCATTTCTTCTGCTCACACTCCAAGGAAAAGCTCTCAAAACCTCCCTTCATAAAGATTAGGCACAGTCTTTTAGCTACTCCAGATTTTTTTTTCCATGTCTCCCTCATCTGAAACTCTTCTGAACTCCCTCTGTTCAAATGTGTTTGATTAAGCCTTCAAAAATGTCATTATCCTTACTTCTACTGGAGATAATCCTTCTCGCTTAATATGGTCCTTCTCTGAGGCTCAGACACATGACTGATTGCCCTAACAGCTGGCTTACGCAACAGGAAAATGGAAAGCTCACATTTTCTTCTGAACTCTGTGCCTTCTCCTATGTGGGGGAAGAAAAAAGAGAGGGCCAAAATAATAATGAATAGTTTTGTAATTTGTTCAAATGCAGGGAAATTCTCTCCCAGCACCAGGAGCAGAACTCAGAAGCCATCTTCTAATCAGCATAATAAAGCTGGGCCTCATTATTCTGCCTCTATTAATTCGTTGCTATTGGTATACTGGCCTTGTTGCTGTGGCACCTGCAGCTCAAGAGGCTGAATTATAAGACCAGCTATTTCAAAAGCAACATTATGGGCCTGAGACTTTATGAAAACTCAGGCTAAAATCCTGATGTTAGCTTAGCCTGGCTCTCCAAGGTTGCCTTTCTGTTTGTCTCCTCACAGGGCAGAGGTGGTCATAGGTACAGTGAGATGGTGACGGTAGGAGGCACACAGCGTGCCGCTCTACCCTGATGTTCCTCAGTAAGGAGAGGTGGAAGAGGAGCATGGTCTGATCCAAACAGCTCTCCAGGGGGAGTTCTCTGGAGCGTCAAAGCACTTGATAAGGCAACTTATACAAAGCCTTCTGCAACTGTAGCAACCGGACCTGTCTAAAATAATTCCCAAGCAAATTTTGAAATGCCAGGTACAAAACCAGTCTCCTCCAAACCACTCTCCAAACAGATTTGGTCTTATTCTAACTCACCTAGCCAGTTTGTATCTAATTTTATCCTTGGTAAACACAGGCTACATTACCTCAGTGAGTAGCATGGCCCAGGAGGAGTGTCTCTGTGCCCAAATCTTCTGCCCAAACTATGTGTGAGGTCTTTCATAATTCTAGCTCTAGTGCACTGGATCACTGTTAGGAATTGGACTGCATTGAGTGTGCTTCTGGAGTGAAGCACATTAGTCCATTTAGTAACATCTTTCAAACCACTGAAACATCTTCAAGTTCTCTTTGGCACATACAAGTTGTATCACCTAATCACCCTTTCTTTCTACGGTTACAGCTCTGTAAAGGTAATAAAGAACTTGTATGCGGTCCCTGACAGCCTTTGAATTGGTACAGCACTGTTCGCCTTTTCGTGCCATCTGACACAATCTTCTCATTCATTCTCAAAAATAACTTCCCAAGAAATGAGTTTTGAATCTTCTTTGGAAGAAGATCCCCTTGCCACACGTCAAAGCTCCACTCAGCCTGGAGGTCCACGCTGCAGTTTGCTTCAGGCTGGGTTTGACTCTGACCTGAATGCAGCTAAGGCAGAGGAAGAGGCTCACAGGGATAACAAAACAGACCTTGCAAATCTCCAGAGGTCCTTTTGGTGTTTCACTTATCATCTCAGGAATGAGGATTTTACGTGAGTGACGAGCTTACTTAGCAGCTGCTCTAGTGATTTAGTTTCTGAGACATTCAAGACATACGGGAAATGTAATAGCCCTGCTAGGTGGGATTTTCCATCATGAGGAATGAGAAAGCTCAGGAAATAGCAAATTATTGAAGTGATTGTCTAGCATTTCAAAAGGATGGAAAATGTTATACGGATTTTCATCTAAATACAGCACAAAGTTTTAATGGAAATGGGCTTCTTAATCCTTATGCCTCACTTGGACTTTTGAGGAGTATGTATTTTGGAATCCCTTTTATAAGCAAAAAACCTTTCTTGTATAGAGTAGCAGCAGCATTTCTGAGCAGGTTTCTGATTGCTGAGACAGGCTGAGAAATCTGAAGAGCTTTTGTATTGTTAAAGGGATCGCTTTTTTTCTAACCTTATTAGAAACCTTATCAGTGCAGCTGGAGAACTTTGTATGAGAACATCTAAAATGATGGAGCAAATCACTACAGGAATAAGTAGAAAAAACTAGGACTGCAAAATCAAAACTGTAACTTCAAATTTCTTAACAATCACCCTCAGTCTTAAAATATCAGTTTAGGAATAATGGAAAGAGAAGTGGTTTACGTCACTTCATCACCAAAAAGGTTAGGAAAGTCTCCAAAGCATCAGTAGCAAGCAAGCAAACAGTTTTAAAATATTAATACCATTTAGCAACAAGGTTATTAACCAGCAAGCTTTCCTGCAAACAAAGCTTGTCTATAAAAAAAGTGAAATGTATGGTTCCGTAGGGAAAACCTTGCAGACCCTATGAAAACAAAATGAAAAAACCCACAGAAAAGAAAAAACACCTTAAAGAATCTAGGACTTCACACTAAATTCAGTATTTTAACCTCTAGGGCTATTCAAGATTTGTCTTATGACTTTGGCACTATTTTCTCCCCTGCATTCTCCAACCTCAAAGAAAAGGCAGCATTGCTTAAGCGTGTGTTCCTTTGTTGGACTTATTCAAGAATTCACATATATTAACTATGCTGCAATTACTCCAAAGTTATCTTATTTGCTTGTCACCTATGTAAGCATCAGAAGTCATAGCTGCAATCTGAGACATCTGCCTGAAAGTGTAAACAAAGTCCCTGGACATAGGCAGGCACCGAGGATGTCAGCAGGGAGAGCAGAGCAGGATTAATTTTGTGTATTCACACGGGGCTGAGACACTGAAAAAAGACTCAGTATACCCTTCGGTTTGATAGATCCAGATTCTGATACCCTTCATTCACACATAGGGGAAGTTATGTGGAATAAGGTACTGTGAGATGTTTCACCCTGAGTGAAGGTGTGAGATCAGAGCCCAGGCAGCACACTCAATGCCACTTGGCAGAGGATTGTGGACACCAGAATAGGACTGTACACCATGGAGGGAACAGGTGCCCTTTGAATACCTCAACAGTACGTCCACTTCATAATAAATACATGACCTGTGTTGCTGACACTGCAGTACAAAGCACTACAAAGACGAATGAAATCAAATATTCCTGCCAAAAATTTACCAGGCGAAAATAACTTGATCATGCAGCAGGTCAGCTTCAGCTGAGCAAATCCTTCTCCTATATACAGATACAATTCAAGAATCAATTTTTAGTCTTGCTTCTAATGGTTTCTTTCACTTGTCAAGAAATGTTAATGAATGGGATGTTTCTTTCTTAATTACTAGTTATTTAAAGGGTTTTAGATACTGAAGTAATGTAAAAAATTATATATGTTTCATTAAATCTAGGGTTCAGTTTGTTTCATTTTGGTGAATGAGTTTAGTGATGGTAGCATTAATCAGTTTTTAAAGAACTAAGAAATACATTTTATTTCTCTAACATGACTTTTAAGCATGCAGATAATGTTTTTCTACTATTCAGAGGGACCTGAGTGTAATACTAGTCTTAAAGATCATGAAGTTGAGTAATATTTTATATTCAAGGCAGGATGGGGGGTTTCCTCTACAGCCAAGTGAGTGAAGTTGCACATGTGTTGTCTATATAGATTGCAAATCACGGCAGAAGAAGTGGAACTGTCACAGTTGAATTGCATTTTGTTTTCTCAAGTACACACACACACATCCTGCCCTAGTACAGGGAACCAGTTTCAAGTCAGAGGACACAGGATCTGTGTTTTTTCCTCAATACATTCCTGCATTTTCCACTTTTTAAATGGTTTTACTCTAAATAGCCTTTGGCCCAAGCATGGAAACAAATTATTTTCTCCCTTCCACACTGGTTCCCCAAACAGTAGGTAAGTGCTGCACCCCTGCTTGCTCTCACACTTGAGCCCTCTCAGGTTTATGTCATTTCCATCTGTAAGGAAGCTGCAGTCACAGAAAAGTCAAAGTAACTGCTCTGTATCAGGAAAGACTATTCAAAGTGAATTATGCTATTTATTTCTGCTGTTAAGGATCTTAATTCAATGCTTCCAGCAATGCTTATATACCGTAGACACAAAGTTCTTCCTCTGGGCTCTCCAGATGCCTTTCTGGAAGTTAAAGAACTTTGTAAATACTCTAGGGATGTACTTTGCTTCAAAGTTACAGTCAATACTAAAGAAAGCTAATGAGCAACTTGTCACTATCTGTTAGGCCCTGCATGTATTCTGATTTCAGCCACGAGAGATGGCCAAGTCTATTTGCTATTATCATTTCATCTGTGTCTGCAGTTCTCCCAGTCTCCAGTTTAATGCATTGTATTTGTCAAGTATTAGCTTTCTTCAATGAACTTCAATGCACTTTGCATAGAATTCAGTTAATTAGCCCTGGGGGGAAAAAAAAAACCCCAAACCTTCTGAAAAATGTATTACCCTATACTTTAAAAAATGAGATAGAAATAGATGGAGTGTTTTGTTGGTGCTGATGGTGGGGGTTTTTTAACAAACCTTAAATCATGTCAGTAAAAGGAGGACTCGGATTTCCTTAACACAATTGAATGATATCATTCATCTTGGTCTTTCCATGCTTGGGAAGAAGCAGCAGAGGAATGGGGACATAAAATAATAAAGAAAAATAATTTTGTTTCTGTGGTCTCAGATAAAAATTCTGCAAAATAATCATTCAGCTGAGGTTTCAATTCAGCCTTGAGACTCAAAGTTAAACTACTAAAACTTAAAACTGCAGAACTCAGAAAAGATGATGGTTGCCTGCATTCCTGCAAAGCTTTTTCATTCATCATGGACATTTAGTTAAAGACTCTCCCTACCTTCTTCTTTGGGATAAATCTTTCTGCATAAAGCAGAAGTAAACATGAAGTAGAAAAGTTGCTTGGCCTACAAAAAATTAGTTTTTATTTACTTCAGATTCTTCACCAACCAGAAATAAAACAGACCCAGAGCTTCATACAAACAGTCTCATTCTGAGGCAACAGAATGTCTTTAGAAGCTGTTGTCACAATTATTAATCTGATCATCAAGAAAGCAACAGGGAGCTAAATATAATGACATCAGCTGAAGAAAGAATAAAAATCAGTAACAAGCCATAGGGAAAATTCTTATTCCATTCCTGCCATTTTTTAACTTGAATATTACTCATTTGGAACTCTTGCCTTATACCAGGATGGTATCTATTACTAATATCTTGAGAAAAGCAATAAAATCAGAGCTAGGATCTGAAACAATTAATGTCAGCTTCCTCACCACTTGACACAAAACTGTCATTTGCCAGACAAACTAGTAATAAACCAGCAGTAAAAATACCGATACCTTTGATGTTTTGACTGACCAGCCTGGCCTTGATCTCTCCAGGATTTGGAGAAAGGACTGCGTCATCAGCTGCGAAATCTGAGGCAGCAAAAGAGCAGGGACAAAAAGCTGTGGGTGAGCAGCAGACTCCTGCAGAGGTGGGAAGTGCTGCAGCCCTGGCAGGATGCCCAGACCTGCCTCAGCAGGTACCACTTCCTGACAAGCCCTGGGCACTTGCTTGTGTGAAAGTTGTTCTCTCTCATAAACCACTACATTTTGTTTCTGTGATGGGTGGATCTCAAGGCCTCCTGCTAGCCTAGAGGAGCCTACCAGCCTATGGATCTATTCGAAAAGGCAGAGAAACTCAGGATTTTGCCCAAAATGCACCGCTGATGAAATGACCATCACTTTAGAAGGTGCATGGGGCAGATACCAAATAAACTGAAAGGTCAAGTTCAGAGGCAGCCCCTCAGGTCAGGTGCAGGAGGGAGGCAAGATGCAAGAAAGGACGGGAGGCAAATGCTCTTCATGTGCTTTATGTTGAAACTGCCTGACTTTGAGCAGGTAAGAACCAGCTTGCACTGCATCGTTTCCCTCAACTCTGAAACTAAAATTGGTTTCTCCACTTCTACACAGGCTCTCTCAAAAGGTGCTGAACCAACCACTTAGGATTTTTTTGGTATTACTACAGAGTAATGTAAATTTCTGTGTCCTTTCAGAGTGAAGTCCTGCCACCTAACTTTGTAAAGGAGAAATTCTGCTCAACCACAAGTATGAAGCCAAATTGTGAAGAACAACCATACAGCTAAAAGACATTTCAGGAGGGACCGCCTCTTGCAAGATAATACCTCTGCTTCTTTTATATTCATGTGGGACTGTGTATATTTTCAGTTGAAGAGAGAAACTGTTTGTTCCTCTGCCTGTCCATTGAACTGGACAAAGTGAAGACAGGAAGGGTATGTCTTGCAATGCAACTTACAAAGACATTTTGATATCTGAAGTGTGGGGGAAAAGGTATGAAGATCAGGACTAAGTGGTCACTTTACGATTATTGAATAACACATACATCTCTCTCCCTTTCTAAGTAATAAAATTATTGAATCGTTTTAGGGAAGTTTTCTCCATCATCTCACCAGTTCCCAGAAAAAACTTGTTTACCAGAAGTTGTATGACTTGAACATTTCAAGCAACAGAAAAGAGATGAATAAGGTTTTTTAATTTTTTTTTTCAGTCAGCATGCAGGCCTCAAGAGATTCAATAATTTATCAATAGAAACAGTAGGCAACAAAACAAAAAGAGCTGTATTGCTAATAAGGAAAACATTCCTTTGGAATTTAACATTTACCCTACCTCTTGACTTTTTCATATCCATGTTGCCTTTCTCCAGTTCTTTTAATGCCTTCTTTCCTGATAAAAGCATCATGGACTGTGCTTTTAGCAAATTGGCATGTTTTCCATTTGCACCTATATTCTTGATTCTGCCCTCATGCTATAATTTTACTGGAAACAAAGAGTTGCCAATATAGTGAATGGGTTTGGCTGTTACTAAAAAAAGAGTGAGTTACATCCTTAGGTAGCGTTGTGGGGGTAAAAATCAGTATTTAAGGTAAAAAAGCTAAAAGATCTGTTTTGTTTTTAAATTCTGCTTTCAGTTTTATGCTGCCATACAGCTAAATGGATTTCACTATAATTAAATTACCCTAGAAAAAAACAAAAAGTGAACCTGACCAAGGGAATTTCAGAGCAGACAGACATAATCCTCTGGTATCCCAGAGGACTGTGACCCCATCATTAGGTATGGGAAATAACCAGAATTTTCCAGATATTACACTTATGAGAAGTTGGACCTCATATTATGACTATTTGGAAAGGATAACAGGACAATTAACCACCATTTACTCATCTGCTATAAGAACTATGAAAACTGGGACACACTAAAAGTCAAATATTCTGAAATGTACCATATAAATACAAAAATATCTAAATGGAGCATGCTGTTTTCTATGAAGCATCCCCATAATTTATTATATTCTTCTAAATTTGTTGCAGAACTTTGAGAGTTTCAACGCAGAAGTTGATTAGCTCATTAAAGAAAACCATGGATTTCATTATGTACACAGCCAGAGGTATTTGAATGATAATATTTCAGTAAACATTATGCCCAAGTCTTTGGTTGCAGAACAAACAGCTAAGGTGGCACTGCTTTTTAGCCTACTGAAAATAACATTGGCTTGAAGTTCTCATGCTCAGTTAATGTAACTGCTAAGTAATATTAAAGTAAATGGCTTAGATGCCTTGTTTCTACTACTGAATAGACAGAAGCTACTACAGACTTTGCAAGAAGATGTGATAAATTTTTCAAATGATGCATGGCTTTATGAGGAAAAGGAAGTAATTTTAAAACTAAGTAGAACACAATAAATTGCAGAGTAATGAAGTCTTCTTACAAAGCCAAAGGATTAAAAACCTGCCTGCTTTATAATTAGCAAAACTTCAGGTGCTACTGGATTTCATGCTCTCCTAATCTATGGGCAATTCTTTACACATCCTTAAGGCTGTCCAGATAACAAAGCACTATTAGCGTCCTTTCCCTTGCATTAGGGAAAGAGACATATACAAACCACTGTTTCCTTCCCTTCTTTCCACATTTCTTAGAGATTCTTAGAGATACTCAAAATGTCCAAGTCCTGCAGTCTCTTTGAAGCAAGTGTCAAAAAGAGATTTAGAAGGAGGTATTAACTACCACCAACAAAAGGAGGATGCAAAAATGGAGCAAAAGCCAGAAGCATGAAATCGGGACATGAAGAAATTAATCAAGGCACCAAGATATGAACATAATGGACGAATAAAGAGAGTTCATGCATAAGCACAGCCATAGAAAAAGAGTCCTCATATTTCCAGCAGCTGCCACCATTGCCTTTCACAGCACCTCATCTGTAATGGAAAGAGGAACCAAGTCATTGGCAGAGATGGGGAAAACTCCTTCATTTTGCCCCCTTATATGTCCTCCTCTCTGCAAACTGTGACTCTGCAACTAAGCTTTTATCCTCATAAAAAGCACAACATGAATCACAAAGTAGTCGTAGCCAGTAAAATTTGAAGTTAATTGAAAAGTTCCGCTATTTCTGCTTATTCAAGTAAAGCTGTAGGTTTTGTTTTGTTTAACCCCTAGATTATCCCAGAAGCTTCAGAAGTAGCACTAACTTCTACCCCTGCTCTCCTAGAAAGAATCAATGCATATTTTAAAATGTGTTTTCTTATCCCTGTCCTTAATTCAGATGATAATCTCTTAAATATCTATACCATATTATCCAATTTGGGTATTAAACTGCCCTTCAGGGTTGCTAGATGTACCTGACAAAAACACCATCGATGCACACAAATAGCAACTGTTGGGAAGCAAAAAATAGCATAGGAATGATAATTACAGCAGCAACAAGATTGTGAGTACAATTAAGCATATGCTAAGGGTGTATAGGATAAAAAAAAACCACAACATTTTCTCCTACCTAATTACTAAATGCATTACAGAAGGATTATCAATGTATCAGAAGTCATTAACTGTATGTTACAGGTCTAGGAAGCAAAATTTTTAAAAAAAGATATATTGAGGAAACAAGTAATTTCTTAAATACACATGTATTTCAATACATGCCATTGCTGAAGAATTTGCCAGTCTTAGAACAACTTAGAACAACAGCTTTTAAGACTACTACTGAAATATCATTCTATTTGACTCCAGAGAGTTTATGTTACCTATTTACCATGGCATTTTGTGACATCCAGGAGACTGTGGAGTCCAGCAGTGGAACAAATGTTCCAGGATGCCCCTCTAAAACCCCTAAGTTTTTAGCATGTTGAAGTAATTCTCTGACATGCAGTAAAAGTGGTTTTTGCTGTGACCCTGATTTCACAGACTAGTGTACAACCAATGGTGCAACATGTCAGTGAAAATTAGACCTCAGCTCCTGGTCTCCAGCCATAGAAATCAACAAGTCCCAAGAAATGCAGGATATGTGCCTAGCAAACATGTAAGCTAACACACATTCAAAACTTCAGATTTTAAGGCAGCAGTAGACAATAGAACTATATTTTATCCATAGCATAGATCAAAAGGTCATCAGTAATATACACTCTTATACTATTTAGTGTATTACATATGACTATATTAGATATACAGTTGGACACAATACTGTAGAAAGTGAAAATTATATTAGCATGGTTTTTACAGATTTATTGTATTTTAATTTTGACTAAATTGGCAAAATTGGCAAAAACTTTAAACAGAAATAATGAGAAAGTTATTCTAACATTTGTCCTATTAAATACCTTGTAATTCTTGGCAGTGTATTCTAATCAATATTGACATATAATGAACAAAAGTTTGATTTTCCTGGGAGACCATTGCCCAGTTCCACCTTTAGAGAGCCAAGTACTGCTTGCGTATTCACCTTTGGATGTTATCTAATATCACTGCACCTGCAACAAAACCCCTAAAGTAGCTGAGGCTCCTGACAGTTACATAGCTACTTTTATTTCTTGTTTCAGAATAAGAAACACTTCAGAACTTTCCAAAAACTGCAAAAAATATGCTACGTTATTCACAAACACTTGTTTCCAGCCACCAGCTCTGTTTACACCAATTTATATCATATTGCCACTTCAAAACTGTGCAAGACTCCCTCCAGTGATACACAAGTCCAAGAAGACAGGCACTGTATTCAGTACATTTGGCCTTAAACCAAAGGCAGATGGAAGAGGGAGAAAGGCATGAAGTGTAAACTTCTAAACTCTGAGCTGAGTTTCTGCTTCACAGGAGTACAGGGGTTGGAAAACAGTATTAAACACTTGCAACAGATTTGGTTGCTTGTGAAAACATGACTGGATCTTTTGAATTACTGAAGAATAGTGACACGGCAAATCACCACCTGCAGCCAGTAACTTTATTGACCTGTGGAGAACGAGATGGTGTGGCAGTGTGCCGTGCACTGTTACAGTAGGCTGTAGTAATAGATTAATATGGATCATTATAGTAAATAATGATGTTATGTTCATGCCAAAGCTAAGAAAATTGCAGCTACTGTATCCTGAAAAGCCTAGATACAGAAAACAAGGTGATCCCTAGAAAACAGCACTGTTCATTCAGAGGAAGGCCTGCTCTGGTGATAGGTACTTGGTGAGATAGCTGAGAATACAGGACCTCCAGGAAGATGTCAATGAAATATTTCAGCTTAAAAACAGCAGCTGTAAAGGGTATTGACCGGTTCTACTGCACAAGGCCTCCCAACACTAGGTTGGCTGCACGTCCTACCAAGCCAACCAGACTTATTGACTCCACCTGGAGTCACCATGAGTTAAGATAACTTTTTGTAGAAAATCCAGACCTCCAGTCTTTTCTACTCCCATACGAGTACCAGGGTACTACTCCCTCCTAGCTACATATATGATGCTCTTCAGACAGAACAGTCAGGCAATTAATATGTTGAAGCTGAAGGAAAGATTCAGCATCTTCCTGATAGCATACACCTGCTACTGGCCTTCCCACAGGGCTCAGAGCAATTCTTCAGTGTCAAGTTCAGCTCCTTGGTTAAAGAAAGAGACATATTTCTGCACTCCTAAAGCTCTGACATTTAGTATAATAAACTAATAGTCCTTTCTGGCAAGTGTTTTTCATTTTTCAGAATTAATCAGAACACAAAACAGTACTTGTTTCAACAATAGGAAGGCTAGATCTGACAAGCTGTTGTTCTAAAAATGAGTCACTGTCATCTTATTCCGATTCCAAGGCCTGAGGACAAAATTATGCCATTCATTCACTATAGGCATCCCAATACTCTCTCCAGCCTCCCAGATAAAAGGCTTCATATCTTTTTTTCATTGTCAACACGCTTTGGGGAAAAGTCTTCCAGTGACTTTATTATGACCTACGTGTTGCAGGTTTTTGATTTCCCTCTGAGGCCATGAGGAGGGAAAGGAAGGATGAGTACACCGTTTAAACTGTCAACCAAAGCAGCCTGGAGCCAGCTCTGGCATTGCTCGAATGCCAAGGCAGTACACCAGTGTGCAGGTAAGGGTGTGGAATATAAATTTCCTCCAGCGACCCCACCCACCCCGGGTGCTGCTGTTTGGACTCTGGCCATATTGCATGTCTGGAAAAGAGCAAACCAAACTGAAGTATTGACACCTTGTACAAGGGTCTCTTGGTTTTAGTCCCCATCACAGCACAACAGCCTGAAAGGAGAAGACAGCCTTCATTTTTATCCATAGAACAGTTTGTGCAATTGACTTTTAAACTCCATTTTGTTCTCCAGGTTTCCATTTAACTATTTACTATCCACTGTTTACTGCCGAGCAATTGGTAGGGCATATGGTATGTAAGAAGGGTTTAGTTTCCCATGTCCCCATAACGGTACTGATAATTTACAGCCTGTGAAACAGCTATGGGCACTACAAGGAACATTCAAGCAAAGCATTGCTTTCCTTACTTTTCACCTACTTTGAATAAAATCCAGCTATCATCAGTAGTGCCCAGGAAACACAATTGTGACAAATGATTTTTTGGAAAATAATTTGTAATGGTACTAGAGAGTATCAATTTGAGGGGAAAAAGTTGAAAGTCTGAAGAACCGTTGTTACCAGGCTGCCTGTCTGGGCATCTACAGCATCACATCTTCTCCATGAAAAGTTATTTGAGAGTTATTGGGAGAAAATGAGAATATCTGCAAAATACTTTGCCGCAGAGGAAATGAAAAGCTTCAGAGGACCATTCATTTACTGCAAAAATGGAATAAGCAGGGAAGTAAATTACTTGTAATCAAAACCAGACTGAAGTGTCCCATAACAAAAGGCTGAAAAAAAGTAAGCTAAGTGCAGACAGGGAGATCCTACGCTAAAAGGCTTGTGTATAGATTTCTGCAGATCCATACCTTACCGTTTATCTTGGTTTTGGAGATTTGAAAAGCATTCATTTTATTTGAACAACAATTTGAGAGGGCTATATTTACCAGTATAGCTTGCTGGAAACCTATGTCTATGTGTGGTGGCAAATTTGTTGAGTTCTAATAGCTTTATTTATCTAAAAGCAGACATTGAATTCAGAGTCACTAGCCGGTCAGTGCAGACTTAACAATCTCTGCTTGCCAGTGATCTACCTTTTGTACTTAGAAGACTGATTGAATTGATCAGACTGCAAGACTAATAGCACACAAACGCACAGTCCTATTTCTAGGCTCTGTCAAGGGCAGCAGTATTTGTTCCTCACTTTCTTCATTTTCAGTTTATAGAAAATTTCATTTAAATTCTAGATTAATAAATCAAATAAAAGGACATTTTAATTGCTATTGACAGCTGTTCTGTTCCACTGTAGCATCTTCTGTCATGTTGGAAGAATAGAATAGTAAAAGGTATATCCCATATCTTTATTTTCTTTACATCCACTGATACAAAAGTGACAAATTCTCATCAACTGCTATCAACACTGGTCTCTTTTTTTTAAGTATAATAAACTGACCTGTTCTAAGTTCTGTTTTTTAGAATTCTTCAAAGTTGTGGTATAAAATATTTTCTTCTACTCAAATTCTAAGCTATATCGTATTCTTAGTTGTATGCAGGAGTTAAGATTATGCAGTAATTTATACAAAGAACTATATTAAAATTTGCTCCTTCAAGCAAGGGTAAGACAACCACAGAGATTCAAACCAGTACCGTGGTTACAGAGTGGAAATACAATATGTTACAGATGACAGGAAGCAAATAAAATACTTTAAATGTCATGAAAGACCATTATATCTCTTAAAGCCAAATGTTATTTCCAGTTGTTAAAGCAACAACTCTGTCCTTACCAAACCTTCTCTTTTTCCATGTCCAGTCTAGCACATGCCAAGCACAGCAAAACTCCTGCAAACCTTACATCTCTTGACTGTAACAACATATCAGAAGTCCAAGGGTCATCTTTGTAAAGAATGAGTGAGAAAATGTAAAAGGTAGAATCTTTCCTTTCCTTGAAAGTACATAGACTTCACAACTACCTTTGACTCTTTTAGATCTTAATGTTATGAAGCAATAAATATTAATTTATGATTAATGAATTAATTATGAATGTGGTTATATAATTCTGCAGAATACCTCATTTCCACTGATTTGCTGAAGCTATGTTCATTTGCATAGCTGATAATTTAAGGATCGAAGAGTGTAAGAGCAGCTGGGTTTGGGTCAGGCCAGAGGTCAGTCCATTCAGCCTGGTAACTTATCTTCAACTATGGCCATTAGCCATTGGGAAGTGGCTAGCTAGAAACTAGCTCTAGCTGGAGTTTCTAGCTAGAAACTAGAGGACTAGCCTTTTTAGTAGGAGAGGCAGACAAGTGAAAAACTCATACAAGTCCACTCAGTATATCCTGTTGAGATGATTCTTTCCTCAAAATTCAGGGGACAGAGTAACTCCTGAATCTACTGCAATCTAACCATAACATGTAATTCAGAAGACTTCAGTGTTTGTGCAAAGGTTTAAGTGGCAAGTTCTTTCAACCCTTGGCAATTTGTTCCAGAAAAAAAGGGTTTTCCTTATTTCTCCTTTTATTTCACTAATCATAACTAAGGAGTTCTCTGTATGGTTTAGTACAACATGCCATCCAAGTTTCAGCTGTTGAACATCTCTGTCTTTTAAAACTGTAAGAGTTAAAAATATAAATAAAAATTATAATAAGAAAGTGAGAACTTGTGGATCTCACATAAAGAAAACTGGAAGTGTAAATAATCTTTGCATGAATGTAATGTCAATAGGATGACAATATTAACATGAACTTGAAAGAAGAATCCAGCTTTGCCATCAGCAAAATTTGCAATCACCTCTGCAGTAAAAGGGAGGAAAGTGCAGATGTTCATTTAGATATTTCTTGATCCTGTGCTGATTGTAAGATACAGTCTTGACTGATTTCAAATAAAGATGCGGGGAACTTACCTCTCCCTATATAATATCTTACAATATCTTGTTTTTATTTAGAATGAAATGACGTTATCAATAAGGTGATTCCATTGAAGATGGTGGTTTGCTGGAGATGAGTTTAGCTAATACTTTTAGCAACTAAATTATAACTCAGTTCTGACATTTTGCAGTTTATCTTGTCTTGTTAAAATACTAGCCATTAGGCAAATAGTGAGTCGTTTTATTTTCTTTGAAGTGAGAACTGAGAACAAAAGATGGTAAATTGCTGGTCACCATGGATACCTGCTCCTTTCATCATACAGGTATTTTTATGAGACTTACTTTGAGGCAAAAGTGTAAATTATCTGGTAAGATACTGTTCTTTGGGGAAAAAACCCAAATTCTTTACCTCTCCCTTAGCCTCAAGAAACCAAGAAGAAATTATTTTTCACAATGTGGCCAATGGCCAAACTCTCGTGTATATGGGGCAAGTGTGTAGAATTTCAAGTTGTTTCAATCATTTGGCAATTGTCTTTTAGATTAAAACTTCCTGTTTACCAAAATTATCATTACTATTAGTTTGCAGGAGGTTACTAAAAATACACATTGTTGCAGTGGGATTTGTGAAAATCTCAGCATAAACCAGGTTACTTCTTAATAAAAACCTGTAACATTAACAGGGAATCTGGTGGCATCCCAGTGATACCTGCTCTGCTCCAGAGGACACTGTGGCTCGGTGTTTCAAGATGCCGTACCTACATGTAAGTGGACACACTTTCTGTCCCCTGCTGTCCACAGATGACAGATGGAGAGAAGGAAGAATTTTTTTGTTTGTCACCAGCAAGGCTCTAAAATGGCAGGGTATAGATCCTCTAGAGTACTTTGATATGACTGCACTTGGCCACCCAAACCAAATCTCAAAGGCAGTTAGGCATTGTTCAAGACTGTCTCACAATTCATGAGCATGTGTGCCCACGGATCTTGAAAAATAGAGTGAGCTAAGCCACGTTAGCCCAGGGCAAAAGACAGAAATGGTACAGTGCCTATGACTGTGCAGCTGACCTAGCCAGAGTGTTTCTCCCCAGGCTGAGGATTTCCAGCTGCCAAACCTTTCCAGAGGAAATGGGCTGGCAAAAGAGAGATATTCAACACATTAAAAAAAGCAAAGTGAGAGATCCACTACAGAATAGTGAACGTCCTACATGGTGGCCAGATCTCCCATTTGGATGCCAAAGAAGCTGGCTCGGCCCCTGTTCCAGATCAACCCCACTACACTACATGAATCCAGGGTCATGTTTACCACAGCACTCGCTTAGGAGAGCAGGTCCCAAAGGCAAGAGAGGCAGGAGAACATCTCACACTGGAGTAGCAGATCTGTGGCTTGAATTTGGGGGCAGGCTGGACACCACTGAGAAGAGTATGTCATTAGCTTCCCCAGTGGCACTCTTCTCTATTCACAGTGGAGTTTATGGAAGTAATATGAAATTGCACAAGCCAGCACTTTATTCATCTTTGACCAAAAGTCTCTTTTGGTAGCGTGTCCGTTCAGTCTGGTTCACACTTTGGTACAGTTTAGGCAGATAGCTTTCTCTCACCAAGCAGATCTGCTTTTGTAAATGCATGTCAATGGAGAAATGCAAACTTTTCTTCTTTCTCAGGTAACTATGGTTTACTGGGGTAGGGCTATCAATTTAACACTCATGGACTTGATTCTTTGAGCCAGATCTTCAGTTCTTTGAGGTCAATACAGTTCTATAGCTTTGATATAAGCTATGAACTACATGCCCAGCGAGAAATCAGGTCTGAAACATTCATGTCAATAGGACCTTAGATTCTGTACAATTAATGTTTCTCTTTTTCTGATATCTGAACAACTTGACATTTGAAATCTTTGCACTGTTGAGAACAGGAATTTTTACTTTCTGTTGATGCCAGCTGTAATTTTTTTTGTTAACTTAAGTTCAAGGAGGGTATCAATCTAAGGATCTAGAATATGAGAATGAAATTCCCTGAGTTGAAGCAGATGATATATTTCAGAAAGAATTGGACCTCGAGCAAATATTTTAATATTACATTTTGATTATCTTCTTACTAACCACTCCATACGTTCACAAGCTGGTTCCTCTGTAAAGGTTATTCTGTACTTGTCAAAAGGTAACCCTAACATTGTGAATCCATTTTTTAATCTCCGTACTCATTGCTAGCTCTGTCCAATTATCATAGTAACAGAGCTAAGTGTTGCTCCTTTTTGGAAAAATCAATCTGAATGTTCTAGAAACAGAAACACTTCACTTGAAGATAGTATTATTTGGAAATCTGTAAATAGAAGAGAGTTCTAGAGTGTCCTAGACTATAAGACTTTATGTTAAAAAAGGTGGTTTTACGGAAAACAGTTGAACATGAGAGATGACAAATTTTTTAGCAGGAAAAAAAAAATCCAGAAATAAAAAACCAAACATGTCCCAACCAACAGTAAGTAGTTATAGATATTTGCTTCCTGCTAAAGAATAATGTGGGTTTTAGCAGCTGACAGTTTCCCTGGTAATATTTTCAGTACAAGAAGATTATTTATTTCTAGTATAAATTATCCAACTGAAAAAGAAGTAGAACCTGTTAGCGATGAGTAAACAGCATTGTGTTTGGGCATGAGTAATGCCATGAATCCTTTCTTATTTTATTCACAAAAGGGCAAAGAACAGATGCGTGAAAGCTAAGGGGGGGTACAACACACTGTAGAGTGAATTTTTAAAAGGTAGGTCTCATGCTGCCTTGTGCCAAGGACAAGTTTCACAATGCACTTCTACATAAACTCACTTACCTAATTCCAGGACTCTTGCTGTTTCCAACCCTGGAAATACCAATCCCAGCATGTGTGGTATGGATAGCTGCTTCATACAAACAGATTTCCACAGACCACCTTATCTGCTTTACCAGCTGTATACAGTCTTTTACATCACAGTGCATTCCAAGGCAGGCAAACTTCATTTCCATCACATTTGGTATAGAAAAGGGACTGTACTTGGGCAGCGTCTGTGCATGTGAATGAGACATAAATGGGGTAAGTGTGAAAGCCCTCAGAGTAACTCTTTCTGATATTCTATATCTAAGGCTAGCCCTCCTCAAAACTCACTTAAACCATAAAGTCTCCATTGTTATTTATTTTCCTTTGCAGAAGACATACATCAAGGAGAGTAAACAAAAGTATTAATTAATAAATCAGAGTGGAGAACATTAAAAAACCCACAGAAAATCAAATTGCAGAATATTAAAAAGTGCTTCGTAGTATGGTAAACAAATGTCACTATGAATCATTTGACGTGGGGGACATCATTGCATTTGATTGTTCTCCTCCTGGATTAATAGTGTACTGGGAGGTAACTGTAGAAACACTCCATCAGTCCACATGCAAGGTGATAAGAATGGACAATGACACAGTGCACACAGTCAATGGATGGGGGGGGGCAACAGATGACAGAAAGCTGGGAAAAGAATGGAATCTATTCATCTTCTTTTGTCTCAGTCTGAATACAATATGCTCAAATCCAATGGGCGTATGAAGCTTGATGAAGTTCATTAGAGATTTTTACAGATGTATAGAATTGCTGTCGCCATAATAAAGTTTTTGAACTTTGATTGTTAAGGGTTTGTTTTGAGTTGAATGGTGCAAAAAAGGAATGTTTTGAAAGAGTTTTGATTTATTTGTGGTTTCAAATTATGAAGCAAATTTGTAAACAAGGGATTTTTTAAATAGTTTTTTGTTTTATTTTGTTTTAAAAAATGAAAATCAAGTCCCTCCTAACTAGTAAGAAACGTCTAAATAGTCAATAGAATAGCTAACTTCAGAAAAGGTGTAGATTTACTAATGAAGCTAAGGGAGTCTGATATCCTCCTTCACAACTTTATTGGCCAGAGACAGCATCGTGCACTGAAAGCTAGTTTCTTGACATAGAAATGACTGCACAACTGTACAGTTCTGCAGGACTGCCATACTCCCTGAAATCTGATGGATCTTCTAGTCCAAATTAGATGTGCTCTCCAGCTAGTGTCCATCTTTAAGACAACAGTCTTAGGGTTATTGTTGTTGTTGTTATTATTATTATTATTATTATTAACCTTAGGAACTGGTATTGTCCAAAACAAACAGGTAAATTTTTACAATTTGAGAGAAGACTACCAATCCAGAATATTCTTATTTTAAGTGGTTATTAAGCAGAATGATGTCCATCTCTAAATTACTGCTTAGAGAAATACACCATACCCAGATATTTGATTCCTAGGTTTAGGCTGAAGTGAGGTCCCTTTACTACAAGTTTTCCTTTCTATGAAGGCACAGGTGGGCCCTATGCTTGGGGTCCCTGCGAGGGGATTAGCTCGGTCTTGCTGTAGCCTGCTGTCCTCTTCTACAAAGCATGAAAGGAGCTTGCTGTATGCAGTGTTTGATACACTTTGACTTTTCAGGCTACTTATGGGCCAGAATATAAAAATTTCTATGCAGCCTTTTCTTACTTTGATATGTCTGTTTTTCACTTTCATTTATTTCAGCTGTTTCCCTGATGTCAAATGCTCTAATGTTTTTGGCAGAGATTGCTGCACAAAAAGACATCTGGTAACTTCATGATGACAGTTTCTTTCAAGTTTATATTCTGCTCCTTTTGTGCCATTTAGTAATTCTTACAGAGCACGCAAGAGCATTCCAGCCATAATAGTTTACTATCACTTTCTGTGTTTTCATAATTTCATGAAGTGTATACACAACATTAGAGAGCTGCCTTCTGAGAGAGCACCTGAGGGCCTGGCTATCCCACATCACCCATGTTAAGACTGCAAGACTGAAGCAGCATCTGGCTTAGAGCGTTCTACACATAGAAGAGATTGAACTGCAGATCTGCACATTGATGGTCAGTTTCAGACATCCCACTTCAATAAAACTGTGAGTCGAACTCAGAAGAGTTCGGAAAAAAACACCGAGAAGAGGAGGTCTGGAGAATAGGACTGCACAAGGCTGAAGAAACAGTTCTGTTAAGTCTAGCCAAAAAAACCTGACATGCTACCAGCCTCCTCATATGTAAAACATTACTGTAAAGAGAGTGGCAAAAAAACTGGTCCAAAATATTCCAGTGTGTATCCCAGAGTATCTCCAACAGATCTAATGAACTGAGTAATAGCCCTACATGGCAAGTTTTAGCAATTTGATGAATAGTGTCTCTTTTCCCACTACTGACAATGTATAATACAACTTGGTGCATGTAAGTGCATCTCTAAGCACTAGCAGAGAATACAGGTGAGTTTTGCTCCCTTGGCCCCACCCCCCAAGAGTTCTCTAAATCCCTAGTGAAAAATTTTACCTCCACAGTCATTTTTTCCCCATTCATCTTTTCTTGTTATATGTTGTATTTGCGTCTGTGGTTGTGATCAAAATTTACAATTATTATTCCGAGATGCCTGAACCCACAGTCAGGCCGAGTGAGGTGTACTTTTACACACGGGCATGCATGTTAGATGAAACTCCTCCAGATTTTCCAACAAATCACCCTTTAATTGAAAGGTTCCCATCTTACATTAGTTAACAGTACCCTTGGTTATGTTCTAAGACCATATTCATAAAATCAAAATTACATTCTTCTGTATTTCAGAATAATTCACAGTAGAAAACACACAATTGTATATATCTTTTCGTTTCCAAATGTGTAATTACATATCAAGTATGAAACTGTAAAACATATTCAGAACCCTTGGACATTTGAACATAGATTGATAAACACAGTGAAGTGACTTAAGCCAGATGCACTTGCAAATCACATCAGAAGTAGGTTGCAAAGATTTTCCAGGTGGAAGTGTTGATTGTGCAAATTCTATGGCAGCTGCTTATCAAGCACTGCTTTAAGATTCCAGAAAACAGAAAGAAAAGCTTTTAATAAGTAAGAAAGCTCTCCCTAACTTCAGAAAAATTTTTTGTTTATGTATCGTGGTTTAACCCCAGCCAGCAACTAAGCACCACGCAGCCGCTCACTCACTCCCCGCCCACCCAGTGGGATGGGGGAGAAAATTGAGAAAAGAAGTAAAACTTGTGGGTTGAGAAAAGAACGGTTTAATAGAACAGAAAAGAAGAAACTAATAATGATAACACTAATAAAATGACAACAGCAATAATGAAAGGATTGGAATGTACAAATGATGCGCAGTGCAATTGCTCACCACCCGCCGACCGACACCCAGCCAGTCCCCGAGCGGCGATTCCCCGCCCCCACTTCCCAGTTCCTATACTCGATGTGACATCACATGGTATGGAATACCCCGTTGGCCAGTTTGGGTCAGGTGCCCTGGCTGTGTCCTGTGCCAACTTCTTGTGCCCCTCCAGCTTTCTCGCTGGCTGGGCATGAGAAACTGAAAAATCCTTGACTTTAGTCTAAACACTACTGAGCAACAACTGAAAACATCAGTGTTATCAACATTCTTCACATACTGAACTCAAAACATAGCACCATACCAGCTACTAGGAAGACAATTAACTCTATCCCAGCTGAAACCAGGACAGTATGTAATGGGTACCATTGTGTTTACTTATCTCATATACTTACAAAGAAAAATCAACCCCAAAATCTTAGAGGCAAGACAAAAGAGTTAGCCTGATGCCTACACCTGCTCTGCAAGAGATACCATTCTGCATTAAAAAAAAAAAAAAAAAGAGTAGAACAGTAATACAACCAGCTAGCTTTCATCTGAACAAAATGCTACAAGACCCAGGCTTAAAGCTGCCTTTATTAAAAGAAACAGAAAAAGAAAAAGAAGAAGAAGAAGAAAAAGAAGAAGAAAAAGAAGAAAAAGAAGAAGAAAAAGAAAAAGAAAAAGAAGAAGAAAAAGAAGAAGAAAAAGAAAAAGAAGAAAAAGAAAAAGAAAAAGAAGAAGAAAAAGAAGAAAAAGAAGAAGAAAAAGAAGAAGAAAAAGAAAAAGAAAAAGAAGAAGAAAAAGAAAAAGAAAAAGAAAAAGAAAAAGAAAAAGAAAAAGAAAAAGAAAAAGAAAAAGAAAAAAAGAAAAAAAAAGAAAAAGAAAAAGAAAAAGAAAAAGAAAAAGAAAAAAGAAAAAGAAAAAAGAAAAAGAAAAAGAAAAAGAAAAAGAAAAAGAGAGAAGAGAAGAGAAAAGAGAACAGAAGAGAAGAGGAAAAGAAAAGAAAAGAGAAAAGAGAAGAGGAGAAAAGAAGAGGAAAGGAAAGGAAAGGAAAGGAAAGGAAAGGAAAGGAAAGGAAAGGAAAGGAAAGGAAAGGAAAGGAAAGGAAAGGAAAGGAAAGGAAAGGAAAGGAAAGGAAAGGAAAGGAAAGGAAAGGAAAGGAAAGGGGAAAGGGAAAGGGAAAGGGAAAGGGAAAGGGAAGAAAGGAAAGGAAAGGAAAGGAAAGGAAAGGAAAGGAAAGGAAAGGAAAGGAAAGGAAAGGAAAGGAAAGGAAAGGAAAGGAAAGGAAAGGAAAGGAAAGGAAAGGAAAGGAAAGGAAAGGAAAGGAAAGGAAAGGAAAGGAAAGGAAAGGAAAGGAAAGGAAAGGAAAGGAAAGGAAAGGAAAGGAAAGGAAAGGAAAGGAAAGGAAAGGAAAAGGAAAGGAAAAGGAAAAGGAAAAGGAAAGGGAAAGGAAAAGGGAAAGGGAAAGGGAAAGGGAAAGGGAAAGGAAAGGAAAAAGAGCCTTGCTTTTCAACCAAGGCAGAAAATGCAGAAAAGAAAATGAGCTGGTCAGTACAGAATGCTGAGCCAAAAGCTATATAACATAAAACAGACATATCAAATGAGACCCAACGTCCTACAGCAGGCAGGAGAAGGTCTCTGGGGAAGATTTTAAATGCAGAGCAAATGTATTGCACCACTTTGCCAGAGTGGCCATTCTGCTTCCAATAAATTGCATTAAGGAACTTCATGAGCTAAAGCAGGGCAGTAAAAAACAGAAAAAATGGGATTATTTTCCCCCTTGTTTTAAGGTATCTGAAGTACATGAACTGCTTAACTGATAACTAAAGCCACTGCTTAACATACCTACTCTTAACATCAGACAGTCTTATTCATTACTAAATTTTAAAACTGTTTATTTTAAACCTATTTTTCATCTATCTGTCAAGTACAAATGAATGTTTAAAGGATGAGGTTCTCAAAGCAGCTGCAGCAAGAAAATCCCCACCACTACCCCAGGAAAGTCTTATAAGCAAAAATACAAATCTCACATCTAACACTGAAGATCTTACTTTCTTTCTAAAAAGGCACTGAGAATAAAGTAAAAACTGAGTACATACAAAAAGTTTTTTAAGATAATGGTAGTTCCCTGGTAATTGCACAGAATATTTCTCACATCTATTTATTCCAAACAAGGTCATTAAATTCCACAAGTATTGTGATTACATAAGTATAATCTTCTGAAGTCATAAACAATTTAACCTAGATTTTTTCTGGGGAGAATATGGATGTTCCACCCATAACACAGACCATAACAGTTAATATTGGATTAGTATTATAATAGACTCTACCTCACCAGGTTGGGACCCCATGATTTTGAGATTTTACATACATGCAGTGTCAGTTACTGCTCTGAAGATTTTCTACTATAATATTCAAGCCAGGGAAAAAGACATCCAAATCCCTACAGTATAGGCAAAGAGCCAGAACTCAAATAACTTCCGTATGCAAATTCATTACTGAATGAGAAATTGAACATTGTTAACCAGAAAGGATGATAAGTGCTAGATAAATGTTTTCCTGACTAAGGATCTTTTCTAAGCCAGTTCCTTGGTTTTTGGGGGAGATGAAGAAGAACACTTGATCCCCACTGGGTGGGGGGGGGGGGGGGTGCATTGCTGCAGGAATGGTCACCATCAAAAATTGGGAAAAATGGTAACAAAACATTTTTTTTCTTTTCTTTGAAATAACAGAATCGTTTACTTCCATCTGTCATTTGTTGTTTTGCAAAGTCTTTTGTGCACAAGAAGGGCTGTTCAAATCTGTGCCATTTACACTTAACAAGTATTTTTACAGCCCTTTCATTAAATTGACTTGGTCCTCAGCTCCTTCAATACAGAAGTTTTTACAGCAAATGAAAAGAATGGACCCAAGTCATTCATCTCCAGAGAAATCACAGCATTAACATTTCCATCTCAATTGACATGTTATTGTATTATAAGCAAAGATGAATATATCTTTGTGGATTTACTTCTCAGACACTGTCTTGCTGCATTTTATTGTATTAATTCATCAAAATCATAAGACAGGAAAACGTTTAGGTTTAACAACTAGCCAACAATCCCGCAAGTATTAAAGATCACTTCCTTATTTCCCCTGCCTAAGGATTCTATAAATCCATTCTAGTACTTGTTTCTAAAGACTGGCAAGCATAAGGATGGATTCTTGAGATAAGCAAGAATAGACTTAGGTTAAGCTTATTAAAGAGCTTTGAATTACTGCAGCTTATTAGGACTAAGCTTCAAAAGGCACAATTATTACTCATTTTCTGTGGAGACATACTGTCCATTGCCCATTAATATTTCTTCAGTTGTTCATGGCTTTATGCTTCTCATATATATGCTAATTTATTATCAAAAAGTCCTCTACAAGAGCCTATGTTGGCCATAAAGTCACTACTAGCCTCTGTTGGAGACTCTGCTTTAGTTGATAGTTGAAAAAATCATGTACTTGCCCAGCTGCTGATGCTTGGGGAGAATATTTTTACCTGCTCATCTATGCCCCACTGAAGCCACAGACATTAGTCAGTTTTTTATATGAAGCTAAATTAAACCACAATTTTTTGTCTCCCTACCTTCACACACTCCCAAAGGAGCTATAATTTACAGATGCAGTGGACACACTCAGACAACAAAATGATTATTCACTGGTATTCTCATCCTGCAGCTGGCAAATTCAAACATATGAAATGTGTAGTAGTTGATAATGCTTATGGAATAGATGTCTTTTCATAGTGAATCTGGCAAAAAGTAAAAAAAATAATGGGTTTTTTCATCTGCTTCTCTGTGATACATTTGATGCCCCAGTGAACATGTTAAGTAGTGATTCTTTTTGAAGACTCCTTGAGAACTGGCATCCTGACCATGGAAAGAAGACACAATCTTGTAATGAAGAAAACTCTTGGCATTTACCACCTTGGCTTAATTTTCCCCTTCCAAGAGCTAATTTATTCTAAAAGCAACTCCCCAGCTTCAGCCAAAGTGAACACATTTCCCATTTTCCCTCCAGGCCTCAACCCAAGTCCCTCACTGTCTTCCTTCACTTCTTCAGGTTCACAAGACATCATTTAACCTGTAGCTCTGTCAGACAGGCACTTGGTAATCAGCACCTGTGCAAAGCCACAAGTAATGTGTGCAATAATGGACTGCATAAGACCACATTCTGTGGTATCAGAGCACTGATACTCACTGTGTAGTTCACCCGCCAAGACAACGTACAAACGCTTCTACACAGTGTATTGTTTCCATCTCTCAAAATCTACACAGTGAAGAACGGCTTCTCTATGAAACTTGGGTTCAGATTCCATCAGAACAGAAAGCTGAGCACACCTGCTCATTGGAAACATTGCTGAAAAGTGGCAGAAATGAAGTAACGATTTCTTAAATATTTATAATGGTATGCCATATCCTTTCACCAATGGTGAGACGGATGTTGGAGGCCTGCCCAGTCTCTACGGTTCTCTTATGCTCCCGGTGAAATTCCAAAGACCGTAAGTATATTCTACTGGTTAGAATTAACAGCCAGAGGAAATGCAAAGGAGTTTTTTATGGCAATGCTGTGGGAGTGGAGTACGGAATATCCTCCCTAGGATCACTTGGTGGGGCTGGAGCAAAGTTTTAGAACTTTTGTAAAAACTTGAGCCTTGGAAACACAGAACATGTTAACACATGAAAAAAAGTGCTAAAATGAAAAGCAGGAACGGAAGATAAGCATATGCCCAGGACTGACAGAGTGAAGGGAACATTTCCAACGAGCCTCAGCTTCACAGGCAAAATCAGCTTACTGTTCCCATGGACTTTTGATCTAAGTTTCATACAGAAGGTTAAGAAGGTGAGACCGAGAACAGCCATGTACACGTTGGAGAGCAGGATGTGGAACGAATGCTGCTGCCTGCCCAGTCGTGCCCCTCCCTGCCCTACATCCCTACCTCCCACTCTGAGCCTCTCTGGCAGTTCTCCTGCCTTCTGATCAACAACTTGCTTCACTTGCAGCGAAAAAGTGCAAACAGATGCTTTTGGCATGAGAAAGCTTCCAGACCGCATCTCCTACAGTCCCAACTGCTTCCCACACTGTGACTAGTCTGGTTCTTCAGTGCTGAAGCTGCCCTCATTAACTACTTACTATACCATTTTCAAGCTGCTCACCCAAGCATTTTCATCAAGTAACCTCAACAAACTTTTGCTATTGCAGTTGTCTAAGCAATGCACTATTAACGGCCTCTAGATTAGTATAATTATTATGCTGTTCATTATAGAAAAGGAAAAGTTAATGCTACCTATTTTGCAGTGTTAAACTGTGGCATGGATATATTCCAGGAATACAAGAATCCCACTTCCTGTGGCTGAAATAAATGGCACATCAGTATTTGCAAGGAAAAGTCAATACTTCTGCTGACAAAGAGCCAGGATTGTCAGTATTAGATTTCTCACTTGGGTTCATTGCTGACAGACGTTGACTCCAGACACTACGGCTGCATGCACATGCACGAATGTAAGCTAAACAGTGACCAGGAAAACAGTATTCCCACCAAAATTAATTATGCCTTTTGGAAGGCAAAATAGTTCCACCAGTAGCATTTCTTTTTTTCTCGCTCTGAACTTTCCCTGATGTGATGTCTCACTGTGAACTTTCCCTGATGTGATGTCCACCTGGGCCAGCCACTTTTCCCAAGCAATTCCCTGGCACTGCTCAGGAGATGTTAAGGATGCACTGCTAACCAAATCCAATAGGTGATGAGACTCAGATTTATTCTTCAGCAAAAGTTAGTTAGAAGTCCAGTAACATTTTATAAAACCACAGGCTCAATGATGTAAACAGAATTAATACTACACGGCCAACTTAAGAATCCCCAAGATTTAAAGTGATGGCTCAAAATGCACATATCACTCACCTAAAAGCTGAGGGCTCTCTCCCTCAAGGAGTTACCTCGGGCTGTGCCCCGACCCAAAGGGGAGTCCCTGACTGCAGACCCCGCTGCTCCAAGGAGGACCGATTCCCACATTTCCTCTGGAGGGACCCTGTTTATACCCCCGTCGAATCTGACCTGTGGTCATTTAATTCTATTGGCTAGGAGGGTCACCTCGGTGTACCTGGCACTTCTCGATTGGCCAGTTCAAATTTCAACCTGCAGCCTCCAGGGTTTCCTCCCCTTCTCCCTGCCTGGAGAAGTTTTGTTTCCTGCTGGTAGGACGGGGGGGGAGGACGACCTACTGCCACAGGAGATACCAGGGACCATTCCTGGTGGGCAGCACTCCTCAAGTCACCACGATTTGGAGGCAGGGTTTAGCATTAGGGATGCAGACTGTTCATTCCTACCGGCCTCAGTGTCTGAAAAGTAATTAAGAAATCCAGATAACAGTTAATTTTCCTCATACAGACACAGAAATTACACATTGCCTATCCCAAATTAGTTTTGCTTGCACACCATTTGCTGCACTTCGCAAATCGAAGAATTATATTTTAGTGCTTAGGGTTAAAAAAAAGTGAGGCAAGTAGGAATTAGATACTTGGTTAGAGAACCCTCACTTTCATTGGTACCATTTAATGCTTGGGGACAGGGGAAGGGACTGCAGTGTTGAAAAGCCCCAAGCTGCAGTTCTGAGTGGTAGAAAATGTATCTGGTGCTGCTACTGTCCAGCTCCTTACAGGGAGCAAAACCTTTTGTATGGGGCATAATTCTACCTTGAGGTCGGGATAAAGTTCACTGAAGGTACATACCCTTGGGTGAAAGCAGCAAAACGCAATATGGTTTCAAACATTTCTTTCTTGGCAGGATCTGAGGCTCACTCCTTTCCTTCTGTAGAGTGAGAGCTGCTGAAAAGAAACAGTCCACTGAAGAGCAACAGTTCAGAGCAATCAGCAGGTGGGTTTAGGTGAAAGGTGGGTTACCCTGAAGATATCAAGGAGTGGAAAAACAAAATAAAAACCTTTAAAAAGAAAAAAGTCACAGCATACCTGAGTATTCACAAAGAGGCAGAAGATGCTGGATGCTTGGTTTTGCTGCAAGTCAGAATAGTTAATTACATGCCCATTTTTCAAAATCTTGGCCAGGAGCCTGACTGTTTGCCTCTATACTGCCTGGCAGTATTACAGGTCCTGAGAACAGATTTAAATCAATTCTTTGCTTGTTAGCAGTGAGCTATTCTTTCCAGGAGAATTCCTGACTGCCTGGTGCTATCCAGATTGAGTTGAAGATGTCATGAATTTCTGGGTTTTTCTGAGAAAGAAAAAAAATGCCTCTTTTGGGAAGCTCCATCTGTGTTAGTGCTACCGTGATTAGAGATGGAGGTGCTTGAACTGTCTCTTTCCTCATCCTATAAAAAGGGCTATCAGCAAAAAGGGCAACATACAGGTTGTCAGACTCCCGTTTCTGTATCACCTAGGTCAACTGATTTTTTCCTGGGGCACTGAGGCAGGTCCTCTTGAACAAGCTGCCTATGAGACAGCGCTAACAATCCAAATCTATTCTGCTAGCTCTCCAGTATTATATTAGTTTTCACAATTAATTGCAAGGCTCTTACTCTACCTTGAGAATTGTTAAGTTTCATTTAAACATTAAAACAAACAACCCAAGAAGAAACACAAGTTAAAATGAAAGGACGGGTTATGTCACAGGACACAGGAGATAGAAGTAATCCTGCGCTGGGGTAGTCCAGCTGGCAATTTAAGCATATTAGTCCATCAGCAAGCATATTGCTCTGTGTTTACATATGGTGGGAACAACTGCTTGTTGGAATAATGTATACTATGTAAACTACAGTTTACCTAAAGACAGTGCCATGCACACAAGGCTGCATTGGTCTAACCTCCAGCAGCTGAGAATGCAAGTGATCTTGAATATATGGTAAACTGAAGAGGAACAGGCAACTTCTAGCTTTGGCATAGACCTAGGACTGGTCGAAAAGGTGAAAACTAACCTGGACCTAGCTACGGAGTGGCCTGAGGCTGCAAATGTATGAGTCACTTACTATAGCAATCAAACTTATGACTGCCTAGCTGGAGCCACAGACAAACAGAAGCAATTAGAGTCAGGAAGCAATGAAAAATTTTCAGTCAAGGGCATTCCTCACAAAATAGGTAATAGTATCCCAAAACTTCTGAAACAGTCTTAGAAACATAGGTCATAAACAGCACATGCAGAAGCAAAGCACAAAACACCAAGTATTGTGCTTGCTGTTTGTGTTGCACAAAGCTCAAAGTTAATATGAAGTCTTCAGAAGAAAGGATTTTAGTTTTGTGTGTTAAGTGCCAGTAAGTCTTTGTGTTCCAGCTCATACACAGAAATCTTTCAGTAGCCAGCATCTAAGCAGTAAGCTAGGGAAGAAATAGGGACTATATCTATATATAAGTCCCCCCATGTATGTATAAAAGCAGCATGGTTTCCTTCCTTGGTATTGCTCCCATTTTATGTTTGTGAAAGTTATAGCTGCTCCTTCTTTATTTATTTCACTCTTTAAAAGACTTTTTAGTAGATGTCCCTTACAAGGTCTACCTTCTCTCTTTTCCACCCCACAGAAATCAGACTCTGTGTGATAGTTTATCTTCATAGTCCTCTTTGCTCCTAGATTTTCCATTCCTCTCTGCCTATGCATTGCTTTTTTCACAGAATAAATTCCTGGATGGTTTTCAAGCATCTCTGAGGTTGGGTTTCTTGATAAAAGAAGGGGAGGAGGGGGAAAGAGCTTTTTATGTTCTGTCCATACATAGCCTTAGAAGTACACAAGCATTTTCTTCATGTTTCATGATGATTTGAATAGCATGTGCTTGCTGACAATGTTTCTCATTCTAGGGATGCTTTTAGTAGCCTGAACGTGGTGATAAACACATCATGGCTATGGGAGATGAAGGATCAGCAGCAGCCGCAAGACTAGACTTGGCTACGCCCCAGCACAGATGACTGGCTTTGTCTCTGGAAAGGGAACAAAACAATTCACAAAGCGCCAGATGTTGGTGGTTCACAGACTAAAAAGTTGGAAGTATTTTATTTGAACACTTCATTGAAAGGGAAGCAATGGGAAAGCAGTGGGGTGGAAAAGGCACAAAGAGCTCAGCAGGAAAATCTGACTCTCCAAGACTGATAACTTAGGCCCAACAAATACTGTAAAGAAAAAAAACCCCACACCATGTGGTTTCATCATTATATCCAGTAAGCAGTATTTGCTACTCTGCCCAGCTCCCTGATTTTGATTTCAATAAGCTTTTCTGCAGCAGGAAGATTTTCTTCATCTTCAGCCCCAAACAGTCCCACTGAATTTTTCTGTTTAAATCTCCTCTGTACCTGTATATTTAATAGATATTCATAATTTGCACTATTTCTTAAAGCAATATCTCCAAGAATAAAATTATTTTCCTGCAAAAGTACTTATTCAAATATGAAGTATTAGTGTCTTCCCACTCCTATGCCATGTTTAATGCAGTGAGTCAATGGTTAAGAATAAAGGCTCACTGGTAGTTCTGCTTACGGTGTAGTTGCACACTGCAGTTGCCAAAGGCCAAAGTTAGCTGTTTTGCCTTTAAAGAAGGTGTAGCTTGGCAGTGGGAACCTGTGGGGCCACACTCTACACCCACTTGAAAACCAAAAGATAACCAACAGCCACAGCTGTAGAACTGAACAGGGACAAAAGAGAGAAGCTGCAAACGTCCCAAGCTGGCTTTCCCCCTGAAGGCAATGTCACCACACTGTGAACCTTGAGATAACACATTACCTCTTTGGGCTATATGACTTTCGATGCAATCTTTCCTGTATAAGGAGGAACACATTATTTAGGACACTTATGGATAGTTTCAGTGAAGGGCAGATGGCCTTCCTCATAGCTAGCTGTGTACTTGTCCCACAGGGAACAAAGAGTTAAATGTCCTGCTTGGAACAGGGAACAGTCAAACCCAGAGACAGGGTGTAAGCTGGTACCTACTGGGCTACATGTGGAGTCATCAAGTATAATATAGGTACAGTGTATGTACAAATTGGGAGACTATAGGGAGCAACAACTAGCAACCAGTAAGTCTTAGCTGCCAGACCTTTAAACTCATGGTGAAGGAAGTTAAAGACTAGAAAACCTGAGATACAGACAGAGTAAGAAGGAGATTTTATCTGTGCAGGGTGTACCTGATTATGACCGTTCATGTGCAAGTGCATTTTGGGGTGTTTTGTTTAGAACAGCAAAGGATAGTTGGGCATCCCCAGAAGTCACATCCTACTGCACTAGGAAATAAGGATTTCTTTGAAGTGAGTTTCCTGCACCACTGGTAAATGAACCCTACAAGAGCATATGTTTGCTGCATTGAAAGAAGCCCAGTAAAATAATTTAGGTTGTAAAGTACATTCAATGACATAGGTTGAGTTCTTATATCTAGGAACTGAGGATTTGCAGTAGCTCTCTCCTATGAGCTCTGAAGCGTGTTTAAATTTTAAATTTTAATATCTCCATTTGATCCTCCTAGAGAAAGAGTGTGGAGATTTCCTATTGTCCTTATATCCTATACAGAAAGGGGTGGGTGCAGGGGGCGTGTGTGTGTGTGTGCTCCTTTCTATCCTTAAGTATGCAGCAGACCATGATCTGCAGCTACATGCCAGCTCCACAGACCCTTTGCCTCATCTATTCCAAATACTTTTTTAAACTTCTCTAAAAAAAAAAGTGCCGGAAGAAGTACCTCAGACTGAGATTTAGTTACTTTAACTTGAAATTCTCCAGATATCACATCCCTTAGCCATGTAACTTTTAATAGTACGTAAGTCTACATTTCTTAGGTCTTGTCTCCAGTCCTAAGACTGCACAAACTGGGATCACATTACATCATCAAAGCTTTAAAGTTCTAGGGCAGGGCATGGACCTCAATCTCAATTTTTATTATGAATCTCATAGAGATTATGAGAGCTATAACAGATAAACTATTTTTGGCTGCAAAGGAATTAACTCAGAGTCCTCAAGAAATTGATGCACCCTCCTCCCCTTTATAGACAGACAGTCCTCTGGCCTATGCAGAGTATTTTCATTTTGTCTCCATCCTTCCTTCCCCCAAGCATCCAATTTCTAAATGGTCCCAATGCTGAGAAAAAGCTGCATAGAGCAAACCAAACTGTTCATGCAAAGACACACAACATATTTCAAGAATATTTGTCCTTCTCTCAATGCAGCTGAGCTCTGTAGAGTAGCCACTACTCAAGTTCTCCTATCATTTAATTTTTCAGGCCAGGAATATCAAGTCTGATCTGCTCTTGTTAACGCTAATCCTTCTGTAAGTAGTATATAGACTTCATGCAACTGAAGTGTCAATTGCTTTCAAGAAACACCCTGTAAAATACGCATTTAAGTGTATTTCAAAGTCAATTCCAAGCACAAACTACACTCCAAAGTCTGTGTGTGGACAACTGAAAACCAAAGTGTTTCCTGAAGTGCCAAGTATTGTTTGGTTTCTCTGACAGAACAGAGAACAGCTTACAGAACTGCTGATACTGCACAGTGTTCTGGTGAAAAAAAGCAGTTTACATTAAAATGAATTACTGCCACAAAGTCTGTGGGCGGCCACAAGGAGGAGAGCATCAGACTGTGTAGAGGTCCAAGAAAATGAAATTAAAAAAAAATAAATCTAAAAATGCATTAAATTCAAAATATCTCCTCATTTATTTATTATTAACACGGTATTTTCATCCACTACAGGATTACATTTGAACAAGAAAGGATGAGGATTGTTTTTCTACAGATACATTTCATTTAGAGTTACAAATTGACCAAGATCTCAAATTTGTGTAAACTGATTAAACTCCATTAGATATTGATCCTTCTACAACAGCTGAGGCTCTGGAACTAGAAATTGGCCTTCCAGAGCTATTTTCTTCAATTTGTTATGATAAATATCCCTTATAAAGAAGCCTCTGAACCATCTATGGGGGACATGAGCACAGAAGGCTGTACTCAGCCTCAGGTGTAGTAGATGGAGGAACTTTCTGCCTGCACCCAACTACAGCAGAAACTCGCAGCCTCCACTGTGCCTCCTTCTTCATTTCAAACAGCAGAGATGATGCCTGGCAGCAAGATGGTTTGTGGCAGTGCAACAGCAGAACAGCCTGAACAGCCCTTTGAACTGTCACTTAGAGTAAACCTCACCACTTAGTCTCTTTGCCTTAGTGTTTCCAGTGTCCCTTCAATAAACATTGTTTTGTGTACTCAGAGACATATCACACAGAAAACAGGCATTAAATGCAGCAAATACAGAAATGCAGGCTTTACACAGGTGATAAACCTAATATCTGAACTGTTTCCAAAATTCATGGACAAACTCAATAGTAGTCAAATTAGTTCTTCTCTCCATAACAGACAGTACTGTAGATGCAAAAACCAAAACATAAAACCCCAACAATACCTGAAATTAGGCAACAAAATGGTTTTTTTGGTTTTTTTGTGTTTATAATTATTCATTTATCCACTGACTAAATAAAGTCCCAACAGATCACAGAATCATAGAACTGTTTGGTTTGGAAGGGACCATTAAAGGGACATCTTCAACTAAATCAGGCTGCTCAGAGCCCTGTCCAACCTGACGTTGAATGTTTCCAGGGATGGGGCATCTACCGCCTCTCTGGGCAACCTGTTCCAGTGATTCACCACCCTCACTGTCAAAAATTTCTTCCTTATATCTAGCCTGAATCTACCCTCTTTTAGTTTAAAACTATTACCCCTTATGCTATCACAACAGGCCCTACCAAAAAGTCTGTCCCCATCTTTCTTATAAACCCCCTTGTCGTGGTTTAACCCCAGCCAGCAACTAAGCACCACACAGCTGCTCACTCACTCCCCCCAACCCAGTGGGATCGGGGATAGAATTGGAAGGAAAAAGGTAAAACTCGTGGGTTGAGATAAGAACAGTTTAATAGAACAGAAAGGAAGAAAATAATAATGATAATAATAACAATAATAAAATTACAATAATAATAAAAGGATTGGAATTTACAAAACAAGTGATGCACAATGCAATTGCTCACCACCCACCAACCGATCCCCAGTTAGTTCCCGAGCAGCAATCCTCCAGGCCAACTACCGCCAGCTTATATAATAGGCATGATGTCACATGGTATGGAATACCCCTTTGGCCAGTTTGGGTCAGCTGCCCTGGCTGTGTCCCCTTCCAACTTCTTGTGCCCCTCCAGCCTTCCTGCTGGCTGGGCATGAGAAGCTGAAAAATCCTTGACTCAGTCTAAACACTACTTAGCAACAACTGAAAACATCAGTGTGTTATCAACATTCTTCTCATACTGAACCCAAGACATAACACTATACCAGCTACTACAAAGAAAATTAACTCTACCCCAGCCAAAACCAGGACACCCCTTTAAGCACTGAAAGGCTGCAATAAGGTCTCCCTGGAGCCTTCTCTTCTCCAGGCTGAACAACCCCAACTCTCTCAGTCTGTCCTCACAGGGAAGGTGCTCCATACCCCTGATCGTCTTCATGGCCCTCCTCTGGCCCCGCTCCAACAGGTCCATGTCTTCCCTGCACTGAGGACCCCAGAGCTGAACACAGCACTCCAGGCGGGGTCTCACCAGAGCGGAGCAGAGGGGCAGAATCACCTCCCTTGACCTGCTGGCCACGCTGCTTTTGATGCAGCCCATGACACGGTTGGCATTCTGGGCTGTGAGTGCACATTGCCTGGTCATGTCCAGCTTTTCATCCACCAGTACCACCAAGTCCTTCTCCACAGGGCTGCTCTCAGTACCTTCATCCCCAGCCTGTATTGATACCAGGGGTTGCCCTGACCCAGGTGCAGGACCTTGCACTTGGCCTTGTTGAACTTCATGATGTCCACATGGGCCCAGTTCTTGAGCTTGTCCAGGTCCCTCTGACTGGTATCCTGTCCCTCAGGTGTGAGAGCCACACCACTCAGCTTGGTGTCTAATGACTTATTCTCTCAGTGGCTAAGTAGAAGATGATCAGAGGCTGTGGGGTCTGCACCAAAAATATCACCAGAAAAGGAGGCACTCATTTTCACAATAAAGCGCTCTGAAACACAGCCACATGCTCTCTAAAGTGAGGTGTATAAATTGCTCTACCTCAGAGTCTCCAATATACTACCCCAGCAACACATCATCTTGCTTCCAGCAAGGTAAAACTGCAACCATTTACAAGACTGGCAGGGTAGATTTATTAATTTTTGTACACTTTTCTTCTAAAGACCGATATTGCTGTCAGTATTGGGTTTATTTTCTCTTCCTTTTCATGGCAAGACAGACATGATACAGGAAGGTGTTTTATAACGGCTGTACACTTAAGCTTGTGAAACAAGAAAAAAGTTGGTTTTACATGTACAGTTTAAGTTCTGCATGGAGAAAAAAAAGAGGTGAAGAAACAGGAAAAAAAAAACCATAAGGAATGCACATTAAGTTAAAAATGAGAAGGGAAATTATCCAAGTTTCCTCAAGTATTTGGCGTCTTTCTAAAATAATCTCCCTTTGCAAATATTCATTTCTCTTGTCTTGACATGGCAAGGTACAGGCTTCAAAACTAGGCAGATGTAGAGCCCTGTTCTTCAACACAGTCCCACTGAAATGAAGGTTTCTACCCTTTCATAGCTGAAGGGGATTGCAAGGTGCTGTGTAGCAAAGCCTGATCTCAATGGACTGTCGTTGGACAGGGGACATTAGGACACTTTGATCCACTTCACATGACAAAGTTTGATCCACTGATGATCATTCTGTAATCTGGGCTTTAAAGCAAAACTGAAAAAAGTTAACAGGACCAAAACGTCAAAACTGATTAAGATGTGCAACTTAGCTATGAAACTGGGAAGTCTCAGCTTTAGGAAAAAAAGATCACACATGACAGGTGACACTTGTCACTGTTCCCCTGTTGGCATACGAGGAGGCAAACCCTTTAGCCCAGTATTTCAGCATCTTGGCTGCAGGATGGGCAACAGACACTGCAAAAAATAATATGTCCATATTATCAGGGAGGAAAGTGATGTGGAGCAGCACCATGTAACATCTCCAAGCAGCTAATTAGTGGCCACCAAGTTACATCCCCTCTCTGGCAGGTTAGAGAAAAAATATTCTTAGTTTGTCCTGGCTAGAAGGTTTGATTCAAAACATTTCCCTGAGGAGAAAAAGAAATATTTCTTCAAAGGGAAAAAAAATCAAGCTGATGCAAAGTTTTGATTTCTGTCAAAAGAAGTTTTACATTGGTATTTTGAGTCCAGCCATTTAAAAATTCTTTAATGAAGAATCAAGTTTAGTTAAGACATGTGTATTTTATTTTCAAGATTTACTCTGTTAGGCACATTACTGAGCATGAACAGGCGGTCCCTTTCACTTTCCCCATTTAAATCACAGTAAAGTTATTTAATTGATTGCTTCTGTCATCAAGCACATATGAAGCACGGAAGTATCCAGGTAAGAGCTGGGTACAAGTGTTAAATGGCCAGTGACTAAATTACCTTTGTGAATAAAGTTTGCCAAATTAAGAAATACTGCTTATAAGTATGCTAAAATATAAACTCAGCTTAGCAGGTTTAGTAGTTATGAGCAATGTGCCAATAAACAGCTTTTATAGTCTGTCTCAGTGGAAAGCTCCTTTTGACACTGACCAAGTAGCTGCTTATTCACAAGCTTGCAACACCATCTCATCACCATGGCTACCATTTTAGTCCTTTTTATTACTGTTTAGTATCCAAGAAAGGTTCGAAGGGAAAAAACATTATGAGACTTTGCACTCTCAACTTCCAAATCACAAAGTACATGTGAGGGACCTTCACAATAGTGTCACTGAAGCGCTTTGGTACACAAACAGGAAGAGTTAAATACACATGCTTATTAAGACACCCTGTGATCTCAGAGCAAATAAGCATTTGTAGGGAGGAGAGGCAGGTAACCAGATTTCCAGAAAAACTGTAATCAGAGCACCAAAGATTTATAAAAGATTACAGTTAACTTCTCATTTTCCCCATCGTAAGGCCGGACCTACACGACTATGTTAGAGATGTGCATCTATCTGCTCAGACAGAGAATAAGTTCACCTCTAGCAGGCTGCCGGCATGAAGCAGAAGAGGCAATGGTGAAGCTGCTCTCCCTGCAGCTGCAATGCAGCTGCCATTGCAGAGACCCACTGCCCAGCAGTTGGTCCAGGCAAGGATCCCCCAATGTCTCCTACCACTGCCCCCATAGCTGCAGAAGGAAACACCTAGGGCAGAAGTGCTGGATTCATTCAAATCCTGATGGGCTGAGAGTCACAAGGTAAGACTCCAGGAACAGATTATCAGCTCCTAAACCAATACACATTTTCATAAATGCTTTTGGGATCACCATGTAAAAATGCCTCAGGCCATCAAGACGACTACATGATAGCACATGCAATAGGCATATAGGTGCAGTTATTTGTCATGCCAATTTAGAAGCCATAAGGACACACAATTCACAAAGTGGCCCATATACTCTCGCTTAAAAAAAAACAAACCAAACCAAAAAAACCCAAGCAAACAAAAAAACCCACTTAAACATTTCCAGTAAGCATGATCCTAGGCACAGACTGAAAAACAAGCTGATTACCCGCTTCTAGCTTCTACAAAGGTCACACAAACCATTTGTGTTTATCTTCACAAAGACCTTTCACCTTTTTGATGGAAAGAGTGTTATAAAGGTTATTCAGAAATCCCAGTGTCAGCTCAGGAAATGTTTCCTTCAGACAGTTGCCTTTTGAGAATATTTATAGGGAACACACTAGGAATACTGAGGGCAAAGAAACTGAGCATGACCTTAAATGATTATATACAGAGGACTTGTCTTAATTAAAAAGTTGTCAGTAACATCATGTACTGAATGAGACTATTCTAGTTGACCATCACTGTCTATGCATCCAGCTACCCAAGACTAAGTGTTTCTCCACTCTGAATTGGCACAGGACATTGGTAAAGCTCACAGATGCCTGGGATGAAAAATTACAGAAAGTGACAAAATAGCTCCATTAGGGTCCTGGTTGTTTTGTCTATAGTGCCCTTGGACATAGGGTAGGAAAGCAAGGAGGAATCTAACCAGCCATAAGCAACTTTTCCATATGGGCAGTGGGGAGAGAAGTGGGTCTTCAGGAAGTCTTTAGTATCAACCTACCCCAGCTGAGACCACTACTCACTGTAAAGGTTTCTGAGGTCCTGGGTGGCTCATACAAGCTAGTAGGGATCCAGAAACGAGGTACAGCCCTTGCTATGGTAGATCTGGGGTTTCCTGAACAATTCATCCCTCCCTGACAGCCCCCTCTGCCTTCTCTGCAGCTGCTGGATTTCAGAGGTGTTCTCTTCAGGGACAGCCCTTTCCCCCTCCTCCAGCTCTGTCCTCCACCAGTGGGTATAGATACCTTCAAAATTGTTGCTACTGTCCAGAGCAGAGAATGACCCAAAACCAATCAAAAGGTATGTCCAGGATAGTGCTGGGTCTCGAGGGCAGATGGGAGAGAAGGGCAGAAAGGTATGATAGCATGGGGGTGGAAGACACACATCCCCAGAGTGCTGCGGGCTGCAGGGGGGTGGAGGAGGGAGGCAGTTTACACGCTCACCCAGAGGATTTCTCCCATCCCAGCACGATAGGTGTGGCTGCTGTGGTTCCCTGATCCTACATGCGGCTAGTAGCAAGGCACGTCCTCCTAGTGCTGCTGGTGGCTGGCCATTTCTGTGAAGAGTAACACAAAAGGGAGAGCAGTGCCTCCACAGGCACTGCATGCACACAAACAGCACTCACATAAATACGAGCAATAAAAATGGCCTGATTGGGTTTTTGTTCACCACCTAATCAGGCTGAAAGCTTGCCAGCAGTTCTCACATCCACACGTACCCACAATGGTCCTGATCTACAGTCTCTCCAGCAGCCAGCTCTCGGATTCTGGTCTCTACAGTATGGACCAGTGGTGCCTGCAGTAGCTGGGTCCCAGGCCTCTTGCACTGCTCACTGGCTAGTCCAGCTTCAAGTTCATTAGTGTCTCACACTGAGACACGCACAGTCGTACACAGAACAGAAAGTATGCTAACACAGAAAATAATTAGGAATAGAGTTTAAAGATAGAGTAGACTGTGATGATCAGGTTCAGGGCTTGAGCAGACACACGTACTGACCAGCGGCTTGCTTACTTGGGACTAGCCCCTTCATCTCCCCTCCCCTCTATTTCCCCAGGTTTGTTCTTCCTTGATCCAACTTGACCCCTCCTTTTCTCAACCCTCCTTTCCTCACAGCCTAATTTCTTTTACCCTTATCAGTCCCACTTTTGCTATATCCGTACCCAAATACATTATTTCTGATACTGTCACCTCAGTGTTAATCTCTGCCTTATACAGTATTACTGTCATGGTTATCTGGGCACTGTTTGTCTTCCAAGTTCTGTCTCCAAAAGATCCCCAGTGCTCCCCTTGATTTGCTGTGAAGTCTGGCTACCTTTCACTTAACTCCCCCCTTACCCCCAGCCATTTCTTATGGCATTAGCTGTAGCTTCTGCCTGTTTCTGACTGCTATTTGTCATGCCTAGCAATTTTTCATGTCATACTCAGCAGCTTCTCATGTTTTCGCAGTTAGGTATACCTAGTCATCTGCCCCCATACTTTAATATAAACTGCAGAAAAACTTTGATCATGTGGCATGCACAAAGGCTCTTTCTTGCTGTTGTTGGATAAGGACTTCATTCATTTTGCATATTCCATTTTGGACAAGCTTCAGTAGAAGCATTTGCATTTGATGACCCAAACCAGATCACTCTACCTCGAATCAGTACATCCATCAGTGCATCCATTTCCAAAAGTGCCTGAAATTTCAGAAGTCTGTGAGAAAGAATAAAAAAAATATCCACATCTGATTCATCTCTCCACATAACTGAGCTGGTTAGGCACATCTTAATATCTTCGCAGCTAGATGAAGTTCATTAGTGCTGTCAGCAGTCAGAGGATTGCAGAATCCTCTGAAAAGCGTATAGTACTTTTCACACCTGGAGTTTGTGACATGAATTCGTGTCATGTGATGGTACAAAATGGCAGCTTTACACAATGTCAGAAGAATCCACCTGCTTCTAAGTGCTCACAAGCTTTCAGCTGTAGCAACAGCTTTAGTTTAAGGAATAGCACTGTGACAGAAGAATATTTACTACTAACAGGAACTATAAAAAACAATATTGAACACATGGTTTCCAACAGAAACAGTGGCTCCCTGCTAGATCTCCTAAGTAACTTTAATGTAAAAGAGACGAGGAGCCTTTTGCAGCTAACAGGAGAATGGCAGAGAGGTAAGTGTGGGGAAGTCTTATTGTAGGCCTAAGGCTTTCAATGGCTATTAGTCACTGAGCCTCAGAAATCTATGGGGAGGAAAGAGAAAAAAAAAGGTCATGAAACTTTGAAACTTGACTATTCTTAGACATTTGAGATAAATCAAAAGGACTTTCTTTGCAATTTCAAGGCAGAGAGGAGACTCTGGCCTTTTCTTATTCTAAACTTAACAATAAGACAATGAAAATTACATGAACTTCCTTGTGGGAAGGAAGAAAAGGCTGCCTACAGGTTCCCTCCAAGATCGGGAGCAAAGTGATGAGGTAAAAACTGCAAAACAGAGACTGTGGTTTTTTTATACTTCATCCAAGATTCCAGCTATTTTACTGAAATAAGTGTATGATTCTTTCCAGACAATGAATTATATTTCTTGGCTGATGTGAAACTTCATGGCTTCTGTGACAGTGGAGCTTTTACACCAGCAGATGTTTTGCACCACAGAGTAATAGAGATAACTGTTAATTTTGTTTTCTGTTTGTTTGATTTTTAAAGTCAGTCATCATTGTAAGTAATAAAATAAGTATTCTGAAATATTCAGGAACACCCGTTGGAAGATTAACCATCATCATCACATTGAATTCCTCCTTTAGAAGTCCTCCTAGTGTCTGATATACCTTTCACCAGATCACTAGAATGAGTGCTAAGTATCTAAAAATTTCTTTAATGGAAAGCATGTTAGCTAATCCAGCCCAGCAAACAACAAAGAAATATTCAAGTCAACTATTCTTCAACATCCTTATCAGCTCTGTGTACTGTTTCTGTTAAAGCTGGTAAGAATTCCAGCTCAACATTTGCATTTGACACACTGTATTCTTTTGACCTGACAAAATTTTCTTTATCCTTTTTAGCAAGCTTCACATATTTCTATGGATTTTTTTTCCATCCTAGTCCCAACAACTTTTCTTTCTCATTGGAGAAAATCTGTTATATTTGTATAAAGAAAATTGAAGTCTAAATATCATGAAAGTTACATTGAATATATTCTTCAATGTCTTGTCTTTGAAAGGGTGTTTTTGAATCTAAGGATTCTCTCATGTGTTTTCTTACTTTTTGACTTATTACCTTAAAACAATATTTGTAGTATTAACTTCCATGTACAGAAGGATACCACATTTTCTATGTTTGATCATCATCCCAAAGTGAACATCTCCAGTTTTTCTTGCCTTTTACCTTAACTTCTACAGATTGCTTTTAAAAAGTTTAATCTAAAACATGCCACACTGATTTCTTTAGTACAGTATACTGGCTTTGTTTGTCTGTGTACCATATTATACACTCAGTTAATATAGACATCCTTGGAATAAAAGCCAAAATAAAAATCATGAAGTTGTATGTGAAACCTTAAACTGAAGACACCAGCTATGAATAACATCAGACAAATTAGCACAAACAGCATGCTATGGAAATTTAAACAGTATATTGAAAAAGAAGATCTGGTGTGCTATCAACTAATGAACTACACTTCAGCAATTGCTGATGAATCTCCTCTTTAACAAGCTTATAATCTTTTCGGTGTAATATTATCAGATAGCTTCCACATCTCAGTCATAAAATTCCTCTTAGAAGAATTACTAAGTAGAAGTGACAATTACATGCTAATTCAGCCCTATGATCAAAAAACTGACAGCTTTAATAGTGGGCTAACGAAACCAGCAGCAGATGAGAAACAGCTTAAGAGTGTGAGCTTGCATGCAACAACAAGCCTGACAGAAGGAAAAAGCAAAATTTGACTATGTTTCCATCAGGTAGGAGGAGGGTTGCATCATGGTAGACAGAGAATATAAGAAGAGAAACATCAAAGTGCCCAACAATGTTCTCTAAACTTCAGAGAGCTTACCCGGGGAGCCTTCATTGTGTTTTGAAAACAGTAAAGAGTTAGGACTATAACTTGACTATGAGGTCTCACCATGGCAAAGCTAAAAATTTGAACAATTTTTTTGGAGCTTGCACAGGAGTGCCTGTACTGGAAGGTTTGTGGTTACTGCATGGAAGGAAGGTGAAAGGCCTGCCTACACTGATGGAAGGGTTTCTGTTGCTACAAAACCAGGCAGGGACAGCTCTCCTTATGGCATCCTTCATAGAAGCCAAACTAGTGTAAAATGGTACAGAAAAAATCATGTACCGACATATATATTTAATATATTGAAGTACAAGGTCACTTGTAGGATTTTCTAGAAAGTCAAAAGGTTAAGAGGCAGAGTGAGGCTTTCCAGTTCTGGTTAAGACTGAGACATCAAAAATTCTGCATCTGTAGACTAGTCTCACGTTGATAAGATTCACAAAGTGAACATTAGAAGCATATCCCTCCCCCTTATGCAGATATGCCGGTTCGATAGCAAATGACCCACAGACACTATTCACAGGACAGATGGGGAAAAGACACATATATGACTGATTTAGGCCCTAATTTGCTACAGTTTCCATAAGCCTTCAGCTGAGAAAACAGTGCCAAACTCTGCAAGGCTGGCACTCTGAGGGACACAGGGCAAGGTGAACTGCAGTCAGAAGTTATTGGACATGATGACTGAACTGACTGCAGGTGGTACTATTGTGTGATCTTGCAACAGGATAAGGTAGGAGCAGAGTAGTGTTGACAGTCCATCACCAGCAGCTTTATGCTACCATGAAAGTCATTCTGCTGTGTGCCTTCTGCATTACAGGTATCTGATATCTCATTCCTTTTTAAACTATTGGACAGGGTTTTGACATAATGGCCAAAACCCAAGTGCTTATTCCTAATGCAAATTTCAGAATATAATTGTGGCCTTCACCTACCTAAAACAGAGTCAGACTCTTCTGGGAGGTACACAATGAAAGGATGTGAGGCAAAAAATAACAGGAAACAAAATATTTCAATGAGAAATAAGGGAACAACTATTCACAGCGAGGGTGGCCAAGCACCAGAAGAGGTGCACAGTGAGGTTGTGGGATCTCCATCCCTGAAGGTATGAAAAACTCAACAGGAAAAGGACCTGAGTGACCTAATCTAGCTCTGAAGCTGTCGTTGCTTTGAGCAGGCCTAAATTCTATGGTTTTATGAAGGCTTATACATGATAAGGGAAGTAGAAGTTCTATACTGCAGTAGGGGTTTTTATTAGTACTGGAGAAGGGAAGAGAGGATGACTGGTCCCCCCAGTGCCTAATTACCATGTTTTGGAGAAACAAACTAAGACCTCTTCTCACAGGAGTGTAGACTTTAAATAGGTGCCGTTTCATGTCACATCTGGTGTCATCAAGTCCTTTCACCTTAAGGGATGTTTCACAGAACAAAATGAATTTCACAGTATATCCTCCTTTCCTGGCTTATTCCACATGCAGATGTGGATTAGCATTCAGTCAGGGGAAGTGAGGAGAAATACATAGGCTAATAATAAGAAAAAAAGTTCTAGAAACCCAGCATTGATTAAAATTTTTGTCATTTTTTCCCCTTCCTCCTTTCTCCATTCTGCAGGGAAAGTTTCAAACTTTCAATGCAGATGTTATAGCCATGGAAGGATACCCCATAATTATGCAGTCACAACCACATTTCCTGAAGTTAAGGATCAAGTTCTGATGTTCTGGTTGGTTATGGGTCAAGGGACCCAAAAGCCATTCTCAAATTCCATATGCAAAACAACCCCTGTCAGGAGCAGTCATAATCCAGCCGGAGTCACCAATTGATTCATGATATCCGTCGAAGTTTCCTTCAGTAAACCCCGATGTAGTACTTGTTACAGACCAAACCTTCTAGGGAGAAGAAAAAATGTTATTCAGGAGTTCTTAATTGTCTTACAGTTTTGCTGGGTTTTTATTAATCTTTCTTGGAGAAAAATTATTCCATAACTTAGCCATTGTAATAAAGAAAATAACAAAGTACAGACATTTCTATTTCAGCTTTGGTAGGCTGGAGACCATCCAAGTCTTTTGGAAGTTTTGATCAAGTTTGGACAGCTGCCTTTTGTATTCCAGTCACTGCTGTTCTGCTGCTTATTTTTGGTCCTGCAAGTGGATTTCTTTTCCCTAACAACTTAAATGCCCTTCAAAGTCTCATGTTAGAGCAATGAAGCCATTGAGGGATTTATGGAACTAATCTCCAATACAGCAAGAAGCACACAGTTTAGTTTAAGCCCTTAAGTAAGTTCATAAGAACCTATTGAAGTTAGTGAAATTTAAAAGCATTGCTAAGAGTTTGTCAGACTGATGAAGCAGGACATTCTTGTTCACAAATAGAACATTAAGACCAAGAAATGTGAGGAATACATTGAAGTTCAGTGAGTTTTCGATTACAAAAAAACCCCAAACCCCAAAGACAACAAAAACACACATAGAGGGTTTGTGGTGGTTTTTTTTTTTCTCTTTTTATTCAGCAACTCCTTTTGCTTCTCTTCCATTAACCTTGTTATACTTTACTCATACTGTATTCCTGTTCCTAACCCTAACATCTATACAGCCCAAATCTTTGTGGATGTTCTGATCTTTATTATAGGTTGACGTCTGTTCTGATAGAAAGACAAAATACATATATATATATCCTAATAGAAGACACTACACAAAAGCCACAGACCAAATGGAAATAACTGCTCTTCTCTGATCTAGAACAGATGATGCAGAAGGAAAGACTGTAAGAACTGTGTTTGTGTTTGTCAGTCTAGAGAAAAGAGTAAGGGGAAGACACTACGGTGTTCAGACATGGAAGAGCTCATCACAGGGGGCAGAAAACATTCCATTCTCAGCTTCCATTTGGGGCAGGAAAATAACCAAAGGATTTAAAGTCATAGCAAAAGGTCAGTTTTTGAAGAATAGATTGCCCGGAGCAAATTATCTGGGGAGGCTGTGGCTTTGCCATCACTGGTTGCTTTTTGAAAGAATTTATGCAAATATTTGTGAAGATTGGTATAGGATAGGCTGATCTTGATGTCACCTGGCAGGCAGGCACGTTTATTCCTTTGCACTTAATAAATAGATCTATTAATCCAACATCTTCCCTCCCTAGAAGACAGGACTCTCAAAAGCATCCTCTCACTTGAATGTTTTTGCACTCCTCCGCATCTGTGCATTGTATTGGAAACAAGTCAGTCCCAAAGGTAGAAAATTAGTGTTTTCTTACTTCAGAAGCTGCACCCTAGCTCCACTGCTGAGCTATCATCTGTACTGATTGATGAGGCACTCCTGCAAAGAGAAGTTATGTGGCTTTTTTCTCCCTACTTAAGAAGATTTAAGTTCTTCGAGACTGACTTAACCAGTGAGAGGGATCTCTCTCACATGGGTTTGGCTCACAGGAGGAAAGGATACATTCTAAAATTCAGACATGGATTAATTGAATGGAGAAGGTACAAGACTTGTAGGCTCATTATGAAGAAATCTCAGTTCTTAGTGGCAATTCATGAAGTCATTTATTCCTCTGTTACTCATCTAGGTCACCAGATAATGATACTGAAGATTAACAAAGAAGCAATCATGATTTACACTGCTCAGAGAAAAAGACATCTGACTTTTTCTTTTCTTGACTTGGACAGCATGAACTACTTAAAGTATTCAGAAGAAAACACAGTCACAGATATTCTGTATGCACAGATAATGATTACAAATTGGTGTCTTCTCAGGGCATGGGCATATGGTGTTAGAAAGCCTAATGACTGGGTGGTACAACTGTTTGTCAGCAGGCACAGCTCCACCAGCTGTAATGGGGTCATACCTCATTGACCAAGAGCTGAATTTGACCTACAGGTTTTAATGGCTCCTCAAGGAGCTGCCGTGGTTGTTAGTCCAGACTTCCAAATCCGGAAAATCTCACCTTATAGGGGTTATCAGGTTATTCCTAACACTTCTTATTTCTCTTTGCTTTCAGCTGAAAGGAAGATGCTCTGTGCACCTGCTGAAACATTGAGATGCGTGCTGTGACCTGCATATATCCACACAAGAACAGAAGTATGGAATTTATAAGTTTATAGCAGTTGAATAAAGACTCAAATATATCTGTACTGAAATATATACTTATATCTATACTGAAATTAAAATCTCTGCATTATTTTTATTTTCCTCACATTTGTGTCTCAGCCTCACATGAAACAGAAATGTATCACAAGTATGAAAACGAAAGTAACAACACAGGCTTTTTGCTTTGGCTTTGGGTTTTTTTGGCAGGGCAGGGAGGGCAGGGAGGGGAAGGGGGGGAGAGTTGCAAGGACCCTGGCAAACACTGAAGTACTTCAAAATCCTATATTCCACATTATTCGCTCTTCCAATAACTAGACTTCTCTCCTGGAGCAAGTTGCTGCTATCTCTGGGTTTCCCCTCACCCCCCTCCCTGCTCTTCATATCATTGACTGCCTTTCTGGGAAACTGATGTTATAAAAGGGAAAAAAAAATAATTACTTTGATGGCTGTCCATGAGACCTGATATCTTTTGATGCCTCCAAACACTACAGCAATTAACAACAATGAACACCTGATAGTAGAGGCAAGTTGTTTGTCAGCGTGCTGTACAGACAGCTACAATTCCCTGAATAATGACAGCAGTTCACATAAAAGCATCAGAGATTTATTAGGCTAAAAATCTCTTTCTTCAACTGCCAAGACAGAGGAAACAGGCAGAATCCTCCTGCTGGTCAGATTCCTACTATAATTGCATTTTTGCCCCTGCACAGTCAAAACCCAAGACATTCACTCCACAGAATAAAGTTATTGCTAGAGTTAGGGGATCTTTTCTGGGGAGAAGAAGGTTCCTGGTTCAGCCAGCCAATGATACAGCTGAAAGGAAGGGGCTGGGTATAGACACCACGGCACAAGCATTATGACAAAACTTTTGCGCACATTTAGATGAGCTCTTGCATGTAAGCAAGGAATTGCCTACAAGGCACCATTATGGAGAAATTCCCCAAGCCCTTTCTAGGAACTCCACATGCTGGGGTGCCTCTCTCATACTAATGCATGCGGTATGGGGAATAAACACATTGAGTTAGACACGTGTGTGCAGCTGCAAGGCTACAGTCCTGTTGGGATCACAGAGATATGGTGGGATGGCACCCATGACTGGAGAGTTGCAATGGAGGGATATGGACTCTTGAGGAAGGACAGGATGGGAAGACAAGGAGGGGGAGTTGCCCTTTATGTGAGAGAGCAGGTGAAGTGCATGGCACTTTTAAATAAATCACAAGTGAAGACCACCAGTTTTTCTTTTCCATGGTGTAGTTTTGCAATGTATCAACCAAGGAATGAGCCACATTCTGTTCGTACATGACATTTTGAGAGTGCAGGACTGCTTTATCCAGCAACACAGGCACCCCCTCTTTGAGCTTTCTTTAACCACACAGCAGAGCACAGAAGAAAATAATTAAGTGGACTGATCCAAGGGGTGTTTGTGACCTGCGAAATGAACTCAATCCTGGAGAAGAAACTATCTTAAACCATTGTGTTTACACAACATTCCCTTATCTGTGAGCCACCTTAAACAGGGGACCTAGCTTATCTGAACCCATGAGTCCCTGTTCTAAGACTGCAACATGCTTCTTTATTTTAAAATGGAAAATACAAATAAATTACCTAAAACAGATATCAAGACATTTACAATTCCAGTCACTACCAGTTCCTTTCTCACCTGGACCTGAGAGAAGAGCTTTAATCTTTCTCAATCTTCACAACCAGCTTTCCAGTACTAATTGCTACAATCTGCCCCTGTTTCCCTAGCCTAATCACTAAACCAGGAGCAACCCAGCCAGCTTCCTAAAAACCAACAAACACACAACCATGCAAAATCAGCCAGAAAGAGCTTCTGCAGAAGAAGGTCATAGACATAAAAGGCAGAAACAAGAAAGAAAGGACAAAACTATCTTCTGCTTTCACCTCTATTACATAGAAAATACTTTTGATGGGCAGTGGACCCCAAATCAAAGGGGTCAATGAGGAAAAAAAAAACAACTGAAAAAAAACCCTGATTGGACAGAAAAATGGATGAAGTAGAAATATGAGTAAGTAGCTCACTAACAGATAGCAGACAGCTCCCAGCTGCATCATACACAACCTCTGAGAGAAGCTCTCTTGGCCTTTGCAGCAGTCAAAAAAATCTCTATCGATGCAGCTCCTCTGCTGTGGAATAATATAATCAGACTCAGCTGGCACAAATTAACACTGCTTTGGATTTTCCTCCACACCAGACCACTCCTTTATCCAAATCTCCATGCTCCTGTCTCAAATCAGTCAAAATTTTGCACACACATACTGACAGAAGTAGCATGGCTGTATTTACTGCAATTCTGAACAAAACCATGCTAAACAAGAATGAAAATTTATTTGTGAATAGAATTCATTTATCCTAGAAACAAAGTTATATATTGTAGTCCTTTAGATTGCTCAGTTTTAATGCATGTTAAATTTATAGACTCTAATTATTTCACAAGGAACCATTTCTCTGTTTATCATATTTGACCTACATTATTGTTTCCTAACAAAATACGCATTGAAAGACTTGTATGGGACCAATGCATGAACAGAATAAGTTTTTACAGTTTCAGTTAATGTCAAGGTGCAGCGAGCCTGAATACTATGTAGGTGACTAAATGCTTAGTATACCTAGCCGTATCTTGCAGAGTTATATTAATGCAACTCATATATTGAAGATGAACTCTTAAAGTAAAGAGACAAGGTGGTCCTGGTTTCTAATATGAATCTTGTTTTTCTGAGTTTCTGTTTCTCAATCACTGGCAACTCCCATATTATATGCTATATAAAAAAGCATTTTTAATATATCTTAAATTAGTGCAGAAGTATACTATCAATGTTCCTGCTACTGAAAGAAGATCTCTGGCACTAATTTTCTGATTCCTAGAACTGCTTCTCCCTCTAAAATGTGATATGCATCACTATGACAGTTTTAACACTGGTTGGATTTGTTGTGGCTTTTTTGGTTTTTTTGATGCCACATAGTAAAGTAAACATCTCTCATTTGTTTAGTTCAAATAACCAAAGGAGTGACAAGACACAGCATAATGATAAAGTCTGAGATTATCCTATAGAGTTATATTCTCCTTTTGAGTTGTCAAAATATATAACAAGCATTGCTAGTAAATACAGAAATTATCTTGACAGCTTTTGGATGTAAGATAGAAATTAATTTGAAATATATATTCTAGGAAATCAAATCTAATTTTTCATCCATTGCTATTCAGCCTCTGTGCTCCATCAGTCCAGCTGAACTCCAGGGTTAAAATATGATTTTAAAAATGTAATTAATTATTGGACTCCTCTTTAGCACTACATAAAACTTAAAAGGAACTTTTTTATTTTACTTCACTCTTAAAGATTTCCTTCCCACATAATTAACCCCTGAAGCTGTTTCCACAAAAAGGGACCAGTTAAAAGAGAGAAGAATACTGAGAATAAGTAAATCACCACAAGGATTCTATCAGTCAGATCAGGAACCTACAGCATTTTAAGCATAACCGCATTCATAATGATCACATTATGCATGAATCTTGCTGTAAACATCACCTTTCAGCTCTGTTGAATGATTTTTTCAGCCATTAATTACTCACAAGATGTTCTGTGCTCTCTCAAAGGATATTCCTCTTCTACAGAGGGTTGTTAGTAACTATCATTTTTCGTCAAGGTTTGATATTATGCAATTGCATCAAAAACATGTAGTTTGTTCTAAAAACTTTAATTTTTTATTACTGTATAATTTGTTGGGATGAGTCTGATTACAAAGGCTTAAAATAAGAATTGAACATGGTAGAATCACAGAATAATTTAGGTTATAGGTTAGGTTTAGATGCCTGGAGACAGCAATTATTTTCCCCCAACCCCCAGGCCTTCTCTTCTCCATGCAGGACAAAGCCAGTTCCCTCAACATCTCCTCACCTGTAATGTGCACCAGCCTCCTAACCACCTCAATGGCCCTCCACTGCACTTAGCTGCAGTTTCTCAATGTCTTTCTTTTACCAGAGAGCCCGAATTGTGTGGTATCACAATGGCCAAATAGAGAATAACTGCTTCCCTTGACCTGCTGACTACACACTTGCTGACACAGCACAGGACGTGCTTACACCATTTCGCCATTACGAGGGCTTTCTGCTCACTGATGGTCAGCTTGTTCTCTGCCAGGTACTCTACGTCCTTTTCTGCAAAACTGCTCTCTAGTGAGGCAGTGCCCCACCTCTGCTGTTGCATGTGGGTTTTCCATCTCAGACACAAGAGATTTTTACCTTTTAGAACTTAACATGGTTTCTGCCAGTCCATTTCTGAACAGCCACCCTGCCCTCCAGCATACTGACCACCCTCCCCAGTTTGGTAACATCCGTGAACTTTTCTGGGGGTGTGCCCCATCCTATCATTTGGGTCCCTAAAGAAGACACTAAAAAGTATCAGCCCCAGTACAGACTCCTGAAAAATGCTACTAATAACCGACCACGAGTTAGAAGTTCAATTGCTGACTGCTACTCTTTGAGCCCACCTATTCAACATAGCTGTGCTGAAGGCTTTGTTGAAAGTCCAGGTAAACACCACCCATCATTGTCTCCTCATCCACACAGTCAGTCATCCCATCATAGAAGGCAACCAGGTTGGTCAGACATGATTTTCCCTTGGTGAATCTAAGCTGGTTGCTCCAAAACACTTTCTTGTTCTTTGTGTTCCTGGAAATGGCTTCCAGGAGGATTTCCCCCACAATCTTCCCAGGGACTGAGGTGTGGCAGAGCAGTTTGTAGTTCCCTGCGTTGTCTTCCTTGCCGTTTCTCCAGGTGAGTATGACATGCCTTTTGCAGTCACCAGAGGCCTTCCCCAGTGACTATGAGTAGAGGGTCACAGATTTTATTTCTTTAGGTTATCTACTATATTACTGCAATAAGTACACACTGTGGCTGAGGTCCTCCAATAACATCTCCACATAAAAATATTTCTCCCTGTTTAGAATACCAGAAAGCAAATCATAGCCTTTTTTTTTTTTTTTTTTGTACTGCATTGGTGCTATTATGATGTTGCTCAGTATTTGTGTTCTGTTTTGTTTGGACTATGCCATGGCTGATCCTAAAGTAAAGCTGAAATATTATGAAAGTTTTCAGTAGACTTCAGTAGAAATTCCTATTTCAGTAGGATTTCTGAGGGAATAAGACAATTCTAAAACAACAGTGGAAGGTCACAAAGCTTCTCCATAGAAACATATGTGCAAACAATGAAACATAGCTGAATTAGTTTAATCATGATTAGATTAGTATTTTCTAATTGGTATTACTTGGGTAGATAGGAAGGGGAAAAGGGGGCTCATGGTACTATCTGCATTAAATCACCGGAAATAAAAGACCAGACAAAAAGATGGTCACCAGGAGTTTTGATCCCACTCAAAATTAAAAATGTACTTCTTGGAGAAAGTTTCCAAAACTATATTCCCTTTGGGGCAACTGTGCCTAAGTCTTTGGGTCAGAAAACCTGAGTCAAATGCTAGCTTCTAATAAACTTCATAGCAAAGGTGACATTTTCATTGCTTGGCTTGTGAAACTATAAAGTATGCGGAAAAGGGATCAAAACTCCATGATAAACCTGCAGCATAGTACTGACACCATTCTCATGGGAGCGCACAGGTGTGTAAACACCTTTTCTTCTCAAATCTTTCCATAAAGGAAGTCAAGAATCACAAAGCAGACAGTGTACTCTGTATGGTGAAGTATCATATGCTATATTATGTAGCTAGTAGTACAAAATAAAATAAGACACAGCACTAGAAAGCATAACCACAATGAAGCAAAGCTACTTTGCTTGTACTTTTTTATCTGTTTAGTCATTAATTTATTTGCTTGGATTTTCATATTTGTGATATCCTGCTAATCTAGGTAATTATGCATCAGAATATGGGACAATCAGAGCCAGACCATGTCTATCTCTCACTCCATGGTGTTACCTTAGAGATATTAAACAGTTTTGCCAAATTATTTGCCAAAAGATGCATGTAATACATTATTAGCAATTTATTAGTAATTAGTGTTAATGTATGTGGTCAGTACTGCTGGCAACACCACAAAATAAGTTGTTTACGCTTCCGATTTAAGGGGTGCAAAATTTTATCAATTGTACTGCGAGCCCATAGAATTCAATCTCGTTTAAGAGGCAAAAAAAACCCCCAAAACTGACGTGAGACTGATTTTACACCATGTGCTTTTTGAAAAAAACAGGATAATCAGGAACTCTGAATTACCCTCTAGAAAAGATTGCTTCCCCGGGGTTATATTCAAGCCTGTCAGTATCACACTCCTATGCATGTGCCCTGCTTCACTCTGATACCCACACCCCGTGAAAAAAACGCCTTTTCGTGGCAAGATGTGCAGCATCACCTGCCAGCTAGGCGCTGCCCGCTCCCTGCACGGCGACAGCCCCCGGGACCAGGCAGGCGGTGGATGCTGAGCTCTCAGCCCCAGCACGACAAGCAGATGCCACCGGGAGCCGGGATTGCTCTCCCCTTTGCTGCACTGCGATACCTCGCCGCCCTCGCCCGGAGATGTGACTTCAGGTAATTGCCCAAATCTCTTCCCAGCCGTCCAGCTCCCGACTTTTTAAACCATCCTCTCTGAGGTTCGTGTTCCCTATCTGTTGCTACCTAGATCGAGACGGGCACGCATTTAACTCTCAGGATCAAGCAAAGAAGCGGCACCGGCATCCCCCGCCTGCACGGACCCGGGACCCGCAGCCCCCCCCCGCCCCGCTCCTGCTCCCCTGCGGGAGCCCCACCACGGCAGCCAGCCTGGCAGAGGTCAGTGCATCCTTCTTTCCCTTCCAAAGCGCTCGGCCCCGTCGGGAAAGGAGGGTGGTTTGGGTTTTGGGGGGAGCATCCCAAAGACACCGCTTCCCCCCCGAGGGCGGGAGTCCCGCCGGCAGCTTCGGCCGCCGACGCCGCCGCCCCTCTGCGGCGCTCTGGGCGCCGCGGAGGGGCGGCGGGGTCGGCGGCCGGCGGAGGGGACCACTGGGTTCCCAGGTGACCTTGGGGGAGTCCGAGGCTGGGCGCTGACCCCGCACGGGTGCCGGAGGAGGGAAAGGGCAGCGGGTGGGGGACCATCCCCACTTTGGGGGGATGGCGGGACCCTCCGCCGCTGGCTGAGCCCTCGGCGGTCTCCTCTTGCTCCCGGCAGGGCGGCGGCGGGAAGCATATGTGAGACTTCGGTGATTGGACGCGCCAGAGGAGACCGGCTTGAGAAGAGCAGGGGTCTCACCTGGTTTCCCCCACTTCCGAGTCATCCCCATTGCCAGTGAGCCTGGTCACCCTCTCCTGTGGCCATGGAGAACTCCTCCCACCCTGACACCAATTCCTCATGTGCAGACTGCACCAGGAGAGGGGATGGGGGTCTGAATATGTCCACTCCCCCACTGAGCCCCAGCTTCTACGTCACGGTGCCTGTTATCTACTCAGTCATCTGTGCCGTGGGGCTGACAGGCAACACCGCCGTCATCTATGTAATCCTCAAAGCCCCGAAGATGAAAACGGTCACCAACATCTTCATCCTCAACCTGGCCATTGCTGACGAGCTCTTCACCTTGGTGCTACCCATCAACATTGCTGACTACCTGCTCCTGCAGTGGCCCTTTGGAGAGTTCATGTGCAAGCTCATCATCTCCATAGACCAGTACAACACCTTCTCCAGCATCTACTTCCTCACTGTCATGAGCATTGACCGCTACCTGGTCGTGGTGGCCACCACCAAGTCCAGGAAGATGTCCTACCGCACCTACCGAGCAGCCAAGATCGTGAGCCTCTGCGTCTGGTCCTTTGTCACTGTCATCATCCTGCCCTTCACTGTCTTTGCTAAGATACACAAGGAGCAGGGGCGCTCCCAGTGTGTCTTCGTGTTCCCCCACCCTGAGAGCATGTGGTGGAAAGGCAGTCGGATCTATACCCTTATTTTAGGCTTTGCCATCCCAGTGTCCACCATCTGCATCCTCTATACCACCATGCTGTGCAAATTAAGACGCGTGCACCTCCACTGCAATGCAAAAGCCCTGGACAAAGCCAAAAAAAAGGTGACGCTGATGGTGGTTGTCATCCTGGCTGCGTGCCTGTTCTGCTGGACGCCCTATCACCTTAGCACGGTGGTGGCCCTCACCACAGACATCCCACAAACTCCACTCATCATTGGGATTTCCTACTTCATCACTAGCTTGAGTTATGCCAACAGCTGCTTCAACCCTTTCCTGTATGCCTTTCTGGATGACAGTTTCCGGAGGAGCTTTCGCAAACTGATAGATTGCAGAACCACCTCATAAAGCCAACCCTCTGTCCCCTTCTGTGCCCCTCTCACAGTCATCTGCTCTTCCTGGGGGACTCCAGCCCAAAGAATGCTTTCTCTCCAGCCTCCTCGTGATGGCCCACAGGGCTTCAGATTGTCTCACTATACAAGACACAAACTGGGGACAGGGCGATCTTTCTCAACTTTCCTGCATTCATTTCCTCAGCACTGCTCTCCATCCCTTGCCTTGGTTTTTTTGTTTGTTTGTTTGTTTGTTAGTTTTTATTTCCTTCTCTCTAATGTGCTTTCTGTCCTAGGTTTGTAGCTCACAGAGCTGCAGCAGGTCCCTTTTCCCCTTTTAAAGTTATCGCTTTGTGAACTCAAGCCACACAACTGTGTCTATTACTGGTGATTCGTAAAGCCCAATAAAGGTGTGTTATTGAGCATCTTGCTTAATGATTCCTGTGCTGGTTTTGGCTGGGATGGAGTTAATTTTGTTCATAGTAGCTACTATGGGCCTGTGTTTTGGATTTGTGCTGAAAACAGTGTGGATAACTCAGGGATGTTTTCGTTCCTGCTGATCAGTGCTTACACAGCATCAAGGCCTTTTCTGCTTCTCACCCCACCCCACCAGCGAGGACGCTGGGGGGGCACGAGGAGTTGGGAGGGGACACAGCTGGGACAGCTGACCCCAACTGACCCAAGGCATATTCCAGACCATATGACGTCATGCTCAGCCTGCAAAGCTGGGGGAAGAAGGAGGAAGGGGGGGACGTTCAGAGTGATGGCACTTTTCTTCCCAAGTCACCATTAGGTGTGACGGAGCCCTGCTTTCCTGGACATGGCTGAACACCTGCCTGCCCATGGGAAGTGGTGAATGAATTCCTTGTTTTGCTTTGCTTGCGTGCTCAGCTTTTGCTTTACTTATTAAACTGTCTTTATCTCAGCCCACAAATTTTACTTTTTTTTACAATTCTCTCCCCCATGCCACTGAGGGGGGAGTGAGTGAGTGTCTGTGTGGTGTTTAGCCACCTGCTGAGTTAAACCACAATTCCTCAACCTCTTTCATATCCACAGGACCTGCTTACCCAAAGTCTTGCAAACTTAGCAATATTGAAAAAGGCACAGCTCCAAAGGATATGGAATAAACGAAGGCATTGAGCTTATTTTCTTTTACAGGGGACTGAGATAAGGTAGTCAAAAATCCATGAAAACAGGCAAGAGAGATCTCAGTCCAGCTTTAAGGAAGAAAGAGCCAGCCCTCACTAGTGAATAAAATACACAGATGTGGACTTGGAGCCACTTGTTGTGGAAAATAACAGTGTACATGGTAGCTGTAGTTTGTAAAATTTGCAGCTTTTGTTGGCATCAGAAGTGTGTTTACTTTTTTATTTGTCATATGTTTATGGGCAATCTCCTTCTTGCACATACAGATTTTTTTTTTTTTTTTTGGTCCTAGAAAACAGAATCGGGAGGTATTTTCAGAACACATTAACCCTTAAGGGCTTGAAAAGGACTTGCTGAAACATGGGGAATGTTCTGACTTCTTCCCCACAAATCATAAGTAACATGTGCAGTGGTTAAGTTACTTTTAACAGTCTCTCACACACTTGTACTCTGC